>NC_067478.1:76004924-76679924 GCF_947179515.1 Apodemus sylvaticus | reverse complement strand
AAGAGAGAGAGAGAGAATTTGATTTCCAATTGCCCTTGAAATAGAATGCATATGGACATAAGCAAAAATAAAATTTGTGGAAAGAAACTTTTAAAATAAGTTTGATCTTCAAGAGACAGCAGAAGACAAAATTCGAGTCCCTAGAGACCAATGGGTAGAGTGAGAAGGTCAGCGGAGAACATAGAGACGGTACCCAGGGTGGAAGGCTCAGTCATGTCCAATTTTCCAATCTTTCTCATTTTAATAGTTTTTCATTGGCATCAACTCAAGCAAGCGGCTCTCTGGAGGCTCCTTAAGATACATTTATTCACATTAGTCTATTGCTTTCGATGGGCCAATAAAATAAAGCCACAGTGAGATACCAACCATGTCACGAAGCTTGTTTTGTCCTAAAATATTTTCAATGTGTCAATCAGTCAGAGCCATTTAAATGATGGCTGCCAGCCATTGTACATCCACGCCAACTGCAGCTGAATCTCTCAGCTTCACGGCAGGAGGATCGTTCCGTGTGTCTCTCTGAGTCATTGTCAAGGGTACTACCCAGCGGGTAAGTGTGTGCCCGCTGCATGCCAGTCACGAATCAAGCTCACGACAGTGACTCAAGAAGGAGAAAACATTCACTGTGTTCAATCACAATGGATTGCAGGGGCCTGGTCCCACTTAAACAGAAAGTCAATTTTGACTTGAAAAAGAGAAAGAAAATGTCTTTTGTCTTCATTTTACAGGGTGGTTGTCTGTGTACACAGAGCATAGAAGTTTCAAAAACACATTGTTACCATTCGGAGGCACTTATTGGACAGATACAACACAGATAGACCGGAAACACCTTTCCCTCCTTTTTGAGAGTTTATGTACAAATCGTCTCTGATTTATGAAGTCCTTCCAGGCCCTGTGCCTATAGAACAAAGACTCAAGAGGTTTCTCCTTTGTTACTCTGGAGCATGCCTCATGAAGACAGGACCACCCTGCTGTGAAGGTCAAAATAGCCATCATCCTGCCTATGAAGATGTTCAAGTAGAACCAACCTGGGATTCTGAACCACCCCGCAGTTCTTGAGCCGTCTCTTGGCAGGCACCCCTGCTTCCACAAAGGAAATCCATCAGTGCTGGCTGGGCTCATTCGCATTCACTTGCAGCACTGCAGTTCTCCAGCATGGCCACGGCAGCACTTTGCTTATGGAACGCTTTCCAGAGACTGATTACAATGCAGGGATAGTACTGAGTATCTCTGCAGAGCATAAAAAATAGCAGCAATAACCTTTCTAATTACAGGAAAGACGAATGCGCCCAGTGTAGAGAGCACTGGAACGGATGCCTAAGTTGTTCCTGTTCAGAAAGAGTGTCATAGAAGACTGGTCTCTTTGCTGGTGCAATGGGGGGAGGTGTTGAGGAGCTTCGTGAAGAGGGTGCTCAGCCAGAATGTAGGGATTAATGATGCCAACGAAGCCATCATTAAGGGGAACTGCATAAGGCTGAGGCCTAGCAATGCGCTTGGACTAAAGTATAGCCGGATGCCAATCGTAAGGTTGAAAGCCAGGCAGAGAACAGCCTTGGTCCTCAGTGGATTCTGTGCAGTACAGGTGCTCCGTTATGTGCAAAGATGTGGGTGTAGTCAAATAAGTTAGATTTACTTCTGCTGCAGCTAAGGAAGGTTTAGGTTTGGAGCAATGCCATTAGAACATGGACATAGAGTTGTCACGGAGCAGCTGCAGAGGGCAGGTGACATTGTCTGCCATACTCCTTTTGTTGTTTGCATTGTTTTCTTAACTGCCCGCAGTTACGTCGAACGGGTTACTGGGTTACTCGGAAGGAAAGCTGGGGATAGAATGGAGTGGCAAGAGAAACATGGAGCCAAGACAACAGAACCAGATTGCTTGTTCCCCAGGTGGCTAGTGGCTCTTAGGAAACTGCAGGTCCTTGGAGAACAATGGGCTTCACCTTGGTCTGAGACCTCCACCCTAGGTGGAGGAGTAGTGGCTAGCACAGGAATTCCTTCCTGTTCAAAGTCTGGGAGAGGAACTTCACCTTAGTCAATGTCAAGTTCCTGCCAGGTGGCATGGCACCCCAATACGGCTCTCTACAGTCTTCATTCCTAGTCACTTCATAACACTTACTGCTCATTCTTGAATACTTGACCTGCTTTTATTTTAATCACAAGCGCGCGCACGCGGGCACACACACACACACACACTGTTCTCTGGCAGAGTTCAAGTGTGACTAATTGTTTCCTTTAGCATGGATGCATTAATGGCACATCATCAGGAGTTTCATCTTAGTTCCTTCATGTACAACCTCAAGTGACTGAGATAATACCATGTTATTTATAAGGTGGAAATTCTAGTACCCACCTTGACAGATTAATGTAAGAATAAGGTAGTGTGAAGGAAGTGCCCACACATGGTTCATCTAAATAAATATTAGCAAGTATGACCTTCAGTAATTATGACTCAGGAAAAAAAAGAAAACCATGACCAAAGGGCATACTTTAAAGATCTTTGGAGTTATTATAACACCAATCAATAGGTCCTTGACAAATGTCATTTACCACAAATTAGGAATGAAGCTATTTCTTTATATGCTACTTTGTAGACTTCTTGTGTAATTCTGTAAATACAATTAGTTTCATCTGAGAAAATGCTTCCATCTCTTGCCAATATGTGCAGTACTGAGAAGTGGCAGTCTGGGGTCTGAGTCAGTCTAGAGCAGTCTGTCTCCAGGTCTCTCCTGGAGTAATGTTTCAAATGTTCCATAGATGGCAAGTTTATCCCATTTTCTGCTGCAGCTTCATCTCTGATGTACTTTCCAAACTGGAGGCACCATAATAATCAAGACAAGTGAGAGAGTAAGTTTAGAAGGCAGAAGGAAGGAAGATGTTAATCCAAAGCTTTCCTCTTGCTCTTTGCAAGATAAAATAATATTTATTATTTCTATTATTAAGGAGCACTTAGGTGCCAGGCATTGTGTATAGATAAGAGATGAAGACAGATGTGGCCACCATCTCAATGCATTGATAGCCTAAGGAGGTACTCAAATATATCTATTGTCACATGGTGGTTTAAGGGCTTAAAGAACATTGGGAGAAATATCAGTGGGTGTGATTGTGGGTGCTGTATGTGTATATGCGTATGTGGGACAGATAATGATGTCATATGTCTTGAAGCAATTGCTGTCCACCATATATTTTGAGAAAAGGTCTCTCCTGGAACCTAATACTCTCCAGTTCAGCTGTACTGGCTGGCCATCAACCATCATGTGCCTTTTTCTTCCCTGGTGTTGGGATTACAAATGCACACTACTTTGTATAGCATTTACTTGTTAGTTAAGGATCCAAAGTAAATCATAATGCTTGCATGATAAGCACTTCACTGACTGAGCTATATCTCTAACCCTCTGCTAGTCTTGTTAAAGCCCTGTTTTCTTTTTTTAATTTTTTAACTGAAAAAGGAAGTAAAAACATTTTATGATAAAACTGAATAGTTACATGGAAAATATTCCTGATAAAATTGAAGAAATATACAGAAAAGCATGTTAAAATTGTCAATTTCCATGGAAAATTAAAGAGTAAAATGGTAGACATAAAAAACATTGCAAAATTAATTGAAAAGGAAGTAGAAACATTTTATGATAGAATTGAAGATTTACATGGAAAATATTTCTAATAAAGCTGTAGAAAAGTAGAGAATAACATGTCAAAATTGAAGATTATCATGGAAAATTACACAGATAAAATGGTAGGCATAAAACTATTTCTAAGTTGATTGAAAGTGTAATTATAAACATTTTCTGGTAAAATTGAAGATTTACATGGAAAATATCTCTGATAAAATTGAAATATATAGAAAAACACATTAAAATTGACTATTTCATGAAAAATTATACAGATAAAATGGTAGTCATAAAATATTTCTAAGATGACTGAAAGTAGAATTATAAACATTTTCTGATAAAATTGAAGATTTACATGGAAAGTATTTAAGACCAAACCTAAGGCTTATAGGTATAGAAGAGAGCTAAGATGTACAACTTAAAAGGCCAGTAAATATCTTCAACAAAATTATAGAAGAAAACTTCTCTAACCTAAAGAAAGAGATACCCATGAACATTCAAGAAGCCTACAGAGTTCTAAACAGACTGGACCAGAACATTGGAAAAAAACCAATGTTTTTTATGTCTACCATTTTACTCTTTAATCACATAATAATCAAAACACTAAATGCACTAAACAAAAGAAAGAATATTACAAACAGTTAAGGGAAAAAGGGCAAGTAACTTCTTTTTGTTGTTGTTAATAAAAGTTTTTTTTTTATGAAAAAGGAATCAAATCCATATTCTTTTCTCTTTTCACCTTTAAATATCTCTTTATGCCATTTGCAATACAGAGAAGAAAATTAAGCACACAATATTTGACTGACCAATAAATCATAGAAGGTTATAATGAAGAAAAGAGAGATAACCAAGAAATCCATGGAGATACCAGGATGGAATTATATGCAGAGGCAAAGTGTTGATTCTGCATATAATAGTTTACTCTTCTACCTCATTGTTCTTCTAATTATCTATAAGTGCCTTGTCCTGCACATCAATGTCTGACTCTGTACCTCTCACTGCCTCATAAGCCTGTGCAATACAGAGTTCTTGTAGAACACTGAGGAGGACTGGGAAAGTCACCTTGCTAGCCTTAAACACTCCGGTCCAGGTGGTGTGACATGAGAGTCAAGCCAAGATGAGGCTGTGGACAGAGCTCAGCTTCTCTCTGGTAGGGAGACCTGCCAGTGCTGTCACTATATGTAAAGATCACCACAGCAGAGGAGGTCAGAAGGAAGCAGTAGCCAGAATGTGTGATTCACAGCAGCTTGCTATTGTGCTGTCCACCATATAGGGACAACACAGATGATCAAGGTGTCTAGATGACCTGGGTAAAATTCCACAGGGAACTGACAGGGACCCAGCAAGATGCCACAAAATGTTTCAGATTGAATTAACAGCAGCAATGCTGTTGAATAGTTATTTACACAATAGGTTTATATTTGACTCAAAGACAAGTGTCAGTACAATAATGTTCTGATTAATACTTGAAATAAAATAGTTGAAATGCAGCTACCTAATTCCGTTCATTGGGCAAGTAACTTCTAAAGGCAGGCCTATCAGAATTACACCAGACTTCTTACCTGAGGCGATGAAAGCTAGAAGATCCTGGGCAGATCTCACATAGACCCTAAGAGAACACAAATACCAGCCCAGACTACTATACCTAGCAAAACTCTCAATCACCGTCTAGGGAGAAACCAAGATATTACAAGACAAAACCAAATTTACATAATATCTTTCTACAAATCCAGCCCTACAAAGGATAATTGATGGAAAATGCCAACACAAGGAGGGAAACTACACCTTAGAAAAAGCAAGAAAGTAATCTTCCAACAAACCCCAAAGAAGATATCCACACAAACATAAAAATAACATCCGAAATACCAGGAAGCATCAATCACTACTCCTTAATATCTCTTAATATCAGTGGACTCAATTCCCCAGTAAAAAGACATAGATTAACAAATATTTTTCATGTAAATCTTCAATTTTATCATAAAATGTTTGTTATTCCTCTTTCAATTAATTTAGTAATATTTTTGTGTCTACCATTTTATCTGTATTATTTTCCATGATAATCTTCAATTTTAACTTATTTTTCTATATATTTCATCAATTTTATCAGAAATATTTTCCATGTAAATCTTCAGTTTTATCAGAAAATGCTTATAATTCCACTTTCAAACAACTTAGAAATATTTTTATGCCTATCATTTTATCTGTATAATTTTTTATGATAATTTTCAATTTTACTATGTTTTTCTATATATTTCTTCAATTTTACGAGAAATACTTTTCATGTAAAGCCCTGTTTTCATAGACAACTTCATTGAGTCTTGCTTTCTGATCTCTGTACTTTTGCAAATATTTTGTGTGTGTGTGTGTGTGTGTGTTGTGTATAAAATGCCCCACTGCCAAGTGTGTAACCACTAGTGATCTACATATAATTTAAAAGTAATTAAGATTAAATAAAATGTAGCATTTGGGATCTTCAGGCATACGTGTCACATGCAAGAGATCAGTAGTCCCTCACTGGATTAGACAACACACAGGAGATTTTCATCCTCATAGAAATCTGACTGGGCAGCCTCATGGAATCTCTTCTAGTTCCTAACCTCAAGTTCCTTCAGATTCACACTCATTTTCAGGTTTGCACTCAAAGTCGTCCAGTTTGCAAAGCTTTATTTAATGCTTCCTGGTAACCTACCTCCTGTTGTATTTATCTTAGAGTTCTGTTGTGGAACATGGGTACTCTTTTACTGTGCTTTTTTTTTCTGTGGCTATTTCTCCATCTTGGGTGTTAGAAACATGAAAAAGAACACAGTGTGTCCTCTTCTCTATATCTTATTACAGCTCTCAAGTATAACAGTGTTGTTTGGAGGAATGGATGGTTTGGGACTGCAATGGTACCTGACCTTAATTTTCTGATTCCTTTGCATGGCTGAAGAGGAAAGATAATGGCGCCTAAAGTTCTCTTGATGCTCCAGAGGAATGGAGGCAGGAAACAAGAAACCCCTTTCTGACCTCTGCAAGAGTGTGGGTTCATGAGGTATGCCTGGCTCAGAGGACCTGACTTTATTACTGCCTGGGCCTTTGCCTTGCTCACTGACAGGTGAACATGGGGGTGGAATCATTAAAGCTTGCTAATTACACCTTCAACCCACATTCTTCTATCAAGATGTCATCATTGCACATTATCCCAAACTCTGCATCCCAATTTATACAGATTTTAAGGGAAGAGGCACCTACGTACATGATTCCAATTAACCTCTGAACATACCCAGTTTCCTAGAAATTTTCAGAAAACACAGTTTAATTATGTGGTTCATAGATTTGAATTCATACCATCTATAGTCCAGGGCTTTAAAATTTATGTTTGTGTGCATCAAGAAATTGTCTTTTAAAAAAAAATCCTGTAAAGTCATCCACATCAGAACAGATTCACAATGCAACTTTACTGTTTAAGAAGTTGCAAGAGAGGATAGCTTGCTGACACTGCATCAGCTTAACATGATGAAATGACTGAAGGTCATGAACAGAGTGCTAAAAGTTGTCAAAATTCTCTTAATGCAGGGCAAATCCATCTGACTGGCTTTGGGGGGAAGGATCACTGTACCTAATACATGGGATGATAGAGTTCAGTCCAGATAGAAGAGACAGGTCCTCAGTGTTCAAATCTCCATAGATTCACACACTTCCCTGGGGTAATTTAGTTGGAAAGGGAGGAGGGGTTAATAGGCAAAGAAATGAGCTAGGAACATTAAATTGTTCTTAATTAACAAAACAAATTATAGCATTATACATTTCCACAGATTGTACCGGAGTTAATAAATTCCAAGTAATATTGGATTTTAGTCTGTGGGTCATTCACAAGGAAGTTTGAATGAGCATAAGTGGTTTTATTAGTACTTCCAGTTGCTATAACAAAGCACCAAAGTCAGAGTAGTCTAAAATGATAGAAAGGTATTGTCTAGTCATTCTGCAGGCTGGAAGTCAGAATCAAGATTTGTTCAGAGCTATCTCTTCTCTTCCTGTGTCTTGTGCTGACATTCCTAAGCTTGGAGCTGCATAGCTCTGGCACGATCATCATGTAGGATTGTTGATCGTGAGCTTTTCTTTTTGCATGAGTTTTTTTAATTGTATTAAAATACTTCTTTTCTTTTTTTATACATTCAAAGAGGATTTATTAGATTGTCTATAGTGCTGTTATTTATCTATTTATCTATGTATTTATCTATTTATTTTTGCTTTACTTTTTAAATTATTAAGTTATTTATTTACTTTACATCCTGATAGTAAACCTCCCCTCCCTCCTCTCCTCTCAGTCCCTACTTGTCAGTTCACCTGCCCACCCATCAACCCCTCCTCCCCTTCTCCTCAGAAAAGAGGAGGCAAGGTCTTCCATGGAGATCAACCAACCTTCACACACAAACTTGTAGCAAAACTAGGCCATCTTCTATTGAGGCTAGGCCAGGCAGCCTAGGTAAGGGAAATGGATCCAAAGGTAGGCAATGTCGTCAGAGACAGCTCTTGTTCCCATTTTTGGAGTCCTACATGAAGAACCAGTTGCACAACTGCTATGTATGTGCAGAGTGCCCAGGTCTATTTTCTGGGAGTTATAGCCCAGTGATGGACAACCTAAAATACTTGTATTTATTACTGAGGTTTTGGTGATCTTAAATTGTCACCCATGGACTCACCTCACTTCTCCATCCTAATCCTGGCCAAGCTGCTGTCTGTCATCTCAGTCCTTGGTTGTTTTCTTAGACAGTTCATGGTTCACTCAGACCCTATGAAAGAGTGTGTGTCTGTGGTGTGCTTCTGCTTTTCTGTATTTATTTCTTTTTCTCTTAGAAGGGCACCATTCAGGTTAGACTAAGCATCTGCCCTATTCCATTATGACCTTATCTCTTTATTGTTGTGGACATTCAATAACTATTCAAGGTGGGAGGCTAACAGTTCCTTTCAAAGTCTCCAGAGCTTTGTAATAATAAAGACCTACCAGAAAGGATCCAGCCCTTGTGACTCATCTAGGCTTAGCTGTTTATTGGTTCTCCGCTTGTAGAAGGTGATTTGGTTTCTAAGCTTACAAAACCAATCAGCATTGTGAATGCTTTCCCACTGGTTTCTTTTGTTTTAAATTTTTATTTTATTTTATTTTATTTTATGCGCATTGGTATTTTCGGTGCATATATATTTGTGTGAGGGTTCTGAACTCCCTGCAACAGGAGTCACAGGCAGTTGTGAGCTGCCATATGGGTGCTGGAAATTGAACTGGGTCCTTTGGAAGAGCAGCCAGTGCTCTTAATCACTAAGTCATCTCTCTGGATACCACCCCCAGTTCTTTTATCCTTAAATGAGATGTAATTGGGGGCAGTGTTTAAATCCCTTTGTTTTGGGGTAAGTTACTGCATTTCACAGCCCCACTAAGAAAAATATCACAGGATTTCTGGATTTTGCTTTGTAACAGTTAAATTACCTTCCTTTTGTATTTGGATTCTCATTTTATCCCTTTTAAGGTTAGGCTACTTAAAAACAACTCAGTTATTATTTTTCCTTCTATTGGGAGTTAAGAGTCAGTTTCTTAGTTTACTGAATTTATCCCAATTCTGCTGATCTCTATTGACTCACTTTCCTTGACAAATTCAAGAATAATTTAAAGACCATGAAGAAGTAAATGTCCTGGAAATGTATAATACAACAAAGGGGCCAGAAAACAAGACACACACACACACACACACACACACACACACACACACACACACGGGCTCCAAGCTGGACTTTCTAGCTTATTTTTTGTTATGGTAAATAATCTCTGAGGTCCAGTTCTGACCTCAGAATTCTGAAAAATTTGAACTTCTTCGTATATATGTTAGATAATTTTAAGTAGGGTCCCATGAATGAAAGTGAATCAAACAAGACTGATGTCATCCTGGGATAGTTGTTTCAACGAATCATCTCCTCACACACAACTAGATGTTCTGTATGGATTCTCTCTATTTCTTAATTTACTAACCAATTCTACATTCAATTTTAATGTCTATGACACTAGGTGCTAGTGTCATATATACATACAGATGATTACATATATAATCTTCCTTACACAAGGATACATAGTATGTAATATTCTACATATTATAACTAAAAATGCAAGATTCCTGGTAATGGAACTTTATCCCATGGATAGCCACTAAAGTACTAGAAATATTTTTCATAAAGCAAGTCAGATGTGTTTTTCAAGGAGTGTTTGCTACATAAATATTAGCTGTCAGAAAACTATGAAGAGATCATAAAGTGAATGGACTGTGCTGCTACCAAGGGCAAAATCCTGTTGGAACAGAATTGTCCTTTGGGATCTATTAACTGGATCTGCACAGTAAATGAAAACTGATCATCCGTCTTGGTGTCTCTATTTATCAACAGCATCACACTCCACTTCCATGGCCGCCTACGACTGGAATCTTACAGCATTTTTCTTACTCTAACAGATACACCCAATGTGTTAGAGGGCTGGATGATGATTTGTGACCCACAGGGAATGACTGACTCAGAGCATCAGCAGCCTGGAAGCCATCAAGAGGAGTTCAACCCAGGGTAGAGTAGACTTTCTAAAACTCTCATTCATCTAACAAAAAGAAAAAAAAAAACTGGCAGACTTTTATTTTTATGAGTTAAACACTGTCACATGAAAACTCTACAGGAAGGAGACACTGATTAAAAACTAATACAAAGATCATTTTGTACATTTCATTCATAGGTAACAGCAAACACAGAGGGTAATATGTAATTCACTGTATGTTCAGGCCCTGAGCTTTATTGTCTGAATAAGCTCTGGCTTATAGCATTTTTCATATAAAGATCTATCTTGGAACACATAAATGAACTAGCAGGCAACCTTGTTAGTAGAGATGGTTGGCGACTCATGCTCACCTGGTTTGCACATTTTTCTTTTCACTCCCTGTGTCTTTGCTTTGTCCTCCTCCCTCCTCCACAAAAGGTAGGTTGAGAGCTGGCTCCCTCCCAGTGCTTCCCTGTAAGGAGCTCTGCCTGCAAGGATCATGGGACAGAAGCTTAGTGTTCTGGGAAACTCTCTTCTTTAGGTCAACAGCTCTGTCAACAGTTCTGTTGAGGCTGCTGGGGGATCCAGAGGGAACGTTCCTTCCTTGTTCTTCAGATGATGACAGTGCACAGAACAGCCATCAAAAGGCACTCATGGAGGACTTGGGCAAGGACGTAAGGGCAGAAGGTTACTGGAGGCTTTGCAAGTATTAACTGAGAAGGAAATGAAATTATTTAACATCCATAATTGGGAATGAAAAGGAGAAACGAGAGTTGGAAGTAATTTCAATATTGGTCATAGGGAAGCCATTGCATAAAATCCTAATCTTTCCCTCCAAAATGCAGCAAAAAGATGGATAAAGAGGGCAAACAATAAGTAACCACTGGAGCAAAAATACAAAATCTAAAATTGAAAAAGAGGGAAAAAGAAAATTTAAGGGGGAAAATAAAACATATAATAAAATCATAGGAATAACTTATGGAAAGCTAAATTTAAGCCATTTCCCACATTATTAACAAGGAAAAGTCTAAAATGATCCAAGGATTTAGAGAAAATTGTAAGAATTATTAAAAGAAACAGGTATGAATTTCTTTATAACCCAGAAATAAGGGAGCATTCCCAGCTATAAATACAAGTGCAGATGCAGTATTATGAAAGAGAAAGAAACTTCATTACATTACATTTTTAGTACAGCAAAAAGGTACACATGTAAACAAAGAAAAGGCCAACTAACAAATAGGGTAAGTATCTGAAAGAAAAATTCTCACTAGGAAGTTTAATAAAAGTGGAGAGTAAAGAAATTCCCTCCGAGGAAAGTTCTATAGAAAATGTAAAGAAATAAGTAAAGTTCAAAGAGAAAAAAAATCCCTTAGCTAAATAAGAATGATCAACATTATTAGAAGATGTATACCTATTTAAGAAGGAGCAGGAATTTACCATTTCTCATTCTGTGGATGGTCACACATTTTGAAGTGGTTACACAGCATACTTCCTGAGAGGCGGGGAGTGAACAGAAGCTCTCATCTATCCTAGTGGGAACAGAAGATGATGTAAAGTCCGTGGAGGAGGTTCTTGTCAATGCTATGCATAATAAGGCATGCTCTGACCCTTTCATCCAGCACTAAAGTACTTAAGATTGTGTACCTGAAATACTCACAGGTGGAAGTTCGGACTCCCAAGGTTGATGGTATTAAAACAGGGCCCTAAGAGACATGATCATTAGGTCAGAGGGTAGAGCCTCTGAATGAATTACTGCCTTTATAAAAGAGGCTCAAAGAATCTTGTCAACCCACTTGCCATGTTAAAAATCCTGTAAAATGATGTCACGAGCAACAAAGTGGGCCACCATTAGAGGGCAAATAAGTTGCTTCCTCCGTTCATGGCTTCTACGTCTCCAATCACCTATCACGTATGCCACTCTGTATATATTATTTTATTGTAACAACCTTTAGTGGAAGAAACTTTCTAGAATTTTATTTCCAGGAGGAAAAACATAATAGGAAATACAACCAAGTCTTGTCACTTTGGCACAGTTTGCTGGGTTGGTGAAATTGACTAGAAAGAAGTAGAGACAGGCAAATAAATAACTGTGATGTTTGTACCTAGCTAGACACAGTGTGTCTAGGAAAAAAAAAACGGAAAAACCCACACAGGGGTGTACAATGTTCTCTAGATGTACATTTTGGGGATTCAGAAAAATATAGAATGTACAATCTGATGAAGGGGGGAAGAACTATAAAAAGGTTATGCAGTCAGGGAAAGTGGAAAGAATGCGGGAGCAGCTAGACTTTCTTCTCTCTCTTAAAAATAGACTTGACCTCAGAACTATATTATGTATAATTATGAAATGAAATTATCTGCTAGGACCTGGGATATAGCTTAGTGGTAAAGCATTGAAGGCATGTTGAGCATCTATTGAAGACCAAGGTTCAGTTTTAGGCACCATAATAAATAAAAAACCTACTCCAAATGTAATGTAAACATGTGCTCAGTTGTTACTATTTGACAATGTATCAAACTAGGATGAAAGATTTAAAACATTAAATAAAAAACCAATTGAAATACTTTAACGGAACTGTGGATGTTAAGGATGTGACTCAGGTGATGGAATGTTTGCTTATATGTGTGAAGCTCTAGGTTTGTTCCCAGGCAGGGCATAAACTGATGCATGACTGTAATCCCAGTACTGGGGTGATGGATGCAGGATCAGAAATTCAAGATCATCCTAAACTATACAGTGAGTCCATGGCCAAGACCTGAAGTTGGCTTCTGTCCTCCACACAGATGTGCACAGATATTCATGCACAACTGTAAATATATGTGTACACCTCCTATGACCATGCACCTGTACTTACACACAATCAGATGCATATGCATACACACAACATACAACACACACAAATAAACAAGGAAATAAGTGACATAATCATAATGAATTGTGGCTTGGGTGTTTGTATTTTTATTACTACTGAGATTAGTGTTTGTATATCATGAGATAAAAATGTGTACTCATGTATTATGCTCTCATTCTCATTTTTTAAAATTATAATTCTTAATGTTCAATAAGATATAGCTTTAGGGCATAAGACATTATTAAAAATACTTCTGTACTTCTCAATTTAAATCACAATAGTGAGAATAGATTATGGCATACTTAAATTTCCTATATGTACACACACACACACACACACACACACTCACACACACTCACATTGCTTTGTGTTCCTGTTTACTGAAAAGCCTGTGAAATTGTAACCATCAAATAGTGATGACATTCCTTCCCTTCTATAGGATTAAATCTCCATTTTCCTACTAGAAGAAATTGAAGCACTTACAAAACTGACTCATTCTATGTTTGAAACTTACAGTCCTACAGAAGACTAAGAAGGGCACTTGAATAGGTTTCCAAATGCCCAAAGATGGGAAATTTGAGTATCATAATGATAAGGCAAGTCAATAACACATATTACTTAAAGTTAAATGCACAAGTTCACAGTGATAATGGGAGAAGCATGCTTGTCATCTAAAATGCAGGATGTTGACAAACGAAATCACTGTTTCAAACAGCAAATTAAGAAAAAACTAAAAATTTTATATTCCCATTTCCATTAGAACTCTCATTGCATCTTGAAAAGTTAATGAAACAGTTTTGTTTTGTAGAGATATTTGAGCAAAAATAAGAAAAAGGTAAAGGAATTAGTACCTTTTGTAATTTCTACTGAATTAATAGATCTAGACAGACATGGATCACCAATAGCTGTCTGCAACCCAATAAAGGCAACCAAAGAGTCTTTGTCTAGTAGCACTATAAAATACAACTTTTGAAACATACTTGATCCGTCCTCTATACCCCAAATCAAACCTGAATTTGCTCATACTTATATAAAGCAATACAAAATAGTGTATTGACTGATAGGGCCAGAACATCATTAGTAAAATAAAATCTTCAGAAAATTATTAAGAGCAAATGAATAGATTCTTCCATTGTAGTGCAAAATTCAAAGAACTAGGAAGAGGACAGGCTATGAGAACTGAAAAGACAGAACTAAACTCTGCAGAGATTATATCGAGAGAAAACTGAGCTGAAAGCTAAAGTAGATGATTCAGTATTTTTGAGCTGACTGAAAATCTGAAAACTATACTTCAGTGTTATTGCAGTTAATGTTGCATTTTGTATATGTTATGATGGTATCGCGTTTAAACAATTTTAACATATGATAGGGTTTATAAATTTATACTGAATTGTTTGAAATGGGGTGATGTTTGGAAGTTAGCTGGAAATAAAGCAGAGGTGGGTGGTGGTTGAAAGGATGGACACAGATTGGGTTCTAGCTTTATAATTGTTGGTGTTGGAGAATTACTTCATGATTCTCATTCTGTATACTTCTATGTGTAATTAAAATGTAAGATAATGTAAATATACTCAGAAAGGCCATTTACTGGCCACACAGCTAGTAGTACACACCCCTGAGTTTCCAGGGGATCACTCGCCTTAAAGATTCAATACAAAATCCAATGTCTTGCTTAAGTTTCTCTTTGTCAGTGATAGTCTTTTGTTCTATGTCATGTCTTCCTTGTCTCTCCTCTAACTCTCTACTCTCTAGTTTTCTTTCATACCTTCTCTTCCTCTAATGTCCCCTCTTGCCCACCAACCCCTTAGACAAATGATCATGTCAGTGAATTGGCTTGTTCTATTTTTATGTCATTGGGACATAGAGTAGTTTTATGCACCCCAGAGGCTTTATTGAGGCCTTATTTGGAAAATAAAAATTGAATGTGTTTAAGGTATTTGGTATGATATGTTGATACATATGTACATTGTAACATCATTACGAGTGAGTTAGTTGACCCACCCATCAATACACATTGTGGAGAAGCTGATGCTAAGTCTTTTTTATTAATTTGATATATTTTTTATTTACATTTCAAATGATTTCCCCTTTCCTGGATCCCCTCTCTGTGAAAGTCCCATGAACCCTTTTCCCTCCTCCTGTTCCCCCATCCACTGCTTTCTACTTCCCTGTTTTGGTATTCCCCTACACTGCTGCACTGAGCCTTTCCAGAACCAGGGGCCACTCCTTCCTTCTTGGACATCATTTAATATGTGGATTGTGTCTTGGGTATTCCAAACTTTTAGGCTAATATCTGCTTATCAGTGAGTGCATACCATGAGTGTTCTTTTGAGACTGGATTACCTCACTTAGGATGATGTTCTCCAGCTCCATCCATTTGTCTAAGAATTTCATGAATTCATTGTTTCTAATGACTGAATAGTACTCCATTGTGTATATATACCACATTTTTTGTATCCATTCCTCCATTGAGGGACATCTGGGTTCTTTCCAGCTTCTGGTTATTATAAATAGGTTTGCTATAAACATAGTGGAACATGTATGCTTATTACATGCTGGGGAATCCTCTGAGTATATGCCCAGGAGTGATATAGTAGAGTCCTCCGGAAGTATTGTGCCCAGCTTTCTGAGGAACCGCCAGAGTGATTTCCAGAGTGATTGTACCAGCTTGCAATCCCACCAGCAGTGGAGGAGTGTTCCTCTTTCTCCACATTCTTGCCAATACCTGCTGTCTCCCTAGTTTTTAATCTTAGCCATTCTGACTGGTGTGAGGTGATCTTCGACAAAGGAGCTGAAAACATCCAGTGGAAAAAAAGATAGCCTTTTCAACAAATGGTGCTGGTTCAATTGGTGGTCAGCATGCAGAAGAATGTAAATTAATCCATTCTTATCTCCTTGTACTAAGCTCAACTCCAAGTGGATCAAGGACCTCCATGTAAAACCAGACACACAAGAAAAGAAACTGGGGAAGACCCTTGAGGACATGGGCACAGGGGGAAAGTTCCTGAACAGAACACCAATAGCTTTTGCTCTAAGGTCAAGAATTGACAAATGGGATCTCATAAAATTACAAAGTTTCTCTAAGGCAAAGGACATTGTCAAAAGGACAAATTGGCAACCAACAAATTGGGAAAAGATCTTCAACCCTACATCTAACAGAGGACTAATATTCAATATATACAAAGAACTCAAGAAGCTAAACCCCAGAAAACCAAATAACCCTATTAAAAAATGGGATACAGAGCTAAACAAAATTTTTCACCTGAAGAACTTCAGATGGCTGAGAAGCACCTTAAGAAATGTTCAACATCATTAGTCATTAGGGAAATGCAAATCAAAACAACCCTGAGATTTCACTGATGCTAAATCTTAATAACTTTCCTAGCTTTCCTTCTGCTTACAGCAGTCAGAGTTTTGGATATCCACACATAGGAGGTTTTTTGATAAGGAGGCAAGACCAAAACAAGACCAAAAAGCAGTGAATCTTTCCACTCAAACCCACTTGAGAACAATTGCACAGCAGTGATTTTGGATGTGCAGAACTCTGTTCTCCCGAGTTGGCCAGGAAACAAGGAGGTTAAGTATGGGCTGGGCTGGGAAGCATTTTTTTAATGATATTTTAAATTAATTTTTGTTGACCATACATGGAAATATTCTCCAATGTAACATTCCATTATGTGCGCACACGCGTGTGCGCACGTGCGCACACACACACACACACACACACACTCACATCCTTTATTTTTAGTTATTCTTTTACCCTTCCCACTGGCACCTCTATTTCTGCGGGTTCTTATCCAACAACTATACTTATATACATACATATATAGATGTTAGGCAGATGTATGCATAGATAGATGATAGATAGATAGATAGATAGATAGATAGATAGATAGATAGATAGATGATAGATGATAGACAGATGATAGATGATAGTGATTATAGATAACAAATGTTATAGAGATGATAGATGAGTAGATACGATAGATGATAGAAATGATGAAATAATAGATGATGGATAGATATATCGATAGATATATGGATAGATATGGTAGATGATAGATGTAATAGAGATGATAGGTGGATATGATAGATGATAGATAGATGATAGATAGATAGATGATAGATAGATAGATAGATAGATAGATAGATGATAGACAGATGATAGATGATAGTGATTATAGATAACAAATGTTATAGAGATGATAGATGGGTAGATACGATAGATGATAGAAATGATGAAATAATAGATGATAGATGGATAGATATATGGATAGATATATGGATAGATATGGTAGATGATAGATGTAATAGAGATGATAGGTGGATATGATAGATGATAGATAGATAGATAGATAGATAGATAGATAGATAGATAGATAGATGGTGGATGGATGGATAATGAATTTGTTGATGTTCCTCTGCAGCCAGCTTTGTTGTTACTGCAGATAAACAGCCAGCCAGAGAGAAGGTGCCTTCTTTCACTTTTTAATGTCTACTCATGTGAAGTCAGTTGAAAGCTGCCCTTGATCAAAGACTGCTGGCAGGAGACTACAGGGCTTTTATTATTTATTATTTATAGAGCATCACAAGTGTCACACAGCAGTTTGCAAACATAAAACACTAGAGAGAAGACTCAGGCTGAGAGGAGGTGACAATGTAAACAGAAGGTAAACATCATCAAAGATAATAGCTCTTGATTGACAGAAGGATGGATTCTTCTTTAATTTGTGGGTGACAGGGATAAAGCAGATTTAAATGCATGTACCTAGAAAAAATGAAGGACCTAAGCCCAACCAATACATATTCTCTAAAAATGAATAGTTGAAAGTTAGGTTGATTTATGAAATCAAGACAAGAACAAAGTATTTCTCATTACATTATCAAAACTTTGAAAATGACACTATGTATTCCTTCTAAGTTTGGAGATAGTGTCACTATCCTTTATTTCTGGAAGCTGTACATATCGGTAGAATACTCTATGAAAGCAATTTAGCATTCTGTAAATAACCGTAAGAGTTCTTATGTAAGACTTAAGCCTTTTGCAGTATACAGAATATTAAAATATCACAGAAGAAAGAGGAGCACAGTTCTGTCTTTGTGTACACATGGCACCAGATGTCCTGTAGTCCATTATCAAGTGGACATCCTGTAGTGCATTACCAGATACAAGTGCCTACATGATAGTAGACATCTGATAGTCCATTATCAGGTCATATGCCTACATGGTAATGGACATCCTGTAGTCCATTATCAAGTGTATGTGCTTACACAATAGTGGGCATCCTAGAGTCTATTGTCAAATGTGTTTCCCTCTGTATATTAAATTTGTATAGTATATCCCAGTCACCACGAGCTTTCACTCATCCTTAGATTTTTGTAGCAAGCAGTATTTCCAAATAATATCCAAGAACACAAAAATGCTCATGTATTTTAACCTTATCTTTAAATTTCTAGGATTGCAAATTAAAGAAATTAAATAAAAACTTGCAAAACTCTCTATAGGTGAATATATTCATTATATGAATTACACTATAAAAACATATGCCCTAGCTGGTATCAATTGGAGGCTTCAGCAGCCTTTGCCCCACCAGTTTATATACCATTTCTATGATCCTTAAGTAATAGCTTTGCAGATTAGATAGTGATGTGTAAAGTAATTAGATATAGAAGAAAGAAAAAAATCTAAAATATCATTTATAGTATTACCATAACTAAGCTAAAGAAACAGTGACATGGAGATGCAGAGGTAGCACACCATTTGGGTGACAGTGGTGAGGGAATAAAAGTGAGTTCCTGAGGAATGAGGCGTGTTTTTCTGTTACTGTCATCATCATCATCATCACCACCACCACCACCACTACCACATCACCATCATCACATCATCATAAATCATAGCTCTATCTATCTATCTATCTATCTATCTATCTATCTATCTATCTATCTATCCATCTCTATGTCTATCCGTGTCTGTCTGTCTGTCTGTCCATCCATCTTTCTGTCTGTCTGTCTGTCTGTCTGTCTGTTTGCCTTCCTTCCTGCCTGCCTGCCTGTTTATCATCTATTCATCTCTATGTCTATCCCTGTCTGTCTGTCTGTCCATCCATCTTTCTGTCTGTCTGTTCATCCGTCTGTCTGTCTGTCTGTCTGTCTGCCTGCCTGCCTGCCTGCCTGTTTATCATCTATTCATCTCTATGTCTATCCCTGTCTGTCTGTCTGTCTGTCTACACATGCCAATATACTTTTGAAATTAAGAAACAGGAGAATAATGCATGTCATAATTTAAGCTGTATATTGTGCCCTTAATGTGATGCCCCGCCCCCTTTGAAAGTAAGCTACTAAATCTTTGATCCATCTTTTAATGATATACTGAGACTTCCCATAGACATCCTAAGGGCTGTTTATAGAATGCTACATCACAGTATCATTCTATAAACAGGGAGGAAATTGGGTTTTTTCTAATGCTACATTTTAAAGATAAAAATATTTGCACCAAAAAATGGAAACAAAATAAAATAAAACAAAACATGCCTGTTCCATAACAACCCTGCAAAGATGTTCAGTACAATCATATAACAGAGACCACAGAATACTTAAATATTCCCTGAAGAGATTCTGTGTTTAATGACACACATAATGATAGAAGAAAGGAAAATGAAAAACTTAAGTTGCAGAAAAACACTGTCCAGAAACCCTCAAAATGTGTGCGTGCTAGCAGCACTAAGTCCGAGCTTACCGCTACTATATAGTTTGAGGTTCAGAAGCTTTGTTCAGACTCTGGAAGGGGTGATCCAAACTGTCTAGAAATCAGTTCATTCATGTTCTTTAGAACTACTGGTATCATGTGGAGAATGCAGACTTTGGAGGTAGATACATCTCAGCTCATCTCCAACCATCACAACTGCGTGTTAGCAGTGTGACCTTGGGTAGGTTACTGCCTTGCATAGTATAGTGGCTTAAAGCAATGCTAATTGAATATACACAGCTATAGGAATCAGAGGCAATAGCCTGAGTGCAATGCCCTTCCTACTATTAATGAACCTGCTTTCTGCAGATATGAAGGCTCCCCTGGTCCTTCATGTTGCTACCATAGAAGTGGCAAGAACCATTATGGGTAAGATATTTGCACTAGAAGCTGTGTGTTATAGTTAAGAAGAGTCAGTACAAAACACAAGAAACTGCATTTCAAAGGGAGAGAGGGGAAGGGCTTTGGACAGAAGCTATGACTGGAAATGCGTGAAGCAGAGGCCATGCCCAACACAGCTCTAGCAACATGACTTCTTCCTCTGGGGGAAAAGTGATCAGACCCCTTTTTGATAAGGTGTTTTTTTTTTAAATAGAGCTACCCTGGGACCAGAGAACAGGAAACAATCACAAGTCAAAGATCCTGGATTTAACCTGCTCAACAACCCACGGAGACAGACCTAGAAGGCACTTGTGGAGTTGAGGGATGTCAAGGTATACAAATGGCTGGAGGCTCAGCTCAGACAGTGAGCTGTGTAGAAAAAGGTAGTAAGTGGCTGCAATAGATTTCATTAACAGACCAATACTAGAGTTGGAAGCTCTGAGCTTGAGGTTAGCAGGTAAATTTAACCTCTGGAGTTGGGTTTCTGCTGATCATCACTGTTAAAGAATCTGAAAATTCTGGAGTCCCAACGTGCTATTTAACATTCAGAGCTACACCTTCAGAGGGAAGATCAATACTTCATGGGCAAGGAAAGTCTGAAGACAGGTCTTCTACTTGTACAGATCCTGTACATATCAGAGTGCTGTGCTTATTTATAAAACTCTCAATGAACTCAAAAGACATTTCCCATGCTAGAACATAACCCACCCAGTTAAATATATAATCTCTGAATCTTATGGTTTCAATTTTCATTTAAAAAAAAACACCAATGGAAACACAAGGTCAGATCTTGATGCAGTAATTGTGGTTGATTTCCATTACCTTAATCTTAGTTTTGATATGTCATGCAAATACAATTCAAGGGAGTTAAAATACAACCCAAATAAATGAATGAACAGATATCTATTGAAATGTAGTGAACAGAGACTGCACACTCATTTCAGCAACCTATGAACCCCTCTCCAAAATAAACCACATTTTAGTCCACAAAGAAAACATTAATAAATACAAAAGAGAAAAAAAAATATCAGATCATAGTGGGCTAAAACTATACAACAATTAATTGTAGGAGACAGAAGAATATACTTGGTAATGACCAATGGATGATTGAAGAGATCAGAAGAAAATTGTCTACAAATCTTTGTTGAAATCAAATGAAAATGAAAGTACAACTTACCAGAACCTTTTAAAGCATTTTAAAGAGAAAAGTCAAAAATTATGAATGCTTACTTTAAAAACTCAAGAGAGTCATCAAACAAAGGATCAAACTAATGATGCCCCTAAATGACTTCAAAAAGCAAAAACAAGTCTTACCCTACAGTAGTAGGGGGTAAGAACTAATAAAAAGCGCAATAGAAAATGACAAAAAGCAATCAGAGGGAGGAAAATCACAGAATATGTACAGAAATTGGTTCTTTAAAGAGAATAATTAAGATTGGCACATCTCTAGATTCTAAATGGTCTTCTTTAGCTTTATCCATTCCACTATTTCACCAGCAAATTTCCATTCATCTCTTCATATCCCACCATGATCCATTTACAGGTTCCATCCCTCCTCCTGGGAGCCCAGCCAGCAGTTCAGTTAGTATGCGACACCCATGTATCGCCAGCAGCATGCCTGTCTCTTCCTCAGGAAGGTATGACAGTGATCACGCTAAGATCACCGCACCTGTGTCATCATCAGCTCATCTCTCGGCCCTCTCTGCCTATTGTCTTCATCCAAAATCAATACCTTATTAGTAACAAGTTCTATATTTAGTGGGCAAGAGGGGAGGTTTTACTTAAACTTCCTGGGTTCATCATGGTAACAAATAGGAACTTCACAGGGCTTTGAACTCTGTAAGCAGTCAGCAAGCATTTATTCTAGTATTTCTATCTCCATTCAAGGAAATGTTTGCTAGCTGTGGCTTCTTTATGGAGGTCACCAGCATAGCTTCTAAGACTTGATATGATCCTTATGCCTTTTATCCCAGGGTTTTAATTTTTTTTTCTGGATGACTCAGCCAGAGGACATATTCCACTGAAGAGTCTTAAACATCTCTGTGAACATAAAGCTAAGGAACCAGGACTGTGTACCAAACTCCTAGGGATCAGAGAGTTCCTTAATACTATCTCTTGATCTTACATTATGAGCCTTGGCTTTATGAGGCTTTATGAATTTTCTAATATTTTTATTTGTAATTATGTATGTGCATGTGGCAAGAGGGAGGGATATACACACACTGTCAATTATATCTGTTGGGAGAGGGAAAATTGGTTTTCTCCAAGAAATGACACTGGGTGGATCAGTTACCCCAGGGTAGATCCCATGTTTGAGATTAGCTGACCAACAAATAATGGACTCCACAGGTGTGTGTGTGTGTGTGTGTGTGTGTGTGTGTGTGTGTTTGTGTGTGTGTGTGTCTGTGTCTATGTCTGTGTGTGTGTGTAGCAGAAGATAGGGGCATGTATGCATGAGACTGGTTCCAGTGGGGGCCAGAAAAGGGCAGGATTTTCAGGTGGTTGTGAGCTACCTCGTATGGGAACTTGTAACCAAACTCAGGTAGCCTGGAAGAGCAGCAAGTTCTTCCAACTGCTGAGCCACCCCTCCAGTTGCAAAGGCTCATTTTGTAAGTGGAGACAGTTTATTTTGTGCTCTATATTACCACCAGGATAAAATGAAATTAGTTTCTTCAAAAGGAGTGCATCAGGTCATTGTAGGCAGTTCAAATCTATGTAATAAATTGGATCAAGTCACAGAAGATGTCCCAGGGACCAGAGGTTAGCTCTGCAGAGGTTGGGGGGGGGTTGCTTACCAGGGCTACAGCTTCAATTCTGCCACTTCCTGTGTTATGTAAGAAGTTATTTAACGTACACACCATCTGATTTTATCTATATATGATTGATGATTACGAGTAAATGGTATTATTTAAATGGCTAGTGAATCAATATCATAATGCACAGGAAGTCCCCAGCACAGAGCATGGAGTACAGTGTATTTTCCACAAATGCTGGCTATTAGGGTTTGTCAAATCTATTTCCTTTATTCATTTAGAACAACTTGAATGGTGCTGTAGTCCTACCGATTTCAGGGAGCTTTTCTAGAGCTTTTCGGGGGTGGGGTGAGCACAAATCTACAAACACTGAGCAGAGAAACAAGTACATCCTTTCCCACCCTTTCTGATTTCAAGGGGAAAAAATCTGGAGCAAGAATCAACACACCATTTCTATGCTTAGGAATGGGGATGTCTGGGGCATTTATTTTTGGGCCTTAAATACTGTAATACCTAGGTGCTTATGAATGAACTGCTCCATGCTTAGTTAATGCTACGCATAGGTTCAGCTTCCATTAGCAAATCCTTCAGTCGGAACCACAGGAGGAAAGGCTCTGCATGCCATCAGTGTATAATAACCACCCATGCTGACAACACATTTTGTAATAAAATTTAGCCACCGATTCCTATTCGCAAAATAAAATATCAAACTTAATGCTTTATTTCTTCCTTAATTTGTTCTTTTTTTAAACCAACCACCCTATGCTGAACATTAATCCCTGTCTCAGAGTCCAAAAGGCAAAAAGTTCAGCTTCTCTGTAAGGGTATATTCGTGTTTGGGGTATTTCAATATTTTATTTAGTTTCCTTCTTCTATAAACAAATTAATCTATGCATTTTAAAGATGACAGCATGGATGCCATGCTTGGTTATCTCTAGATTTTTTATTAAATATTTTTATTTTCTATATTCTTTGTTTACATTCCAAATGATTTCCCCTTTCCCAGATCCCCCCTCCCCATACGTCTCATAAACCTTCTCTCCATCCATTCTCCAATCACCTCCCTCCTTTTTCTCTGCCCTTATATTCCCCTCCAATGCTAGATCAATCCTTTTTAGGATCAGGACCCTCTCCATACTTCTTCATGGGAGTCATTTTTTTATGCAATTTGTGCCTTGGGTATTCAGGGCTTCTGGGCTAATTAATATCCACTTAGGACAGTGATAGAGAAAGGCTCCACCAGGGCGGTCATCTTATTTGCAAGGCTCTGGAAGAGCCAAAATAAATCTCCCCAACCTCAAGCAGAAAAACCTTTATTCTAGGAGAAATGACACATCAGAATGAGCTTCTATCTCTGGCAACCTGCTCTGAGGTCTGATAAGCCGTAAATAGTTGCCAATCTCACATGTTGTTGAAATTAAAAATCATAAAAAGCTACTCAAGGCAATTTTCAGCCCTGCTCAAAGACTGTTTAATATGGAATACAAATCCTCTCCCAGTGAATTCAGACTGGGCCTTAAAGGGTGTTAATGGTAGGAGGGGAACGGGGATCCTTTTTTCTTCCCCCTCTCACCCCTCCACCCCTGCCCCTGGGAGTTTTGTATTGGGCTGGAGCAGGTGCCCCCTTTCCCAAGTGCAAAATCGGCGTTCATGTCCTTTCAAGTGTTTTCTTTTCCTTTGAAGTGTTTGAAGTTTTCAGGACCACCAGGAGGTCATCTTCTTTTGATTTTTGCTTCTTAATTTTCCTCATTTTGGTGGACACTTTGACATTTTGGGAGGGAAGGAAGCACCTTGAAGCTCCCTGGAGGCTCTGCTTGGTCACACAGAACCTTTTCCTTTGCGGAGACTGCCAACTGTGTCCCTCAAATGCCAAGATTCCATCCTGAGCTATCTGTTCAGGGAGACACCAGACATGGCTAGACAGTGCTTCACGGGCAGCAGTGTGGATCATATATTTGCCCTGAAGGAGCCATTTATTTATCTGTGCTCTCTTCTGCTGGCACTCTGGAGACCAGGCCGCATTCCCAGACACCGCAGAGCCTGTCACCAGAAAGGCAAGCAACCTGCTAAGCCTGGCAATCAGTCTTTTATTCCAATCTGCTCTTGCCAGTGGCATTTCTTCCATCTTTAATTACCACAGTTGACACGACAGCACTGCTAGGATGAATGGCACCAGCCAGATCAAGCTGTGGCACCATTCTCTCTCAAATACCCTCTGAAGACATCAGGCATACAGAACAAGACAGAAGGCACAGGCCCAGAGAAGGAGAGTGAAAAATTTCAGCCCAGTGAGGTAGGCTCTGCCAGCCTTTTCCTTTGGTCCAATGATTCTAACTGGAGCAGTTAGATCCTGAGCCATTTTGTTCTCTTAGGGCTATGCTCTCCTCTTCAGCCTGGTTGGAGCATGAAGGCCTCCCTCCTGGCTCCCACAGGGATCCTGCCTTTCATATTTGGCATTTTTTCCTCTCCAGCACCTATTCCTAAGCTGTGACTGTAAGTTAAAGGCATTGCAATGCTAAGTGACTGGAGACAAACAGCAAGGGCTTAGTTGCAGGTCTGCCTCTTAGCTTGCACTTAATATTTTTGTTTTGGGAGTATCCATATCCTTTTCTCTCTTCTGAATACACATTCCTTCCTGCAATTTTTATACTCCAGTTACCTACTATCCTTGTACAAATGTTATCAAAGGACAAATCCAAAAATAGTCATAGTGCCAGAATAAGCAAGTTTCCTAGTCTAAAACCTCGTTGTTCACGGGTTTGCAGTTCTGGGCCATTGTGTTTAGGTTTTAACTCATACATTTCCCACTGAACTGTCCTGTTACAAGTAACATTATACAGAGTGAGCAGGTTATATTTGAGGATACACACATATATTTGTATATATACATACACACATATATACACATATGCATATGTATAGATGTACATATGCATATACACATAGGTATATGTACACATAAATATGTATATATCTTCATATATCCAAGCACACATGTGTGTATACATACATACATTATGTATATGTGTATGTGTATGTATATGTGTATGTATATGTGTATGTATATGTGTATGTATATGTGTATGTATATATATGTACACATGTATATGTGTGTGTATGTGTGTGTATATATATATATATATATATATATATATATATATATATATGCATACAATACAATTAATGAAAAAAGAGGCCATGAACTCAAGACAAGAGAGTAAGGAAGATTTGGAGGGAGGAAAGGATTGTAACTACATTCAAAGTCTCAAGAAGTAATAGAAGTACTTGGTGCTTGTTTACAGCTTTAGTCCTACATTCAGTGACACCAGGCTGTGTCAGAGTTCTGTCCCACAGGGCTGAGCTGACATGGCACCATTGATTCAGTCTCTGTGCTTCTTGCTATAATCAGGAAATGAGCTGCCATATAGCTAGAGGCATGTCGTTAAGAGAAGAGTTAGGGCAAATTAATGCTGATTACCTCTGTCGTGAGGTTGGAAGTTATATTTGATGATATTATGCTCCCATGAAAGTAATTTTGTAATTAAAGCATGAAATATTGGATTAGCCATTTCCTGATACTCAGGCACCATGAGTTTGAAAAGTGCCAAGTTCATTCAGCACTTGTTCATATACCTAATTGCCTTTAATAAGAAGACAAACAAAATATTTTAGAATATTTTAGCAGTACAGGCTTGGGGAATTGCCTCATGGAATGTTGCCTAATTTGTACAAAGCCCCGAGTCACATTCCCAGCGCTGCATAAATCAAGTAAAGTGTAACACATCTGTGGTCCCAGCTCTCATGCTTGATGCGGAAGCCAGAGGCTCATCTTTGGCTACACCAGGAGTTCGAGTCCACCGTGGGATTCATGAGGCCTTGTCTCAAAACAAACAAACAATAAATACATTTGTATGTTACTGCAGCTCAACAATGCTTCAGTATCTCTTGTGACTCTATTTTCAGTTTTAATGCATTTTTAATTTATTTTAATTAAAAATGCAATCTATCTCATTTGCAATGTAATTTTTCCTGAGACAAGGACACCAACTTTTGTGAAACAGTATTTCTACATTTATTTGCTAAGTCTGTGTGGTTTAATATTCTGGCAGCCCTGGAAATTAATCTGCATTTGAAGTTGTTTTCATTTTCCAGATGATGAAACTTCAGGCTTAGGTAAGGGAAGTGAGTTTTCCTGGCTAGAAGAAGGCAAGGTCAGGATAGTCTAGTTCCTACACAATCATCTGAAAACAAGCTTATTGCCTACACTATTAATCAGGATTAGTAGCTTATTAGGGCAAATAATCCCATTAGGATTAACTTGTAAGCAGAGGATTCTCTGGCTTGTCATGTTTTAATAAGAGCTCATTGGGCCCAGCTTTGTTGGAAAGTGAGGCTGTTGAATGTCCCCAGCTCCTGGCAGCTTGGTGGTGCTGAGGGAGGAACCCACTAGTCCAGCAGGCAGCTCAGGTAATGTGCAAAGATGGGTGAACATAGCTCCTTCTTCTCAGGGGCATCAGAGAGAAAACAGAGTTGAGAAAAGGCTGAGGCAGTAGCTTGACAGTGAGTCCTCAGTTGGTAATTTAGAGTAAGAGAGGGGGGGCAGGAGAGAGGGAGAGTAAGAGGGAGAGAGAGGGAGAGAGAAAGAACGAACTTTTTTTGGCATCTAAATTTCAGATCTTATTCTACTTGATGGAGAATAAACCAGGAAAACGCCATCACAAAGTATTTTTAAATACCCAAGAAGATACAAAAGGTGAAGAAAACAGCCTAAAAAGAGATATGCCCAAATAGCATCTATAGCTAAGTCTTGGAGTCTGGGCACAGTTTAAAGTTTATTCTGTATGTGTGTTTTTCACCTTATATATTCTCAGATTACAGTGCAAGTTCAGTTGAAGGGGAGAAGGCCTTTCATTTGGATAATAAAACAGATGGTCAAGTGCCTTGGAAAACAAAGCCCTGTGGTTTCACAACTCACTAGCTGTGTGACCTTAAGCCAAGTTCCATGCCCACTTTGAACATGAGTATATTTATTTATGTAGCTCAATTCAAGGCAACTATTACAATGACATTATTATTATACACTGTACCTGCAGAAGAGTGTTATCTTGTTCTTAGTGTTATTTGTTAGTTTTCAGCTTTTCAATTGAACTAGCTACTTTGTTTTATTATTACTTGCCAAAAATAATTCAAAGTAGGATCTTAAGTGTTTTTATATTTGTTTGTTTGCTTAACTAGGTCCATGCCTCTAACTCCATTTGCTCCTGTACTCAATCACAGGACCATGACAGTTGGTGGTAGTATATATGCTGAAAAATTTAGAGGAGCCAATATGCATTGGTAGCTAGCACATGACAAACCTTCTGTATTGACTGTAATGTCAGGGAAACTAAACAACTGAATAGTGGAATTCAGGAGCTGATTAAAAAATAGAATCTGCTACATTCCAAAACTGAGGTTCATTTGAGCTTATTACCATGTGGGGGAGTTCTGTTCTGTTCCCCTTTATGGGGAGGTGTTATTCTGATAATTCTCTTAGCACATAAACAGATCCAAGCACAAAATAGATTTGGCTGGGAGGCATTATATCTGATTTTGTCTCTACAGGTTTATAATGCTGATAAACTCTTGAACTAGAGCTGTATAGAGAGATTTAATAAAAAAGGGACCACATTCTGTTGCTTGACGCTAAAGGATTCAGGTTTCTAATTTTGAGTGTTACTTTAAATGAAACAAGTCTTTCCAGTCAGTATTCCCAGGAGATCTGAACTGCTGCCGTTGGATAGTTTATCTTCAGTCTTCATTGTATAAATCTGGCTCTTTCTTTTGACATGCTTTAAGTATTTCATTATAGAACAAGCCTATTGCAAAAAATCCATACAATTCAATCATTTCATGCTCAAATAAATGTGTGGAGGAAGAAGCCAGACATTTCTCGACAGGACATGATTTATTGCTGGAAAAAAATTCACATCAAATCTGTTTTTGGTCACCCTGGCATCAACATCTTTCTGCCAGGTACCATTGGATGTTGGTTTTGCATTAGATCACTCTTTACCCCCTCTTCTCTCTGAGTGTGTATGCACATTCTGTGGGTATATATAATATTCGTATCTACAGACTTCTTACCTATATGTGATACGTGAGCCTGGAAGCTTCATAACTATACATTTCTCCTCTGGATTGTTGAGTTATTTTCCTCTCTAGCCTTAGCTAGAAGCATTGTGAGAGTGGCTTCTTAGACAATTCCAACCTACTCCTGGGGCCAGCCACAGGCTGGAGGGAAAAGTGCTCGGTGTACAGACTGCCAACATGAAAGATTGAATTGCTTTCAAAGGGAAATGCTGGTTTCTTATCGAGATATGAGTCAGACAGCAGTTGAAGATTTCAGACAGCTCATCCATCGCTGCAGAATAAATACAGATCTACAAGAATTTCTGCACTGACCAGTGGATTTCACCTAGCTGGTGCCAGAAGAGAAAAGATAGATGAACCTGGTATTCTTAGCATGCCTCTGCATAAGTGCAGTGCGTTCTAACAGTGCCTTTGAGCTTACTTGACAAGGTAAATGATAACCTCCCTGCCTTTCCCTCATCTGACACCAGGAAAGTTAGGCTTGCTTTTCTTTCTCCCACTTTCTTTTAGCTCCAAACCGTGCACATCTCTAAATATTTTTGACCGGTGTATTTCCTCATATGATGGAAGTGTTTATTTTTTCTTGTGTCATTTTCAAATTCTATGTCTCTTTGCCATACATTAGACCTACAGTATTGTTTGTATCGATTTCACCAGCTCAGATCACCCCCAAAGACCTTTTATCACTCTAAAATACTTTTGTAACTATTACTTAGGGTCCATCTCAGTCGGAGCCTCCCAGAAGTCAAGTCTGGGGAAATGGGGTCCGTATGCACCAATTAAGTAGACTGTGTCAGAGACAAAAGAACCATAGGCCTTCTATGTTAGTTTTTCTCCCTGATCCTAAAATGGGACAAATAACGAGATTAAACATGAGTTTTTCTATAAATTTTTAAAAAGCCATTTTGAGAAGACATATGCAAGTTAATAGAAGTGGAATTATTTTGTCACATTATACTAGAAAGGTTGACATTTTAGCTTTCAGTTAATTGAATGAGGACTTGCTATGACCTTAGAGCTAACTTTAGAGGTGGGTACTGTCTAGCCAATGCATCGGGTATATGTGTGTCTCGTGGAGACACTGCTTAAGAGAAACAGTTGCAGTATTTTCACAGAGAACAATTTACACATGAGCTATTATATAAAACTGATAAAGGATAATAAATACCTCAAGAGTGGTAATAAAACTGAAGAAATTTACCTGAGGAACAAGCTCTTATTAATAGGCAACCAGATTAAAATACAAAGTAATAATCAGGATCAGATGGATCAGTACTAACTTCTTCCAGACATATAAAGACTTTGAACATCAATTCTTTGCAACTTATTTATAAAATATACAGGGATAGAATACTAACTACCAAGCTCACTTTATGATGCCAGTACTACTCTGATACCAAAACACTGCAAGTGTAGAGCAGGAGCAACAAAGGAAATTGTAGGGTAAGGTTCTGATCTCTCTCTCTCTCTCTCTCTCTCTCTCTCTCTCTCTCTCTCTCTCGCTCACTCGCTCCCGCTCTCATTTCCATAACTGTCTCTCTCCTGTCTCTTTTTCTTGTTCCCCTCTCTTATTCTCTTTCTCTCTTTATATATAATATTTTTATCCAGTTTTTCTTTAAGACTTAATCAGATCTAAGAATTTTCTAGTAGGGTCCCTAAATATATTATATTAATAATAATATCCTAATTATATTAAGCCCCTAATATATAATATAATACAATATAATATAATAATATAATACAATACAATATAACATAATATAGCATAATAAAATATAGACTCCACTAACAAATTCTTAGATTGGATTAATGCTTTAAGAAAAACTGGATAAAAATCTCAACATACAAAAATCAGTAGCTTTTCTCTATACCAGAAATGAATTTATTAAAAAAGAATTCACTTGTAACAGTTTCACACAATAAAAATTTCACAATAAATCTACTAATACAATTAAAAAATTTTTTACAACAAAAAGTTTTAGACATTGACAAAGATACTAGAAGGTGGAAAGACATTCCATGCTCATTGATCACAGAGAGGGCAAATTAATATTGCACAAAAATAAGTCTATTCTACAGAAGGTGATATACAGATTTAATGCAACCTCCATCAAAATTCCAATGGCATTCTTTGCAGAAATAGTCCAGTCAATCCTGATTTCCATATGTAAGCAAAGACGATCCCAGATAGTCAAAGCAGTTCCAAGCATATAGAACAGTCTTTAGAGAGGACTCTGTCACTGATATCATCATTTTTGCAGAGCTATAGTAACAAAACCAGCATGGTACCGATGCATGAAAGTAGCTTCCTATTTCTTGCCATCTATAAAAACCAACTCAAAATAGATCAAAGACCCTGATGTAAGACTCACAACTCTGAAGTTTTTAGAGCATGAAGAAGGGGAAGTGCTATAAGCTACAGGAACAGGCAAAGACTTTCTGAATAGGAGTCTAGTTGTTCAGGAAATAACGCCATTAATTGAAAAATGGGACCTCATGAAATTCCAAAGCTTCTGTACAGCAAAGAGAATGGTTTATGAAATGAAGAGACAGCTTACAGGATGGGAGGAAATCTTTGCCAGCTCTACATCTGACAGGGGATTAATTCCTAGAACACACAGAGGACTCAAAAGACTAAACAGCAAAAACAAGAAACCCAAACAAAGTGGGCCAATGAAATGAGACCACAGAGAACTATCAAACACCTGGGAAATATTCACCTTGCTAGTCACCACCAAAGACATGCAACTTAAATCTGTGTTAATATTCCATCTGTCCAAGGCATAATGGAAATGATGAGGCAAAAGAAAGTTGACTCAAGGAAACTGTATCCACTGCTTGTAGGAAGGAACACTGGTCAGCCACTGTGGAAATTAATATGGAAGTTCCTCAGAAGATTAAAGATAGATCTACCACATTAACCAGATTTATCACTCCTGGGTATTTACTCAAAGGACTCAGAATCAACACATTAAAGACATCGTGCTTGTATATTCCTACAGTGTTTATAGCAAATAATTAATGGAAGAAAAGTAAGTGTCCAGCAACAAGAAGACTGGAAATGGCACAGTGGGATTCCTTCACTGCTTTAAAGAAGAACGTTCTTTGCTTCACAGTGAGCAAACCAACCTAGTATTTAGAAAGGCAAAAACCATGTTTTCTTTCTCATGTGTTTCCTAGATTTTATACAGATATAGAAAAAACATAAACATACATATGACATAGAGTTGAAGTGGAATCATCTGAGAGCACAAAAGAAACTAAAAGGAGACAGGAGGGGTGAAAAATAAGAGGTTAGGGTTTACTGGGAGATATACTCAACACATGCGCCTGTGTAAACATGTCCTTGTGGAACACAATGCCATACAGAATGAATACATACAATGAACTGTTTTAGTTTGTAAAAAAAAAAAAAAAATCAAACTGTTTCCAGGATTGAAAACAAAAAGTGTGGTGCTCAGCCAGAAATAGATCCTGCTTTTAAATTTGTATCCATAGCTGAGTCAAGGGGCTCTGGGCTCTGGTTTCATTATCTACTTCATGTGGCATGGAAATAATTGAAAGGGCTTTCATTTACAGAGTTGTTACATTGCCTCCCATGATCAAGTGCCCCATTAAAATTTAACTTCCTTTCTTTAAGCTGCTAATACACACTCTGCCTTGCAGTGTTCTTCTGTGCCTCTTTTGGTACTAAGCAGTAATGACAGAAATTAGATGCATTAATGTACGAACTTTCTGTAATTTATATTGGTTTTTCTCTGGGAAAGCGTGGACGGTTTGCTCGGGCTATAACTCATGCAGAGAAGTGGTAATCATCTTGACGGCTGGGACGGAGGCATGGTGGGAGCACTTCCCCGAGCGTTTAGCATCTATGGCTTACTCTATGCTCCTTGTACCCAGGGTTCTGGAAATATCTCAGATGTTTACCATGAATATTTATCCCCTCTTTGCTACTTGCTTTTGGTGCTTTTATTAAAAATTTAAAACACTCCTTTTTTTTATTAAAAAAGTCTCTACTTGCTTATGGTAGAAAAACTAGAAAATATGGGTAAGTAAAATTAACCATGAATTATTAAAAATCTACCCATAATCCTACACAGCTTTTCAGGATATTTTTTATTATTTTTGATAAGAGAAGGAGATGGGGTCTCCCAATATGTGGACATTTCTTTAACAGGTTGTTTTTTTTTTAACCAGATAGCAAGAAGACTTTTCAGAGAGCAGGAACAGGCTGCTTTTCAAACATTTTTCAGTACATAGGTAAATGTATGCTACAACCAGCTTAGCTGCTTTAAATTCTCTGCTGAAAATAACGTCCTGCTTGTAGCACATTTAGTGAAATCTAATAATTTTTAAAATGCTGTAAAGGATAAAAATTTTACATAAGCAAAATTCTCATATGTTTACAATTTTTAAGATTTACATATTTTGTGTGTATGAATGTCTTGTATGTAACATGTGCATGCTTGTACTTGAATGGGCCAGAAGAGGGCATCAGATCTCTTGGAACTAGAGTTATAGATGGTTATGAGCAACTGTGTGGGTTTTGGAAAATGAACCAGGGTCCTTTGTAAGAACAAGTGTCCTTAACCACAATCACTCTAGCCTCAAATTTACATTTAACTGTGAAAAATGCCAGAGCTGTAGAGACTAGTCATTCACTATCATTTTTGGATCATGACTTTACAAGGTTATAGTTTAATAGATTTTTCCCTCAAAGCATTATCCTATTGAGCGAATAGCAGGGCTTAGATGTGCTGCATAGTAGAAAATCTGCCTGTTGGTGTAATGAAATGAGCTGATTCTTCCTTACTGATATTATTCTTTCTAAGAAACACTCAATCTTCAAAGCAAAGCAATGAAATATATATGTTTATCTATGTAATATATTTCTGCATATATGCATATGACGATGGAAACATTTAATTTTCATTTTCACTAAGCTTCAATGTTTTTTTTGATCATTAACTAATTCCCTTGACTAGGATTCCCTAGCATGCAATAAGGATACATGCTCCACTATGTTCATAGCAGCCCTATTTATAATACCCAGAAGTTGGAAAGAACACAGATGCCCCTCAACGGAGGACTGGATACAGAAAATGTGGTATATATACACAATGGAGTACTATCCAGCCATTAGAAACAATGAATTCATGAAATTCTTAGACAAATGGATGGAACTGGAGAACATCATCCTAAGTGAGGTAGTAACCCAGTTTCAAAAGTGCACTCATGATATGCACTCACTGATAAATGGATATTAGCCTAGAAGCTTGGAACACCAAAGACACAATCCACATATCAAATGATGCCCAAGAATAAAGAAGGAGTGGTCCCTGGTCCTGGAAAAGCTCAGTGCAGCAGTGTCGGGGAATACAAGGACAGGGACATGGGAAGGGGTAGATTGGGGAACAGGGGGAGGGAAGCGGGTTTATGGGACTTTCGGGGACAGAGGACCCAGGAAAGGGAAACTCACTTGAAATGTAAATAAAGAATATATTGAATAAAAAAAAACAATAAAATAAAAAACCAAAAAACAAACAAATTGCAAAAAAAAAAAAATTCCCTTGACTACTTCCTGGGGTTTTGGAGGAAGCTGCTTTCCTATTTGCTATTTGCTTTGAATATTTGGAATAGTGGGTCTCAAGTCTGCTGCATAAGTATCATAGCAATTTTAAAGATCCAGGGGATGAGATTGTAGGCAGAGAGTTCACCTAGCATGCATGAGGCCCTGCATTCCATCCTCACTACTACCAAATAAATAGATAGGTATATAGATAGGCTGACATACATAATACATACACACATACATACATACCGACAAACATACAGGTAGACAGATGGATAGATGGATAAACACATACATACATACATACATACATACATACATACATACATACATACATACATACATAAAATTTCCAAGTTGAGGCTGTACATGAGAATAAGAAATCGAAACCTCTGTAAGTGAGACTCAAATGTGTCTCTTAGGCTGCCGTGATAACCATAGGCTCAGGACCTTCACACAACAGATAGCCCTTTCTCACTCTGGCTCTACATCCTAGAACTCACAGTGTCGGGAGGGCCCTGCTCTTGGCAAAGGCAGTGGTGGATGGCTTTCCTTTGCTTCTGCACAGCTCTGGAGGCTAGGGATTCTTCAGCATCCCTCCAGCTTCTATGCTGTCAATTTCTCTGCTCCAAACCTCTCCTTCCTGTTTCTCATAAAAACTAGTCTGATGAAGGATCTACCTTAATGCAATATGACCTTGTCACTCATTTGGCTCCATCTTCAAAGAGCTTATCTCCAATTATATCAGACTCACAAGTGGGGTGTGAAGCTAGGACTTGAGCACACTTCTGAAGGGTGAGGAAATACAATATAACCCAGTGTACAAGGCAGGATAATTGAGTCCTTAGGTGGTTCTATATAGCACAGCAGATAAAGTAGAAAGTCACATTATTCAGAACAGCATTTCTCAAATTCAGTGTGCTTAGGAATCACTCGAGGATCTGGATAAAATGCACTGTGCTGTGCTAATGTTGAAGTGAGCCTGAGACCTAACATTGAACACCAATTCAAGTGACACCAATGCTAATGAGGCAGCAAAGCAGAAGGTCCAGTTTGGCAAGGCAGGATTCCTACCTTAGGAATATGCCACTGTTGCCACCTCATCTAGCTACATACTTGACAGCCTAGTTGCATATAATATGTACTCATCCTTCTCAGAATACCTATCAACCTATTAGAAGCCTAGAACCCCACCTACTTTAGTCAGCACATATAACAGCTTTAAACAATGTAAATAAGTTACTCCCATTAGCAGCCCCTTGATACTACCAGTTTCTATTTGAACACATCTTGTAATGAATTTGGGAACTATGAGCAATGGGCTAAGGCTGCCTTTTATACTGGACTGTATTCACAAGTTGAATTTGAAAAGCCCTATTCCCTGATTAGCAGCTGTGCTATAGAACCACCTAAGGATTCAGTTATTGCTACCTCATAGACTGGACTACACTGTGTCTCCCCTTGTCCTTCAAAAGCATTTTAGAGAGAATCCTATATTCATAATCTCATTTTTATGTATTATTGAGCAAGCAAACACATGATTAAAATAAGATGCATTATGAGAAGGAACAGTGTAGGCTTACATTTGTCAGGACTTACTTTAATTTTGTTTCTTTAATGCTTCAACCTCCTTCCTTCTAGCCCACCATCCACTAGAAGGAGGGGAAAGGAAGGTTAATAGAAAATGGTGAGTTAATTTTATATCCAGCCATTTTGTTGAAGTTGTTTATCAGCTGTAGGAATTCTCTGGTGGAAGTCTTGGGGTTGCTTAAGTATACTATCATATCATTTGCAAATAGTGATAATTTGACTTCTTCCTTTCCAATTTGTATACCTTTGGCCTCTTTTTGCTGCCTGATTGCTCTGGCTAGGACTTCAAGTACTATATTAAATGGATAGGGAGAGAGTGGGAAGCCTTGTCTGGTCCCCGATTTTAGTGGGATTGCCTCAAGTTTCTCTCTATTTAGTTTGATGTTGGCTACCGGTTTGCAGTATATTGCTTTCACAATGTTTAGGTATGGGCCCTGGATTCCCAATCTCTCCAAGACTTTTATCATGAAGAGATGTTGAATTTTGTCAAAAACCTTTTCAGCATCTAATGAAATGACCATGTGGTTTTTTCCTTTAGTTTGTTTATTTACTGGACTACATTGATGGATTTCTGTATATTGAACCATCCCTGCATCCCTGGGATGAAGCCTACCTGATCGTGGTGAATTATAGTTTTGATGCATTCTTAGATTTGGTTAGTCAGGATTTTGTTCAGTATTTTTGCATCAATGTTCATGAAGAAGATTGGTCTGAAGTTCTCCTTCCTTGTTTGGTCTTTGTTTGGTTTAGGTATAAACATGATTGTGGCTTCATAGAATGAGTTGGGTAGTGTTCCTTGAGTTTCTATTTCATGGAAAAGTTTGGAGAGTTGTGGGCTTTTTTAGAAATATCTCTTTGGGGGTGGTTTTAGTCTGCATTGTTAGCAGTCCAGTCCATTAGCAAAACACCAAACAAAAATCAGCAGTTGGCAGTCCAGTTCACTTGGCAAACACCAAACATGAATAGCAGCAGTGGCAAAATCCAGAAGAAACCACAAGGCTCCACCGATTGGCAAGAGTCTGAGAAAACAGCAAGAAACAGTTGGAATACCACCAGAAGTTTTTGCTGAGTTTCTCTGTAAGAAGTCATGACAAGTGAAAATCAGCAAAGAAAGCAAGGAAAGCTAATGCAAGAGTGTCTTCAGAGAAGACCAGCATTAACAAAGCCCAATGAAGACCAGCACAGAGTTGTAAGGCAAACCAATGCAAGCATGCTATCCACTGTCTTTTGGGTTACACATCTACCCTTTCCAAATCTCATGTGTCTTCTCATGCATCTGCTCCAGCAAAACATCACATGCCCTCTCTCCAGGCAACCTTCAGAAAACCACCACATGTCTGTTCTCAGCAAGACATCTTCCCACATGTCTTCTGCAGCAAAACATCTCCTCACATTTCTGCTTCAGCAAAACATCTTCTCATAAGATAGCTTCCAGAAAATGTCACATGACACAATTGAATCTCCAGTGAACCCTGAAATTCCTACTTCAGAACATACACTGCAAGCAAGATCTATGCAACTCAAGCCAGGCGGTCAAAATAGAGAACCTTTCTAAGTCAGTCCTCATAAGCAAACTCCTCCACTTGAACTCTAGCAAAAGGAAGTGCTAAACAGTAATTTGGGACTTTGAGTAGGTCTTGATCATGCATCCCACTTTTTTTTTTCCCGAGACAGGGTTTCTCTGTGTAGCTCTAGCTGTCCTGGAACTCACTCTGTAGACATGCATGCATCCCACTTAAACCTATACTATCACTTCGTTCCAGATAAATTATCTTCGCTACCTTTTCAATTAGTGTGCACTCTTATTTCATTCTTGAATAAAATGTCCCAACCTGGAAACATGCACCCCAGAGCCCCCCACCTATAATATTGTGTATGCACCTCAAAAGTTTTGTGAGCTGCTTTGTGGATCCACCATTGAATGTGCATTCAGCTCAGGAGCCAGAATCTGTTTCTAGGAAAGGGAAGGGATTCATTTATGCTTCTAACCTACATGGCTAGGCCCCACTTCCTGCATCTGCCCTCACCTTCCCACATGAGTTTGTGTATGTAATAGGCAACATCTTTATCAGTCTTTCAACTTGCCATCTAATTTTTAACAGAACTTTTATCCTCAGGCTAAAATAAAATATAAAACACATTTAAACAGAACAAAATGCCGTCTTACTAGAGCTACAAATTGATAAGAACAAACCCTGCTGGGATTTGCTTCTCAGGGCCTTCTAAAATAACTTGAAACTTCTCTAGCTGGGATTAAAAATAACGAAGAGGCGTACTGGCTGGGCACAACAAAGACAAAATAAAATAACATTTTGACAGATTTGGGTTTTTTTTTCCTTCCTGTTGGATCACAGATGCCATTTTCTTTTATTTGACTCTTTTCTGGAATTTAATCAGAAAACATCTTGTGAATTTATTTAAACAACTTTGGCCAATTAAGGAGAAAGGTAGACTTTGCAAAAGTCTTAAAGGATGCCTGGCATGTTGTGTTTATTTTTAATTTTTTTTTTTTAGTTAAGCTGAAATATGGCTTAGCAAAATGAAGAGTAAAGGGTTTTTCCAATAATTTTTATTTTAAAAAATGTTAAATTTAAAGAATGCCACATACACTTCAGCTAGAATCCTCAAGCATCAACCTTTTTTCATATTTTGCCTTTGTTCTCCATTTGTAGTTTTGACAAGCCATTTGAATACTACATACAACACGGTTCTTATCATGTGAATAGTAGAATCAATTGCACCGATGAGTAAGGACATTCTCCTAACTAACCCCAGGACCATGATCACACCCATGTTATGTAAATGTAAATAATACTGTCCATCCAAAAAAAGGTCTTCGTTATCCCTAAGCTTTCTTAATGGTTGTAGTTCTTCTTCCTTTGAATTGTTGTTCTGATCAGGCTCAAACCAGATCAGGGTCAAACAAAGATCAGGATGTCATATTCTTACTTTCCTTTTTTAACTTAAGTTTTTAAATTCAATGTTCTGTGTATGATTGTTTGCCTGCATGCATGTGCTTGCACAACCTCATGTATGTGTGTGCACCATACACATTCCAAGTGGCTGAGGATGTCAAATCCCCTAAAACTGTAATTACAGATGGTCGTGAGCTACCATGTGGGTGTTGGGAATCAAACTTGGGCCCTGAGTAAGGATAAACAGTAATTCTAAACTTCTGACTCCTATCTCCAGCCTACCCCCTTTATTTCTTTCCTTGTCTGAGTCATAAATGCATAATTGCAAGATGGTGATACTCTGAGACCAGCTGGATTCAATGCATTTGTACCAACTACTTTAATCCTAAATAGATTCTTTTGACTCAGTATTATTGGCAATTTCACAATGTAGACATTGTGGTTCTCGCATTCCTTCTGCTAGGTTATATGTGAGCTAGCATTCTTCTGTAAAGATCCTCCAGCTGGATCTTTCTCTCATGCTTTATAGTATCACTAGAATCCCCTGACTCTTTCAATGTTCTGACCTATTATAACCACTTTTAATTTCAGTGCTTATCTTATCTCTATTTTGGCCTCTGTGAGCTAGCTCTTGCTCCTCTTATATATCTCCTAATCTTTGAAGTATGTCTTGGCCTATTGTAATTGTAACACAGGCCTTGGATGCTTTGCCCATTTGAGACATGGAATGGGAATCAGAAAGTCTAGAGTGGAGTATGACACTCACCAGGAAAGACCTGGCAGCTCACCATGTTCTCACTTAAAGTCTTTAAATTAAATTGACAGAGCATAAGAAACATATATGAACATTTGACATTTACAATTCATATCTTTTTTTCTTTTTTGTTTTCCAAGACAGGGTTTCTCTGTATAGCCCTGCTCACCACTGTCCCAGAGCTCACTCTGTACACCAGGCTGACCTTGAACTTAGAAATCCACCTGCCTCCACCTCCCAAGTGCTGGGATTATGTCCTATTCTCCCCTTGCTCCCTGGCACATTTACATTTTTCTTCTCTGATGCTAAGAATCCTGATTCCCCAATCATTAGAATATTTAATCATTTGTTCTTTTTCATGGTGAATATAAAATCATTCCAGAATCCCTGAATCAAGACTTTACTCACATCATTATAATCCTTTCTGGGCTTGCTTCATTTTAATTGAAGTAATTGTGGATTTACTTTCAGTTGTAGCAAAGTATTAGACTCGTTGATCTCTTGGCTCAGACTTGAAACCTCTTGAAAACAAGTGTTATACATCATCCAAGATCTAGACAGCCTACCAGTTCCATGACATGTACCCAGGTTTACTGTATCTCTGTGCACAAGGCATAAGTGGTCTGTAAGTTGAATCCTATATAGTATACTTTTACCCCTCTGACCTAGTCCATGTCCCAAGGTCCCTCCAACGGCCCTTATAGACCCCCTCCCCTAAAGGGGAGTATCTCTTCCTGGGCCTGTATCTCTTCTCCTGGGCAAGCACTCTACTATATCCCTTCTCAAAACTCTTTAATGCCTTTTGTGTTAACTAACACTGGAACTCAGCCTCTTAATTTTGCTAAACAAACATTATACTACAAAACTGTTTCCCCCACATCCTACTTCTCACATTTTGCCATTCCATAAACGTTTGCAAGTAGGGTCACACAGTATTGCTCCTCAGCCTGATTCTTTCCTTTGTAAAAAAAAAAAAGAATGCTTCAAGATCCACAAAGTCTCAGTGTAGGCATAGCATCTCCTTCTGCACTGAAGCTTCTGGAATATAAGAAGCATTGTCTAACCACAAGTGATCCTGAACCCCCCTGGCATCCATCCTTTCTGCGTTTAGAATGCACCGCACTAATGGTGCACAGAGGTAATGTATTGAACTTTGTAGTTATGCTATAAACCCAACATAAAGTTCACTTGCTTTGCTTGCATGTGATATTTTAATTTGTGATCTAAGTATATTTTGACTAACTTTATGGGAAAATTTTTGTTATGACATTGAAAAGTTAAAATTATGGGAAAATATCAGAGAAATTAAATCTTATTATTAACCTTTTACTTCCATGACATGCATCTCTTACAGACAGTAATTTTTTTAATTAAAATTTTGTTGACTTTTCCTACTTTTGGCAAAATCATTAATGCTTGTCATGAACACACATCTTAATTACTTCATTTATTTCTTTCGCAAAAACTCTCATGGACTTTTGTCTGAATCTTTTTTTTTTTACAACCCTTGTATGCCATCTTTAGTGAGTTCTGTTCTTAGGTAACATTTCTTCTTAAAAATCAACATGGTATTTAAGAGTTTTTGCTACAGAAGAGAAACGTTTCAACTGTATACTTTTAATAACTCAGCAAAAAGTTAGGAACATCTTAAAAATTAATTATGATCACTCCTTTGTGGTATCGTTCACAACAAGCAGCAGAAGACCTAGGTCCCCTCGATTATCTTGTCCCCTTGCCCCCATCCCTCTCTTCCTAACCCCTGAACTGATGAATCATGTTTCTTGAAACTCAAGGCCAGTTGTCATCACATTTTCCTCTTCATCAGAAACTTCACTGAAATTTTTCTCACTTCTTGTTCTTGAGTCTGGTTTCCACAGTCCTCATGTCACTAAGTCTGGAAGGCATACACACCCCACCTCACTTTTACTGGGGCTTGTCTAGCTTCTCTTTTAAACATACCAGAGTTGGACATTTTCTGCCTCTTCCCATAGTGCTACTTCTAGATGCAGCAGCCTTGTTTCCACCATTTTAGCTCCCAACCTGTCATTTATTTTCTGTCTTATGCATACTTAACAAAAAAATAGAGATTAGATCAGTGTTTAAATATGTACTATACTTGGTGATAGGCTTAATGCTATTATTAGACCATCACTCAAGAGACCATATTTTATTATTTTAAAGGGCTGAAATAACAAGTATTACTGTCAGATTAATTTGAGAGTAGAAATGGCATGTAAATTACAGTAGAGAAAACTCATATTTATTTGAAAGTTGAATCAATAGTAACAAAATAGTTTATTGAGATAAGCAAAATCAATCAATCAATCAATCAATCAATCAATCAATCAGAATATGTTGATCTGCCCGTAGGCAAGTCATGGTTTTGATCCTTACTGGCACTGAAGCGAAATTGATGAAAACTCAGAGATGATCACAGGCAAGCAAATGAAAGTTGACTCCAGGTTCTGATTATTCTTAACAAGGCATATTTGTACATATACTTGACATTATCAATCGGTATTCCACAAACTATGGTGAAGAATTTTGCCATGCATTCAAAGACCAGTTTATGTTTCCTTTCCTTTTTTTGGTCATTTTTGTTATTTATTTTTATTTATTCACTTTACATCCTGCTCACTGCCCCTTCCCACAACCCATCCCTACCTCCCTTTCTCCTCTGAGAGGGTAGAGGGTCCCCTGGGTATCCCCCTACCCTGGCACATCAAATCTCTGTGGGGCTATGTACTTCCTTTCCCACTGAGGCCAGACAAGGCAGCCCAGTTTAAAGAAAATATCCCACAGACAGCTTTTGGGATAGCCTTGTTCAGGACCCACGGGAAGACCAAGCTACACAACTGCTACATATGTATGGTGAGGCCTAAATCCAGCCTGTGTATGCTCTTTGGTTGGTAGTTCAAATCTCTGAAAGTCCCAAGGGTCCAGGTTAGTTGATTCTGTTGGTCTTTCTGTGGAGTTCCTATCCCCTTAGAGGCCCACAATCCTTCCCCCAACTCTTCTATCATAGTCCTCAAGCTCCACTGTTTGATGATGGGAATCTGCATTTATCTGAGTCAGCTGCTGGGTGGAGCATCTCAGAGAACAGTCTTGCTAGACTCCTGTCTGAAAGCATAACAGAACACCATTAATAGTATCAGGAATTGGTGCTTGCCCATGGGATGGTTCTCAAATTGGGCCAGTTATTGGTTGGCCAATCTCTTAGTCTATACTCAGTTCCTGTCCCTGTATTTCTTGCAGACAGGATAAATTTTGGGTCCAAAGTTTTGTGGATGGGTTGGTGTCCCTATCGTTCCTTCTTGGCTGCAGGAGGTAGCTTCTTCATGTTCCATATTCCCAATGCTATGAGTCACAGCTAACATCACCCTAATTGATTTTTGGGTGTCCTCCCTATCCTGGGTCTCTGTCATGTCCTTGAGATGCCCACCACTCCTCACCCTTGAAAATTTCCACAAATCTCATGGTCATCTGGTCATCTCTCCTGTATCTCCTTATACCTGATCCTGAACTCCCTCATTTTCCTCCCCATCCCCTCTCCCACCTAGTTACCTCTCTCCATCTTCCGCCTATGACTATTTTATTTCCCCTTCTAAATGAGATTCAAGCATCATTGATTGGGCCTTTCTTCCAGTTTAACTCCTTTGGATCTGTGGTGTGTAGTTTGGGCATCCTGTATTTTATGGCTAATATGCACTTTAAGTGAATACATAACATACAAGTCCTTTGGGGTCTGGGTTAGACAAAACAGCAGCCTACAGATTTGGAAAAGATCTTCACCAACCCTACATCTGATAGAGGGCAAATATACAAATATTTTGTGAAGAACTCAAGAAGTTAGACACCAACACCCAAAAAACCCAATTAAAAATGGGATACCAAGATAAACAGAGAATTCTCAACAGAGGAATCTCAAATGTTTGTCATCCTGAGTGATGTAACCAGGGACCACACATGGTATGCACTCACTGATAAGTGGATATTAGCACAAAAGCTCAGAATAAACAAGAAACAATTCACATACCACATGAAGCTCAAGAAGTAAGACCAAAGTGTGGGTGCTTTGGTTTTTCTGAGAAAGGGTACAAAATACTCACAGGAGCAATTATGGAGACAAAGTGTCAGGCAGAGACTGAAGGAAAGGCCATCCAGAGACTGTCCTACCTGGGGATTCATCCTATAAACATTTACCAAACCCTGGCACTATTGTGAATGCCATGAAGTGCTTGCCAAAAGGAGCCTGATATGGCTGTCTCCTAAGGGACCCCACCAGAGCCTTACACAGAGGCAAATGCTAGCATCCAACCATTGGACTGAGCGCAGGGGGTCCCCAAGGGAGGAGTTGGAGGGAGGACTGGAGGACCTGAAGGGGTTTGCACCCTCATGGGAAGAACTATGATGTTGGCCAACCAGAACCACCAGGGCTCCCAGGGACTACTAAGCCATCAACCAAAGGGTACACATGGTTCCAGTTGAATTTGTGGAGGAAGAATGCTTTGTATGGCACTGGTGGGAGGACAGGTCTTTGGTCCTATGAAGGCTCAATAGATGCCCCAGCGTGGAGAAATTGAGGTGGGGGGGGAGGAAATGGGTGGAGGGGCATACTCCTCCAGTTGATCCAACACCATTTGTTAAAAATGCTGTCTTTTTCCCCCCACTGGACGTTTTAGCTCCTTTGTCAAATATCAAGTGACCATAGATGTATGGGTTCATTTCTGGGTCTTCAATTCTATTCCATTGATCTTCCTCCTTGTCTCTGTGCCAATACCATACAGTTTTTATCACTATTTTTCTATAGTAGAGCTTGACATCAGGGATGGTGATTCCCTCAGAAGTTCTTTTGTTGTTGAAAATAGTTTTCTCTATTCTGTTATTTTTTTAATGTTGTTGTTGTTATTCCAAATGAATTTGCAGATTGTTCTTTCTAGCTCTATGAAGAATTGATTTGGAATTTTGATGGGGATTACATTGGATCTGTAGATTGCTTTTGGCAAGATGGCCATTTTTACTATATTAATCCTGCCAATCCATGAGCATGGGAGATCTTTACATCTTCTGAGATATTCCATTTCTTTCTTCAGAGTCTTAAAGTTCTTGTCATACAGATCTTTCACTTGCTTGTTTAAAGTCACACCAAGGTATGTAATATTATTTGTGACTATTGTGAAGGGTGTCATTTCCCTAATTTCTTTCTCAGTTTGTTTATTCTTTGAAAAGAGAAAAGCTACTGATTTGTTTGAGTTAATTTTATATCCAGCCACTTTGCTGAAGTTGTTTATCAGCTTTAGGAGTTCTCTGGTGGAATTTTTGGGGTCACTTAATTATATGATCATACCATCTGCAAATAGAGATATTTTGACTTCCTCCTTTCCAATTTGTGTACCTTTGACCTCCTTTTGTTGTCTAATTGCTCTAGCTAGAACTTCAAGTACTATATTGAATAGATAGTGAGAGAATAGGCAGCCTTGTCTGGTCCCTGATTTTAGTAGGATTGCTTCAAGTTTCTCTCCATTTAGTTTGATGTTGGCTACTGGGTTGCTGTATATTGCTTTTACTATGTTTAGGTATGCGCCTTGAATTCCTGATTTTTCCAAGACTTAACATGAAGGGATGCTGAATTTTGTCAAATGCTTTTTCAGCATCTGATGAAATGCTCATGTGTTTTTTTTTTCCTTTGAGTTTGTTTATTTACTGGATTACATTGATAGATGTCGGTATATTGAACCATCCCTGCATCCCTGGGATGAAGCCTACTCAATCATGGTGAATGATCATTTTGATGTGTTCTTGGATTCGGTTAGCAAGAATTTTATTGAGTATTTTTCCATCAATGTTCATAAGGGAAATTGGTCTGAAGTTCTGTTTCCTTTTTTGGTCTTTGTTTGGTTTAGGTATAAGTGTAATTCTGGCTTTATAGAATTAATTGGGTAGTGTTCCTTGTGCTTATATTTTGTGGAATAATTTGAAGAATATTGGTATTAGGTCTTCTTTGAAGATCTGATAAATTCTCCACTAAACCCATCTGATTCTGGGGTTTTCTTTTTTGTTTTTTGTTTTTTGTTTTTTTTGTTTTGTTTTGTTTTTTGTTTTTTGTTTGGGAGACTGTTAATGACCGCTTCTAGTTCCTCAGGGCTTGAGGGACTATTTAGATGGTTTATCTGATCCTGTTTTAACTTTGGTAGCTGGTATCTGTCTAGAAAATTTTCCATTTCATCCAGATTTTCCAATTTTGTTGAGTATAAGCTTTTGTAGTACCATCTGATGATTTTTTTTTTAATTTCCACGATTTCTGTTGTTATGTCTCCCTTTTCATTTCTAATTTTATTAATTTGGGTACTGCCTCTGAGCCCTCTGGTTAGTCTGGCTAAGGGTTTATCTATCTTGTTGATTTTCTCCAAGAACAAGCTCCTGGTTTTGTTGATTCTTTGTATGGTTTTGTTTCTATTTGGTGGATTTCGGCCCTGAGTTTGATGATTTCCTGTCTTCTACTCCTCTTGGGTGTATTTGCTTCTTTTTGTTCTAGAGCTTTCAGGTGTGCTGTCAACTTCTAGTGTAAGCTCTCTCCATTTTCTTTTTAGAGTCACTTAGAGCTATGAGTTTTTCTCTTAGCATTGCTTCCATTGTGTCCCATTAGTTTTGGTATGATGTATCTTCATTTATATTAAATTCTAAAAATGTCTTTAATTTCCTTCTTTATCACTGAGTACAGCATTGTTCAGTTTCCATGTGTATGTGTGTTTTCCATTGTTTTTGTTGGAACTTAAGACCAGCCTTAGACCTGGTGATCTGATAGGGTGCATGGAATTGTCTCAACATTTCTATATTTGTTGAGGCCAATTATATGGCCAATTATATGGCCAATTTTGGACAAGGTGCCATGAGGTGCTGAGAAGAAGGTATATATTCTTTTGCTTTAGGATGAAAAGTTCTATAAATATCTGTTAGATCCATTTGGTTCATAACATCTATTAGTTTCACTGTGTCTCTGTTTAATTTCTGTTTCCATGATTTGTCCATTGTTGAGAGTTGGGTGTTGAAATCTCCCACTATTATTGTGTGGGGTGCAATGTGTGCTTTGAGGTTTAGTAAAGTTTCTTTTATGTTTGTGAGTGTCCTTGCATTTGGAGTATAGATGTTCAGAATTGAGAGTTCATCTTGGTAGATTTTCCTTTGACCAGTATGAAGTGTCCTTCCTTATCTTTTTTGACAACTTTTAGTTGAAAATCAATTTTATTCAATATTACAATGGCTATTCCAGCTTGTTTCTTGGGACAATTTGCTTGGAAATTCTTTTTCCAGTCTTTGACTCTGAGGTAGTGACTGTCTTTGTCAGTGAGGTGGGTTTCGGGTATGCATCAAAATGTTGGATCCTGTTTACCTATCTAGTCTGTTAGTCTCTGTCTTTTTATTGGGGAATTGAGTCCATTGATGTTAAGAGATATTAAGGAAAAGTGATTGTTACTTCCTGTTATTTTTGTGGTTAAAGGTGGAATTAAGTTTGTCTGGCTATCTTCTTTTGGGTTTGTTGAAACATTACGTTCATGGTTTTTCTAGGGTTTAGTTTCCCTCCTTTTGTTGGTATTTTCCACCTGTTATTCTTTGTAGAGCTGGGTTTGTGGAAAGATATTGTGTAAATTTGGCTTTGTCATGGAATATCTTGTTTCCTTGGTCTATGGTAATTGAGAGTTTTTCTGGGTATAGTAGTATGGGCTGGCATTTATGTTCTTTTATGGTCTGTATGACATCTGCCCAGGATTTTCTAGCTCTCCTAGTTTTTGTTCAGAAGTCTGGTTTAATTCTGATAGGTCTGCCTTTACATGTTACTTGACCTTTTTCCTTACTGCTTTTAATATTCTTTCTTTGTTTAGTGCATTTGGTATTTTAATAATTATGTGACAGGAGGAATTTCTGTTCTGGTCCAGCCTATTTAGAGTTCTATAGGCTTCTTGTATATTTAGGGGTATCTCTTTATGTTAGGGAAGTTTTCTTCTATATTTTTGTTAAAGATATTTACTGGCCTTTTTTGTTTGTTTGTTTATTTTTTTATTTGACATATTCTTTATTTACATTTCAAATGATTTCCCATTTTCTGGGTCCCTACTCCCCACAAGTCCCATAAGCCCTCTTCCCTCCCCCTGTTCCTCCATCAGCTCCTTCCCACTTCCCTGTTCTGGTATTCCCTTATACTGTTGCATTGAGTCTTTCCAGAACCAGGGGCCACTCCTCTGCTCTTTTTGGACATCATTTAATATGTGGATTGTTTCTTGGGTATTCCAAGTTTCTAGGTTATTATCTACTTATCAGTGAGTGCATATCATGAGTTATCTTTTGAGACTGAGTTACCTCACTTAGTATGATGTTCTCCAGCTCCATCCATTTGTCTATGAATTTCATGAATTCATTGTTTCTAATGGCTGAATAGTACTCCATTGTGTAAATAAGCCACATTTTTTGTATCCATTCCTCTGTTGAGGGACACCTGGGTTGTTTCCAGCTTCTGGCTACTACAAATAGGGCTGCTATGAACATAGTGGAGCATGTGTCCTTATTACATGCTGGGGAATCCTCTGGGTATATGCCCAGGAGTGCTATAGCAGGGTCCTCTGGAAGTGCCGTGCCCAGTTTTCTGAGGAGCTGCCAGACTGATTTCCAAAGTGGTTGTACCATCTTACAATCCCACCAGCAGTGGAGGAGTGTTCCTCTTTCTCCACATCCTCACCAGCACCTGCTGTCTCCCAAGTTTTTGACCTTAGCCATTTTGACTGGTGTGAGGTGAAATCTCAGGGTTGTTTTGATTTGCATTTCCCTAATGATTAATGATGTTGAACATTTCTTAAGGTGTTTCTCAGCCCTCCAAAGTTCTTCATGTGAAAAATCTTTGTTTCGTTCGGTACCGCACTTTTTAATGGGGTTATTTGGTTCTCTAGGTTCTACCTTCTTGAGTTCTCTGTATATATTAGATATTAGCCCTCTGTCAGATTTAGGGTTGGTGAAGATCCTTTCCCAATCTGTTGGTTGACGTTTTGTCCTTTTTGACAGTGTCCTTTGCCTTACAGAAACTTTGTAGTTTTATGAGGTCCCATTTGTCACTTCTTGATCTTAGAGCATAAGCTATTGGTGTTCTATTCGGAACTTTTCCCCTGTGCCCATGTCCTCAAGGGTCTTCCCCAGTTTCTTTTTTTTTCTTTTTTCCCCCCAAATTTCATGGATGTTTTGCCTTATGAATTTTTAGATTTAACACTTTCTTTAAGTGATGTATCTATTTTATTTATTTATTTATTTATTTATTAATATTTTCTTTTTTGTCATTGGAGGTTTGGTTTTCTTTTTTTTATTATTCGATATATTTTTTATTTACATTTCAAATGATTTCCCCTTTTCTAGCCCCCCACTCCCCGAAAGTCCCGTAAGCCCCCTTCTCTCCCCCTGTCCTCCCACCCACCTCTTCCCACTTCCCCGTTCTGGTTTTGCCGAATACTGCTTCACTGAGTATTTCCAGAACAAGGGGCCACTCCTCCTTTCTTCTTGTACCTCATTTGATGTGTGGATTATGTTTTGGGTATTCCAGTTTTCTAGGTTAATATCCACTTATTAGTGAGTGCATACCATGATTCACCTTTTGAGTCTGGTTTACCTCACTTAGTATGATGTTCTCTAGCTCCATCCATTTGCCTAAGAATTTCATGAATTCATTGTTTCTAATGGCTGAATAGTACTCCATTGTGTAGATATACCACATTTTTTGCATCCACTCTTCTGTTGAGGGATACCTGGGTTCTTTCCAGCATCTGGCAATTATAAATAGATCCTCGACGAAGAGGCTGAAAACATCCAATGGAAAAAAGATAGCCTTTTCAACAAATGGTGCTGGGTCAACTGGAGGTCAGCATGCAGAAAATGCGAATTGATCCATCCTTGTCTCCTTGTACTAAGCTCAAATCCAAATGGATCAAGGACCTCCACATAAAGCCAGACACTCTGAAGCTAATAGAAAAGAAACTGGGGAAGACCCTTGAGGACATCGGTACAGGGAGAAAGTTTCTGAACAGAACACCAATAGCGTATGCTCTAAGAGCAAGAATTGACAAATGGGACCTCATAAGGTTACAGAGTTTCTGTAAGGCAAAGGACACCATCAAGAGGACAGATCGGCAACCAACACATTGGGAAAAGATCTTCACCAATCCTACATCAGATAGAGGGCTAATATCCAATATATATAAAGAACTCAAGAAGTTAGACTCCAGAAAACCAAACAACCCTATTAAAAATGGGGTACAGAGTTAAACAAAGAATTCTCACCTGAAGAACTTCGGATGGCGGAGAAGCATCTTAAAAAATGCTCAACTTCATTAGTTGAAATGCAAATCAAAACAACCCTGAGATTTCACCTTACACCAGTCAGAATGGCTAAGATTAAAAATTCAGGAGACAGCAGGTGTTGGAGAGGGTGTGGAGAAAGAGGAACACTCCTCCACTGCTGGTGGGGTTGCAAATTGGTACAATCACTCTGGAAATCAGTCTGGTGGTTCCTCCGAAAACTGGGCACCTCACTTCCAGAAGATCCTGCTATACCACTCCTGGGCATATACCCAGAGGATTCCCCACCATGTAATAAGGATACATGCTCTACTATGTTCATAGCAGCCCTATTTATAATTGCCAGATGCTGGAAAGAACCCAGTTTCTTTTCTATTAGTTTCAGTGTGTCAGGTTTTATGTGGAGGTCCTTGATCCATTTGCAGTTGAGCTTAGTACAAGGAGATAAGAATGGATCGGTTCTCATTTTTCAGCATGCTGACCTCCAATTGAACCAGCACCATTTGTAGAAAAGACTATCTTTTTTCCACTGGATGCTTTCAGCTCCTTTGTTGAAGATCAAGTGACCATAGGTGTGTGGGTTCATTTCTGGGTCTTCAATCCTATTCCATTGACCAGCTTGCCTGACATTGTACCAATACAATGCCGTTTTTATCACTATTGCTCTGTAGTAAAGTTTGAGGTCTGGAATACTGAATCCCCCTGAAGTTGTTTTACTGTTGAGAATAGTTTTAGCTATCCTGGGTTTTTTGTTATTCCAGATGAATCTGAGCATTGCTCTTTCTAGCTCTATGAAGAACTGGGTTGGGATTTTGATGGGGATTGCACTGAATCTGTAGATTGCCTTTGGCAATATGGGCATTTTAACTATATTAATCCTGCCAATCTATGAGCATGGAAGATTTTTCCCTTTTCTAAGATCTTCTTCGATTTCCTTCTTCAGAGATCTGAAGTTCTGGTCATATAGATCTTTCACTTGTTTGGTTAGAGTCACACCAAGATACTTTATGCTGTTTGTGGCTATTGTGAAGGGTGTCATTTCCCTAATTTCTTTCTCAGTCTGCTTATCCTTTGAGTATATAAAGGATACTGATTTGCTTGAGTTGATTTTGTAGCCAGACACTTTGCTGAAGTTGTTTATCAGCTGTAGGAGTTCTCTAGTAGAGTTTTTTGGGTCACTTAAGTATACTATCATATCATCTGCAAATAGTGATAGTTTGACTTCTTCCTTTCCAATTTGTATCTCTTTGACTTCCTTCTGTTGTCTAATTGCTCTAGCTACGACTTCAAGAACTATATTGAAAAGATATGGAGAGAGGAGGCAGCCTTGTCTAGTCCCTGATTTTAGTGCGATTGCTTCAAGTTTCTCTCCATTTAGTTTGATGTTGGCTACCGGTTTGCTATATATTGCTTTTACTATGTTTAGATATGGGCCTTGAATTCCTGTCCTTTCCAAGACTTTTAGCATGAAAGGATGCTGAATTTTGTCAAATGCTTTTTCAGCATCTAATGAAATGATCATGTGGTTTTTTTCTTTGAGTTTGTTTATGTAGTGGATAGCATTTATGGATTTCCTTATATTGAACCATCCCTGCATCCCTGGAATAAAGCCTACTTGATCATGGTGGATGATTGTTTTTTTGTGTTCTTGGATTCGGTGGGCAATAATTTTATTGAGTAATTTTGCATCGATATTCATAAGGGAAATTGGCCTGAAATTCTCTTTCTTAGTTGGATCTTTGTGTGGTTTTGGTATCAGCGTAATTGTGGCTTAGTAGAAGGAGTTGGGTAGTGTCCCTTCTGTTTCTATTTGGTGGAATAGTTTGAAGAGTATTGGTGTTAAGTCTTCTTTGAAGGTCTGATAGAATTCTGCACTGAAACTATCTGGTCCTGTGCTTTTTTTGGTCGGAAGGCTATCTATGACCCCTTCTATTTCTTTAGGGGTTATGGGTCTGTTTAGATGATCTATTTGATCCTGGTTTAATTTTGGTATTTGGTATCTGTCTAAGAAATTGTCCATTTCCTCCAGATTCTCCAGTTGTGTTGAGTACAGGCTTTTGTAGTAGGATCTGATGATTTTTTGAATTTCCTTAGTTTCTTTTGTAATATCTCCCTTTTCATTTCTAATTTTGTTAATTTGGATACATTCTCTGTGCCCTTTGGTTAGTCTGGCTAAGGGTTTATCTATCTTGTTGATTTTTTCAAAGAACCAGCTCCTAGTTTTGTTGATTCTTTGTATGGTTCTCTTGGTTTCTACTTGATTGATTTCAGCTCTGAGTTTGATGATTTCCTGTCTTCTCTTCCTCCTGGGTGAATTAGATTCTTTTTGTTCCAGGGCTTTCAGTTATTCCGTTAATCTTCTAGTGTATGCTCTCTTGAATTTCTTTTTGGAGGCACTGAAAGCTATGAATTTTCCTCTTAGCACTGCTTTCATTGTGTCCCATTGATTTGTGTATGCTGTGCCTTCAATTTCATTAAATTCTAAAAAATCTTTGATTTCTTTCTTTAATTCTTCCTTTACCAAGGTATCATTGAGTCGAGTATTGTTCAATTTCCATGTATTTGTGGGCTTTCTGTTGTTTTTATTGTTATTAAATACCACTTTTACTCCATAGTGATCTGATAAGAGGAATGGGATTATTTCAATCTCCGTATATTTGTTGAAGTCTGTCTTGTGACCAACTATATGATTGATTTTGGAGAAGGTACCATGAGGTGCTGAGAAAAAGGTATAATCTTTTGCTTTGGGATGAAAAGTTCTGTATATATCTGTTAAATCCAATTGGTCCAAAGCTTCAATTAGGTTCACTGTATCCTTGTTTAGTTTCTGTTTTCCTGATTGGTCTATTGATGAGAGTGGTGTATTGAAGTCACCCACAATTATTGTGTTAGGTGCAATGCGTACTTTGAGCTTTAGTAAAGTTTTTTTTATGAATGAAGGTGCCCTTGTATTTGAAGCATAGATGTTCAGGATTGAGAGTTCTTCTTGTTGGATTTTTCCTTTGACCAGCTAGAAGTGACCTTCCATGTCTCTTTTGATGACATTAGGTTGAAAGTCAATTTTATCTGATATTAGAATGGCAACTCTGGCTTGTTTCCTGAGACCATTTGCTTGTAGACTTGTCTTCCAGACTTTTACTCTAAGGTAGTTTTTGTCTTTGACACTGAGGTGTGTTTCCTGTATGCAGCAAAATGTTGGGTCCTGTTTATGTAACCAGTCTATTAGTCTATGTCTTTTTATTGGGGAATTAAGTCCATTGATGTTAACAGATATTAAGGAGTAGTGGTTATTGCTTCCCATCATTTTTGACGTTAATTTTATATTAGTGTGGTTATCTTCTTTTGGGTTTGATGAAAGAAGCTTAATATCCTGCTTTTTCCAGGGTGTAGTTTCCCTCGTTGTAATGGTGTTTACCCCCTATTATCCTTTGTAGGGCTGGGTTTGTAGAAAGATGTTGTGTAAATTTGCTTTTGTTATGGAATATCTTGGTTTCTCCATCTATAGTGATTGAGAGTTTCGCTGGGTATAGTAGCCTTGGCTGGCACTTGTGTTCTCTTAGAGTCTGCATGAGCTCTGCCCAGGATCTTCTAGCTTTCATGGTCTCTGGTGAGAAGTCTGGTGTAATTCTGATAGGTCTTCCTTTATATGTTACTTGCCCTTTTTCTCTTACTGCCCTAAGTATTCTCTCTTTGTTTAGTACATTTGGGGTTTTGATTATTATGTGACGGGAGGTATTTCTGTTCTGGTCCAGTCTGTTTGGAGTTCTGTATGCTTCTTGTATATTCATGGGCATCTCTCTCTTTAGGTTAGGGAAGTTTTCTTCCATAATTTTGTTGAAGATATTTGCTGGCCCTTTAAGTTGTAAATCTTCACTCTCATCAATGCCTATAATCCTTAGATTTGGTTTTCTCATTGTGTTCTGGATTTCCTGGATGTTTTGGGTTACAAGCTTTTTGCATTTTGCATTTTCTTTGACTGTTGAGTCCATGATTTCTATGGTATCTTCAGCATCTGAGAGTCTTTCTTCTATCTCTTGTATTCTGTTGTTGATATTTGCATCTATGATCCCTGATTTCTTCCCAAGGTTTTCTATCTCCAAAGATGTCTCCCTTTGTGGTTTCTTAGTTGTTTCTACTTCTGTTTTCAGATCATGGAAGTTTTTGCTTAGTTCCATCATTTGTTTGTTTGTGTTTTCCTCTAATACTTTGAGAGATTTTTGTGTTTCCTCTTTCATGACTTCTGCCTGTTGATCAAACTTCTCCTGTATTTTTTAAGTGAATTTTGCATTTCCTCCTTATTGGCTACAAACTTCTGACCCATATTGTCCTGAATTTCTTTAAGTGATTTTTGTGTTTCCCTTGTAAGGGCTTTTAGCTTTTGATCATTTTTCTCCTGAATTTCTTTAAGAGATTTATTTATGTCCTTCATGTGTTCCTCTAACAGCATTCTTACCAGTGCTTTTAAATCCAACTCTTGTTTTTCTGGTGTGTTGGGGTATCCAGGTCTTGCTATTGTTGGAAAATTAGGTTCAGATGCTGCCATAATGCCTTGCTTTCTGTTAGCAACATTCCTATGCTTGCCTTTAGCCATCTAGTTTTCACTGGTGTTAGATGGTCTTATTGTCACTGGCTGGTGCCACAACCTATTGTGGACCTTTAGGGCTATTTCCGAGACACTGGATGACTGGGTTTCCTCTGGCACAGATTACTGATATGCTGCCTTCCTCTTTTGTGCCTTTGGAGCCTTGCTCAGTCTTGCCTCAGGAAATGTTATACTTGTGTTGTCAAGGTGAACCAGGTGTTCTCAGACTGCTCTGTTATGGAGCAAAGATGGTGAGTGGGGGATCACTCCCTCTGTGGATTCTCAGGTAGGATACAGGCCCCATGACTGACCGGTTTGCAGATAAACAACCTATGTTCTCAGGTCCTGAGAGCAGGCAGACCCCTGGAGATTTGCACCCCCAGAGATCTTAAGCTCAGGAGAATACAGTACCTAGTGATGTTTTTCTGCCCTGGCAGGCCACAAAGATGGCCACGGGAGTAGCTCCCTCTACTGTTCTCTGCAAAGGATACAGGCCCCAAGACCTACCAGCTGGGAAATGAACTACCTGTGTGCTCAGGTCCTGGGCACAGGCAGACCTCTGACTGTTTGCACCCCCAGAGATTTAAAGCTCGGGGTGATACAGTACCTACTGACTCTCTTCTGCTCCAGCAGGCAGAGAATATGGCCGCAGGGATTCTCTCCCTTTGCTGGTCTCTAGGCAGGACACAGGCCCCATGCCCGGCAGACTGGCAGATGAACCACCTAGGTGCTCAGTTCCTGAGTGCAGGCAGACCCCTGGTGGCTTGCACCCCCAGAGATCTAAAGCTCAGGGTGATATAGTACCTAATGAAGCTCTTCTGTTCCGGCAGACAGAGAGTATGGCTGTAGGGATTCTCTCCCTGTGCTGGTCACCAGGCAGGATACAGTCCCCACACCTGGCGGACTGGCAGATGAACCTCCTTTGTGCTCAGTTCCTGAGCCCAGGCAGACCACTGGTGGTTTGCACCCCCAGAGATCTAAAGCTCGGGGTGATATAGTACCTAGTGAAGCTCTTCTGCCCTGGCTGGCAACAAATATGGCCGCGGGGATTCTCTCCATTTACTGGCCTTTTAATTTGGGAATCCTCGCTTTCTTCTATACCTGTAACCCTTAGGTTTAGTCTTCTCATTGTGTGCTGGATTTCCTGTATGTTTTGGGTCAGAAGCCTTTTGCATTTTGCATTTTATTTGACTGTTGTGTCCATCTCTTCTAAAGTATCTTCTACACCTGAGATTCTCACTTCTATCTTTTTTATTCTGTTGGAGATACTTAACATCTGTAATTCCTGACCTCCTTCCTAGGTTTTCCATTTCCAGGTTTATCTGCATTTGTGTATTCTTTTTGTTTCTACTTCCACTTTTAAGTTTTGAATCATTTTATTCAATTCCTTCACCTGTTTACCTGTGTTTTCCTGTATTTCTTTTAGTAAGTTATTGATATCCTCCTTAAAGGACTCTATTATCTTCATGAGATAGGATTTTAGGTCAGCTTTGTGATTTTCAGGTTTGTTGTATTCGGGACTTGCTGTAGTGGGAGAACTGGTTTCTTTCTTTCTTTCTTTCTTTCTTTCTTTCTTTCTTTCTTTCTTTCTTTCTTTCTTTCTTTTTGTTTGTTTATTTTTTAACACTTGTCTTGTTCCTGATTTTTTTTTGTTTTATTTTTGAGACAGTCTTTCTATTATGTCACTCTGACTATTCTAGAACTCACTACATGGACCAGACTGGCCTCATAGAGATCCACCTGTTCTACTTCCCAAGTATTGGGATTGGTCCTGATTTCAAAAGAAATACGTTAGATTTTCCTCATTCAGTGTAGTGTTGCCTGCAGACCTGTCATGCACAGACTTTACTATGTTGAAGAATATTCCTTCTCTTTCTAATTTATTCAGCATTTGACTCATGAAAGGATGGTCCTTTTCAAAGGCCTTTTATGCATCTATTGAAACAATGTTGATTTTTTTCTTGGTTCTTGATTCTGTTTATATGCTTTTTTACATTTATCAATTTTTTTTTTTTTACTCTTTGCACTATCCTTGCATTCTTAGAATGAATACAATTTTATCAGGACATAAATAATGATTCTTAATTTCAGTGTTGCCTATTGTAATAGCCATCTTTCATCTCTAATTCTATTAACTTGGGTTTCTTTCTCTCTCTTTTCATTTTAATTAATTTAGTTAAGAGTTTCTCATTTATCTCTTAAAAAACAACTGTATTCATCAATTCTTCATATTATTTCTTTTAGTTCACAAATTTACTCTGATTTTTATTCTTTCTTTTTTAAAGTATAGAATAGAATTTATTTATAGCATGATGGGGGGGTGAGTCAAGAGTGTAGTAGAGGCAGAGAAAGGGAGAGAGAATAGAGAAATAGAGGAGTAGAGGCTGGCCATGAGCATGTGGAGAGAGAGGGGGAAGGGAATGGGAAGGGGGAAGAGGAGCAGAGAAAGAGCAAGAGAACAAGGGAGGAGCAAGATAGCTTTTATTCTTTTTTTATTTTCTATATTCTATGTTTACATTCCAAATGATTTTCCCTTTCCTAGTTCCCCCCTCCCTATAAGTTCCCTAATCCCTTTTCCCTCCGCCCATGCCCATATATATTGGTTTCTGTTGCTTATGGTCTTGTGCTTGCCTTTTGACATCTGGATATCCCTGGTGTTTATTGGTCTGGGTGATTATCTGGAGTCTGCCTCTTTTAACCCTGGGTTGCTTCAGGTCTCCTGGTAGGCCTGCAACCCAGGCTGTAGCAGACGACCTGTGGGGGCTTCTGATGCAGGGAGTGGGTGGGGCTCTTCAACAGGGGCAGAGAGGGTTCTGATCTGTTACCCTGGCTGCAGTAAATCTCCTGGGAGGCCTTCAAACTGTTGGGTCAACTGGTCTGAATGCAGCAGGATCTCAACTTCCCTAAGTGCAGCCGGTTCTCTAGGATGGATTAGGAGATGGTGTCTTCACTGGGGAAGACCAGCCACAAGTCTACCCCAGCAGAAAGGACTTTATAAAGTCATTTTGTCTCCCCAGTCTGTATGTTCTCTTGGTAACTGTGGTCCTTTGAATAGGAATGGCTCCCATGGACTTATGTGTTTGAATGCATGGCCCATAAGGAGTGGCCCTATTAGGAGGTGTGGCCTTGTTGGAGTAGGTGTGGGCTGTTGAAGGAATTGTGTCACTGTCTGAGGGTGATTTGGGGGTCTTACATGCTCAAGCTATGCTCAGTGTGGCTCCTCTCTTGCTGCTTGAGGATCAAGATGTGGAATTCTCAGCTCTCTCTTACACCTTTTCTGACTGCATGCCACCATGTGTACCACCATGATGATGATGGACTAAACACCTGAAACTTGAAGCCAACCCCGATGAAATGTCTTCTTTATAAGAGTTGTGGTATCTTCACATCAGTGGAAACACTAAGATAGTGCCTTTTAGAAGCAATTTCCCTATAATCGTGAACTCTTCTGAACTGTACTAAAGGACACTTAGTGCTTGTTGTTATCTGTGCTTTTTACTTTACAAAGCCCATTCACATGCATTATTTCATTAGCTCCTCTCATATTATAATAAAAACCATATGCTTCATACATATTTATGAGTCTTCTCAGACAACCATTAAACAAATTTCTCTGCCAACCTGGAATGATTTTCAGCTTTATGTAACTATGAAATAAAATGACTTCTATCCCTACCCATGCTGCTACTTTGTGCAGAGCTTTGTCAACAGAGTGGCTAAGCTTCTGTATTTGTGTCTTTCATTGTTAATTACCCAAACAAAGGCAGCATAGACTTAGGCATATTACCAGAACTCCATGGGGCCTCTTTTTCTTTTATGGCTGCCTGTCTCTCTTTCTATACTTTCTATATATACTATCAAAGCCTATCTATTTTTTAGTTTCTTCCACAAAGTTTGTCATTTTATTCTGAGTGCAATTGCCTAGGTAAACAGGAGTTACCCTTGGCCAAGCTACTTCCCTGAGAGAGAAGATTAAAAACAGGATGGCCCTCCAGAGAGTAGGATTATTTGCATGAAGAAGAAGAATATATTTATCCCATTATTACTGAGATGAAGTTAGTATGCAACTGAGAAGAAAGTCAGTTAGAAACCCAACAAGGCTAAAACTCCAGCAGCCCAGAGCTTTCCCTTTCAAAATGAACCCCAAGGGGAGCACAAGTACAAGATCACAGATCACACACAATGAGCTGATTATAGTACTGATTGAACATTTCTACAACTTTGTTGGGTAGAGATTATCTCTGCAAACTGTATACATTTTAATGTATATTCAACCAGAGAAGAACCACTGTAAATCAAGATCAGAAACAGATCCATCACCTTAAGAATTTTATCCCCCTTCCTATTAGTAGGAACCTCCCTAATAAATATGATATCTTTCTACATTTTTTCTTATATTCCTGGCTAGTAATATCCCACAAAATGGAAAGACCTTACATGTCTGTTTCCCTGACCACTTAGTGGGGATGTAGATTTTGCAGACTAGCTGAGCTGAGTCTACCTGCCCTGTTCAGTTTATTTTACTCTCTTTTATCCCCAGATGACTTCACCTTGGTGTGCATAGATAGAGATGGATTTATGTTCAACCCCTTTTTAAACATTTGTAGGTTTGCTTGGTTATATCACAATCTCTTTTCTTCTGGGCTTCCTTCCAGACATTGTCTATAGAATTGGCTTCTAAATTTTAATTAAGAGTACCTTTTGTTTGGGCCATAAATTAAAATGTTCAGAGTTTCTTCCTCTGGTGTCAGGTTCAAGGAAGGCAGCCAAATGTGAAGTACTAAGGAAAAAGTGGATGCTTTGGGCTCTCCAAACACCTCTATTCATACTATACTGATTCAGATTTAACATAGATTCATGAGATGCTGAGGCCACAATCCATTTTCAACAGTAATTTGGCCGGACAATAACAAAACTCATGGCCACCCTTCCAGACCCCAGTATAAAGACACTTATCTGGGGTCTCACAACTGTCAAACAGCAAAGCACACATGAAGCTTGATTGTTCTGAACTGGAGTGTCTAGAACTTTCTACTTTGTGACTCCTTCTGCTGACAGTCTCCTCAGGTTTCACTGTATAAGGAGAGAGGGTCAGAAGTGAAGAGACTATGGGTTTAACAAAAAGTCTTTTGAGTTTTGGTCAGCATTGAATGCTAGAGATAAGATATTTTTGGCACTCGATAAATATTACCATTTCTAGTACTAAAATTGTTATTCATATTTGTTGAATGCTTTCTATAAGCCAAAAAAAAAAATTGGAGTTCTTTACATGGACTGACTTGTTTAATCATCTCAAAGGTCTGTTGCTGAGAAACAGGTGCAGAAAAGTCAATTTGCCTAGGAATTTGTTTGTGCTAATGAAGCTAGGATCCAAGGACAAGCATGGCTTTTGGAAGCGAACCTTCTGTATTACAGCTGAAGGAGACAACTGTAGAGTATGTGTTTGGAAGTAATATTTACTTTTTTCCCTGTGTGTGTGTGTGTGTGTGTGTGTGTGTGTGTGTGTGTGTGTTGGGAGGTGGGAGGGTATCAAGAATATTTTTTCTGTGAATTTCTGGCTGTCCTGGAACATACTCTGTAGACAAGGTTGGCCTTGAACTCACAGAGGTCCATCTGCCTCTGCCTCCCGAGTCCTAGGGTTTAAGGCATGCACCAAACTTGGCTGGAGGTGATATGTCTAGTCTGAGGTCAAAGAATAAGCCTTATGTCTTAGTTAGGGTTTCTATTGCTGTGAACAGACACCAAAACCAAGGCAACTCTTATGAAGGAAACCATTTAGTTGGGGCTGGCATGCAGTTTCAAAGGTTTAGTCCTTTATCATCATGGTGGGAAGCATGTAAGCATCCATGAAGACTTGGTGCTCAAGAAGGAGCTGAGAGATCTATATATTGGTCCAAAGACAGCCAGAAGGAGATTGTCTTCTGCAGGAAGCTGGGAGGAGGGTATCATTCACAGTAGGCAGAGCCTGAACAAAGGAGACCTCAAAGCCTACTCTCTCAGTGACACACTTCCTCCAACAAGACCACACCTACTCCAACAATGCCATACCTCCTAATAGTGCCATTTTCCATGGGCCAAGTGTTCAAATACATGAGCCTATAGGGGTCAAACTTATTCAAACCACAGCTTATGAAGAGCTTCCTTAGATGACAGGCATTTCATTAATACACGGAGGAGAAAACCTCACAAATAGTTTCTGTGAACCAGAGACTTTATAGACAATGAGAAATGAAAAACAAGGGGTAGCACTCTCACAGTATGAAAACTAGGCTCTGGCGAGAGAAGAAACACAAGCCAGAAATCAGCTCCCTAAGGTGATTTTCAAGTGGTAAGCATTGTGTAACACAGATTCATTCTCCTTATATTGACACTATAGATTTGAACAGGAGAAATATTTTCAATGTTTAAAGAAAAGTTATAATCCTTTCCTCATTGGGTACCTTTAAGCACCTAGGAAGAGTATGAGAATTCCTTATCCCTTCATAAAGTTGTTCCTGGTTCTAACAGACTCATGAATTGTTATAGAACTTATCCTGGCATATATGACTTAAGACTCAAGTCCCCAGCCTCTGATGCCTTCCATCTGCAGTACTTCCTACCTGGAGCTCCACAGTCTCTTGCCTATTTTTGGTTTCTGTAATCAAAACATGAGCTAGGTTCAAGAAGGTGCTTATTCCCAGAAGGCCTTGCAGTCAGCACTTAACTGCAATCAACTAGAGGGCTGTGGCCCTCTGGCTAGACTGCTCGGGCTTACTTCAGGGGCAAGGCCCTCATCAGCACAGCAGGCTCTTTTCTGCCTGTTGGGGCAGCACCCTGCAAGGCAGATAGCAAGTGGGATTTTAGGGATGAAAATAATGTCTTTTTTAAAGATATAATTTCCTCAGAAGTGTCTGAGGGGAAGGTAGTTCACAAAGTAAATTCCCATGCATAGAAGCAAATGTTCTAAGTTCCTAGACTATCTCATATACTCTTCCCCCCCCCCATTTTTCTCTAATTTTTTGTATTATATGTATGTTATTTCCCCTTCCTTTTCTGCCTTCCAAACCCTTCCATATATCCTTCTACTATCTCTTTTAAATGTACAATCTCTTTTTATTAATTATTGTCACACACACACACACACACACATACACACACACACACATACACACACATTTCTAAATGTAACCTGTTCTGTCTGTATATCAGTTGAATATATAGTTTTAAGGCTGCCTATTTGGCACTGAACAACTAATTGGTGGGCTCTTCCCTGAGGAAAATTATTTCTCCTTCTCTCAGCACTCCTTGCCTACAGTTCCTTGGGTATGGCTGAGGCCCCATGGTCCCTCTCTTGTCTACTTTGGCATATCTATTGTTCTTGTTCATCTCACACTTGGGCAGTTACATTAGTGAGACTCGATGGGTGCTGCTTCGACATTACTTAAAGCATAGTCTCAGAGTAAACTCACTAATTCTCTGGCTCTTACAATCTTTCTACCCTCTTGTACCATGTTTCCTGAGCCTTGGAAGATTTATTTATTTATTTATTTATTTATTTATTTATTTATTTTATTTATTTACATTTCAAATGTTATCCCCCGTCCATGTTTCCCCTCCAAAAAAGCACTATTTCATTCCCCTCCCCCTACTTCTATGATGGTGCTCCACCACCCCTCAACCCACTCCTGCTTCACTGCTCTAGCTTCTTCTACACTGGGGAATCAAGGTTTTACAGGATCAAGGGCCTCCCCTCCCAGTGATGCCAGACAAGGTCATCCTCTGTTACATATGCAGCTGGAGCCATGGGTCACTCTTTTGTGTACTCTTTGACTGGTGTTTAAGTCCTTGGGAATTCTGGGGAGGGGGGTTCTGGTTGGTTGATATTGTTGTTCTTCCTATGGGGATGCCTTAATAGCCAAAAGATGGAAACAACCCAGATGTCCCTCAGCAGACAAATGAATACAGAAAATGTGGTACATTTACACAATGCAGTGCTACTCAGCCATTAAAAACAATGACTTTATGAAATTCACAGGCACATGGATGGAACTAGAAAATTTCATCCTGAGTGAGGTAAACCAGTCCCAGAAGAACACACATGGTATGTACTCACTGATAAGTGGATATTAGGAAAAATGTTCAGAATACACATGATACAACTTACAGACCATATGAAGCACAAGAAGAAGGAAGACCAAAGTGTGAGTGCTTCAATCCTACTTAGAAGGGGGAACAAAATAATCATGGGAGGTATAGGGTGGGAGGGACTTGGGAGGAAAAGAGGAGAAGGAGAGGGAAAAAAATGGGGCAGCAGCAGGTGTGCAAGGAGATGGGGGAGATGTGCAGAGGGTTATGAAATTGAACAGAGGTGTGTAGCAATGGGGGATGGGGAACTGGTGGTAACTAACATAAAGTCAGGAAAGCAAGAGGCTCCCAGGACCCAACAGGGATGGCATTTGCTAAAATACCCAACAAAAGGGAGAGAGAACCTGTAGAGGCCATATCCAGAGGTTAGGCACAAACCCAGTTGACAGATGAGGCCTCCTCCACCCCCCCCCCCTCAAAATTTTAATCCAGAGTTGTTCCTGTCTAAAAGAAATACAAGACAAAGAGTAGAGCAGAGACTGATGGAAAGGCCATCCAGGGACTGCTCCACCTAGGGATCCATCCCAAATGCTGCCACCAAGCCCAGTCACTATTGCTGATGTCAAGAAGTGCTTGCTGACAGGACCCTGAAATGGATGTCTCCTGAGAGGCTCTGCCAGAGCCTATCAAATACAGTTGTGGGTGTTCACAGTCAACCATTGGACTTAGCACAGAGACCCCAAAGAAGGAGAAAGGTGAAGGAGTGAAGGAGCCTTAGAGGATTTATGTTGTAGATGTATCCATCGGGATTGGCTCCACAACTCTGTGTTTTAATTGGTTGTGGTTTTCTGTAATGGTCTCTGTTGCAAAGAGAAATTTCCTTCATGAAGGGTGAGGATCTGTGTGCACAAGGACAAAGGTTTAGGAAATAGTTAGGGATCTTGCTGATTTTGTAAAGTGTTGGTTGTAGGTTCTTCTTAAAGATTCATGACTTCACTAGCACTGAGTAGTTGTCCAGTTTATACCTGTTTTCCCTCTTGATGAGTGGATCTTAAGTGCAATTAGACAACTGTTTGGTTACTGCCAAGGTGTATAAGTATCTACTGTACCCATAAGCTTTCCATGGCATACTGGTTGGTTTTGTGGTTCATAGACCTTTATAGCTGAGTATGACTCTTGGTTGCTTCCTTTGTAAGTTTGCACTGCATTTTTTGGTATTATGAAATCCAGTTCTCAGGAAGGAAGCATTTAAATTAGTGGTTCATGTAAGTTCCAGCTCAAGGGTCTCTGGGCACTGTGTATGAAGTGCACAGTGTCTTCAAAAGTAGGGATTCACCTTACATTCATGGAGAGTAACCAAGAGCAAGAGCAATAGGCTCTATGTTTGGGAAGTCTCTTCAACAAGCCTGACTGTTTGGTATTGGAGTTTTTCTTTCACAGTCTTTGGCTCTTGGAGGGAACATTGCCAGTCCAGTGAGAAAATTTTTTTCTAAATTACATATGTATACAAAAAATTATGTGTTTTAGATTTGTATTAGATAAATATTTGGTGAGATGATTCCTTATGACTTTACATATATCATTATTTTACCCTCTTTCTGAATTTATCTTCCTTTCCTAAATATCCCCTCCCTTTTCCCACTTTTGTGAACTCAGTTTTAGGAAGGTCCTTTAATTTAAACTAGCTAGATTTCTTAGAATAATAATTTCTGTCTTTTTGTTTTACAAAACCAACAGAAAAAAATGTGGAAAATATCTATGAGGCAACAGAAACAGGGATCTCCAATTTCCAATTCTGAGGGCAAGTTTACAGTCCTACTAATATATGGTACCTAATGAGAGCTAGAGGTTGAGCAACAGATGTTTGCCAAATGCAACTCTAAACATCTGAAATCTTGCTTACATTCTGCCTCTGTACCAAACCTTAGCAATCAACAATATCCCAGGCAGCAACAAGGTTATTAGACCCTTAGCAAACATCCCAGGCATCTTGTGAAGGAGGCATCTTGTGATGGAGGCATCTTGTGATGGAGAGGGCATACAAGCTAAAATTTGTGTCCTCTCCAGAGTTGCCTGTGCTGGTTCTTCATTATTTTAATAATCTTTTATATGAATTAAAGAAGACAATGATGAGGTGTTCAAAACCAGACATAGTTCGGTGTTATAAGGAAATTCATAACAACAAAATATATAGTTTATATATTGATATCTATGCATACATATATAAACATTTCCCTTACATTTGTTAAAAGAAGAGCCTCAATAATATACATACATATATATATATATATATATATATATATATATATATATATATATATATATATATAAATGAGCTTATTTATATATGAGCTTAGTCATATACCGAAGAGCATAGAGTTCTAGCAACATGTCAACAGGCTTGGGATTAAGCAAAGCAAAAGAGAACCCCTGAGACAGAGAATGGACAATGGTTTCAGCTACAGCACTGTTGAGGATCCTCTTGCAGGATTGCCTTCTGTCACAAAGAAACTATCATGCCACTATGAACAATGCTTAGAGTCTTTGTAATACATAAAAGTCGCCTCAACAGACACTGAAGCTAGTGAGGAGTAGCTACTGTCCCTTACAGTAATTAAGCTAAAGTTTACTAAATATGCCAGCACATTCTCCACCTACAGAACTACTGAACAAACAAGTGTAATATAGTTAACAAAACCTGTTCTTCAAGTTCAGTGAAGTCCTTGCTCTCATCACAGGGCCTCGGTACACGACCCCATATGAAGTCAGCCAAAATGCTCAGCATTTATTTCCAGGACTCAGTGACTCTGTACTTGATGTCAACCTGTTAGATATGCTTCTTGTAATTCCATTTAAGATGAAAGACACTATACAGATTCAATGCAATACCCATCAAAATCCCAACTCAATTCTTCACAGAGTTAGAAAGAGCAATTATCAAATTCATCTGGAACAACAAAAAACCCAGGATAGCTAAAACTATTCTCAGCAACAAAAGAAAATCTGGGGGAATCAGTATCCCTGACCTCAAGCAATACTACAGAGCAATAGTGTTAAAAACTGCATGGTATTGGTACAGTGACAGGCAGGAGGATCAATGGAACAGGATTGAAGATCCAGAAATGAACCCACACACCTATGGCCACTTGATCCTCGACAAAGAGGCTGAAAACATCCAATGGAAAAAAGATAGCCTTTTCAACAAATGGTGCTAGTTCAACTGGAGGTCAGCATGCAGAAGAATGCGAATTGATCCATCCTTGTCTCCTTGTACTAAGCTCAAATCCAAATGGATCAAGGACTTCCACGTAAAGCCAGACACTCTGAAGCTAATAGAAAAGAAACTGGGGAGGACCCTTGAGGACATCGGTACAGGGAGAAAGTTTCTGAACAGAACACCAATAGCGTATGCTCTAAGAGCAAAAATTGACAAATGGGACCTCATAAAATTACAAAGTTTCTGTAAGGCAAAGGACACCATCAAGAGGACAAATTGGCAACCAACAAATTGGGAAAAGATATTCACCAATCCTACATCAGATAGAGGGCTAATATCCAATATATATAAAGAACTCAAGAAGTTAGACTCCAGAAAACCAAACAACCCTATTAAAAAATGGGGTACAGAGTTAAACAAAGAATTCTCACCTGAAGAACTTCGGATGGCGGAGAAGCATCTTAAAAAATGCTCAACTTCATTAGTCATTAGGGACATACAAATCAAAACAACCCTAAGATTTCATCTTACACCAGTCAGAATGGCTAAGATTAAAAATTCAGGAGACAGCAGGTGTTGGAGGGGGTGTGGAGAAAGAGGAACACTCCTCCACTGCTGGTGGGGTTGCAAATTGGTACAACCACTCTGGAAATCAGTCTGGCGGTTCCTCCGAAAACTGGGCACCTCACTTCCAGAAGATCCTGCTATACCACTCCTGGGCATATACCCACCATGTAATAAGGATACATGTTCTACTATGTTCATAGCAGCCCTATTTATAATTGCCAGATGCTAGAAAGAACCCAGGTATCCCTCAACAGAAGAGTGGATGCAAAAAATGTGGTATATCTACACAATGGAGTACTATTCAGCCATTAGAAACAACGAATTCATGAAATTCTTAGGCAAATGGATGGACCTAGAGAATATCATCCTAAGTGAGGTAACCCAGACTCAAAAGGTGAATCATGGTATGCACTCACTAATAAGTGGATATTAACCTAGAAAACTGGAATACCCAAAACATAATCCACACATCAAATGAGGTACAAGAAGAAAGGAGGAGTGGCCCCTGGTTCTGGAAAGACTCAGTGAAACAGTATTCAGCAAAACCAGAACGGGGAAGTGGGAAGGGGTGGGTGGGAGGACAGGGGAAGAGAAGGGGGCTTACGGGACTTTCGGGGAGTGGGGGGACTAGAAAAGGGAAATCATTTGAAATGTAAATAAATTATATCGAATAAAAAAAAAAAGATGAAAGACACAAGCTTCCAGACTTGCTGATATTTTCACTCTCTTTAAGCCAGTGTAGAAGGTATTTATAAAATATTTAAGCTGATCCATATATATTGAATACCTGTGATTGAATAGCACTTCTCACATTTACTAGGTTAATAGAAAAGCCACTAGTTTTACTGAAAAAAAAAAAAAGCCTGTGTCTTGATTATTCATGCTTTGGTTATTGTGTGTTCCTAGGTCTCAATCACAAGTGTAGCTCTCTAGCACCCCAGGGGAATCACCTTATAGGAATGACACTAGCTGGAGACTCTGGGTGTTAATTTTTAATTAAGCCAACCAGTTATACCTACAGCTGGATCCCAGTCAGTCCATGACAAATGAGGATATGTCTACAAACAACAAATTTTCTAAATAAAATTTCAGACATATCATAATTTCCAAATTTGTTTCCAAAGAGTTTCAAGTAAAACCCTGCTTTCTATACCCTCGAGGCAGGTAGAAACTTTAAAAATAAAGCAGAGATTAGAGGGATAGGTTAAGAACTGGAGCTGGATTCAGGGTCTAGCATGCTAACCGTGTTAATTAACTGATACATGTGTTTTCTAATATGGGAAATCGGTGAGAAGTTCTGTTTGGGGAGGGTCATAGGAAATACATGACAACTGCCTGTATTTTTACTTAAAATTTGCTCCTCAAAAATTCTATTAAAAAAAAAAGAATTAAGAACTTTATCTAAAATTGACTTTCAAAATGGCAAAATTACAAAGACCGTCCAGAGGATGAGTGTATTGTCCAGGTTACTGGTTTGTCATTTACTTTAGCTCTCAATTCTCAGTTCAGTTTCCTTTTCTGTGGAATTCTAACAGTAAATACTATGTAAGAGAGTTACAATATTTAACGAGTTAATATTTCTAATGCACTTAGAATTGCCCTGGCTACAGATGTTTTGCTGTGTCAATCAGAAACATTGACAATGTAACTGTAACTTGCTTGGCAGTCTGATGACACTGCTTCTGGCTTTAGAAATAGAAAGTGTGCTGCTCAACTTTATTAATACTGAAAAGCAATGTGTTAGCAAACTTGATGGTGAATATGCTTGGCTTTATGGCTCAACAGCATAAAATTTTAGTGTCTACCCATAAGATAGCTTATTCAATGACAGAGAAGCTGGAGGACTTTGGCTGACGGGAAAGCAGACAGGATGATGGCGGTTATAAATACTATTTTTTCAGTGTCTAGAGACTTGAAAATAAGAGAGACAGGCTGCAATGAGATTGCAGTCTGCCATTTTAAACAAAAAATGCAAACTTTTCTCTTTTAGTTCGCTTTTCTAAGGGTCTTTTAAAAATAAATACACTAAACGGATATTACTTAAAATGCTAGATGGCATTTCAGAGGTGGCAGGATGGTTCAATAGATAAGGAAAAGGCACTTGCTGCCAAGCCCGATGACCTGTGTTTAATGCCCAGAGCCCACATGGTGAAGGGAAGGAAGTGCTGACTCCTGAGTCATGGGCTGCCCTCCATCTTCCATCTTCCATGTGTTCATAGTAACAGGTGCAGCCTTCTTATCCCCCACTACATTTAAAACAACCTAGTAAGACAATGTTTTACTTAGAGGTTAATTTTTTAATAATGCAGTTCTGCGGGCCTATTAACTTTTTAGAGGGATATAAGGTATCTCTTGATTGCCCAAATCAGTGTCTCTCTCTCTCTCTCCCCCCCTCTCTCTCTGTCTCTCTCTCTGTGTGTGTGTGTGTGTGTGTGTTTGCACATGCATGCATGCGTAGATACCATAACATGTTCATGGTGGTCAGAGAACAACTTTTGAGAGTCATTTTTCTTCTCCCATATGGGACACAGGTCCAGCTTTGGAGCAAGAACCTTTACCCACTGCTACAACTTGATAGCCTCGGCACTACTCTTAATAGAATGAAATTAAATAGAATGAAATGAAATTATGGTGTTCAAGCATGACTAGAAATTCTTTCAAGACCGCCCTCAGGAAGTTCTGTTTGTCAAAGCTGTTGCCTGTCTGACCCAAGAGTGCAAAAGTTGCCAGAGCTGCCATTGTGATGTGGGAAGTTGCTAGGATATTTCCATGGAAACAATTGTTTCAAATTACTAATTATATGAGTTGGATCTTGGAGAGCAAAGGGCCAAGGTTGGGAGATAGGACATGTATGCCTTCCCTGTGAGCAAAGAGAATATTAGCAACAGGTGTTTCTTAACGTGTTTTCTTAATGTGTTTTCTTAAGATTCATTTTCCCTCTAAATTCCCTGGGGCCTCCAGGCTCTTGAGGGTTAGGTGCATCATATCTGAATGAACACAGACCCAGCAGTCTTCTACTGTATGTGTTTGGGGGTTCACATCAGCTGGTGTATGTTGCCTGTTTGGTGGGCGAGTCTGAGAGATCTCTGGGGTCCAGTTAGAAGTCGTGGGGTAGGGCGTGGGGACATCCACGTGGAGATGGGGCTAAGGAGGAGGTATGGATGTAGAACATCACAAGGGTGGAGAGGGGATAAAATATGGACTGTAAAAAATTAATTAATTAATTAATTAATTTAAAAAAGTTTCATTTTCTTCCCAGCATTGGTTTTTCTGTATTGTTTGGTTTACTTCAGAGACCTTGGGAGAACCCACCACTCAAGCCATTCATGAAAGTCCTGGAAGACTGAAAGGACACAGCCCATAGAAAGTGATGCTTCTGCCTCACTCAAAGCTCCTGCTGATTTGATGATACAAGAAGACATAGATATCCAGATACTTTCTTAGAGTCCTAAGAAATCATTCATCAGTTTATCTATTTGCCATTGATTGGCACTTGCCATGTAAAAGTCAGTGTGGGATGGAAATAAGTTTGTGATTGCATCCCTTAATAAGTTTCACCCACATAGGAAGCTGACATAAATTACACATACAAAGTCATGCTCTGGTGTCTGATTGGCCTGTACAAAGTGACAGCAAATCCCTGTGCTAGCAGAGAGCATTTCATAAACACACCATAGAGATGGGAAGTAATGCCCTACTGTCCAAGCAAAAACTGACACATGTTAGCTATATTAATAGATATTCATTGACTATGTGTTAAATGAATGAATAAATAAAACTATTTTTGTGAACGTTATCAAAGAAGCCAGCTTATACTGTATATCTCACTGTACCATAGGAGACTATAGAAAGCATCTGACAGGCTACCATCTGGCTACCTGGTCCATCTTTTGTTCATTGTTTTTTATTCTATACTGACTATTTAGTGATCCTCCATGATACAGGTACAATGGGAAACCTGTGGCATAAAGAAAAAGGGTCCCTACCCTGATGGGAGGAGGAGACAACTTATAGCTTAAGGTTGCATATTATGCATTTGTTGAATAAGAAACATCAGCGTTGTAAGCAGTTATTGCCAATGTCTGTTGAGCATCATGTCTCACATGCAAGGTGTATTCATCACATGGCTGACATCTTTGTTACCTGAAGGAATGGAATCTTGACAAATATGCATCTAGGATATTATAAATATTTAGTACAACCAAAGCCCAACCTCAATTCTCAGCATTTGCAGGATATTAATTAATAGAAAGCATATAAAACTTGAGTTGTTTGCACTGGGACAACAGAGTCAGAAAGATTTTTACCATAAGTTGACACAAAAACCTTTCTGAGGTTCCTCCAACATTTAACCCCTCCAGAGATTACAAAAACACATAAGTTCCCTCTGAAAACAACAGATTCTCCTTCTGTGGAGAAACAGGGGAGTCTGTGGGTTCTGTGCATATAGAAAATGAGATGCGATTCCATCATACCGCCCTTCCAACTTGGACAGGGCTCTAGGCTGAGGTCTTCTTAACTCCATTTACCAAAAATTTCAAGTTCTGAGATTGTCCTCTTCCACTCCCATTTCCTTGTTAGTATGGCGCCCTGTAAATTGATCTGATGTGACTGCCTCATGAGTGCAGCAGGTGATTATGATCTGGGCACCCAACTCTGTCTATTCCGGGCACAGAGTCAGTGATGACTTAAGGTTGGCTGTGCTTCCACTAAACTGGCCCATTGCTGCTTTCCTGCTAATTTCAAACTGGAAACTACGTAACCAGAATGAGTATTTTCTTTCTCTCTCTCTGGTTGATAAGACTATAAAATATAAACCCAGTATCTCTTACTTGGGATCCTCACTTACATATTTATACAGTCACGAGCTCATTAAAAGAGACAAAAAAGAGCACACTAAGACCTGGTCTAGGCTGCAAAGGCAGCTCCTACCCACTTAGGTCTGTGTTGTCAAATGGGACAGGAAAAGAGAATTCCACTCAACCTCATACACAAAGCAATGGGTCTCAGCCTTCCTGGCACTCACCTGAACATCTGCTCAAATTTCCTTGACTCATTTTAAGATCTTTAAGATAAGCTGCTGATCTCCCTTTCCGATTTTGCTTTTACCATGACTGACAAGCTGGAGTGTGGCTGAGTTAATGACCACTCTGCTTCTGGGGTCTTCCTCTTACCATAGAGGGAAAATCACAATGGCTCTAAGAGGAAGGCACTTTCCTATATGTTAGCAACATCTGTCAGCACCCTCTCTTGTTCCAGTGATTTGCAAGTGCTCACTATGTGTTGAGCAGAATAACTCGCGTCTGGAAAACATCCTCTCATTGTTTCCTTTAAAGCTTGCAAATGCCATCTAAGATGAGATGGTATGAAACTCATTCCATTCCTGAGAAACACTAATTTGCTACAGATGAAGGAGGCGAAGATGAGTAAGACATGACTAAGCTTGGACTAGGTAGCAGGGCAGAACCCTAGCAGGCTCTCGCTGTTCTCGGTGCTCACTCAGTATGTAGAAGTACTGAGCACCTCACAGCCAGCTCCAAGTTTTATTTATTTTTTTTATTCCCTATATTCTTTATTTATATTTCAAATGATTTCCCCTTTCCTTGATCCTCCCTCCCCGCAAGTCCCATAAGCCCTCTTCTCTCCTCCTGTTTCCCCATCCACCTCTTCCCACTTCCCTCTTCTGGTATTCCCCTACACTGCTGCACTGAGTCTTTCCAGAATCAGGGGCCATTCCTTCCTTCTTCTTGGACATCATTTGATATGTGGATTGTGTCTTGGGTACTCCAAGCTTCTAGGCTAATATCCCCTTATCAGTGAGTGCAATCCATAAATGTTCTTTTGAGACTGGGTTACCTCACTGAGGATGATGTTCTCCAGCTCCATCCATTTGTCTAAGAATTTCATGAATTCATTGTTTCTGGTGGCTGACTAGTACTCCATTGTGTATATATACCACTTTTTTTTTAATCTATTTCTCCATTGAGGGACATCTGGGTTCTTTCCAGCTTCTGGCTATTATAAATAGGTCTGCTATGAACATAGTGGAGCATGTATCCTTATTACATGCTGGGGAATCCTCTGGGTATATGCCCAGGAGTTGTATAGAAGGGTCCTCTGGAAGTGTCATGCCCAGTTTTCTGAGGAACCGCCAGACTGATTTTCAGAGCAGTTGTACCAGCTTGCAATCCCACCAACAGTGGAGGAGTGTTCCTCTTTCTCCACATCCTTGCCAACACCTGCTGTCTCCTGAGTTTTTAATCTTAGCCATTCTGACTGGTGTGAGGTGAAATCTCAGGGTTGTTTTGATTTGCATTTCCCTAATGACTAATGATGTTGAACATTTCTTAAGATGCTTCTCAACCATCTGAATTTCTTCAGGTGAAAATTTTTGTTTAGCTCTGTACCCCATTTTTAATAGGGTTATTTGGTTTTTTCTGGGGTTTAACTTCTTGAGTTCTTTGTATATATTGGATATTAGTCCTCTGTCAGATATAGGGTTGGTGAAGATCTTTTCCCAATTTGTTGGTTGCCGAGTTGTCCTTTTGATGGTGTTCTTTGCCTTACAGAAACTTTGTAATTTTATAAGGTCCCATTTGTCAATTCTTGATCTTAGAGCAAAAGCTATTAGTGTTCTGTTCAGGAACTTTCCCCCCTGTGCCCACATCCTGGGCAAGGGGTCTTCCCCAGTTTCTTTTCTATTAGTTTCAGTGTGTCTGGCTTTATGTGGAGGTCCTTGATCTGATTGGAGTTGAGCTTAGTACAAGGAGATAAAAATGGATCAATTAGCATTCTTCTGCATGCTGACCTCCAACTTAACCAACACCATTTCTTGAAAAGGCTATCTTTTTTCCACTGGATGTTTTCAGCTCCATTGTCTAAGATCAAGTGACCATAGGTGTGTGGGTTCCTTTCTGGGTCTTTAATCCTATTCCATTGATCCACTTGCCTGTCACTGTACCAATACCATGCAGTTTTTTTAACACTATTGCACTGTAGTGTTGCTTGAGGTCCAGGATACTGATTTCCCCCAGAAGTTCTTTTACTGTTGAGAATAGTTTTAGCTATCCTGGGTTTTTTGTTATTCCAGATGAATTTGAGAATTGCTCTTTCTAACTCTATGAAGAACTAAGTTGGGATTTTGATGGGGATTGCGTTGAATCTGTAGATTTCTTTTGGCAAGATGGCCATTTTAACTATATTAATCCTGCCAATCCATGAGCATGGAAGATTTTTCCATCTTCTGAGGTCTTCTTCAATTTCCTTCTTCAGAGACCTGAAGTTCTTGTCATATATTCTTTCACTTGTTTGGTTAGAGTCACACCAAGATACTTTATGCTGTTTGTGGCTATTGTGAAGGGTGTCATTTCCCTAATTTCTTTCTCAGCCTGCTTATCCTTTGAGTATAGAAAGGCTACTGATTTTCTTGAGTTGATTTTATATCCAGCCACTTTGCTGAAGTTGTTTATCAGCTGTAGGAGTTCTCTGGTGGAGTTTTTTGGGTCACTTAAGTATACTATCATATCACCTGCAAATAGTGATAGTTTGACTTCTTTCTTTCCAGTTTGCATCACTTTGACCTCCGTATGTTGTGTAATTCCTCTAGCTAGTACCTCAAGTACTATATTGAAAAGATATGGAGAGAGAGGACAGCCTTGTCTGGTCCCTGATTTTAGTGGGATTGCTTCACGTTTCTCTCCATTTAGTTTGATGTTGGCTACCGGTTTGCCGTATATTTATATGTTTAGGTATGGGCCTTGAATTCCTGTTCTTTCCAAGACTTGAAGCATGAAAGGATGCTGAATTTTGTCAAATGCTTTTTCAGCATCTAATGAAATCCAACAAAGAAAGAGAACTTCAGACCAATTTCCCTTATGAACATGGATGCAAAAATACTCAATAAAATTCTTGCCAACCGAATCCAAGAACACATCAAAACCGTCTTTCACCATGATCAAGTAGGGTTCATCCCAGGGATGCAGGGATGGTTCAATATACAGAAATCCATCAATGCAATCCATTACATAAGCAAACTCAAAGAAAGAAAAACAGCTCCAACTTTTAATTTCCTGGGGATACCAAGGAATGTTGGAACAGCAGTGGTTAGTTTCTATCTATGACTAACCCCTTCCATTTCTCCCCTCTCTCTGTTTTGCTGCAGTTGAGAGGCATATTTGACTTTATCTGTTTAAGATGCCTTTCTCCAGTTGGGTTTACCATTTGCCATACTGGTCTTCCTGAACCAGGTTGCTCTTTACAGGTGTGATCATCCTCTTGAGATCTTGGTGAAGCCAATTCCACTCCACTCATATTTGATTGTGTCGAACATCTCCCTTTCTCTCCTCACTGCCTTAACTCTGGGCTGTTTTCAAGAGGGAGAAAAACAACCTGACTCACAAAGACAGAGTTGTTGAGCCAAATAGCCACTTTGGGTTTTCACTGAAGTTGGAAACATCCCAATTTAAAAACATAGAAGTAGTTTTGCTTTCTGAGTCAAGAGCAGAAAATTGCTTCAATTCTGTGGCTTCCAAGCATGGGGTTGCTACCTGGATCCAAAGCTTGAAATGCAGATGGGGTGGGGGAGAAACAGCAAGGAGTTCATAAATAGGGCTGGGATGTAGCTGCAGCTTCATGGCCTGGGCCTTTCCCCATTCCTCTGTCGTTCTGCACAGAGGAATGAGCTCTTCACAAAGGGTGTATCTTCCCTACTTGCCTTCATCCAGACGGATCCTTTCTTTCCTCCAAATTTCCCAAGATACCAGTTTACCTCCACCTTCCTGGGTTCATGCTGATGCATCTAATCAGCCAAATATAGTTTTTAATATCATTTCTGAGTAGGAAAATATTTGTAACAGCAACTCCTATGAACTCTTAAATGGTGTACCTCAGCCCTCATCTTTTGGGGCTTTGGCATGAAACCACAGATATGGTGATAACTTACACACTTTACTTAACAACATCTTTTATACCTTTCTTCACACCAATCTGGCTTTTCCATAAACTTTGCTACATTGTAGAGAATAAAATAAATTATGAATCTATCAATTGTATTACTATTAAGGTGACTCTAAGAAATGGTTGAAGTAGAGGAGCAGATGATTATAACAAAGACCCAAGATTTCAGTTTTTGCCCCTTCCTCATTCCTGTTCCCGTGTTTACATAAAGTCTGGAACAGCATATTTTATTTCATTCTGTCTTACTCCCAATATCGAACTTTTCAGAAATCTGGTTTATTTATGTCACTTTAGACACAGCTTCAAGTTTTCTTGGCCAAGCTAGATAGCTTGAAAAGAATGATATTTCTGTTTGCAATTTAGACATGTATAGTTTCTATATTTTCAATATTTAAGAAATTGGTCACAAGTGTTCTATAGGTAGACTGAAAGAATTTAAAACAGTCAAGATGTGTCTTATATATTTATATATGATAATATATAATGTATTTTGTATAAAAACATATGTGAGCTTTGAAGCACATTTAGTTTTTACATATTATATAGATTAAAAATAAAATATTTAAAACCAAGGGCCCTGAAGAGTAACTGAATTATGCAGTGTTATTAGCTGTTAAAGAATTAAAAAACTCATTTTATATTTTCATCATTTTATTGCTCTGAATACCAAAAAAACCTTTCTATTTCAGGAAGAATCCAGGAACTTCACTTTTAGTAAAATGTTCTGTCTGTGTCATGGCTTCCACTGGTGTTTGGCATTTCATCAGCTGGCTCACAACTGTACTTGTCAACGAGCAAGCAAGCAAGCAAGCAAGCAAGCAAACAAACAAACAAAAACTTAACTGCCATTTCAAAACTGGTAAGAGATAATCTATTCAGGATCTTCATTTGAGTGCCCATGCCTGAGAACCATAGACTCTGTTTACTCCACATTCTATGTTCTAATGTAGTAACAGTTTCATGACATTTTTTATTAATAGAGTGAAAAATAGTAAATCAAGGTATTTTTCCAAATGCATAGGTGCAGAGATTAGGTAATGAGTTGTGGAAAAGTCAGGAAATCTCAGCTGTATACCATGTCTCCTTAGTCTTTTGGTTGGGTGGAGACTAGGCATGTTTGTACATTCTGAAGAATTTGCCTTGAAGTCACAGAGATATTGAATCCCATACTGTACTGACTTGCTTTTTAAGTTTCTGTTATAAAGCACTGGCTAAAGGCAATGTGGGAAAGAAAGGTTTTATTTGGCTTACAGGTTACAGTCAGTTACTGACAGAATCCAAGTCACAAACCTATATGCAGGAACTAAAGTAGGAACATTATTAGAACCAGGCTTGCTGGCTTGATCAACTAATTTTTTATACTGACCAGTCCCACTTCACCTAAGAATGATAGTATGCACAGTGTACTGGGTATTCCTACATCAGTCATCAAGAAAATGCCCCACAGGCATGCCCACAAGCCAAGGTGATAGAGATAATCCTTCAAGGAAGGCTTCATATCCCAGGCTATGTCAATTTGACAAGTAGGCAATAAATGACCATTGAAGAGGCTCAAAAAAGTCCAAAATAATTTTGTTCTAGACTTGCAGTATCCTAACTCTCCACAGGATTGAAGTCCTAACCTGTCAGCCTTAGAAAAATCAGTTAGGATTATAATAATCTAGCAATGCTCACAAGTATACAGTTCTGGTCTTCTTATACCCAGAAATAATCAAGCCTCTCATTTGTTAGGTCTCTAAGAATAATTAAACCTCACTAGGTTTTATTTTATTTGGGTAGCATTTGTACCAGAAAAGAAGTGTTTACATGACCACATGACAGTAGTTCTCAACCTATGGGTCATGACCCCTTTAGGGTAGGATCACATACAGATATCTTGTATATCAGATATTTACATTGTTAGTCATAAAAGTAGCAAATGGGGTCACCACAACAAGAGAAACTGTATTAAAGTGTCACAGAATTTGAAAGGTTGAGAACCACTGTCATCATACGAGGAAGTACTAAGAATGGGCATCAATGACTAACTTTCAACTCTTAGATCCATCCTCCAGTGAGGGTCTGGGTTTATTTTGCCCTTCTCATCCCTCAGTTTTTCTTTCTCTGATAATCCTCTTGTCATCACTTCTTTGAACCAAGAGAAGGGTAACTCTCCTTTTGTATTAGACATATTGTGTGTTAGACATATTTTGTGTTAGACATATTTAGCACTGATAGTCCAAAATTACTAGATCCTTCTGGACACTTTTCAAAGCCTATTAGTGGTTCAGTGTTGCTTCTATAGAATGAATCCCTTCCTTACTGGAGAGTAAAAGAAGGTATAAAAGATATGAAGAAGATATATCTCTAAATTTATAAAGTAAAAAAAAATCATGTTATTTTTTGAATTAATATCTAAATGCATCATTTCCCCTTTCTCTAGTCCTCTCCCCAAGTTACTCTAGTTACTCTAGTTCTCCAGTTACTTCCTCCTAAGTTGATGGGCTCTGTGTGTGTATGTGTGTGTGTGTGTCTGTCTGTCTGTCTGTGTCTCTGTCTGTGTCTCTGTCTCTCTGTCTCTCTCTCTCTATCTATCTATCTATATGTGTGTGTGTGTGTGGTGTATGGCATGAGTATATAAATAACATCACATATAAATACATAAATAAAATATATACACATATATTTAAATATATAAGTAAAACCCTCTGAGTCTTCTGAGTCTATTTAGTTGTTTGTATACATGTGAAGGCCAACCACTTGTCATTGGATTATCAGTGAAGGGGGCTCATCCCTTAGAGAGCCTAACTCTCCTTCTTTCATCAGTCATTGCTTGCCTGTAGTTCTTTATTAGTGGGATGGACTCCACAAGATTCCCCCTTTCCCTGTCAATATGTCTATTGGTACTGTCATTGTCCAGGTCTATATTGTTGAGATATTATGAATGTAGCCTCCCTGTCAGTTCTAGGACACACAATATGGTGGCAGGCTTCCTGGTCGTTTAGCTCTCACAAACTCTCCACACCTTCTCCCATGGCATTCTGGAGCCTTACATGTAGAGAGTTGTGCTGTGGATGTACCCATTTGGGCCAGGCTCCCCAAGATCAGTTGATCTTTTTATGACAAGTTGTGGTTTTCTGTAATGGTCTCTGTTTTCTGCCAAGAGAAGCTTTCTGGATGGTTAATGAATACTACACTTATCTGTAGGTATAAGGATACATTATAGAATGCATTTAGAAATTACACTGGCCTAGTAAAGTGGCAGTAGTAGATTTTCCTCTAAAGTCCATGAACCCCCTGACCCTGAATAGTTGACTAGGTTCTTAGCACCAAGCATCATTTCCCTCCAGTTGAGTGACCCTTAAGTCCAATTGAAGAGCTGTTGACTAGAACAAAAACATGATTGACATTATCACATCTTTAGGGACATCTTGCCATGTTGGTCATTGCAGTTTATGTGTAGAACTATTATAGGACAACTGATTGCTTTTATTTGGGAGTTTGCAGGGGTTTTTTTGGTACTATAAAAGAGAGCTTGCTTTCAGGTTAGACCTGAAAATCTAAATCTTTTGGAGCCTTGTGTTGAAAGCATGTGTTATCAACAAAAGGAACTTACTTTCAACCTCAAAGAGGCAAGCAATGCAACAGAGCTCTACAAGAGTTTTAGACTTAGTTATAGTTTCATTGCTGGGAAGAGACACCACGAAAAAGTCAACTCTTATAAAGGAAAATATTTAATTGGGATGGCTTACAGTTTCAGAGGTCTAGTCCATTATCATAGCAGGAAGCATGGCAATTTTCAGGCAGACATGGTGCTGAAAAAGGAGCTGAGAATTCTGTACCTTGATTCAAACACAGTAGAAGGAGACTGTGTGTCACACTGAACATAACTTGAGCTTCTATGACTTCAAAGTCTACCTCTGCAGTGACATACTTCCTCTAACAAGGCCACACCTCCTCCAATAAGGCCACATCTCCTCTAATAATGCCACGCCTCCTCCATTAAGGCCACAGCTCCTAATAGTGCCACTCCCAATGGCCAAGTGCTCAAACACATGAATTTATAAGGTCCATTTCTATTCAAACCATCACACTATCTAACAAAAAACCCCAGTCTGTACCAGATACCAGAAATTTTTCAAGTTGTTATTCAAGGTAATCTAAGTGGTCCCATAAGACAAAAATCATTAAAAAAAAGTTTCTCATTTTCAATGTGATTCTTTAAATACTTAAAGTATTTGTTTGTTTTGTTTTTTTTGTTTTGTTTTGTTTTGTTTTGGTTTGGTTTGGTTTTTTGAGACAGGGTTTCTCTGTGTAGCCCTGGATGTCCTAGAACTCACTCTGTAGACCAGGCTGGCCTTGAACTCAGAAATCGACCTGCCTCTGCCTCCCAAATGCTGGCATTAAAGGCGTGTGCCACCACTGCCTGGCAGAAGTATTGTTAAACTCTTTATAAATATTTTGCACTTCACATTTAAAATAGAAAGATGTATAAATTTTAAAACATCATATATTTCATCTGTTGTCTGTGAATGACATCTCCACTGGCTATAGAAGACCCACTTGTTTTCTTAGTAGCAGCTGTATCACTTGCTAAGAATTTAGTCTTCCAATCTCCATGGTGTAGAGTCACCTTGTGCTGACTTAACCTTTCTAGCTATATCCGTGTATGTGGAGACACCTCTATCAGCACTTCAAGGACAAGAGCCAAAGTCATTTAATTAAAACAAAATGTGTACAAATTGAAATGGGTAATTTCTTATCTTTGACTGGTTGAATGGAATTATAAGATGTAATGGAAAGAACACAGGGTTGGTGATTAAAGACCTGAGTTTAAGGGTTGACTCTGGGCAAGTGGTTTCACATCTGAATAACAGTTTGCAAATGGAATTAATAGTGATGATCTGATGATAGCCAAAAGGAACGGAAATGTCAAAAGTTAAGGGAAAACAGACACAACAAGTTAAAGGAAGCGGCAGAGTGAGTGGAGGGGGGGAGTACAGAGGAAGGTGGTCCTGGAGGCATGGACAAAATTTCTGTATTAAATCCATCCCTGTATACAATGCATACACAACAGAACTTTTTAAACCATAACTGGAAAAAAAAAAGGGCTTCACTCTGGAAAACACCAAGGTTTGCATTACTTCATAAGGACATTTCCACAAGAAGCTGGTGTAAGTAGGTAGTTGTGGAATGAGAATCTGGGTCTGCTGCTACCACTGCCTTCGCTAGCCACTAGTGGCAAGGCCTACGCATTTGTTTTCTACACAGTAAAGTGACTCTCATTTATCTTAGCATTCCAAAAACCTCATTTGGCTTTATAGAGCAGTGATAGAATTCTGTAGTCTCTACCCCAGGAAGTACTGGCTAAGATGACTGCCTTAAGAAAAGTGAGAGATTGACAAGAAAATCTAAGGGTAAATAAAGAGCCAGAAACTTCATAGGTTACTTTGTTAACTGTTACATTTTCCACTTATATTTGTTTTTGGAAAGGTCTGAAAATATGGTCCAGGTGGGCCTTGATTTCTTAATCCTCTTGTTTCTGCCTCCCAAGTTCTAAAATTACAGTAGGGTATTTCCTGGCTATTTGTTTGCAATTCTGGGTTTGATGATTGGCTAAATTGCACTAATAATAACAGCCATGGGACTAACCATAATAGTACCTGCTTCATAAGCCTAGGTACTAAAGAGCCTGAAGCATAAGTGTTGTATTCCTTAGCTGCCTGCAGCTACTACGAACTGGCTTGCTGGAACAGAAGCTGAGGGATAGATGGGGAAGGGGCGAAAAGAAAGAAGGGCCAGGACAATATTTCACTGATCAAGGCCGGGAACTTTAATGGCGATCAGACCTTTTTAACAGTTTGGGCAAACCCTTCCCCCCAGTCTCAAGGAGATATCTGAGAAATTGTTGGCTCCTCTTCTCAGGGGGTCGCCTTCTAGGGTTAAAGGACTTTAGGACTCACACATCTTATGTCTCACATCCTAGGATGTTTCCAGGTGAGACTGCCCTGAGGCAGCCTCGATTTCCAGGAGAAAGCAGAGGTATTGTTCTCAGAAGAACAAAGGCCAGGAATAACACAAGCGGAAGGCTGAGGGTGGCAGCCTGGAATGTCACGGGCTGATGGGATGGGCTGAAGAGCCCAGCTCAGTGCTGTGGGGGAAGGGACACATAAGGTACTGAGTGTGATGATAGCTTGGGCAACTTAGGGAAACTGTCTCAAAATAAAAATTTAAAAAGAAGTGGCTGAGGATACAGTATATTTATTTAGTGGTAAGAGTGTTTATCTACCATCAGTGAGGTTTTGGGTTTGATGTCTAGCACTGGAAAAGAAGATGAAATGTTTTTTAAAAGTGTAAGCGAAATGATGAGATGGCTAAACTTTCTCAAAGAGAAATTCTTTTGTTTTGATTTTACTACACATTACAGCTAGAGAAATAAGAAACTGTAAACAATAATTACAGCGACAACGGCTGGAATCAAAGTGCCTAAGGTGAATTACCTTGGCTTAATCGTGTTATCATTATCCCAGTTTCCAGCAGAAGGAAGTGAAGCATATGGAATATAAAGGAGCATGGTCATGGTTATGAAGTAGGTAGTGATAGAACAAAGATTAAACCGGGGTTACTCAGTCCCTTGGGCCACCTGAACTATCATAATGCTTCCAGTACATACAAGGTAATGACTTAAATTTTATTGAAGGTATAGAGCACAATTACTGGTATCTGAATAAAGATTCCTAAGCTATAGACAAATAGCAAATTCATGAAAGAGGTTAGAGACAAACACTCACCGTGCTGTGCAAACGCTGAATTGCCCCATGGCACTTTAGGTATTCTCTTTCTTGTATGAAAGTTAAGGTTCTCAGAGCTCATGGGAGCACTGTACAAATACACCAGTGTTTGGACCTAGGACCCTAGACATTTCTTCAGTACCTTGAACTGAAAAACCATCAACTTAGATTTCAACTAGCTTTGGAACTCCCAGTAAAGAAATAAGATTATAATGCTGATACATTCGTAAAGAATTCTGATTTATCACAGTTGTCTAGCTATTGAATAATCCCTAAGTCATCAGCATTTGGACTCTGGCTATCAAACCACTTCAACAATTAGAGGATAGGGGATGTGACCTCAGACTGTAGCCTTCAATGGCTGCTCATATACTTGATGGGTTTGAGACTAGTTAATCCTTAGCCACTTTCCCTCAGTTAATACCATTTTGCATTTTCTACTTTAAAGCCAACTCTAGTTGATAATGTAACTAATTTTGACAATTTAGGTTCTTTCCAGGCAGTTCCCATGTCTAGTTGATTCCTGGAACATAGTAGGGTCTCTAAGAATATTTTTGAATGAATAATTGGAAGTTAAAACATATCAACCCTCATACTATAGGTAATTAAGTACATAACAGATAACACCATTTCTTTTTTAACTGAATCCTCATATGTCTCACCAGGACTGCTGTCTCAGATAATAGAGAAACTATTTTGGATAATAGAGCTTCTTGAGATGAACCAATACCCATTTTAAAAAGTGATACCATGAGTCAATATGTATATCTGTATAGGTGTCCAACTCTAGACAACCCACTGCTGAGTAAATCTAACTTACTGGAATGTGGTCTGGATCCACCAAGCAGGAACAGTTATTTGAGAATATAACCGCCCACCCCTTACTCCTCTTTACCTCATGCAGTCATAATTAAGCTGGCCATGAATCCAGACAATTGCTGCTCTCCCACACCCCAAGTCTAAAATGATATTCTCTTAGGAGGAGTAAACGGGGTGTTTCTTGATGGAATATTCCAGCTAAGGATGGGTCCCATGCAAATATGATGATATTTACTGAAATTTTACACCAAATACTTTTTTTTAGCCAAATCAATTGCCAAAGGGTGGTAGGGCTATTCTTGGCTGTCAACTTGACTGGAATTAACTAAAACCCCTGAAATGGAGAGCACACCTGTGATGGATTGTTGCTTAATTCAAAATAGAAAGGTCCATTTCTAATCAGGATCTTTGCATTAGAAAGACATGTCTTTAGTCCAGATCTTTTGATGTGGGGGAAAAACTAGCCTTTAATCCAGATCTTGAGGCAGGAAGATACACCTTTAATCTAGATCATTTGAGCTGGGGCCCACCTCTAACCTGGGCCATGCCTTTGCTGGAAACTACATAAAGACATGGAAGAAAGAAGCTTTTGCTGTTTGCTTGCTTGCTCTTGCCTTGTTAGCAAGGCCATTCCTTCAGTGGCTTAGGGTCTACTTCTTCAGGATTCCAGCATCTACTGAAGACTGGCTAAGACAGTCAGCCTTGTGGACTAAAGCAACTACTGAATTCTTGGACTTTCCATTCATAGACAGCCATTGTTTGATTAGCTGGACTGAATATATATATATACATATATATGTATATATATGTATGTGTGTATATAACTAAATTTATTAATATATCATTATATTAATTTAATATTCTTATTTAATAGTAATTAATATATTATTGTATATGAAATATATATTTATAGAAATATATGTAAATATAAAAGCCTGACTATAAATATTCATTCTATACAATTCTGCTATATTCATTTTATATAGCATATATATTCATTTTGTGTAATATATAGTACTGTATATTACATATATGCATATACAGGTCCTAGAGAACCCTGACAAATACATAGAACATGAGTCACTGGCTAGGATTTTGGGAGCAGCCTATTTCTAATTCAGTGTATTTTATATCCAAAGAACATGGGAAAAGAAATCATACAAAGAAGAAAGGAGAAGAAATAAGTAAAGAAGTAATTTAAGAAAATTTGAGAGTTATACATTTTTTAAATGTATGTCTTTCTTTGTACAAGTGTATGGGGTTGTGATGCTGTTTGTACTAGTGTGTGCATGTGTATCTCTGCATATGTTCATGTGCCTATAAAGGCCCAGGAAGCTATAGTTATAGGGAACTGTGAGCCACCCAACATAGGTACTGGAACCCAAACTCAGGTCCTCTACAAGAGTGACAAGCATTCTTAACTGCTGAGCTATCTCTCCAGCTCCAGGGCCATGTAAATTTAGACTAAGGATAGTGCTGGTTATTTAGCACCAAGTATGGAAATAAGTCCACATCTTGAAATGTTATTGTGAAGTTTAAGAACTTTGGCAGATGAAGAGAGATATTAAAGGTAGCTCAGTACTAGAGGATGACAGTCAGTGATGGGGAGTGCCAGTGGACAAAGAAAGCCCAGAAATCTGTAATCAAAAGGCTCCTTGAGGATGCTGTTTGAAAACAGTTAAAACCATCTGATATTATGTTAGGGTTTGTGAATCATGGAAGAGTGTTACCCTAGACTCAAACAGTATGCAAAAGCAAAGAACATTTATTGAAAAAAAATTCTGCCTGAATCATCAGGATGGAAGAATCTCGACTAAATTCAAAGATTTAGTTTAAAGCCAAAAAGTGGAACATTAGGGAGGGGGAGGTGATCTATGTCTTGATGGGTGAGTTCTATCTAGGGGGGGCGCTGGTTTGGGTGATGCTATGATTCAGACTGACTATTCTTGCTTTATGCCAAGGAGAGGTAGCTCTTGGGTTTTTTGACTGCAAGCTTGGCTACTTGTCCTTTCCAAAGCTGGGGAGGGGTCCTTTTCACATTAGCCTGCGGTTGTTCTAATAACTGACTTGCCCAGTGTGGGAAGTAGAAACTCAGACTCAGTCTTCTGAACTGCTGCTAGTTTGTAGTCTGTCATGGAGTCAGCCTGTCCTAGGCCAATTCACTCCTTCCAACTGAAATATTTCATTCTTATAACTATGCCATTCTTGTCTGAGGTTTGAAGGTAAGTTTGAAATTGATCAAGGAAGGATATACTTAACATTAATTGTAATCGGTCCAGATTGTGATATTTTTAGTATTAGTAATCCTCTTTAAATCATGAGTAACTAGGTCAGTGGATGCTAGAACAGGAATCAGATAAATATCTCCCTGTGGGGGGAAAAAGGCTTTTTCCTTAATGTCAGCTGCTATGTATTGGCTGTATACAACATTTCAAATACCGTCTTAATATTGGTCATTATTTTAAAACTGCACACAATGGCATTGAACCAGTTTTTTCTTTCCTAGCTGCTAGCTCTTCTCAGCATCTTTATTTTCCTCACATTTTGAAAGTAATGCACAAGACAAATTCGCAGAGGGAGTGAGCTGATGTTTTATTCATTGAAATTTGTTATTAACTTCATATTGGATGTCTTTCAATGTGTATTAGAAATACTTGTGATACAATTATTATTTTTCTAAAATTACAGATCAGAAATAAGTTTAACCTGCCTTTGTTCTTTTCCTATACCATGATGCTAATTCATTGGAGAAGCAAGACACAGGACGAGGAAGACATCTTCATTGTCAGTGGCAAACAGAATGGTTCTACTGGGGAGGGAAAAGGAAAGGGGAGGGTAGTTTAGGAATTCTTCTACCAAGAAAGAATATCCATACAGGTAGGTGGCCCTGTGTAAAGGTGCAAGTTTTCTCTCAAGGAAACCCAAGTATAGAAAACTTCCAGAATCCTTCCAGCCTTGCCCTAGAAGTTTATTATAGGCTCCCTGAATTATATAAGTCATTCCAACCACCCAACTCCCTTTATTCACAAGTTAGGTCAGCCATCAGATTCCAGAATTATTTCAAGAGAAAGAGAAAGAAAAATAGCATCTGAGAATAACAGTTTAAGAATTGTGGGTTAATTCTAAGAGTTAATTCTCTGATAACGAGAAAATCATTTGACTGTGCTGTCATTAAATATGCCAGTACCTTTCTTCATTAATTTGCTGTACATTCCTTGTCTGGGGGATGGGCTATAGTGTAGATTGCCTTTAAATCCCCCATATGAAACATCTATCTGGGAAGAATAAAAACAACCTGCACAACTGGGAACAAATATGTGAAAAAAGCTGGTAAAATGCATTGTACTTCTAAGTGGGGATTCAAAGAAAACTATCAAACAGACTAATTCTTACAACTCTTCAAAACAAGACCAGACAGATCACTAAAAAGAAAAACTCCAGGGAACCCTCACCAGTAGGGGAACAGGGGATTAAGCAAACAAATCTCTCCAATCTCTGCTTCTGATAATTCCAAGCAATTGTTTGAAGCTGTTCATAATTAGGCTCAATTATGGGATTAGTTTGAATCATATTATGAAGCACTGATTTTCAGAGCATAACTACAAAGATCAAGGTGCTGAGTGCAGTAAATGGACCACAATCTTGAATAACAAAATTGAAGCAAGGAACAAAGGGGCAATATTGACCTATTTATAACGAATTTATATCCAAGTATTTCTTATTCCCAGTTAATAAATGAAATTCTGGTTAGGGTTAGAACAGAATGTATTGGGAAGTACTGATCTATTTGTTGGGGGGGCAGGGTGCAGAGAGAGACAGAGACAGAGACAGACAGACACACAGAGAGACACAGAGACACAGAGAATGAGACAGAGAGATGGGAGAGGTAGAGACAGACACACAGAGAATGAGACAGAGACAGAGAAAAACAGAGAGGTCAGTTTATTTGACTTCAGGGGGGTAATTAGCTTCAGATTTCTGAAAAGGCAGATAGCTAAAGTAGGAATGGTTAGAGAACGTAGTAGAACACTTTCCATTTCTTTCACTAATTTGGTATAAAAATTCCTATAATCCTGTTCTGAAGAGTTTCTCAAATTGGCATGTGTGATAATGTGCCAGGAGGCATAATAAATTCAGCATAATTAGGGAAGCTAATCAGATTCATTCCAAGACCATGGTTAGTTCCTATGGTATGCCAGTAATAGTCCATATTTGAACTATTGAGCTGAGGAACATGTTTATACTTTAACCTTAACCCAGAAGAGATAACACTGGTCACATTATGTGATCACTATGTGCCAGGCTCTGGAATAAGTAATTTCACCCCTCAAAGTATGATTATTAACCACATTTTGTAGATCTGTAGGCTGACAAAATCAATCTGGCCCATCTGGGGCTTCCATCTTGCAATTATTTCATATTAAAGAAAAATGTGCATTAATTTGTCTGCCATTTAAAATGTTTTACATTTGTGGAAAAGAGTTGCATTAATGGTTCTAATTCCTTATCATTTTTTTAACGACACCCATTGACAGTAACTTTGTAATTAGTGCTGCTATAAATGTAAAGTCTATGTCCATGCCCTTGACTTTGAATTGGGGCATATGACTGTCTGTAGCCAATACAGTGTTAATAGACAGAGCATGAGCAAGACTCAGAAACTAGTCACATGCCTGGGCTCGCTGCCTTCCATCCCTGTTACTACTGTACCTCCTAGTTGTGTCTAGGAGGAGGACAGGGGACATGTCGACTTCAACTAAGTCCTCAGGCAAAAACAGACCATATTGGACAACCTCTTTCTACTTTGGATATGAGAGAGCCCAACCGAATCAGCAGAGCCTTCTACCTGATTCCAGTTGATAATAGATGTGTAAGTGAATTTATTTATTTTGTAGCATAACACTGAGATTTTTGTGTTTGATGCATAGCACTAGCCAAATAAGACAATATTTACGTATGTTTATGCGTGTGCACATACACCCAAGTTTGTGGAGTGCCTTCTCTCATTAGCCTAGAGCTTTCCAACTAGGGTAGGTCAGCTGTCTAATGGCTCCCAAACATCCTTCTGAATCCACCTCTCTCAAGTTGGAATTATCCAACCAGCTTCTTAAAATCAAAATAAAAAACATGAGTTAAGTTCGAACTCAGCTTATTACTATATTGACTAAACTGTCTTCTTGGCTCCAAAATGAAGTAAATTTTAAACAGAGACATAGTTTGAATCAAATGCTAGATTTGCTTGACTTCCTATAACAAGTCTTTGGAAGGAAAGGGATTTTGTATATTTTAGTAAGTGACTGCCATCACAGGATCTATGTTTTCCCACATCAATTGGGGTTGTTTGGTAAAAAAAAAAAAATATGAGGAAGACTGGAGAAAGGATTGAGTGAGGGAGGTAATCATGGATAATTCCAACTTCAGAGTAGTGGTTTGTAGCAAGGGACAAAAGGGGAATATTGATCTATTGACAAAGGTGTTGCAATAGAAATAAAGAATACATAACCGAGATGTCTTTAATCTGGCTGCTATAACCCCAGTGCTTAGGAGACTGGGAAGAAGACAGGATGAAAAGTTCCACTGGACTAAACAATGAAGTGGTCCAAGCCACTCCAGAGAACAGATTCAGGGCCTTGGTAGAGCTTGAAGGTGAAAGTTAAATGCATTGGGAAAATAAATGCAGCCATGGAAGAGCATATTTTGATGGGAAATGATAAGACAATAGAAGGTTAGGTTAGGACATAATGGAAAACAGATCTGAAGGAACGACAGATAAAATGGAAGTGGTATGGATTACAGAGCGAGCATGTTCTGCAATGCACTTTGAGAATTGATGGTTTGAGGTTGCAGCAGAGTTTAAAAAAAAAAGGATGGTGCTGAACTGAGAGTTCCTAGTGGCCAGTTCACAAGTGTCTGAAGGTTTTTGTTTTAATTAATTTTTATTATAGAATAAGGAAAAGAAACCCAAGAAAATGCCATGATGTGAAATGAGTTTGTTACCTGTATCAACAGGTGTTTGATGATAAATGCTAAGCCTGGAGATGCATTTTCAGCTGCATGGAAAGACAAGACTGAGAACAGGTTAGACTACAAAGCTTGATGTCAGGCATATTTGGATTCAATGCTAAGTTCTAGCACTTGTTGAATGCCTAACAGTTTAGCAAGTGCATAAATCTATACTCATGGGAACCCACCACCAACTCTTCACACCCACTGTTCTATTTAGATGATATCCTAAGAGTTAGCTATAGCCCTTCCTATGATAATGATGTAGTTTCTAGAGTGTTTGCTTGAACACAATAGACTCCTAAGCCCTTTCTTTCCCAATTTAGTATATGTTGGACAGTACATGAACTGAACCCATGGAGAGAGAAAGAAACTAAAAGAACATTATTTTTCTAGCAAGGAATCCAGAAGGGAACAATTGCCTCTGACTCTTAAAAATTGTGTCTCCTATAAGCACATTCTTTGAGAGTGAAACCAACACCCTTACTCTTACATTTGTTATATATCTTCACTAAGGTTTACGAGATATTTCCAATGTGCCCCCTCACCTGTTATATACAGAGAAACATTGTTCCCTTCCCAAAGCTGACTCAGCAAAGGCACAGGGAGATTATTAAAGACCCCCAAATAGCAAATGTTGGGAGTTTCTTAAGGGAAGAAGAATAATGCTTTTGAAATTGGTCATAGAAAATAATTCCTGGTTAAAAAAGAACCAGTGGCCCAAAATTTGTCTTCTACATCTTGGGAAATTGGATCAATACAAGTGCCACCAATAACAACTGTTAATTAATAGAAGAGAAATTGCATTTGGCAGCCACTATGTCTAAAATCATGTTTGTACAGGGCAGTCTGATATGCAGCAATAAACTGCATTTACATAACCTGACAGAAATAAGTTATTCCTGACAAAGGAAAGGGAATGGATCTCAGGCAGCAAGCACTGACAGTGTCTTACAACTCTCCTCTCCTTTGCTCATTTGTAAGCTGCCACTCTGTCTAAAAATTTACCGAATAGTTCAGGCATTTCACTTCCTAGAAGTTGGATGTCATGTCATGACTAACATCTATCAAAGATGGATTGAATTGGGAAATTGGGCTGGTGAGGGAGGCCTGTTCTCAGCCTAATGATTTGTTTATTTAACTCTTCTTGTTAGAGACAGCCCATCATAAAGGAGATGTTGATTTTAAAAGTTGATATTGAGAAGAAAAGAGTAAAAACAAAACCAGTTTCTCAGTCATCTCAATTCGTCGCTCAATCAACACTGTGTTGCAACACTAGCCATAATGAAGACAACAGTCCCTAATTAAATCAACAAGATGCACACTCATAAAAAGACTAGCTTAATAGACTCAATCTATTAATTTTCTGACTGTGAGATTTAGAAGGACAGCAATAAAATTAGCCTCCTTGTCTTCCATTAGGCATCGTTCCATTACGCAGGGCCAGACTTATAGAATAGCCAGGCAAGTGGTCAATACTTGATATTTATACTTCCTGACTATCAACTGCCTTGTAAACATGCCAAGAAACCCCAAATACATTCACAGAGTGATTAACTGCCATCTTTATAAGGTATTTAGAATTAAAGAAGCTTCCAGAAAAATAATATATACAGTGTGTGTGTGTGTGTGTGTGTGTGTGTACCTTGGTTAATGTCCCCACTGTTTAAAGTGATCAGTCCCAATGCCAGTCTCCTAAGCCTTGCCCTACTCTTTCTTCCCTTCGGCCATGTGCAGTGTGCAGGCCATGCCTTGCCATTTTAAGCTCTGTTTTAACTCAGTGTCTCTGCTTCAGCTGGAATGTGTCCTGACCCTCTCCACAACAGCTAGTCTCTTAGTTAGAAGATGGCATAAGAAAGAATGTAAGTGGCCATTGTCTTTCACAGACACAAGTCACAGTGGACATTGTGCTGATCATGTAGAATTCCATTCTTATAGGACTGTTAGGCATCCAAGCTTTCATTTTCAAAATGAAATTGAAGTAAAAAAAAAAAAATGGCACAAAGACTTGTGCCAAATCTTAGTGAAATTCTGTATGGCTGAGGGTAGTATCAAAGTCTTTAAAAAAGATTTAATATTTGTTTTTAATTATGTGTATCTCAGTATATAATTATGTAGCTGAATGAAGGTGCCCCCTGGATGCCAGAGGTCTGAAATCCTCTTGGAGATGAAGTTACATGGTGCTAGGAGTTGCTTGAATGGGTGCTGAGAACTAAACTTGGGTTCTCAGAAAAAGCAGTGTGCCCTTTTAACTGCTGAGCTATCTCTGAAGTTCTGGGAAACAGTCTCTATGTTATGAAAGCTTAACATCATTTTATTAAAATGTTTTCAGAGTCTTTACCCACTTTTAACTCAGTGTCTAAGACAATATAATATGCGTATGAAATATTATTATTACCTTTGTTGGCTGATATAAAAGAACCAAGATAGAAATTAACAAATAAATTTAATTGTTGCAGTAATAAAGATATCAAGATTACAAAGCAAATAGATTGCGGCATTGGGATTTGACCTATTGACTGATTAGTTCTGAGACACATATGCTGGTATTTATAGCATGATACTTATCTAAAGCCTAGAATTACAAACTAATATTAGAGAAATGTTCCCTTAAAAAAGACTGAGAAGCTGAGTTTGTTTTCACTCTAAGATTTGTATGTGCCATACAAACCTTTGAATCGATAAGGTTTCACTCACAGTATACCAGACAGTAACTGGCTTGCCCTGACTGCATGGGCCTGTCATGCTGTCACTTGGTGTTCATCCCATGAGCTGCTCTCTCAGCATTCCATGGATGTTCCATCAGAGCTACCAAGTGACTTTAGAAATACAAGGATTCTTGTGAGTTCTGCAACTGTCTATCATAATGAACATAACCAGTGGCAATTCTTCAGCCTTTGATTATATCCTGTCTCCTCCTTACCTGGCAATTTTCCCTTTAATATTATGTTGATCAGCTCATAGACATATTCAGCCTATGGTCAGTGCTGTGAACTTTAACACTGGGGAGGCATGAGAGAATAAAAATTACAATAATATGCCATTCCCAATAAAGAATGAAAATAGCCTAGGTGTAAGAATTACTCTTGCCCTTCATCAAAGAAGCTCTTTTGTTTCAGCAGATGGTGACTATTACAAATATCTACGGTGATCAGGAAGAAGAACAACTGACTCTGAGGTATTGCATTCATCTAGAGTACAACTCCCACACTTATGTCTCAGGCAAAGTTATGTAAAAGGGGGTGGAAAAAATGGAGAGTCAGTGGATATCTTCTGGGGATATTTCACGACAAAATATTTATCTCAATTTGCTATTTTCTATAATTAGGTTGTGTATTGCACATCTGATTCTTTGAGCAATAATTATCAATGCCTACTGAAGGACAGTGTCTTCTAGACAAGACAAGCTGAACCCATGAAATCTCAAAATCATGGGTGTGTAAGAACACCTATAGCTCCAATTACATGCACATGAATCTAAGTAAAATTTCACAAGATTCTACCCCTAGATCAATGTTTGGGACCTGTGGGTCACAACCCCAAAAGAATATCAGAAAACAAAGATATTTACATTATGATTCATAAGAGGAGCAGAATTTCAGTAATGAAGTAGCAATGAAAATAATTTTATGACTGGGGTCACTACAACATGAGGAACTGCATTAAATGAAAGGTTGAGAACTGCTAGCTTAGATGAAGGGGTACAAGTAATTAACAGCTACACAAAAGGGGAGTGTCTGTTTCTCCCAGGGACAAGCTCTATGATAGGTTATGCAATTCCAAGTGGTCAGCCCTTAGAACATGTATATACACATAACACTAAAGAGACTCAATAAATTGAATGTATGCACATATATCTCTATGTATTTAATAGTAATATTTAAAGAATGTCATGAGTTTGAGGAGGGAAGCATTGGGGATAGGGAGAGAAAGGTGAAAATTATGTAATAGTCATGTATTAAACTCTTAAAAAACAAAATCTTAACTGAAACGTAGCTTTAAAAGACATTTACAAATTGAAGTGGGCTTTAGGAAAATCTCTTATTTTGAACTGGGGTGATGAATGCCTCCTTGAGTAATTGTAAGACAGACTCAGCTATGGTAGCCATCCTTTCTACCTGCTGAATCAAGAAGACAGCATTCTTTTTCCATCTCCCTCTCTCTCACTCGGCAGCATTGCATATATATATGAGGGGGGAGAGAAGGAGAGAGGGAGCAAGAGAGGGCAGAAGAGAGGGAGGGACGGAGGAAGGGAGGGAAGAAGGGAGGAAGGGAGGGAGGAAGGGAGGAAGGGAGGGAGGAAGGGAGGGAGGAAGGAAGGGAGGAAGGGAGGAAGGGAGGAAGGGAGGGAGGGAGAGCTGTCCAAAGAGGTTACTTCAGGAAAGCAGAGAAGCAAAGAACCAATGTCATCCACACCGTGGATAATTATTGCTCAAAGAATCAGATGTGCAATGCACAGCCTAATTATAGAAAATAGCAAATTGAGATAAACATTTTGTCATGAAATATCCCCAGAAGATATCTATGTGACAGGGTGTCAGGAATCTTTTTGTTCCAAATGCTGTCAAGGTAAAGGAATGGAACAAAACCATCCAGAAGCTAAAAATGAAAATAGAAACAATAAAGAAATCACAAAGGGAAATTACCCTGAAGATAGAAAACCTAGGAAAGAGATCAGGCATCAGAGATGCAAGCATCACCAACAGAATGCAAGAGATAGAAGAGAGACTCTCAGTTGTAGAAAATACCATAGAAAACATGGCCACAACAGTCAAAGGAAATGCAAAATGCCAAAAAATCCTAACCTAAAATAGTCAGAAAATCCAGGACACAATGAGAAGACCAAACCTAAGGGTAATAGGTATAGAAGAGAATGAAGATTCTCAACGTAATAGGCCAGTAAATATCATCAACAAAGTTATAGAACAAAACTTTCCTAACCTAAAGAAAGAGATGCCCATAAACATACAAGAAGCTTACAGAACACCAAATAGATTGGACCAGAAAAGAAATTCCTCATGTCACATAATAGTCAAAACTCCAAATGGCACTAAACAAAGAAAGAATATTAAAAGCAGTAAGGGAAAAAGGTCAAGTAACATATAAGGGCAGACCTATCAGAATTATACCAGACTTCTCAACAGAGACTATGAAAGCTAGAAGATCCTGGGCAGATGTTATACAGATTCTAAGAGAACACAAATGCCAGGCCAGGCTACTAAATCTAGCAAAACTCTCAATTACCATAGATGGAGAAACCAAGATATTCCATGATTAAAAATAAATTAACACAATATCTTTCCAAAAATCCAGTCCTACAAAGGATAATAGATGAAAACACCAAGACAAGGAGGGAAACTACACCCTAGAAAAAGCAAGAAAGTAATCTTTCAACTAACCTGAAAGAAGATAGCCCCACAGTATTGGCTGGTTTTGTGTGTCAACTTGATACAGGCTAGAGTTATCACAAAGAAGGGCGCTTCAGTTGGGGAAGTGCCTCTATGAGATCCAGTTGATATGCATTTTCTCAATTAGGGATCAAGGGGGGAGGGCCCCTTGTGGGTGGTGCCATCCCTGGGCTGGTAGTCTTGGGTTCTATAAGAGAGCAGGCTAAGCAAGAAGGGGAAGCAAGCCAGTAAATAACATCCCTCCATGGCTTCTGCATCTGCTCCTGCTTCCTGACCTGCTTGAGTTCTAGTCCTGACTTCCTGCAGTGATGAACAGCAACTTGGAAGTGTAAGCTGAATAAACCCTTTCCTTGCCAACTTGTTTCTTGGTCATGATTTTGCCAGAATAGAAACCCTGACTAAGACACACACAAACATAAATAATATAAAAATAACAGGAAGCAACAATCAGTATATCGTAATATTTTTTAACATCAATGGACTCAATTCTCCAATAAAAGACAGACTAACAGACTGGGTACATAAACAGGACCCAGCATTTTGCTGCATACAACAAATGTACCTCAGTGTCAAACACAGACACTACCTCAGGGTAAAGGGCTGGAAAACAATTTTCTAAGCAAATTGTCCCAAGAAACAAGCTGGAGTAGCCATTCTAATATTGAATAAAATCAAATTTTAACCAAAAATTATCAAAAAAGATAAGGAAAGACACTTCATACTTATCAAAGGAAAAATTGACCAAGAACTCTCAATTCTGAACATCTATGCTCCAAATGCAAGGCCACCCACATTTATAAAAGAAACTTTACTAAAATTCAAAGCACACATTGCACCTCATACAATAATAGTGGGAGTCTTCAACACTTCACTCTCATTAATGGACAGATCATGGAAACACAACCTAAACAGAGACACATTGAAACTAACAGAAGTTATTGACCAAATGGATTTAGCAGATATCTATAGAACATTTCATCCTAAATCAGAAGAATATACCTTCTTTTCAGCACCTCATGGTACCTTTTCCAAAATAGAGCATATAATTGGTAACAAAACAGGCATCAACAGATACAAGAAGATTGAAATAATCCCACACATCCTATCAGATCACCATGGACTAAGGTTGGTCTTCAATAGCAACAAAAACAACAGAAAGCTCACATACACATAGAAGTTGAACAATGCCCTACTCAATGATAACTTGGTCAAGGAAGAAATTAAGAAATAAAAGCATTTAGAATTTATTGAAAATGAAGGCACAACATAACCAAACTTATGGGGCACAATGAAAGCAGTGCTAAGAGGAAAACTCATAGCTCTGAGTGCCTACCAAAAGAAACTGGAGAGAGCATACACTAGCAGCTTGACAGCACACCTGAAAGTTCTAAATCTCTAAAAAAAAGAAACAAATAACACCCAAGAGGAGTAGATGGCCAGAAATAATCAAACTCAGGGATGAAATCAACCAAGTAGAAACAAAAAGAACTATAGAAAGAATCAACAAGAGAAGTCAGTGTGCTCTGGTGAATCCAGCAGGCCCCATCAGGAGCCTCCAGGTTCCTGCTTTGGGATCTGAACAGCCTGGGCCACAGCACTTGGTCTCCAAGAAGTGCAGGAAACCTAGTGTGCACCGAGAGGCAGTCTGGGAGCACACAGCACAGCTTGCTCCAGTGGTACAGAGCTTAGGTTCCAGTCCTGAGGCCTCTGGCGGGAGCCCTCAGATCTCTCCACTTCCGGATCCAGATCAGCCTGGGCGGCAACACCACATCTCCAGGTCCTGCAAGAGGCAAGAGGGGCTTCCGGGCAGCCAGCAGGGAGAAGTCAGTGTGCTCTGGTGAATCCAGTGGGCCCTAGCAGGAGCCTCCAGGTGTCTGCTTCGGGATCTAAAGAGCCTGGGCCACAGCACTCTGTCTCCAGGAAGTGTAGGAGACCTGGTGTGCACCCAGAGGCAGTGCAGGAGGTAAGCTGTGCACCAGAGGCCACCTGGGAAGGGGCAGCTTGCATTGGTGAGTCCAGCATTGACAAGGCCAACTAACACCAGTGAGAACCAGATGGCAAAAGGCAAATGCAGGAAAGTCACTAACAGAAATCAAGGCAATATGGCAACATCTGAACCCAATTCTCCTTTACCAGCATGTCCTGGATACCCCATCACACCAGTAAAACAAGATTTGGATTTAAAAATCACTGGTCATGATGCTGGTACAGGAACACATGAAGGACGTACTTAAAGAAATTCAGGAGAAAATGGATCAAAAGTTAGAAGCCCTTGCAAGGGAAACACAAATATCATTGAAAGAAATCCAGGAGAATACAAAAGCCAATAATGAGGAAACACAAAAAACACTTAAGGAAATACAGGAGAACTTTGGTCAACAGGCTGAGGTCATGAAAGAGGAAACACAAAAATCTCTTAAAGAATTACAGGAAAGCACAAACAAGCAAGTGAAGGAGCTAAGCAAAACCATCCAGGATCTAAAATCAGAAGTAGAAACAACTAAGAAAACTCAAAGGGAGACAACTTTGGAGATAGAAAGCCTTGGGAAGAAATCAGGGGACATAGATGCAAATATCAACAACAGAATACAAGAGATAGAAGAAAGAATCTCAGATGCTGAAGATACCATAGAAACCATGGACTCAACAGTTAAAGAAAATGCAAAATGCAAAAAGCTTGTAACCCAAAATATCCAGGAAATCCAGGACACAATGAGAAGACCAAACCTAAGGATTATAGGCATAGATGAGAGTGAAGATTTACAACTTAAAGGGCCAGCAAATATCTTCAATAAAATTATGGAAGAAAATTTTCCTAACCTAAAGAGAGATGCCCATGAATATACAAGAAGCCTACAGAACTCCAAACAGACTGGACCAGAACAGAAATACCTCCCATCACATAATAATCAAAACACCAAATGTACTAAACAAAGAAAGAATATTAAAGGCAGTAAGAGAAAAAGGCCAAGTAACATATAAAGGAAGACCACCAGACTTTTCACCTGAGACTATGAAGGCTAGAAGATCCTGGGCAGATCTCATGCAGACTCTAAGAGAACACAAATGCCAGTGAAAACTACTATACCCAGCAAAACTCTCAATCACCATAGATGGAGAAACTAAGATATTCCATGACAAAACCAAGTTTACCCAATATCTATCCACAAACCCAGCCCTACAAAGGATAATAGGAGGAAAACACCAATACAAGGAGGGAAACTTCACCCTGGAAAAAGCAAGATAGTAACCTTTCATCAAACCCAAAAGAAGTTAACCAATCAAATTTAAAAAATAACGTCAAAAATGACAGGAAGTAATAATCACTATTCCTTAATATCTCTTAACATCAATGGAGTCAATGCCCCAATAAAAAGATATAGACTAACCGACTGGATACATAAACAGGACCCTACATTTTACTGCTTACAGGAAACACACCTCAGGGTCAAAGACAAACACTACCTTAGAGTAAAAGCCTGGAAGACAATTTTACAAGCAAATGGTCTCAGGAAACAAGCTGGAGTAGCCATTTTAATATCAGATAAAATTGACTTTCAACCCAAAGTCATCAAAAGAGACTCTGAGGGACACTTCTTGCTGGTCAAAGGAAAAATACAAGAAGAACTCTCAATCCTGAACATCTATGCTCCAAATGCAAGGGCACCCTCTTTTGTAAGAGAAACTTTATTAAAGCTCAAAGCACACATTGCACCTAACACAATAATTGTGGGTGACTTCAACACTGCACTTTCCTAAATGGACCGATCAGGAAAACAAAAACTAAACAGGGACACAATGAAACTAATTGAAGCTTTGAACCAATTAGATTTAACAGATGTATATAGAACATTCTATCGTAAAGCAAAAGAATATACCTTTTTCTCAGCACCTCATGGTACCTTCTCCAAAATCGACCATATAATTGGTCACAAGACAGACCTCAACAAATATAAGAAGATCGAACTAATCCCATGCCTCCTATCAGATCACTATGGAGTAAAAGTGGTCTTCAATAGCAACAAAAACAACAGAAAACCCACATACACGTGGAAACTGAACAATATTCTACTCAACAATACCTTGGTCAAGGAAGAAATAAAGAAAGAAATTAAAGACTTTTTAGAACATAATGAAAATGAAGACACAACATACCCAAATCTATGGGACACAATGAAAGCAGTGCTAAGAGGAAAACACATAGCCCTGAGTGCCTCCAAAAAGAAAATGGAGAGAGCATACACTACCAGCTTAATGACACACCTGAAAGCCCTGGAACAAAAAGAAGCTATTTCACCCAGGAGGAGTAGAAGGCAGGAAATCATCAAACTCAGGGCTGAAATCAATCAAGTAGAAACAAAGAGAACCATACAAAGAATCAACAAAACCAGGAGTTGGTTCTTTGGGAAAATCAACAAGATAGATAAACCCTTAGCCAGACTAACCAAAGGGCACAGAGACAGTATCCATATTAACAAACTTAGAAATGAAAAGGGAGATATAACAACAGAAACTGAGGAAATTAAAAAAATCATTAGATCCTTCTACAAAAGGCTATACTCAACCCAACTGGAGAATCTGGAGGAAATGGACAGTTTCCTAGACAAATGTCCGACACCAAAACTAATTCAGGATCAAATAAATCAACTAAACAGTCCCATAACATCTGAAGAAATAAAAAGGGTCATAGAAAGTCTCCCAACCAAAAAAAGCACGGAACCAGATGGGTTCAGTGAAGAGTTCTATCAGACCTTCATAGAAGACCTAACACCAATACTCTTCAAACTATTCCACAAAATAGAAACAGAAGGAACTCTACCCAACTCGTTCTATGAAGCCACAATTACTCTGATACCAAAACCACACAAAGATCCAACAAAGAAAGAGAACTTCAGGCCAATTTCTCTTATGAATATTGATGCAAAAATACTTAATAAAATTCTTGCCAACCGAATCCAAGAACACATCAAAACGATCATCCACCATGATCAAGTAGGCTTCATCCCAGGGATGCAGGGATGGTTCAATATAAGGAAATCCATCAATGCTATCCACTACATAAACAAACTCAAAGAAAAAAACCATATGATTATCTCATTCGATGCAGAAAAAGCATTTGACAAAATCCAGCATCCTTTCATGCTAAAAGTATTGGAAAGAACAGGAATTCAAGGCCCATACCTAAACATCGTTAGAGCAATATACAGCAAATCAGTAGCCAACATCAAATTAAATGGAGAGAAACTTGAAGCAATCCCACTAAAATCAGGGACTAGATGAGACTGTCCTCTCTCTCCATATCTTTTCAATATAGCACTTGAAGTTCTAGCTAGAGCAATTAGACAACATAAGGAGGTCAAGGGGATACAAATTGGAAAGGAAGAAGTCAAATTATCACTATTTGCAGATGACATGATAGTCTACTTAAGTGACCCGAAAACCTCCACCAGAGAACTCTTACAGCTGATAAACAACTTCAGTAAAGTGGCTGGTTATAAAATCAACTCAAGCAAATCAGTAGCCTTCCTATACTCAAAGGATAAGCAGGCTGAGAAAGAAGTTAGGGAAACGACACCCTTCAAAATAGCCACAAACAATATAAAGTATCTTGGTGTGACTCTAACCAAACAAGTGAAAGATCTATATGACAAGTACTTCAGGTCTCTGAAGAAGGAAATCGAAGAAGACCGCAGAAAATGGAAAAATCTGCCATGCTCGTGGATCGGCAGGATTAATATAATTTAAATGGCCATCTTGCCAAAAGTGATCTACAGATTCAATGCAATGCCCATCAAAATCCCAACTCAGTTCTTCACAGAGTTAGGAAAAGCAATTCTCAAATTCATCTAGAATAACAAGAAATCCAGGATAGCTAAAACTATTCTCAACAACAAAAGAAATTGTGGGGGAATCAGTATCCCTGACTTCAAGCAATACTACAGAGCAATAGTGTTAAAAACTGCTTGGTATTGGCACAGTGACAGACAAGTGGAACAATGGAATAGAATTGAAGATCCAGAAATGAATCCACACAACTATTGTCACTTGATCTTCGACAAAGGAGCCAAAAACATCCAGTGGAAAAAAGATAGCCTTTTCAAAAAATGGTGCTGGATCAATTGGAGGTCAGCATGCAGAAGAATGCGCATTGATCCATTCTTATCTCCATGTACTAAACTTCACTCCAAGTGGATCAAGGACCTCTATGTAAAACCAGACACACTGTAACTAATAGAAAAGAAACTGGGGAAGATCCTTGAGGACATGGGCACAGGGGAAAAGTTCCTGAACAGATCACCAATAGTGTGTGCTTTAAGATCAAGAATTGACAAATGGGACCTCATAAAATTACAAAGTTTCTGTAAGGCAAAGGACACTGTTAAAAGGACAAAACAGCAACTATCAAATTGGGAAAGGATATTCACCAACCCCACATCTGATAGAGGGCTAATATCCAATATATACAAAGAACTCAAGAAGTTAGAACCCAGAGAACCAAATAACCCTATTAAAAATAGGGTACAGATCTTAACAAAGAATTTTCACCTGAAGAAATTCGGATGGCCAAGAGGCACCTTAAGAAGTGTTCAACATCATTAGTCATTAGGGAAACGCAGATCAAAACAACCCTGAGATTTCACCTTACACCAGTCAGAATGGCTAAGGTCAAAAACTCAGGAGACAGCAGGTGCTGGTGAGGATGTGGAGAAAGAGGAACACTCCTCCGCTGCTGGTGGGGCTATAATATAGTACAACCACTGTGGTAATCAATCTGGAGGTTCCTCAGAAAACTGGACATGAGACTTCCAGAGTACCCTGCTATACCTCTCCTGGGCATATACCCAAAGGATTCCCGGCATGCAATAAAGACACATACTCCACTGTGTTCATAGCAGCCTTATTTATAATAGCCAGAAGCTGGAAAGAACCCAGATGCCTCTCAAAGGAGGAATGGATACAGAAAATGTGGTATATTTACACAATGGAGTACTACTCAGCAATTAGAAACAATGAATTCACAAAATTTTTAGGCAAATGGTTTGATCTGGAAAATATCATCCTAAGTGAGGTAACCCAATTACAAAAGAATACACATGGAATGCAATCTCTGATAAGTGGATATTAATTAGCCCAGAAGCCCTGAATACCCAAGGCACAAATTACATAACAAATGACTCCCGTGAAGAAGTATGGAGAGGGTCCTGATCCTGGAAAGGATTGATCTAGCATGGGAAGGGAATATAAGGACAGAGAAAAAGGAGGGAGGTGATTGGAGAAGGGATGGAGAGAAGAAGGTTTATGGGACATATGGGGAGGTGGAATCTGGGAAATGGGAAATCATTTGGAATGTAAACAAAGAATATAGAAAATAAAAATATTAAAAAAAGAAAGAATCAACAAAACCAGGAGTTGGTTCTTTGAGAAAAATCAACAAGATAGACAAACCATTAGCCAGAATAACCAGAGGGCACAAAGACAGTATCCAAATTAACAAAATCAGAAATGAAAAGGTAGAAATAACAATAGAAACTGAGGAAATTAAGAAAATCATCATATCCTACTAGAAATGCCTATATTCAACAAATCTGGAAAATTGGATGAAATAGCCAATTTTCTAGCCAAATACCAAATACCTAAGTTAAATCAGGATCAGGTAAACCATCTGTCTTAGTCAGGTTTATTAGTCCTGCACAAACATCATGACCAAGAAGCAAGTTGGGGAGGAAAGGGTTTATTCCACTTATACTTCCACATTGCTATTCATCACCAAAGGAAGTCAGGACTGGAACTCAAGCAGGTCAGGAAGCAGGAACTGATGTAGAGGCCATGGAGGGATGTTCCTTACTGGCTTGCTTCCCCTGGCTTACTCTTTTATAGAACCCAAGAATGCCAGCCCAGAGATGGTACCACTCACCAGAGGCCCTACCCCCTTGATCACTAATTGAAAAAATGCTCCACAGTTGGACCTCATGGAGGCACTTCCCCAACTGAAACTCCTTTCTCTATGATAACTCCAGCCTGTGTTAAGTTGACACACAAAACCAGCCAGTACATCATCTAAACAGTCCAATAAGTAGACACAGTCATTAAAATTCTCCCAACAACAACAAAAACCCAGGACCAGATTGGTTTAGTGCAGAATTCTTTCAGACGTTCAAAGAAGACCTAATACCAATACTCTTCAACCTATTCCACAAAAGTGATACAGACAGAACACTACCCAATTCATTCCTTGAAGCCACAGTTACACTGTATATTCTACCTTGGAGATGGAATGGCTTCTGTCTAATCAGGAACTTCTCACAATTTCCTTACATAGAGGACTTCATAAGAAATTTTTTCTATTTCTATCATGTTTAATGTTCCAAATAGATTTTAAAAACTGGTTGAGTACATATTACTTTTGGCTTCAGAAGATACCATGTATATTTAACAGGCCTTTAACTATTATAAATTATTTTGATGACTTAAAAATTGTCAATAATGAGTTCTATATTTTAGAATAAATTTTATTAGTTTAATAGAAAAAAGAAAGATACCAAATTAACTAAATTAATAACATGTCCTAGACAGTTATCCTCTGGAGTAAGGATCTGTTCTTTCACAGAGTAGAGGACAAGTGACCAAACCAGTCATCAAGCACTCCAATATCCAATGAGTTAAAGTCAATTTAGTTTACATAACTTAGCATTTGACTAATCAGGAGACTTGAAATTATTGCCTTCTGTGGGAGTTTTTAAATGTGTGTACTAAAGTTCTGCTTCAGCCTAATTGTATTAGTATGTATGTATGTATGTATGTATGTATGTATGTATTTGCTATTTGATAAGAGATTTGTTAAAAGTGTTATTAACACCAGAGATGAACAGACAGCATGGTGGGGACTTTGAGGAAATACTAGGCCCATGTAACCAAGTAAGGGTCCCTTTTTATACATTTTAGAGAAAGGAGAAGGTTCTCTACCAAGTGGTTGATGGACAATATATGCTCATAGTCAGGCTATCTATGATTCCTGGCTGGCAGTGGTGATGAAAAGTGTCTGTTAGACTGGAACCTATGAAGGTTGGAAAGGCAAGAATCTAGAATTAGTTTACCTAAGAGCTTTACAAAATGGTGTAGCTCTGGCTCTCTTGAAACTCATGATGTATACAAGGCTGGCCTTGAAAACACATAGAACTTGCCTCTACCTCCCAAGTGCTGGGATTAAAGGCATCTGACTCCATGCCCAGTGACTTTGTCTCTCTTGGATAAATGAAAGGGATTGTGTGGTTGTCACCCTTGGAACTCTTCTGTGGGAAGAGAGCACCTTTACATCAGTGGCATCTTGGTGTAGTCTCTGGCATTAGAAATTTTTTAAAAGGAGGGTGCTGTTAGGGAAGGTTCCTTTATCAATGGCCTCCAAGCCTAGTATCAGTTTAGCTACCTAACATTCTCTTCTCAAGTCATATTAGTATTTGTAAAGTGATTTCCAAAGATATCTAGCATATAACCACCATGTAGTGAATGACCAGATGAAGGTATACCATGTATGAACAAATAGATTGTAATGATTTCTTATACTTTTGAGAGTCTCATGAAAAATTTCATAGAGCATTCACCTTACAAAATAAATTAAACTAGGTAGACAGATCAATGTATGGTAGACAAAAAAAATGTACAATTCATGAATACTTGAAAAATAATACACAAATTTTCATAGAAACCAATACGCCTCAGAACAATAGCCTCTGATTTGAGATCCAAAATACTCAATGCTGTTAAAGAGTATGTTAAAGACTAACATACTACAATGGATTGATCAGAAACCATACTTATTGTTTGTTTTCTTTGGTAAAGTCATTAGCCTGGAAAACCTTTACTCCAAGGGTGTACAGAAGGAACCATTTAAGAATTCACATGCTACTCCAGGCAATTGGACATGTGGATAAATACTCTACACAAGTGAGAAAAATGATACCTTCCAGAAGTCTCATTTTTCTGGAAGAGGAGAAATCTTCCAGAAAACTTCTGGAAGAGCCCAGAAGAGCAAGAAATCCTTTCTAACTGCAAGAATGAGGGTGAGTTCCATCACGGGGCGTGGGGTGGGGGGGTACAATCATGTTCATCCTGAAAGGGAAATGTCAAGTGTGCTAGAGTCTGTGTGGAGTCAGTGGTGTGAAGGCCGTCCTCCAGAAGCACTAGAGTCTGGGTGGATTCAGTGGTTGTGAAGGCCGTCCTCCAGAAGCACTAGAGTCTGGGTGGATTCAGTGGTTGTGAAGGCCGTCCTCCAGAAGCACTAGAGTCTATGTGGAGTCAGTGGTGTGAAGGCCGTCCTCCAGAAGCACTAGAGTCTGTGTGGAGTCAGTGGTGTGAAGGCCGTCCTCCAGAAGCACTAGAGTCTGGGTGGATTCAGTGGTTGTGAAGGCCGTCCTCTAGAAGCACTGGAGTCTGTGTGATGCCCATGGCTCTGAAGCTCCTTCTCCAAAGGCTCTTCTGATCCTAGTAGGAAAGAGGCCAGGCAGAATAAAGACTGAAATCTTTCTGACAAATCTAGATTTTCTAACTTCTTTTAATTTTTACAGCACTGTCATTTGCCCTACTCAATTTTAAAAATGTACAATCAGATCTCCAAATATTACTAGAAATAACCTGCTTAACCAAAACTGACAAAAGCTTTTATATTCTTTGATCATAAATCTTCATCTCTTAAAACAGAATACAAATTTAAGAATTCATCACACTGTGACACCTTTGATATCAGATAGACTTATTCACCTCTCTCCCAATCTTACATTATAGGTATGAAGGCTTGACATTTCTAAATGTGGTTAATGTTTTCCACACATGTTCTTTTAAAAATGAAATAGTACTACCATTTTTTTGTGCATTTAAACACATTTGCATTTCATTCAGAGAAAATGAGTTTTCTGTTTTAATTTCATCTCAGTTCCATTTAATTAAAGCCTAGCTCATTTGTCTTTGAGCACTTTAAGTGCTAGAGTTTGGCTAAATCACTCAAAATGAGTTTGAAATTTGGACAAGATTTTTAAGGCTATGAATAAATTTACATCTGATGATTCCTAAATCCCATGTTCCCTCCCCCACCCTCAAGTTAATAGAATGCTTTGTGCTTCTGAAGTACCCTGTCACATGTTATTTCACAGTCTTTTTGGACTAGTCCCAACAGAAAGATAAATCAAATCCCATTATCTGCACTTTACAAACAGAAATCTGAGTTGCAGAGAGATAGAATGATTTATCCAGGATCACACAAGCCCTAGTCACTGAGAACTAGACATCCCAGTTCAAGGAATTATCAATGCATTGTCATCCAGATATGCTTTCTTTATATCCATTTTTTTAAGGGAAGCATAATTCTCAAGTATTTCTAAAGAGTCCCCGCCCCCGTGTGTGTAAATTATAGCCAAATTCTAATGGTGCTAATGCCTATTGTGTCATAGGCTCTGGGGAATGTGTTTACCAACTTTCTTATAATAGCTATATTTTTGTAGTAACGAGGCTTATACCCAGGACGACTTGCAATGAGGCAAGTTCTGTACAACTGAATCATACTCCAATCATACCTACATTATCTTTATTTTCATAAAAACCCTTGATGATTTATTGGGAAAGAGATGAAGTTAACGATGAGGTGAGTAACTTGCCAAAGTCACATGTGTTTTGAGTTTCTGCTCTCCTTAGCTCGTCGTCAGGCTGTGTCAGCATTTGTAACCCCAGGTTAGTTTAGCATCCTCTGAAATACATAGACGAGGGTTGTTTCACCCTGACATGGGCTCCATGAATGTTGCCATTGCTATTACTCTCAAGACATAGTTAGATAACATTTGTATAAAGAAAACACAAGGCTTCTGAGCTAATATCCTCTTATCAGAACACCCAAGAAAAATTCACATATCAAATGATGTCCAAGAAGAAGGAAGGAGAGGCCCCTGGTCCTAGAAAGACTCAGTGCAACAGTGTAAGGGAATACCAGGGCATGGAAGTGGGAAGGGGTGGATTGGGGAACAGGGGGAGGGAAGCGGGCTTATATGGGAATTTCCAGGAGAGGGGATCCTGGAAAGGGGAAATCATTTGAAATGTAAATAAAGAATATATAGAATAAAAATATTCTCCAATAAAAGGATTACATTAAATATTAAATAAATCATGGGAAAAAAAAGAAAACACAAGGCTATCGATAATACCCACTTATCAGTGAGCATATACCATTCCTGTCCTTTTGGGTCTGGGTTACCTCACTCAGGATATTTTCTAGTTCCATCAAATTGCCTGCAAAAATTCATGCTGTTCTTGTTTTTAATAGCTGAATATTATTCATGAACCACAGATTATGTATCCATTCTTCTGTTGGGTTGTTTCCAATTTTTGGCTATTACAAATAAAGCTGCTATGAACATAGTGAAGCCCGTGTCATTTTGGTATTGTAGAGAATCTTTTGGGTATATCCTCAGGAGTGGTATAGGTGAGTATGCAGGTAGAACTATTTCTGGTTTCCTGAGAAACTCCAAAACTGATTTCCAGAGTGGTTGTACTCAGAGTTTGCAATCCCACCAGCAATGGAGGAGAGTTCCCCCTTCTCCACATCCTGACCAGCATGTGCTATCACTTGAGTTTTTGATCTTAGCCATTCTGATTGGTGTAAAGTGGAATCTCAGGGTCATTTTGATTTGCATTTCCCTGATGACTACGGTTATTGAACATTTCTTTAAGTGCCACTCAGCTATTAGAGATTCCTCTGTTAACAATTCTCTGCTTAGCTCTGTACCACATTTTTAATTGGATTATTTGGGTTTTTAGATTCTAACTTGAGTTCTTTATATATTTTGGATATTAGCCCTTTGTTGGATATAGGATTAGAGAAGATCTTTTCCCAATATGAAGGCTGCTATTTTTTCCTATTGACAGTGTTCTTTGCTTTATAGAAGCTTTTCAGTTTCCAATGTCCCATTTATCAATTCTTAATTTTAGAGCCTGAGCCATTGATGTTCTGCTCAAGAAATTGTCTCCTATATGAGTGTGTTCAAGGGTGTTAACCACTTTCTCTTCTATTGGATTTAGTGTATCTAGTTTTTTGTTGAGGTCTTTGATCCACTTGGACTTCAGTTTTCTGCAGGGTGATAAATATGGACTTATTTGCATTCTTCTACATGTAGACCTACAGTTAGACCAACACCATTCGTTGAAGATACTTTCTTTTTTCCATTGTATGGTTTTGGCTTCTTTGTCAAAAATTAAGTGTCCATGGGTGTATGGGTTTATTTCTGGGTCTTCAATTCTATTCCATTGATCAGAATACCCATGATACATCACACAGACCCAAAGAAGTTAAACAAGAATAAAGACCCAAGGAAGTATACTTGAATTACACTTAGGAGACTTGAAATAGTCTTAGGAGACAGAGGTAGAGAGGGAACTGGGTGGGAGAGAGGAGGTGGAGGGGAGTGTAGAGGCAGGATCAGGTGTGAGAAGAGACAAGATGGTTAGGAGAATGAGTGGAAATCTGCAGCTGCGTTGGGGGGTAGGGAAAATTTCCAGAAAGTCCCAGAGTCCTAAGATGGGGGAGGCTCCAAGAATCAATGTAGGTGAATTCAGACAAGATGCCTAATAGTGGAGCATGGGACTGAAGGGGCCGCCTTTTCAGTCAGTCAGAACCACCAGTGGAGAGATAAGGACACCAACCTACGCACAAAACTTTTGACACAAACTTTGTCCAATCTAAAAGAAATTCAGGGTTGGAGGCTACCTGTGGAGACAGAGCCCACCCTCTCAGAGGAGGAGAGGTGTGTAGGGGAAGGGACTCTGGAAGGGGAAGATAGGAAGGGGGAGAAGCATTTGGGATGTAAATAAATATAACTAGCAAACAAACAAACAAAAAAAACCCCAAGAAAACACAAGGTTAAAAAACAAAGTCCATGAGTCTGAGTACAATGTTTACCCTTCAGACCTTTACCTCTCTATAACTAGATATGTTGATACATAATGGCACAAAAACCAAGTGGGAAAGAAACCAACAGAAGGCTGCTTTCCCCTAGCATCAAGTGCTTCAGACTTTATCCTGTAAATACCACCAGACTCCAAGCAACAAGGAAAGCCGTGCTGACTAAGAAAAAGGAAATAAAAGTGAGTAAAAGAACTCATGTAAGTGGAGAAGAATGAAAGCTGACTCTGTATAGGAACCATCCTAACAAGAGTTACATGGCTGCAAACGCTCAGACCATATTTGGGGCTGATCCTATCTTCTTATGATTTTCCATGAAACTTCAATTATCCTACACTCACCGGATCCCAAGATCAGGCTTCCATTTGACTAATGAATTAGAATACAGCTTCAGGTAGTAGACACTCAACGTGACATGAAAGTACTGTGCTCTCAGTAGAAAATGTGCTTTAAATGATGAATGTTAATCTTTTTCTAGGCAGCAGTATGCAGTATGATATTTTCTGTCAAAACTGAGCCATGCATAGAGCTTCTCTACCTCGACAGCCGCAGAACTACAAGGGCAAAAAGCTGGGATCCCACCGTTCTTTGTTGCCAGGTAGTCGATAAACCATGCAAACCATGCAGCAGTTCGCTATAGAAACGGTTCGTGGGAGACAGTTTTACTCGATCATAAGATAACATGTTTTATGTTCAACGTAGGCTGGTGCAGCCATGCTGTTCTGTAAGACTAGATTTGTTAAACACATATTCAGTTTATGAGAGCTTCAATCAGTTATATATTCATTGAAATATAACCCTATCTTAATTGAGAAACAGCTGTTGTACAAAGTAGGAAACCATTATGAAGTGGTTGCTGGTACCTTTTCAGCTGCCTAATGATGCTACAATGCAATAAACGAGCTATCATTTTGGATTTGCTTTATCCTGTTTGCATGATGGCAACGACCATTCATATCAGTTTTTAATCTGTGAAAAGAGAGGCCTCCTTGGGAGCAGTTCTACCTTTTTCTCTGTGAAAGGAAAAATCTTTCCCAGGAACTATGCCCAGAAAGGTTCCAATGTAGGTCTCATTGTTGAGAATCAGGTCATACTGCACTCTAACTCTGAGACAGGTAGTGAAAATGAAAGCCGGTTGCTGCCCTTGACTCGGAACATATCATTATCTTACAACCTCCACTAAAATCAGAGTTTTCTAGTAAGGAAACAGGGAAAACACCTAGGAGGTAAATAATAGTGGCGGTAGCTCTTACAGTCCCTTCTGCTGAAGAAACAGGGATGCCCCACAGCTCCCTCTGTGTTGGGGTTTATTGCACTAAATGGTGGAGAAGTAAGAAGCCTGAGGAGTAATTTTAATATAACCTCAACAGCATAAAGAACCAGGATGTTGGGGCTAAAGGGTTGCTCGGTAGCCAAGAACACTTTTTGCTCTTGCAGAAGACCTGAGCCACACACCAGGCAGCTCACCTCTGCTATAACTTTTTCTCTAGGACACCCAGCTCTCATTTCTGGCCTTCAGGAGCATCGATACTCATGTGCACATCCCCTACACACAGAGAGGCACAGGCACACACATTTTCTTAAGAGCCATGGCACTCTTATGGCTGCTTAGTTTCCTCTAGGCCTGGCATCCACTCCAGGGCTTGAGCTGTTCTTTATTCTTTCCTAGAAATGGAAGAATATTGTTTCCTATTGGTGAATCATTTCCTCTTGTGCCTCTGTGTATCTTGTATTACTTACATTTTCCTCTTTCCTACCATACAATTTTTCCTGAGCTCCAATCTGAAGGCAGTCATAAAACAAAGCACAGTTGCTATAGCTAAATTTGAATTTCAGATAAGTGGAAATACATTTTGTATTTATGTGATCTGTGTGATATCTGTAACATTCCACACTACATTTGTAACATAATATGCTGGAGAATGATCCATTATTTTGTGAAACTCAAATTCAACTAGAACAACATTGTAAAATCTAACATTCCTAAAATTGACTGGTTAGGCTAATCATGAGTGAAGAATCCTTGCTTATAGACACATGTCTATCTGATAGACCACCGACCCACCTATAAGTTGCAGCCTTTGACTTAGAAATCAGCCATTCACACAGAGAACTGGGAATCCCTATTGCAAGTCACATTGGCAAAGTGTAGAAAGATATGCTCAAGGAATTGTTGGCTCCCTGGTTCATCCTGTGGGGTTTGAGGAATGACATTTCTAGAGTACCCAGACAGGTTCTATATAAAGTAGCTCCTTCCATTCTGTGCCTTTAGTGATATTTGCCACATTCAGGTTTAATTCTGCCTTTTTCTCATATCTGTCTCCCATCAGTGATTCTACAGCATCTTATTTATACACAAATTCTACTTTTATTATTGTTTTTAAGACAAAAGCTTTCTGTATTATCCTGACTAGCTTGGAGCAATGTAGTTCAGGCTTGCCTTAAATTTACAGTGATCCTCCTTCTTTAGCCTCCCAAATGCTGAAGTTGTGGACATGTGCCATCAAGCCTATCACCACAGGTATTTTGACCTCCAGAATTGGTAGTGGGTGTGTGCACAGAGTAAGTGGCACAATTTTCTACAATGTGCACAATAACTTTTCAGTTCTCCCCACTTATCACTATTATGTCCTTTTATTAAGTTTTGACTCCTTTTGAGAGAGCCAACAAACACGTAGTATCTTCCATAAGTGCAGAAGAGGTGACAGGTGCTGACCATAGGCATGAAGCTAAATAAATCCTAGAATCCTCTGGGATTTCCATTCTGTATCCTATAACCTTGCTTAGTCCTACTGTTATCCCTTCTGATTCATTTTTCCTTTCTTCACCCTAAGGACAGCCAATAACACCAATGTACTCACTACCTGTAGCTCATATCAAGGTGTGTAACCAAAGAATAATGGTGAGGTGAATAGATGTTACCTCCTTTACCAGGTACAGAAACCCTCTCTCCAGTTTCTTGGAGGATCAGTGCATCTCTTTGTCAATACCACAGGAAATAGAATACCCTGGCTTTGAAAAATAACACAATTACAAGAACGTCTTCCCCACCAGTGGCCTAACATTTGTCTCAAACAGTCATGAGACTGTAGAACATAGGCAGTGCTTCTGCCCTGCTATCACTCTTACACAGATGCTCCTCAAACTCCTTGACCTAGCCTCTCTCATTCTCTCCTTTGCTTTTCCTTTATTAGAGTGATTCTGCATGCTCCTGGGTACCCTGTTTCACAATGAACTTCAACCTATCCATTCCCCTAGTAGCATAGGAGTCTTCAAGGATTCATCTAGAAGAAAACAGAGATGTCTTCATCCATCTCTTATGGTTTATTTCCTCATTTTACCATAAGGCATATTATACTATCTCTTACCATATAGTGAGAAAATATATGGGTTGGGTCTCCCTTTTCCCCAACAGAAAGCATAATGGAAAGGGGGGAAATAGGTTCTTGCACTTGTTGGATTTGGAGATTCTCCTTCTCCTTTTTCCCTCTGCTTCCCCCTTCTCCTCCTCCTTTTTCTCCTCCTCCTCTTCCTCCTCCTTTTTTAAGACTTTAAGACAAGATCTTTTGCAGCCCAGGCTAGCTACAGATTTGTTCTATAGCTAGGATGATATTGACCTGTGTTGCTTCTGTCTCCACTTCTGAAGCATGGGCCATCACACCCAACTTTTGATTCTTCTGTTGAATTGATTCCATGCACAAGTGCCCTCATCACTCACAAGTTCAATTTTTTTTACTTTCTCTGTCAAATGTAAGTCACAGTCTGTGGAGGAGGGTTGTAAAGACTGGGATGCAAAATGTCTTCAAAAACCCAAATTGAGACTCTTGTAGTGATAATTCTTCTGTTTTGTTTCATTTTATTTTGGTGTTTTTTTTCCCATCAGTTAGGAAAACACAGAATAAAATGCAACATTCACACATCAAGAACAAGCTTTAACTTTTCTTGATCTACATGACACAATGACACCCAGTGCTGCTTTGTGGATCTGGTTGATTTGCAGAATCTTCAATGGAAAGTCCGTGAGTCTAATGTTCATTTCTAATCTGTTACTGGTCCTACTTTGGATCATAAAAGCAAAGTATTTTATTTGAATTTATATACAGATCTTCTCCAGTTTGGCACAAAATCATGGAGGCATTTCTGTTCTGTAGCTCAGGGCTCAACCTTCACACAAAAAGGATTAGTCTCAACAGGTATCAGACACAAGGAAAGGGAATTCTTGTCACTTCTGTCACTCAAATAAATAATGCAGGGTACTGCTTTGAGAAGTGATCATTACAGACATGCCAGCAACTAGGTAACGATGGGGAGAGCTTCCTAGCTTCATTGACAGCAGTGGAAGCCCATCCACATTAGTTTCTAAATAAAAAAATAAGTTGAAAATATTGTAGGACTTGTTTTCCAGGTCCATGCTGAACCCAATCTGGTTTTAAACTAGTCCATTTCCTATTACATTTTTTAATGTCTCAAACTCTCATTTTTCCAAGAGGTAACATAGCTTTAAACAACTGTGCATTATGCAGAAGCAAACTCTATTCTGTGCATGTCCTACTCATTAAGAAACATGGTAAAAAAATAACCTCAGAAACTGTAAAATAAACAGTATCAAAAATGTTCCCAAAGTCCCCAGTGATGAAATTTGCAAGCTGTATTTTGATATTAATGAAATGTATTTATTTGCACTCTGCCACCACTTCCTCTGGGGAATGAGGCAGAACAGGAGCTCGCCTTCACTACACCAGAAAGGAAAGAATGTATAACCATGGTGGCCACATAGTTACTCAAAGATTTGTACCAAGGCTTTACCTCTCATGAGGCTATGCCCACTTGGGATCTAGGAAATAGGAGAATGAAGATTCATTTACCTTCAGGCTGGCCATAAGTGACATCAGAATATCCATCGAGTCAACCCAGTTAGAAATGTCACCCTGCTACTTGGTTGGCAATAGGTCATTCCTGCTCTGTCATATTGCTACTAAGCTCAGAAGACATTTAAGACGTAAAAGCTTCTAGATACAGAAGGCAATTTCCTGGTTGACTATATTGTCTGAGTAATGCAAGTGCCTCAGTTTTGATCAATTTTGAGTTTTATGTATGCTGATTAAGTGTTGCATGCTTATTTCCTCTTGATTGTTTGCTCCTCTGGTCACAAGGCGGCATGAGTTCTTGACAAACTTTTCTTCTGAATCCTGACTCTATTTTGTTACTCACTAGTTGAAAAACTACAGGCAACGTCTTTAATGTGTCTGAGCTTCATTTCTAGTCTGTAATGTAAACATAATTATCCTCTACCATAGGTTTGGGTGTATACAGGTTTCATAATATATTTATAAATAAATCTACAAGATAATTTTAGTGGACTCCTGGCAAATATGCAACTGGTTTGAGCAAAATGATCTATGCTAGTTTGGGTTTTTTGTTTGTTTATTTGTTTGTGTGTTTGTTTTTGGCGACTTGATACAAGCTAGGATTATCTTTGGAGCAGAATCTCATTTGGAAAGTGCCTCCGACAGATTGTCCCTGGAACATTTTCCTCATTGATGGCTGATGTGGGAGGGATCAAACCACTCACTGGTGGCAGTGCTACCTCCAGGTAGGCAGTCCCAGGTAAGACACAAAATACAGACTGAGGAAGCCACTGGGAGAAAGCCAGTAAACAGTCCCTGCTTCATGGTCCCTGCCTCAGTTCCTGCTTCTAGGTTCCTATCCAGAAAATAGACTGTAACTTATAAGCCAAATAAATCTTTTCCTCCCAAATTTGCTTTGGGTCAGTGTTTGATCACAATAACAGACACCTAACTAACACATGAGCTATATGTATTCAGAAGAGACATCAAGAGACTGAGAAAGTATTACACACAGAGATTGTTGGTGTTACATATTAAATGTTCTCTCATTTATCTTCTGCCTATGCAAGACATCAATATGCCTCAGTTAAAATACAAATTCTTCATAACAGTAAGGAGGGCTAGGGCCACATTCTTGTCAATAGGGTGTTAATAAAATTTCCTAGGGAGAGCAGTCTTCACAGTCTCCATAGGAAGTGTCATTTTTCTACTGTCTTTGTCTTTTCTATTTCTCTCCCTATCTCTCTCTCTCTCTCCCTCTCTCCCCCCTCTCTCTGTCTGTTGTCTCTCTTTGTCTCTCTCTCATGTGCATGTTGTGCATGTTTATATCTATGTAGGATGTGTGTATGACTGTGGAGGCTCATGGCCGATATCTGGAATCATCTTTATTCATGAAGCAATCTCTCATTAAGCCCAGAGTTCACAGATATGGTTCAACTCATTTTTTAAAGCATTGAGATCATAATTTATTTTCTATATCCCAAACTATGAAGTTCCACATGCCAGTCATGATATTTTTTTTTAACATCTCTTTAACCAGCTTGCTCCAAGTCTGCCTTCTAGGGCTGGAGCTGTAGGTGAGCCACCAGGCCGATCTGGCATGTTATATGGTTCCATTGATCTGAACTCTGGTCTTCATGCTTGGGAGCAATTGCTTAAGCACTGGCTAGCTTCTCAGCCCCAAGACAGAGTCATCTGTACCTCAGGCTAGCCTCAAACTAAAAAAAAAAAAGATGTATCTAGATGGTTGCATAATCACATTTATGAAAGTTAAATAACATCTCCCTTAAACCATGTATAAAAACCAATTAATGAAGAGTAAACACTTAGTCTAACTCTTAACATTAAACTTACAGGGTAAGTAAGAGAAGAAATTGAGAACATTTATCTGGGCAAAGATTTCTCCCAAGAGCACAGACAGCAGAAACAGAAATAGGTCAATGCAATAAACATTTATGAAATAGTAGTCTTTAGACCTCAATTAGTCAGTATATGGTTGTAAGTAGGAGGAGGAAATAAATGACATTAGAGCCATTATCCTGGATCATAGCGGGGAGAGAGAGAGAGAGAGAGAGAGACAGAGACAGAGAGACAGAGACAGAGAGACAGAGACAAAGAGAGACAGAGAGAGGGGCAGAGACAGAGACAGTGAGACAGAGACAGACATCGATAACATAAACAGAATCCTTTGTTCTGTTAACTTAACAGATATTGGTTTCTAAATTTTAAATGACTAAACATTCCTGGAGTAGCCCTCACAGGAACACAACACTTTTACTTCCATTGTGTTTTCAGTCCTTTGTGAGTGTCTTGTACTTCACTAATTTCTCTTGCTCTAGTTGGAATCTTTCTTTGCTCCTGTAACAGAACAGCTGGGGTTGGGGTGGGGGAAGAAAAGCTTTATTTGACTTTTCCTTAACATCCCAGTCCATCACTAAGGGACGCCAGGGCAGAAACCTGGAGGCAGAAACTGAAGTGGAGACCAGGAACGAGGGCTGCTTATTGGCTTGCTCCCTGTGCTTTTCTCTATTACCTTACTTAGAGAGTCCAGGTTCACCAGCCTAAAGAGCTACCCCCACAGTGGGTGGGGCCCTCTTGAATCAATTAGCAGTCAGGAAAATGGTCCACAGATATGTTTGTCTACAGGCTAATCTGTTGGAGGCAATTCCTCCATTTAGGTTTCTTCTTCACCGGTGTCTGGAGTCTTCACACCATCAGTCTTTATTATTGTTCTCTTCTTGTTCTAATTCATTGTTATTTTTCTGGATTCTAAAGGTTTATATATGGCTTATCAAGATGGACCTCAGATGATAATATAACACAGTCATAGCAGCAAAGTTTTACATTAGTTACACTGAATAACTAAGTGACCTGTGTATGAATCTAATGTTATAAATTTATTTTGTTTGTTTGTCGTTATTACTTAGAGAGAAATAAACAAAAAGGAAATGCACATTCCTGTAAATTTTTATTCGGCCTTCACTTCAATACATTTATGTTTCAGGGTATCATTCTCTCTCTTCTATCCATGAGTCTTCTTTCATTTCTTATTGTTTATGTCTGTCAGCGGTGAGTTATTTATACTTATTAAAATCTGAGTAGATCCTAAGTTCACAAGAAATTTTGTGTTAACTATGGGATTCTGTGTATCTTCTCATTGTTCCAATTGGTTTTTGCTTTTTTTTCTTCTCAGCTCTACAGAAATCTGGCTTCACAGTCTTCTTGCTTAGAGTGTTTCACAGAATGTATTTTTTATGTTTTCTTTTAATTGGATATTTTCTTTATTTATATTTCAAATGTTATCCCCTTTCCTAGTTTCCCGCTTCCTGAAAACCCCCTATCCCATCCTTCCTCTCCTTGCTTCTCTAAGGGTGTTCCTCCACCCACCCCACTCTTCCCTGCCCCCACTCTGGCTTGCTCTAGAGGTTTTGCTGTTGTGTTGTGTTTGTTTGTTTGTAGCTTTTTGTTTTTATTGTCATGTCTTATTTTGAAGGGTTTTTCACATTTCTTATGCTTACAATTTACTAAGCATTTTTATATTTGTGAATTTACAATTTTCTAAAGTTTTGGAAACTTGGGACTCTATAGTTACCCATGTATTAGGTTAGTCATGTCTTACACGTGGGCGATTAACTGATGTGCTTTGGAATTTATTTTTTAAATATTTCAAAAATGCGTCTCATTACATTAATATTAGTCTAATAAATATCCATGGTACTGGTCTGGTTTCCTCTGCTGTTGTCAAACACACAGACAACATTCTTTATAAAACAAAAGAAGAAATTTGTTCTTTTTCATACTTTCTTCAAACGTTGGAAGTCTGAAGGCGAAGGCTGAGACAAAATCTTCAGTTCAGCCTCATGGAAAGGGATCCTTGGCTCTGTCATATCGTGAAGGATGGTGTCCTAGAGGGAAGATTTATGAGATCTTATGGCCAGACAGTAGGTCAAACAATAAGGAAGGAGCAATTTTGGTCTCTGCTGAAGAATAAGAAGGGTTGGGTGAGCCCCTCAGTAATTTTGATAGCACCCTTAATAACCCAGCCACCTCCCACCAGGCTCCATCTCAGTTTTTCTTCACATCCAAATATCAGCAAGTTGAGGACCAAGATTTCAGCACAGGGGCTTTGAAAGAAAAATTATACCAAGTCTACTGGCAGCTTCGATTGTCAGGTCCCTGACTTCATTTCTTCCACGTCTCAATTGTGGGTAATCCTTTACAATGCATTTCACAACCCCTGTGCTGAAGTTTACAAATAGGAAAAGTTGATTCTATAACAATCTTCATTTCAGTTACATAAGTCATCAAGCATGACATGGTTTTTCCATGTTTCAGTGACTTTGTATGTTAATTCTAGCATGTCAGCATTGAGTCAATTTCCAGGTGACGGTTCTCAACAAAAGCCTGGTTTTCATGCTTCTTTTGTATTGTGGAGGCTTTTTATATGGATTGCCAAATATTGTAATTTTTTATGACTGAATGTTGAATAATTTTGTATTTTATACATATTCTTTCTTTTGAGACTTATTAGGCAGGACCACAGCAGTAGCCAGACCAGTGCCAACAGTTTCCCAGTTCTGAGGCAGCCACCTGTGTTGTTTACACCATGCCCCAGGAGTTCCCAGGCTTTCCATGTTAGATGTTTTAATGGGCAAAGGATGCAGACAGATGCCGTAATCTTTGTTTCTCTCAGGTACTTCATGTCCTCGCTCATGGGTTCATCTTCACGTGCATGTACAGATAACTACTTCAGGAAACACTGAAAGTGGGACTCTTAGAGGTTTCTGGATTTCCTTTGAGGAGCTACCTGATCTCCAGTAAACTGTCCTGCTAATTCTAATGATCTTAGTCTTGCAGAACTTCCTGCTTTAGCTTCTCACTACAAGAGTCTTTCGGGTTCTCCTGGGTTTTACTTTTGTGATGCCACCTGGAAATTCTCTTAAGGCACTATTTATCCAAAGCAATTATAGGTCTCAGGTTGTTTCCCACATCCTAGGGTTCATTGTACTTCATTACCAAAGGTCCAAAACCTTGGGCTGGGAAGATGATGAAGAATAGTGAACTCTGGGAGATGAGAAACAAATCAAGATCTGAGTTTGCAGTCCTTAGCACACACATAAAAACGCGAGGCTTGGTTTCACGTGCTGGAAATCCCAGTACTGAGGGGTAGAGACAGGTCACTCTCTTGAGTCCTTTGGCCAGTCAGCCTAGCTGAAGCAGCAAGCTTCCAATTTAGTAGGAGACCATGACTCACAGCAGCAATGCTAAAAGAAATGGAGGAAGAAACCAGGCATGCTGCTCTGGGCTTCACATGTACACAGATATGTGCATACCCTTATACTCATATGAACCATACACATGGACCACATACATACAAAACCACAAATGTCCAGTATCTTAAAACCATTGTTCCATTTGTATTGTCAGTGTTTTGGGCTTACTTAGTAGGTTATTCATGCTTCCACTATCTTGGCTAGATTTCCTCCTCCCACAGTGCCAAATGCAACACCTTGCAAATGAAAGGCTTTGCAGTAAAAACATTGTCTGTGGCTCTGATACTAATGTTAGAAGGTGTCTTATTAAGCAAGGACCATGGGAGCCCCTGTTAGTACTCATTTGCAGAATAAGACTTAAAGCCTATAAGATCTGCTTCTACCAGTGGGCACAATCTTCCAATCTCATTAGCCAAGAGCATGCCACAGAAACTTGCAAAGAACATTTTTGCATGCAGGATGAAGAGAATGTCTTTGACTCCTCGGAGGGAAGTTTTTATGAGAAAATGAGACACATTAGTCTTGCTTTTCCTCTCTGCGTCATGCTAATAGTACTTATACATCTGGAACAAAAGAGAAACAGAACTGAATGAATTTTCCCAGGATCTTGCATGTGAAAATTATCAGACACAGGACGGGGGGGGGGGGGGGGCAGGATTTATTCAATTGGCATACGACATCCTTCAGGGATGGAAAAGTCAGCCTGTGAACAGATATGTGCTCTCTCTTAGTTTCTTACTTCTCTCAGTCTAGCAGCCCTGTCTTTGTAAGTAGAATCACATCTAATGTGTTAAAATGCAAAAGGCATGTGAGAGTCTATATAAGCCAAATTACTTGAAATAAAACTATAGCCTAGTGCAATTTCTGGTCATCGTAGTTTTAGGTTAGCAAATGTACCACTTGTGACTAAACCTAACTTTACATAATGATATGATGATGATGATGATGATGATGATGATGATGACGATAATAATAATAATAATATAGGTATGCTGTTTAGCTATACTTTGTGGAAGCTTGGACCTCATGCTGCTAGGGTAATTACTAATGCAAGTGTTGGCTATACATATTCATATACATAGCTTTATTTTTTTTATTTGAATTGCTATGTCTGGCTTCATTCTTTAGGAAGGTATTTTATTGCAAGCCTTCGGCAGTGAATTTCTAATCAGTAAGAGCATCTCAGGATGTGTTGGGAGAAAGGGCCTGTCCACAGTGGGGAGGTACACTATTTTTAGGTTACAATTCTGTAAGCCACACAGATTCAAAGGCCTTGGGGTTTTACCTCCCTGGGAGGCTTATGGTAGCACAGCATGACTGTCCCAGGAAAGTAGTCAGTCCAGCTGTAACTTCCTGAAATTGTCAGTTTCTTTTTCTGAGTTAGCTATTATAGACTCGGCTGGAAGCAAATGGTTAGTTTGACTGAAACATAAGACTTTGGTTCATTGGTTATACCATCCATAGTCATTGTGGACACTTGTGTTCAGAGCAAGTATTGGCAAATAAAATTATCATCTTAACTCTGGGTCTAATAAGAAAGACAATAGGCACACACACACACACACACACACACACACACGCACATGCACACGCACATATATTCACTGCTCACTGAAAGTGGCATTGAGGCTATTAAATAATGGAAAGAAATTGTCTCACTATCCTGAGTTCACTCCTTTTCTTGGATTGCAGATGCCACTACAAACTGCTCCCCTCATCACTAACCTTGTAAACAATTACTGAGTGTGGTATACATGGCAGACCCTTGGTGATGGTGATCAGATCAGTTGTGTGTGCCCGAGCCTGACTTCATTGAAGTGGCCATCAAATAGAAGTTTTCTGTTAAAAGAAATATTTAATTCGCAGCTGTGACATGTGTTGTAAAGTTCAAATATAGGATGCTCTGACCTAAGAAAAGGAGAATTCACATAATCTACAATGTGGAGAGAACAGAGTGGATAATAGTCTCATTCTCCTTCAGAAAGTGTCACTTTGGCTGGCACTGGGAGGAGGGGAGTTATGGGGAATACGGATTCTCTCTCTGTAGCCTGCATTGGCCTGAAGCACTGGGATTACTGGAGTGTGCCACCACACTGAACCTTGATAGGCTTCACTTGATATAGTGAGGTATTAGCTTTGTATAATCATGAGGTCTTCCTTCCTATCCAAGTAGCACAAATATGCATTCCTCTCAGAAAATGCCACCCAATGCCAGGGAGGGAACTTTGTGCACAGGAAGAGGACATACACTGACAACAACTGGCCAAGTCCACCGGGTGAGGAGAAGCCAAGGAGTTGGCTACATGCACGGCGAGAGAGGCTGGAAACAGGATCTATGAGTTAGTTGAATGCTTGCTGCCTGCCCAGGGGTAAGGTGACAGCTATATGTTTTCCCAGTAGAAACAAGATTGTGAACTGGATAAGGGTGTATTTTTCATTCTTTGAAGAAAATAAAGAAAAGAGAACAGAGCCCTTCCACCATGTTCACAGATAGTAGAGATGGGATTCAAATGCCACCTCTCCACCCAAACCATAAAAACAAAAACAAAAACAAAACAAAACAAAAAACCAGGAGATCACATTAAGTTCTGGATTGGCCAGTATACCTAAACTACCTAATAGAGAATGATATTCAAGCTTTTTAATATCATCCAAAATTTGTGATTCGCTTGATTATTTTATTTCTCTCACTAGACTAGTGGTCTTACCAGAAAAGAAATGGATCTGTAAAATTTTTCTGCTCTATTTTTCATGCAGAGTGCATGGGATGCAGGAAGTAGACGCCCCGTCAATATTTTCCTTGTAACTGAATCTAAGACAGACATAACAGCTTGGAGGTAGAGAAGCACCTGTGAACACCTTGCAGTGACATAAGGTAGACATCCGTGATCCTGATGAGGGAAAGCCATCTGCATCACTCAGATGTCATAAGGCAACATCTCTCTTGACAGAGGAATTGTGACATTCTACATGGATGAGTCCCAAAAATGAGTACATTTTAGGTAAGCACATAATGGAATCTGTGGAAAACACAATGCATCATAGCACTAGCGAGCATAGGAAGAAAAATGTATGGTCATGCCTAAGAGCAGCAAGGGACTTACATTGACTAAAGTGTAGTATGAGAGAACATTCTAGAAATCTAGATGGGAAAAACCCCAAACTCTAAGGAATGTAGAGTTCAATTATAAGGGGGAAGTATGCCTACGGACCATGACAGAAGAGATAATAGGTGTTTTCCTGGGTATGTTCCATAGTATAACAAATCAACCCGAATTAGTTAAATATAGCAATAATCATCTCTTTAGCTTACAAATGACTGATTTGGACGGGACTCAGCAGGACAAGTCTGCCTCACAGGCCATAACTAGATTGGTCCAAAGGTGTGGGGCAGGCTTACTCATGCCTGGAGACTGATATCAGCTCACAGGTAGAAACTCAGCTTCTCAGCAGGGGCTCACATAAGTACTTCTCCTGGCATCTCCATGTGGATCAGGCCTCCTTACAACATGCTAACTAGAGTTCAGTTGCAGGCATTCAAAATACGTCCAAGAAGACACCGTGTTGCCATTTTATAACTTAGTCTCACAAATCATGTAATGGCGATATGCATAGTCACACATCCTAGAACCTCTCTGCATTTCAAGTCTGCAGGATACCACTAGGTAAACATAAGGACAAAAGGAACCTTATTCCAGATGTTGGTATAATCTTTTGACAGTAAGGAATGGGGCAGGTTTATATGTTGGGATTTAATGGAAAGAAAGCCACAACAGTAAGAATTCCTAAGTGCTGGGTGTTTGTTCACCCAGATGAATTGAGAAATAATCTATTTTTGCTTATTTGCTGACGTGCACAAACAAGCTTGAATACTTAAAATGTTCAAGTCAAGATTTGGTGAACAAGGAAATCTATTATTGAAACAACACTGAACAGCTCAGATATGGGTCTGCCACATTCTAAGAAATGTCTGGGCAAGTGGGACTTGCTATTTAGTTCTATTAGTGCTACTTGCTATTTTAATTCTGTTGATTTTGGATGCAAAACACAAGTTCCCAAACCTACTGCAGCTTCTTCAGAACTGTGCAAATGGGTCGAGGGAGGCCCTTCCATTAGCCACAGAAACGTGGCACTTAAGTAGCAAGCACCGTTGCTTTCTGTCTTCTTTCCCATAACTTCATGCTGACTGTTGACATGGGATTGTTTTCTGTGGTAGGAAGTCCAGTTCACAACTTTCCAAAAGTTCTTTCTCTTTTTGAACTCCTTTCGCACTCATTCTAAAGTAAGCTGGGCTGACAGCCAGAGTAATCAGAAGAATCCTCACAGGTCTGGTCAGAATCAAGTCAACAACAGAAAGAAATGTCTGGGTGAGCATGCATGCCAGCTTTGGACAGAACTGGGACAGAGGTGCTATGAAGGGGAGACAGACTATGGGCAGCGATCTGTCAAGGAAGTCCATGGGGAGGAGGCTGTACTTGACACGAGTGCCCAGATCCCTGGCAGCCTGAGTCTTTGTGCATTGTGGCAGACTGAAAACAAGAGTATGAAAAAAAAATCATGATTTCAAGTTGAATACCATTGTGGGTCCCTTTCTACTCAGGTACATTCCTGGTATGCTTTTCTGATGTCATCCCACAGCCATAGTGTGACACCAGCCCTGCACTACACTGTCTGTCCTCCATTATGTGGTTAAATTCTGCTGGCTATGCCAATTATACTCTCAGGAGTTTGGCAGAAAAAAAGGGAAAGACAGACAGACAGACAGACAGAGACAGAGAGACAGAGACAGAAGTGACAGAGAAAGACAGAGACACAGAGATACAGAGACAGAGACAGAGAGAAGTTGAAAAGTCATTAGTCTTTTAAAACCTCAAAGCACCCCACCCACAGACACACCCCCTCCAACAAGTTCACAGTTCCTAATCCTTTCCAAACATTTCCACCTACTGGGGGCCAAGTATTCCAATATGTAATTCTATGGCAACCACTCTCATTCAAATTTCCACATGTTATTCCATTTAATGGGATCCTCAGTCTATCTTCTGTTTTCACCAACTCCCTCAGTGCCATTGTATGCCCTTTGAAGCTAGCCACATCATCTCATGAGAACATAGCAGGAGAAAGGTGGACTGTAGAGAGGAGAGGTTCCTGTCGCCAGTAGAGATGTAAATGAAGTGTATATGTAAGGGAGGATGATGTTTTACATAACTTCTCACTTCCGCATGTTCAGATCAAAACCACAGGTCCTTCTAGAATGGGGGAATCCTCATGTTCTTCCACTGGTGAGGAAGTGTGTCTTAGGATCATACTGCTGTGAATAAAAAACATGAACAAGGCAACTTTTATAAGGGCCACATTTAATTGGGGCTGTCTTACAGGTTCAGAGGTTCAGTCTATTATCATCAAGATAGGAACATGGCAGGATCCAGGGGCTGAAGGAGCTGAGAGTTGTACATCTTTGTCCAAAGGCAGACAGGAAAAGACTGGCTTCCAGGCAGCTAGGAGGAGGGTCTCTAAGCCCATCTCCACAGTAACACACTTCCTCCAAAAAGGCCACAGCCACTCCAACAAGGCTACATCAACTAATAGTGCCACTTCCTGGGACAAGCATATTCAAATCACCTCAGAGGGTATGGCATAGGAATTTCCTACATAGAAATGGCTTCTGGTCTCCTAACAAGGTTCCTTATATCTAGTCTCTCATTCTAATCCTTCTTTGTGGTATTCTAGAAAACTCTTCATTTTATCAAAATTTTATTTTATTCAGTGAATTTAGACATTTGAATGGATTACTCCTGTCTTCAGAATTAACACCTGTTCACCAAATGGAGCTACGGAGTCATTCATAAGCTGACCCCAGAGACTGCTTCAAACATAATGAAGGATGAACCATGTGCTTGAAGATGGATACTATAGGAAGCTCTTGGTCTCCAGAGTACTCCAGCATAACGGACAGTACTTGACTCATAGGACTTCCTCAATACTTTGCTGGTGAATAGATGGCTGATTTAACTACTGTGAAGTCAAACATCTCACAGCTGTCTTAGGATGAAATAACTTTCCCATGGGGCCTTTCAGTGATGATAATATCAGTCTAAAACTATGGTAAAATGGCCTTGGAGTGGTACTCCAACAAAAGCACCTTACACCTGTTTATGTTAGCCACATGGAAATACATCTTTCACATTAGAGAATTTCTCTATCCAATAGAATAGTAGCTTACAGTGGGGATGATGTACAGCCCTAGGTCTAAATTTAAAGACCATCAGGGAGTCTAAATTAGGGGTCCAGACATTTCAGATTTCGGTATGCAGTCTCAAGCTAGTTCTATAACTGTTCTGAATTCTGTTCCAGAATTCTCTAAGCATAGAGTTGATAAACAGTTCAGTCTCCTATGTTTCCAGTGATTGTTATGTGCCAGGTGCATAGCAAAGACTCTGCATCATTAGTGACATAATTTCCTTCCTCTTTTGTGTCTGTGTTTCAGTTTTTTGTTTATGAATGGAAATCAATTTAATTATAACATTTATCCCTTCTCTTTTCACCCTCCAAACCCTCATATATGGATGGCCATCCCTTCTCTGCTCTGAATTCATAACCACTTTTTATACTAATTACCATTGCATGCATAGATACATTTCTATACACACTTAAATTTCTAAGTATAACCTTCCCAATCAGCAGAATGATTATGTATATTTTCAAGCTTCACTGTTTGGCACTGGATAACCAGTCAGTGTAGTCCTTCAGAAGACCACTTCTGCTCCCAGCTTACCTCAGTTGTCTGTGCTTCTTTGTGTAGGGCTGAGGCCTTGTGGGATTTTCCCCATCCAGTTTGGCATGTTCTTTAGTGTTGTGTGTGGTCAGCTCACCTTTGAAGAGTGTGTTGGTGAGACTTTATGGCTATAGATACTGCTATTCTTAATTTTATAGCAAAATTTTTGAAACCCCTGGCTCTTACAATTCTTTCTCCCTCTCTTCCACAATCTTCCCTGAGCTGGGTTCGTCCACTGCAATTTGATTGTTGTGGCTTTCGGGAGGAGTTTGCTTGATGCAGGGTGAAGACTACGCTTATCTCTGTGTATTGTGCTTATTAGTTATTGGAGAGGAATCTATTACTATTTTCCACGCAAAGCCCATGTCCAGCCTCTGTACAGATCTGTCCTGTGTCACGCAGGCAGGCAGTAACCCTTTGTAGAGAAGATGCTCTTTAACGAGCTGCACAGCATCTCAGGATCACGTGTCTTCTGCGGGAACCCCCTTCTCAAAGTATGCAGTTGATCATTGCAGTGTCAAAAGCTAGCAAAATTATACTGTTTTCTTTTGTGAAATTATTCTAATGTATGTTTGTTCAGCAACCATAATGGTATTTAAGGATTAGAAAAGGCAAGTTTCTCAGCATTTTCAAAAACTTTGCATGTCACTTTTCCCCTTGAGATTCAGGAATAAAAAGATTAGTATAGTTTCAAAATTATGGTTATTATTTTAATGTGTTTTATTTGAAATAGAATAACATCACTTTGCATCCTCTCTTTCTTCCCCAGCCCTCCCAGCTATCTCCCTTTGAACCCTTCCCTTATCTTCCCATCTTCAAGTTAGCCTCTTTTTCTTTGATTATTGTTACACGTGTGTGTGTGTGTGTGTGTGTGTGTGTTTGTGTGTGTGTGTGTGTGTGTGTGTGTGTGTGTGTGTGTGTGTAGATGTGTATAACTATAACCTTCTGAGCCCAATTTTGTTGGTGGTGTATATGTAGTTTCAGGGCTGACTATTCCGCATTGGACAACCAGTAAGGGGACTCATCCTTAGGAGAAGCTAATTCTCCTCCCAGTATTTATTAGTTGCTTACTTTGTTCTTCTTAAATATACTCCTAAAAATCATCACACTGAATTATTGGTTAGCTGAAATTCGTATTTAAAGAATAAAGTATACTAAATTTCATAGCACTTACACAGAATCATAGTCTAAAGAATATTCAAACAATGAAAACAATAAAATTCATACCTCCCAGTTATTTTCAAAAGGGCATCTCATATATAGACTAGAAAGAAACTCAAATATGACAGGATCAGATGCATTCTAGAAAGAGAAAAAAGTTCTGTGTGAGTTTCTCCCAACCTCATAAGCCATCGTGTGTCTCTTGAACATTGCAGTGTGCTCAGGTCCAAGAGGATGAGAAGAAAGCCAACCACCACAGCTAGAAGGCAGTGTCTTCTGCAAACAAAAACCACATTCTGACCCCAGAGTTTCTTGGAAAGCTCCACAAGCCTTTATTATAGCAGAATCAGAAGGGAGCAGACCACTGGCAATATAAATCCTAGGAATGATCAGCTTGAGAGCAACCATAAATCCTTCCAATAATATAAAGTACAATTTCCCGAGGATGTTCCACTAAACAACAAAAGGTAAAAAAAAAAAATGTTGACAAAAATAGTTTATTTTGCTCATAGCATAGCCCTCAAAGCTCTTTTGTGGTCCTACCACATAATATAGAGACTAAATCTACTAAATAATATAGTGACTAAATCATGATTAAGAACATAAAAATAGAGGCCACCATACCATACCATAATCATCACTGCCCAGAGCCAGATGACCCAAATTCTAGTTATTCCGATTTCCTGAAATGGCTTCCAGTCTAATTATAAACTAACCCCCCCCATCACCTTGCCAACATAATTCAATGAAATTAAGTCAATCAGCTCCAGATGAATCAACTTAAATAGCTCTATGTACCTGAGAAGGAATGTTAATATGCAGCAGCCAATCAAGAAGAGAGGACACAATATGTCCTCCTTCAACTTTGAGACTATGCTGGACTCCTGGCACTCTCCACTTGCCTTCAATTCTTCTATAATTCTTTGTATGTACACTAAGCTTTAAAATTGCCTAGTTGGATCTGGTTTTACAGTTGTCAAGCCTTATCTTGGTCAAATTTACATTAAAGAGCCAACGCAATTACAGTGTCTGTTGAAAGGCAGTAGCCCCTGCCCTAAGAGCTATTAATTCATTAGGCCCTAGAAGCATATTTAGATAAATTGACTCCTTAGAAGCTTTACCAGACTGGAAGCCAGAAGGGAAGAGATGAGGATGGATGACTGTTACTACTGAGTGTCAATGTCAAGAAATCTAGGATCACCTGAGAGACAAGCTTCTGCGAATGCTGTCTAGATTAAGTTAATGGAGGTGAAGAGACCCTAGCTGTCAGTGGCATTCTTCCATGGGTTGGAGTCCTTGCCTAAATACAAAGGAGAAAGTGAGTCAAACACAAGTATTCATCGTTCTCTGTTCCTGAACTGTGGATGCAACAGCCTCCACTAAGCTCCTGCCATTGTGACGCCCAGCTATGATGTTTTATGCCCTTTAGCTGTGTGACAAAATAAGTATCTCCCACCATGGGTTAGCATTATCAGGATATTTAATCATAGCAGCAGCAACCACCAAAATCAGACCAAAACAAAAAAGAACAACCAACTCCCGCCCACAAATAGTATAAATTGAATGTTTGAAATCTCACTCTCGTATCCTTGGACAGATTATAAAACTTTAGTAACAGTAGATGTGGAAGCTTCTTGTAAACTTAAAAGTGCTATAAAGAAGAAAATACTCATTAGTGTGAATGATATTTTCCACTAGTGCTACTGAAAATCAAACCAACCAACCAACCAACCAACCAACCAAAAAACAAACTGAAAGCACCTCAAATGTTGGCAGTGTGCTAGGTCAACAGATTTCCACACTCTATATAAAAACAAAACCCAATACTTAATTTCCATAAAAAATTTTTTTGATAAATGAAAGGATGGAAAATATGGGGAGAGGGTTTCTTGAAGGATCTTCTTTTGGTCTAAATTAATTTCAAACGCCAGCTTTGCAGGCAGTGGGTACTTTCATTTAATCAGCAATAAAGCATGTCCTGCACAAGGCAGCTAGCTCCCTGAAGGCTCGGCTGCTTGAACACTGTTTCCATGGCTGCCTGCTCTAACAATATTTTTTACTGAACTAAGCATTGCTAATTTTAGCCATGGATTATCTGGAAAGCAAAGAGGAAATAGATGAAAGGCAATTTTTACCTGAGCCACCACTGAGCCCCTGAGGACTTTTACTAAAAGCAAGTCCCTACTAGAAAAGGCAGATGTGTAAGTCCAGGGTGGAGGGGACATTCATCAACCGCACTCCATCAGCACTTGGCTCTAGAAAAGAGGTCCTGAGTCTCTGCTGCAGGAGGAAATTGAACCTCAGAAGTAAAATGATTTGATTCAAATCATTACAACCCATATTCTAAAGCTAGCTATCGCCCCCAACAACCTTGATTCTCACCCTGGCCTCCTGTCCGAGGCTTTTCCATTATTAGAACAACATTTGCTTTGAGAGTTGTGCTATTTTGAATAGTAGTTTCTGGAAGCTGCTTGACTTCCGCGAAAGGATTTGAAATAAAGATCTGCACGGAGACAGAAAGAACTGCTATAACAAGGTGACTTTGACTTTGAGCGTGACATGAAGGTAAAAAATAGCAATTGACCATATTCCATTCATAACAGTTGGGAGGTCAGATAAATGACATAGAGTGTATAAATAAATAAACTTGAATTAACTCTAAAAAAAAGTCATGAGAAAGATATGATGGCCCCTCAGGGTGTTAGACACAGGTGCTCTGCCCTTCATAAGCCATAAAATTCATAAAATCTTCCATAAAATCTCAGATTATTCACATTGCAGAGGTAAACTTTATTCAAGCTCTGAATGAGGAGACAGAGGGACCTTGTGAACAGGTCATGACATTTAGCCAAGTCACTACTCTCTGGATATTGTCTATTTTCTCTGGTCAGTAGTAAAAGCAAACACAGAGTGATCATCCCCATATAATAGAAATCCTATGGACGTTCAAGTTCAGAGACACCTAGGTCCAACTTCAACTTGAAGGAACTCAGGGTGCTGTTCTTCATGGCCCCTCAACCCTCTTCCCAGGACTTCTTCCTTAGTAACACGTAGAAAACTAATAAAAGTATTACCCTACAGGGAATCCTAAAGCAGAAACCAAAGAGAATCGTTTGTGGGGACCAATCAGTAGTGGGGACCGAAATCTTTAAAAAGTGTTCTGAGGCATTGACTAGCTTCTGAGGCAGGGAGCCTCATGGAGCAAAGAGGAAGATGGATGAGGGAAGAGAAGCTATTACTAGATGCCCCCCCCCCTCAGGAGGCACTTTCAACTCAAAGAAATTCTGATCTGATCCCTCTGAGACTCCACAAGCTCACCCAAGAGTGAAGTTAGACCCTAAAGGAAGAGCGGAGAGAGCTAGGAGACCATTGAGGTTTGCTTCACCCTGAATGGATTCATTCCTAATATCTGATGGCTATTCATGCTTCATCTACATCCCAAGGGTGACACATGACCAGAGTTCAGAGGAAGTAGCTCTCAGGTACATTCCTGAGGAGAGAGAAATTAGCATAGGTTAATCCAGAAGAGAAGAAAAGGGTGATCGCAGGACATGAGAACCTGAAGAGCTCAGCTATGAGACACAGCTTGGGATGACTAGAGGGTTTCCAGGTGTAAATGGAGCTGGGTCACTTCAGGTCTCAGGTACCCCAACGAAGAGCTTGGATAATCTGTAACAAATAGCCAGCAGAGCCATTAAAGACGGAGCTTTTCCATAAGCAAAGGAAATCTAGCTGTGGAATGCAGGGTGGGTACCACTGCAAAACCAGAAGCCAAAGAAGTAAGCATTGCACCTTCTTGTCTCATTCGGTCCTTTCCTGTCTCTACAGATTCACTACTATCATAATTAGACAGGGTTTTTAAATGACATGGGAAATCATTACAATATATCACTTTTATAAAAAAGAAACAGGGTGGGTTAGGGGGGACTCTAAGTACAGTTTGACATCTACATCCAAAGAAAAATTTCTGGAAGGAAATATCAAATTTTAATCAGAAAGTTAAGCTTTCTTAAATCTCATTAGTAGATTTGTAACTTTTCTTAAGATGTTTTTTGTTTGTTGGTTTGGTTTGGTTTGGTTTGGTTTGGTTTGGTTTGGGTTTGGATTTGGTTTGGATTTGATTTTGATTTGGTGTTCTAGTATTTCAAGACAGGGTTTTCTGTGTAACAACAGCTCTGGCTGTCCTGGAACTTGCTCTGTAAACCAGACTGGCCTCAAACTCACAGAGATCTATCTGCCTCTGCCTTCTGAGTGCTGGGATTAAAGGCCCCCATGCCCAGTTAAGAATGTAGCTTAAAACAGAGTTGGAGTCAGAGGTGGTGAATAACTTCAAGGAAATAGTATTCTCCAGACACAATTAGGCTGAGGGACTCATGAACCCACAAAGTCTATGGCAACATGCATAAAATCTGCAAAAGTTCAAACCAGACAAAACTCCCAGCATGGAGAGGAGATGTAGACACAAAGCCCCATCCATAACTGAGAAGTTATTTGTAATTGGCAGCTGACGGAAAGGGACAATAAGTTTTATTTAAAGGAGTGATGCTGAGTATAGCAACGACACTCAGGGCAGGCTGAACGCTCAGAGTAGGCGGACAACACGAAATATATTGTAAAAAAAAATTAATGTTATTTTAAAACTATAAACCAAAAATTAAAAATAGTTGAATAGATGGGATATATTGAAAATGTTTCCCACTTTCATTTTCATTCTAAATAGAAATAGAAGCTAAATGTTAAGTATTAAGGGAAGGTGAAGAAAATTTTAGCAAATTTAAGATAACTATTGCATATTAATGCTATAGAAATATAAATTTAAAAGAATTGTCTAAAGAATTGCACAGAGTGCGCATGTAGAAGTGTATACATATTCATTTATATTTCATTGTACTTAAGATTATAAGCTCAAGACTTGAGAGACAACTCAGTATTAAGAGCTCTGGCTGCTTTTACAAAGGACCCAGGTTCAGTTCCCAGCACTTGCATGGCCTCTGACAATTCCTGAGGATCAAATGTCCTTTTCTGGCCTCTGTGTGCACTGGTGCACTGAATACATGTGGTATATTTACATACTTTTGGGCAAAATACACATATACAAAAATAAAAATAAATTTTAAATAACTTGAGCCCATAAGCCCAAGAGTTATACAGTATAGCTATGTAGTGCTGGGTAAGTTTATTAGCCGTGTTATGCGGTAGTTTATACACTAATGACGTAAAGATAATATGTCCCACCCTACAAAATTGTATGGATTATGTCAATACGGGCAAAGTACTTAGACCAGTGCTTAGGTCATTGATCGCACTGACAATGCTACTACAAGAACAATATTGTAAGTACCTACTGATCCATTTTCAGCATTCAGTGTCTGGCGTGTTGATTTTTTGTGCTTTGTATTGCATTATATACGACTTTAATCTTATTTATAAACTATCTATCTATGGCATCTATTGATTTAAATCACAGGGAGCTATATTCTTACTAGCAAAATAAAATCAAATAGTCTAAACAGACAAATGTTCCAGATCCTCAAGGCCAGATAATCTAATAAAAAGGCATTCGGACTTTTACCTGCATTGCAGCATGCATAGCTTTAGATGCTATGGTAACTAGTCCAGTTCTACACTAGCCATAAAGCTATGAACCAGAACAATGTACAGCATGGCAAAACAGCCATGGGTGCAATACTGACACTTACATCTTTGAGTGGGGTGGCAACAGCAACCCAATAGACCCACTCAAGAGTTGGGAGTTCAATTTCTCTGGTCCTGTAAACCCAGCCAGCTACCTGTGACTACTGAGATCATGGACCCTAAAGGAAAGTGTACTGCTGTCATTTCCTAAACCAGAACTATTCCCAGATGCATGCTAACTACTCATTCTTATACTCAGACAAGTGTGGCTCTCATCCTTCATCAGCAAAGATTCTTTCTGAGGCAGACACAGAGCATCATGGATAGCCACAAGTGGTCAAAATGCAATGGACGACAGTGCAGTGCTCAACCCCAACTGACATATCTATAGAACAAACTCTGCACCCTTGGCCTATGGATCATTAAGAAAGAGGTTGCAGAAAGATTATAAGAAGCAGAAGACCAGGCAATGCCAAATGACAAAATATCTCCTCTATACAACAGGGAGTTGTACCCATGGAATCCTAACAACAAGGTTACCTTTTAACATGACCTGAGCAACACCACCACAGGCTGACATGCCGATGTAGATAGAGACATCTAACAAGGCTCCATCCCTAGATGAAGATCTATACATCTTCTCCAGGATGAGCCCTCTACTTGTTATCTAATGTCAAGAAGTCAGCCTTAAGCATGTAGTATACAGATGGACGATACTAAATGGACTCTCTCTCTCTCTCTCTCTCTCTCTCTCTCTGTGTGTGTGTGTGTGTGTGTGTGTGTAACTATAATAAAGAAGAGATGATAATGTTGAGAAAAAATGGGGGAGACATGGGGAATTAAGGAAAAGTGTGGGGTTGAAATGATGTAAATACAGTACACATGTATGAAGTCATCAAAAAATTAATGACCAATTTTCTCTGTATGTGCATGTGTGTGATATATATGTTTTAGGCATATGAACCTGTGTCTGTGCCCATGTGTGCATACATAGAGGACAGAGGTCATGTCAGCATCCTTAGTTTTGAGATAGGAACTCTCCCACTGAACCAGGTACTCATGGATTGGCTAGACTGGCCAGCCAATCACATTGTCTCTGCCTCCAAGGCTCCACCGCTGCAGTTACAGCACATGTCACCACAGCATGCTTTTTATGTGAATACCAGGGATCCAAATGTATGCCTTCATGCTAGGCCATGCAAACACTTAACACAGCAAGAGGTCTCTCCAGACTCTTAAAAAGACTCTGAAGTCATGGGTCCTGATTTGAAGTCCCACCTCCAAGACTTAGGAATTTGGTGTATGAATTTGGGCTACCTATAAAAGATCCATGAAACTGAGACTGCACATTCATCGATTGCGAGCCATCAGACCTTTTCCAAATATTTAATAGTGTTGCTAGCTGATGAGATAAGAAATATGAGGATTCACCATGAACTATAAATTTCCATACATAGGCAAACAATTTCTCAATAAATTAATTCCTTCACTGACTCTATATTTCTCATTTCTCTACTTGAAAATTGCAACTCTGCTCAATGTAGGACATTGTGCTTATCGATCAGGTAATTACTGCTGCATCGGCAGGATTTGGAGAACAAGAGGCTCTCTAGGATGCGCTATCCTTTTACAAATCAGCAGCTCCTGGGTGCTCAGAGAGGCTGTGTTGTTTGGGGTTTTCTGTGCCATTGCTTCCCTGCATGTCTTTCTTGTTTGCTTTTGCTTATTTTGTTGTTTATTAGCAACTGCACTGTGAGGTAAGGGGGAGATATAAAGCAGACAGAAAGACAAAGAAGAAAATACTGTAAATTTTTGGTGAAAATGACATAGGTAAGAAAGATGCTGAAACGTACCATTAACCTACAACATCTTTAACACAATATGTAGCAAAGTACCTGCTTCCCACACTCTTTGGATGGGAAGGCCTGACACACAACAATGATGGAAGTCATTACTGTTCAGACTAGAGCTTCCATTGTCAGATTTCATTGCTGTGTTCCAAGTTGAGAAGACTTACTCATAGAAAAATGTGGACACCTACAACCTGCCACCTTCTCAACTTGGTGAAAACTCAGTACCTCTCCCCAACAAGAAGCTCCTCTCCATATTTCTTTCCTTTCCCATTTCTGAGAGAAAGCTGACATTTCCAGTATCATGCTGGATATGGAGAGGGCCCATTCTCTGTCAACTGCCCCTTAAAGCATCAAAGAGCATGAAGAATTGCTCGAGATCATCTCAAACATGTGAAAACTTGGAAGATTATATGCAAATCTAGTTAATGACTTTCAGTGAAACAGAAATTTAAGTATTACAGTTTATTTCTTTGGCTCTTATTTCTGTATCTTGATTATCAGGTTGAGTAATTATAAAAACGGAAGATTTGTTCAGTTTATGATTAGTAGGCTGGGAGATTCAAGGTTAAATGTCAAGTATTTACCTCTGGGAATGCTTTGTTGCTGGTGAAGAGTCCCTGAAGATTGCTTAGATACTGAGGGGCATCAGATATCAAGAGGATACCTACATGGAGATTCAGCTCGCCTAAATAACAGCCTCACATAACCCATTAATTCATCACGTCCCATGAATGTGCTAATGTCTTCACAAGGCTTCACAAGGGAAGACTCCTTGGGACCCATTCACCTCTTAAAGGTTCCATTTGACCTCATTGTTTAATACCTCCCAGTGGGAATTAAATTTCAATAAGAATCTTGTTAAGGGCATTCGAACAACACCAATGCGATGTGACATCACAGGTATCACAACATGATAGTCACTTTGTTATTCAAGTGAATAACCTTAGTGCTTAAATACCTATCACTGTTATTCAAGTTCTAGATAAAAAGCTAAACTGATCAATGCTAAAGAAAAATCTGAGCTCACTGGAGGAATGATGAGAGATAAGAGGAACTGTGCTGACTAGTTTTATGTCAACTTGACAAAGCATAGAGTTATTTTGGAAGAGGGAACTTCAATTGGGGAAAAGCTCTGGCAAAACTTGCTTTAGGCAAGCCTGTGGTACATTTGATGGTTGATTTGGGAGGGCCCAGCTCACTGTTGGCAATGCTACCCTTGGGATAGCAGTGCTGGGTGCTCTAAGAACGCAGGATAAGAAAGCCTCGAGAAGCAAGCTAGTAAGTAGCACCATTCCACGGCTTCTGTTCCAGTTTGTACCTCTACATTCCTGCCCTAAATTCCCCCGACAGCTTCAGTGATAGGTATGTAAGCTCTAAGGTTATAAATAGTGCCATTTCCCCAACCCCCAAGTTCCTTTGTGGCCATGGTGTCTTATAACAGCAATAGAAACTCTAAGACAGAAATTGGTACCAAGCCACGAAGTATTGCTATGACAGAGTTGATCATGCTCTTTGTGGAGGATTGTGGAAGAGTGTTGAACTTTGGATTGGAAAAGACCTAGACTGTTTAGAACTTAATGAGCAATTTTGGGAACTTAAAAGATAAGATCAAAACAGATGGTGGAGGCCTGGCCTGTGAAGTTTCAGAAGGAAGCAAAGACTTTATCAGGGCCATTTATGTAATATTTTGAATTAAGAATCACTAATCTTAAGCCTTTGTTTTGCTGAAATAATCATTGCTGGATACTTAACTAGAAATGAGAAATTGGTGGTATTTATAAAGAGACCAGCATCATTGAGGTAAACTGTGCTTGGAAGTATTTTCTCAGGGTCAACATATAGAAGCTGTGGCCAGGGGTATCACTAAAGCTGCATCTCACACTGGCAGCCCAACATGGTGATACATAAGAGTCACCTGGATGGCTTTGAAGGCATGAAGGGGTCATAGAAAATTGTTGAAGCTTTGAAAGGCTACATGAGGCCGTTGCTAAATGTGCAGCTTCAAATGAAGTAGAAACCTTGGGATTGCAGGGGTCATGGAGAAAAACTAAGACTCAACATTATGTGAAAGGGTAAGAGTTCCCAAAGAGGGCCCACAAGAAGTTATTGTTGATGGCACAGTTCAGTTGCAGAGACCACAACATTTTAGAGATTGCAGTACCATGGGATTATGATCAGCGATAGCAGTAACCATGAAATAAAGACAGCTTGAGCCTAGACAAGCTGTGTGTGCTGTGAACAGCAGAACCATAATTTGCAACTGCCCAAGCTCTTTGGAGCCCATGAGACTGAGTGAATCCCAAATATTGGACACTGAGTTCTTTACACTTTTGGGCTTTGGTTTTTCTTAGTTCAGATTTTTGCTCTATGCTATGATTCTTCTTTCCTGAATTGAAAAGTACTTGGCTTACTTTTGATTTTACAACAGCCCACAGTTGAAAGTCTTTGGTTATTATAGACAGACTTTTGATATTTTAAAAGACTGAATATTTAGAATTTGTTTGATTTTAAAGACCACAGGATTTTTAATGTTTAGAATGTTTTTGATTGTGATGTTGGTATTAATGACATCTTAGGGACAAAAAAGATAATGTTATGGCTTAAGTTGACAAGGAATCAATTGTATTGGTTAATGTTATGTCAACTTGACACAAGCTAGAGTCATTTGGAAATAGTGAACCTCAAATGAGAAAATACCCCTACTAGTCTAACCTTTGGTGCATTTTCTTGACTGGTGATTGATGTGGGAAAGCCCAGTTTGCTGTGGGGGGTACTACCTCTGGACTGGTGGGCCTGGGTACTATAATAAAGCAGCCTGACCAAGCCTTGAGGAGTAATCCAGTAAGCAGCATCCCTCCATGGCCTTTGCATCAGTTCCTGCCTTGAGTTCCTGCCCTTACTTCTTTGGATGATGAACTACAAGCTAAACAAACAAACAAACAAACAAACAAAACTTTCCCTCACAGGATAGTTTTAGTCAATGTTTTATCATAGCAATAGAAGCCTGAGACTCCAACTTAAGGTTGGAGAGATGATTCAGAAGTTAAGAGCCTTGATGCTCTTGTGACTGACCTGGGTACAATCACATGGTGGCTTCAGCACCCAGATAGTGGCTCACACCTGCCTGCAACTCCAGTTCCAGTAGATTCAGTACTCTGTTCTGGCTTCTGTAGGCACTATACTCACTATACTCAGTGGTATACATACATTAATCCAGTCATGCACATATGCATATAAAATAACTATGAATAAATTTTTAAAAAAATAGGAGGAATTCTATGGACTTGTGAACCAGAAACATACCTCTCTGTGGATTCTGATCTTCAAGCTAGAACCACGATCACTAGCCTTATAATCACAGAAGAGAGGCTTTATCTCTCTGAAGGGGGAATTCATTTGGGGAAATACATCTTTCAGCCAGGATAGCTGTTGCCTCTGGAGAACTATGACTTCAATAGGAGTCCACAGTGCATATAGAAGATAGGTGTGTGATCCCTGTGGAGTAGGTGAATACAGTGACTGGTTTACAAAAAAATGAAAAAGGCACCGATCATGAGACAAAGATTTAACCTCAGTTGTTAAAGAAGACCTGTCAAGGAAGACACATGGAATTCTTAATTCTCTAGAGATGGAAGAATGGCAGAGGAAACCCAGAGTCCTCCTGAACTCATACTAGCTGACTGTGTTTCAGATGTAACCATTATAGTTTCAATTAAGCACTTAGGAAACAATTTTGCATAACATCAGATTGGTACTTCTTAACCAACTTCAAGTTTGAATTAGAAGAGAAAAACTAAGAAAACTTCCTAGGAAGAGTGCCTGGCGAGGTGAGATCAACTAATATTCACATATGTGTGCTCATGGTATATAATTTAAATAATATCCGGATCAACGCAACATGGAAGTCTTGTGTGTGTAGGGACTGTGGGAATGAATGTGTTAAAACTTCAAAGTGTCGACACATTATCTGTTCCCTATTCTTCCTCATCCCAGAACTGGTTTATCTGGGTTTTAATATGTGTAGCTAAAAATATATTGCTTGGTGTCTGGAGAATACAAAATGTTACATCTCTTCACTGTCTCCTTCTTTCGCAGTGGTAATGGCTAGAAAACCAGAACTAACCCAGATAAATGGATTAACAGTAAAGAATGGACAAGATTCCATAGACTGTGGATGCAGTTCCATAGACTGTGATCTACTCTGTGCATACTCCCCTTCCCCATTTTTCTTTCGATTTTAGTGGGGTACACTATTTTATAAACATTAACATTTTAGGCTTTCTCATTAGACAGCAATTAGACACCACATGAGGAAAACCTCACAATGTTGTACTATATTCTTCAAGATTCTGTGTTTGTTGCTCCTTTCAGTCCAGAACAATAACCTCTAAATCACAGGAGATTGGCTCAGAAAGGCAGGGTCAGAATGCAGCCCTCCTGAGCCACTGCTTCCTTTTCTCTACACTAAGATTTCAACCAAGCTGATTTTTAAACTAGAAAACTATATGTGGTGCCTCCTAGCCTCACTGGAGGCTCAGAAATTACACTAAGAATTAAAAAAAGCACATACTGTAGGCACACTCACATCTATCTACACGTGCCTTCTTCCATTCACAAGCTGTGGGATGTTGTTCATGCCTTAACCAGAGAGATAATAATGTCTTTAGGTAGGAGGTAGGAGGGAGTTTGAAGGGACTAAAAATCCTTGAGTAACAATGTAACCCATGTGTGTTAGTTAAATTTTAGTGTCATTGTGATCAATGCCTGACAGAAACAACTTAAAAACAGGGGAGGAGTTATTTTAGCTCATGGTTCAGAGGCTTAACCTGTCCTGTTCAGGAGAGGGGTTACCAGCATGGTGGAGAGTAAGCAGATAGATTAGAGTACTCTTTGGCCTCCCATTTCCTCTTTTATTCTTCCTCTTTTATTTCCTCTTTTATTCTGTCGGATTGCCCTGCCCATGCAGAGTGTCAATCTATTTTCAGAATGAGTCTTCCTCACCTCACTTCATCCTCTGGAAATGGTCTTACAGACACATCCAGAATTGTATCTCAGTAATCTTTTTAGTGATTCCAATTCAGTCAAATCGAACAAGAGTTGACGATCACACTGTGTCTACCCACTGAACACACAGACAAAGCAAACACCAAAGAAAGGTCAAAAGCCTGGAATTTTGAGGTCACTTACTTGAAAAACTGTAAACACATAAATTTAGTACAACTGAATTTGGGAAATTAAGCCAGAATATAGATGTCAGGGTCTCATCATAGCAAAGGTACGTGAAGTGTTCCCTCTATGGGTGATCACTAAGAGGGACAGACCCAGATTGTCCACAGTACTGAAAATACTAGGAGGTCAGACTTTTGTGACTGTGACAGAAAAAGAAATAAGTGGTAGAGAGTGCCATGTCCCATTGGGCTGTCAGGTTGAGTGAACACTGGGAATCTGAGCCTGCCTGCCCACATATACCTCTAAGAAGTTCAGACACACTAAAATCAGTCTGATCCAACTGAAACGATGACTGGAAGATTATTGTCTGCTGGGCTCTGCTCTCATTTGACTGGAGGCCTCACAAGCTCTGTACACTCTTCTTGTCTTCTCATCTTTCCCTGAGCATTGAGCATGGGGGAGGGAAGCAGAAGAATGCAGAGGTTGAGGGTTGGCCCAGTTCATTTCCTAATCTCCTATGGAAATGCTGGTATCTGAAATGGGGGAAAACACCTAAGAGAAGTGAGGGCCACAGCTAAGCTCTAACCTTAGAATGTACATTAGAAAAGCCTCTAGAGAGGACAAGCACAAGACTCAAATGGAATTCGTTACCAAGGATTCTTACGCTGAAGCGTGAAAATGGAACTGATGGCTTAGAATGTATTTTGGGTCGCAGCAAAAGTCCCAAGATACAAATGTGTCCACTTCCACTGTCTTCACATTCTCATCAACCATTTGACATGTATGTATACAGAGTCCCCGGGAAGGAAAGTTATGCTTAGGCTTAGAGATACAGCTTGCTGGTAGACCTTGGCTGGCATTTATGAGGTCCTAGGTTCAATCTCCGGTGCTACAAAAGTCACATTCTGAAGTATAGGTAGGATGATCAATAATCCAGCATTTCTTCCTAAGATAGGATAGCTCTAAGCATTGCAATTTTAAAATGAGAACATGTGTGTGTGTGTGTGTATGTGTGTGTATAGACAGAGACAGAGACAGAGAGACAAAGACAGAGAGACAGAGACAGAGATTCAGAGAAACAGAGAGATAGACAGAGAGGCAGAGAGAGGGAAAGAGAACAAGGTATAATCATATTCCTAAATAAATAAATTAGATCTTTCAAAAATTTAAATTTGATAAATACCTCCCCAAGGTGATTTTTATAACAGTCAGCATAACACAACACAGACTGCTTTGGTTGAAAACACCATGGAAACAATTCACAATGTAAAGAGCAGGTATTTGTCTAATGTTGCTCACTCTTTTTGTGCTGTAGTGGAAGCAAAACATACATATGCTTTAATTAATATTCTTAAAATATTTTTTCACCAGAGACTAGATAATATGATAGATACTGGAGAGATCATTGTCTAGCTAGCTCTTTGTCATATATATATATATATATATATTGTGTGTGTGTGTGTGTGTGTCTGTGTGTCTGTGTGTCTGTGTGAAGATAGAGAGGACACAGCAATATACAGAACCTTAAGTACCCTAAGCATAAATGAGGCAGGTCATATATTCGGCCCACACATAGATCTAGAAAGAAGGTTGTTGATGAGACTGAGACTATATACACAGAGGCCACACATCAGTGACAAAGGCTACAACATCAACTAACAATAGTAAAAGTGCTGTACTCAGGAGCCCCACAACAGAAGGAAAACCAAGGATGCTGGAGTTCAACTAGGATTCTGGTTCATTTTAAACCTTGAGTAGAGAAGATTTTAATATTCTAAATATGAAGCTTGTAAACCAAAAGAAAAAGATAATTTTTATCCTGGTAAAAAAAGGTGGCTTCCAAATGGTAAGAAGTTCATTGCAGTATTAAAAGCAAGTGACTGCAGCCAGCTTTAACTGCAACTTGTACAGCCTAGAGTCATCTAAGAAGGGAATCTCACTTGAGGAATATTCAAGACCAGATTGGCCTCTGTGCACATCTGTAGGGGATTGTCTTGATTTCCAGTTGATATAGGCAGACCTAGCCTACGCTGGGTGACACCATTTCCTAGGCAGATAGTCCTGGGCAGTCTAAAGAAAGACAGCTAAGCACGAGCCTGTAAGTCAGCTAGCAACCAGCCTTCCCCCATGGTTCAAGCTCCCGTGTGAATTCCTGCCCTAGCTTTCTCAATGAGGGACCATGACCTGGAAATGGAAGATGAAATAAAACCTTTCCTCCCTGAGCTGCTCCTGGGAAGATTGTTTAATCATAGCAACAAAAAAGAAACTAGAATAGTGGTTATATGATGTAACTATAACTGAAGTGATGCCCTTGGGCCTTGTGGATGGGAAGGTCAGAAACTCCAGGATATTGTCTGACGGAAGCTTTCAGAATTTCTTCTGTGTTGTGAGCTTGTTCTTGTAGTCTCTCTTACTGTCATTCTGACAGATTTTTTTCTTTCCTCAAATGTCTTTCTGTCCACTAGAGTTTTACAACATACACACATGCATATTATTTGTATGTGTTTCTGTAAGCATATTTATTTTATCCTCTCTTCAACTTTCTGTGATATACAGTTGAAAATGTTTTGCATCTCTTGAACAGAAGTATTTCTTCAATGTGATATTTTGTGCTTCTTGAAGAATATTTTTTAAAGAATGGAAAAAGATTAAAATTACCTAAATTTCTCTACTTAAAAGAGGAGGAGTTGGAGCTTTCGTCCATGCAGCATCTACTTGTTTGCTTACTTGCACATACGTGTGTGTGTGTGTGTGCATGCGTGTGCGTGTGTGTGTATGTGTGTGTGTTTGTGTGTGTGCGCGCATGTGGGTGTGCGTGTGCGAGTGTGTGCGCATGTGCGTGCATGTGTGTGTGTTCGTGTGTGTGTGTGTGTGTGTGTGTGTGTGTGTGTATGTGCGTGTGCGCGTGCCTCGTGCACGCATGTGTGTGTGTGTGTGTGTGTGTGTGTGTAAAAGAGGGAGGGAGAATGAGTCCTCCTTCTCTAGTTCTCTATGATCTTAAGAAAGTTTTTTTTAATCAACAAATAATCAACAAATTGAAATTGGCCTCTGCGGTTGCAACATCACTCACATCTTCAATGTGTCTTCTGAGCAGGTGGACAGCTTTTGTCCATTCAGATGTGCTACACTCAAGTGTTGAGAAACAAGAGGAGCCTTGGGTTCAATAATTAAATTGGAACATGCTTCGTGCTTGGAGGCACACGGATTTGTTAATCTGAGGCCCTAACTTCTAGCTGGGGTTATGCAAGGGACTCCCCCTGAAGAGTCTAAGACTAGGCTCCATCATCTTTAGTCAGTGTGACTGTGTTGGGCCCATATGGAAACAGCAAAAAAAAAAAAAAAATAGCTGAGAAAAAGAGAGAGAAAGGGAGAAAGATAGCTAGCTAGTTAGCTAGCTGGATGGACGGATAGATAGATAGATAGATAGATAGATAGATAGATAGATAGACAGATCATAGAAAGAAAGAAAGAAAGAAAGAAAGAAAGAAAGAAAGAAGAAAGGAAGGAAGGAAGGAAGGAAAGAAGGAAGGAAGGAAGGAAGGAAGGAAGGAAGGAAGGAAGGAAGGCAGGAAGGAAGGAAGGACAAAACAGCAACCAACAAATTGGGAAAAGATCTTCACCAACCCTACATCTGACAGAGGGCTAATATCCAATATATACAAAGAACTCAAGAAGTTAGACCCCAGAAAACCCTATTAAAAATGGAGTGTAGAGCTAAACAAAGAATTTTCACCTGAAGAACTTCAGATGGATGAGAATCACCTTAAGAAATGTTCAACATCATTAGTCAGGGAAATGCAAATCAAAACAACCCTGAGATTTCACCTCACACCAGTTAGAATGGCTAAGATTAAAAACTCAGGAGACAGCAGGTGTTGGCAAGGATGTGGAGAAAGAGGAACACTCCTCCACTGCTGATGGGATTTCAAGCTGGTACAACCACTCTGGAAATCAGTCTGGCAGTTCCTCAGAAAACTGGGCATGACATTTCTGGAGGACTCTGCTATACCACTCCTGGACATATACCCAGAGGATTCCCCAGTATGTAATAGGGACATGCTCCACTATGTTCATAGCAGCCCTATTTATAATAGCCAGAAGCTGGAAAGAACCCAGATGTCCCTCAACAGAGGAATGGATACAAAAAATGTGATATATATATATATATATATATATATATATATATATATATATATATATATATATATAATGGAATACTATTCAGCCATTAGAAACAGTGAATTCATGAAATTCTTAGACAAATGGATGGAGCTGGAGAACATCATCCTAAGTGAGGTAACCCAGTCTCAAAAGAACACTCATGGTATGCACTCACTGATAAAAGGATATTTGCCTAGAAGTGTGGAATACCCAAGACACAATCCACATATCAAATGATGTCCAAGAAGAAGGAAGGAGTGGTCCCTGGTTCTGGAAAGGCTCAGTGCAGCAGTGCAGGGGAATATTAGAACAGGGAAGTGGGAAGAGGTGGATGGGGGAACAGGGGAAGGGAAGAGTGCTTATCAGACTTTCGGGGAGGGGGGATCCAGGAAAGGGAAAATCATTTGAAATGTAAATAAAGAATATATCGAATAAAAATTAAAAAAAAAAACAATCACCATGCAAGAGATGTATTCTCAGCTAGGCATGGTGGTGCATACCTTTAATCCCAGCACTCCAGAGGCAGAGGCAGAGGCAGATTGATCTTTGGCAGTTCAAGTCCAGCCTGATCTACATAGGTAGTTGCAGGGCAGCCAGAGCTAAACAATGAGACCCTCTCTCACATAAGAAGAGATGAAAACGTATCCCCATGACATGCATAAAGCAAACGGTTATAAGCCATCAACAGAAACATGATTGGGCTTGCAAGTCGGCTATCCCAAATTGGGAATGTAATCTAGGGCTTCGTTCCCTATGGAGTGCAACATTCCCAAAAGCATTCAAAGTAAAAACTTGTTTTTATGATGTGCCCTTTGAAAACCTTTTTTAACACTTATTTACTTATTGTGTATGTCACAGGAACACAAAACTGCCGTGACACTCACATAAGGTAAGAGGGTAATTTCCCATCTCACTTGCACAGAGCTAAAGCCTGTGGCCTGCATAGCCTGAAGCCAAGCAGATTCTCCGTCCCCACTCAGCTTCTTGTCATCTCTCAGCTTCTCTAGCCTCTTCTTTTAAGCAACCGAGTATTCAACACCTATGTTCTTCATCTCCTGATGTTCAACTATGCTAGTAGTAAGTAGATTCCTGGGCTTTCCCGTCTCCTTACCTTTTTCCTCACCTCTCGCTCAGTCCCATGCTCAACCTTCTGGTTCCATTTTGGATATCGCCTCCTTCAGGAAGCCCCCTCCCATACCCAAAGTCCTTTCTTAAGTGCTTCCATTGCATTCATCACCCATTCGACTACATTTCTATGCTCTGTGAGACTTGCCCATTTCATACCAAGCATAAAGATGAGAATGTATATTATGACATGCATAAACACATATACATTATGTTTATAGTATATATATGTATGTATATAGTATATATGATGTTCTATGTTTTGAACACTGTTTCCAAGATGCTTATGGCTGCTCTCAAATGAACATTTTTAGAATGAATTAAGTTCATACAGTATACTATTAAAGGAAGGTAACAAAGAGAATTCTGGCTCAATAGTTAGTATACATGAGATAGATGATATTAATGCCAGTGAGATATTACAGATAGATAACCTCCAAGATAAGTAAAACCTATATTGAGGAACTGGCACTGGACTTCAAGTAGCTACTAGATTTTCATTTGCCTTTGAGCTCTTGACAGTAGAAAGATAGAGCCTAAGTTTAGCCTTCACAGAACTTCTTGGATAAAAATTTACTGTAGAGAGCCCATTTATGGAATCAGTGTCAACGGTAAGGGTTCGTGCTTCAAGGACACAGTGAGAACACTCTTGCTAAGTCTGGGGATCAGACAAGAGCAGAATCAGAGCAAAGTTGATGATGCAGAACCTGGAATGCCTCAGATTTCTTCAGAGTTAGAAAAAAGTAGCTCTGGGCCTTTGGATGGCGATAAAAAGGCTCTGATGATGAATTTGGAGAGATTTGAGAACAAGTCCCCGAGGAAGTCATTATCCCATTAGATCATTCCATGGTTAAGAAGACCCAGCTGACCTGACTATTCTGTGTGTTTCCAGAGGTTTGTTTGTATGGTCTGTTCATATGGACGATTTACATGAGGCCAGCAAGGCAAGAACAGATTCCCAAGTCTACTGTGTACCTTCACAGTTCCCTAGGAGATGCCCTACTTCTCCTGAAACAGAGCTACTTGCAAAATTCTTAACTCCAGAGCTTGAGTATTGATCCTCTTGGTTTATAATACTGTCTAAGGTAGGTCGCATATATGATTTGGTCTGTATCCCATACTATTAGGATACCTGCTGAGTCAAAGAATCTCAGCATGATAAAGCTTGTTTATCGCTCTTCACTGGATACCATTATGGTAGTGCCTTTCATTCATGCCAGATGGGCAGATCATAGGTTCCATCAGAAACCCTTTTGGACAAGCTGGAAGAGAATTGTTTTTATAAAATAGTTATATGATTTCCCAGTCCAACTAGAAAATATCTCAGCTTTCAATTCAAGCAGATCCTGCAAACAAAACAATAGTGAAAGCCATAATAGAATCAGGAAATTCATCACAGCGACCTAATAGGAAATTCATCACGGTGACCTCATAGAGATTTGTGTCCAGAATCCATTGATGTAAGTCCTGGCATGCCTTCAGACTTTGCTCAATTTTGCTTTATACTGACCTATTTTTCTTTCAACAGAGAAAGGGAGGAGGGGCCCAGCAACGTTTCAAAAGACTAGGAAAGCAGTCCATACTTGACTGACAATTTCTTAAAGGAGTTTCTGCTAGATGTTCAATATTTTGACTCTAAGCCACAGCTTTGGCTTTGAACCAGCAGCTGTGAGGAGAGGCAGATGTGCTTTAGAAAGGAGGCAGGAAAAGGCTATTTAGAGAAAGGGGTCAGTTGTTTTTACTTCTCCTGCTAATAGCTTTCATCACTCTGTAGCAGTCTTTTAAAATAGTTCCCTATTTTATTAAACCATAAGCTTCCTCTCAGTAGGATCTGCACCTCGCTCACTTACCAATCTCATGATATCTTAGAGAGCAAGCAGCCAATAAATATTTGTTAAACAACCGAGTGAAGGATGAAGTGGTATACAAATGCTGATTTCCCTAAAAGCACTATGTCAGAAAGCCATTTGCCCCTCCTCAATGTGGAGGAAATTATAAAGCAGCTTGGACTTCATCTCCAGCAGATTAAAAGCAAGTGTTCTCAGAAAGATAGTTCCCAGGAGGTTCTTGGGTCAGAGAACATTGAAAAGCAACTAACAGGCCACGGTGGAGGAATGTTCTCCATAAAATGTCTTCATATGCCTTGAGTCGACTCCCCTAAGCTACCATGCCTTCCCTGGTGTGAGTGATTAGATGTTTTGGTCTAAGAGAAATGAGGACAGAGACACACACCACCTTGTAAACTGAGCGTGTACCCAGTTCTCAGCATCTTGCTTCATTAGCATCATCTGTGCCAGAGTCTATGTCCTCACAAAATCCAGCGCCTGTGAACAGGATATAACACTAAGATGTGGAGCCTTGTCTTAGTGTTCTATGACTCCACCCGAAGAGCTTCTTCTTCGTGAATAGATGCATGCATTGGTAAAAGAGTTCGACTGAGAGAGCTTGTGCCTTTGTGTCCTTAGATTTTCTGCCAGGTGAGGACAGCTGCCCTCTCCTGAGAGATTCATCACCCAAGGCATCAAGTTGAAAGCAGAGACTGGGCGTTCTCCAGACGCCGAACCGCCAAACAGTGGTACCTCACTCTGGGACATAAAGGCCCTACTACCAAAAAATGAAATATGTCTGAACTATTTTACAGTAGCAATACCAACAGGTGGCAGCAACCTCACTAGTCCTCAAACAGTCCAAAGAGTTGGGAACTGGTGGGGTTATTATTACAGGGCATGAAGAGGGCAAGTCCTGCTGCAACACACAGCTTCTCGGTGGGGATTCTGACTCTAGAATCCCACCTTTAGCCACATTTAATTCTCTTCGGTTTTATTTTACCTCAACCCAATCACTACCACATCATTCTGTCACCAAAAAGGAACAAAAAGCACGAAAATATTTTGGGACTGAATGGTGCTTTAGTAAGTAAACAAACTCCAATAGTCCCATTGAATCCTCTGCTTATCTTGAAGATATATAATATCAAGGGCAGGGGACAGAGGTGAGACAATGAGAGACCTGTGGGAAGCCACACATCAGTTTCACGTGTGTGTCTGTCCTCATTTCCATTAGACCAAAACATCAGGCGGGGATGAATTAACAGGGTGTGTGGAGTCATGGGAAATCCAATCACAAGGAAGTTGAGGCACCTGTCCGTGAAGATCACCATTCCCACTTTGCACTGATAGAGGCCTCCTTTCGGACAGTCGTTTTAATGGGTGACCTCCCACTTGTCACAAGGTCTCTATCTGCCTGACCATAATGAGCAATTTGCTCTAATCCATGAATAGAAATTGGAATTTTAATTCACTTTGTGGCATTTTGAGAAGGGAGATGTTTAAACAATCTATTTGGTGTCCTCTGCTTCACTATTGAAGGTTAATCACTATCCAATATGCATACTTCAGCTTCAAGATAGGTCCTTGAGAAAATGGAATAATTAAGCCACAAGCAGCAATTACTTGCATTTTAGGAGGCTTCTGGCTAGAGAAACCTTATTAAGTAATATCTTTTCTAAGCTGGCATCCAGCTCTCAACTTTCTCTTTCCAAATGTGTGTGCCATCTATAAATTTCTGTCGATTCTGTTCAGGATTGATAGCAGAAAGAAGTCATTACCACAGTGAAGGGTTTGAGATTGGTATTTTGTAATACACAATACAGGCTATTCTACCTAATCCTCTTTGCTTCTGGAATCTTTTTCCACTTGGATAGATTCTAAGCATATAAACATTGCCTTATTAGAAATAACTCTCACTTTTTATTTACAAATACAGCTCTGTACTATCCAAATAAAGTTAATTCCTCATATTCACTTAAAATCCTCTATCCAAAAAATCTATTGATATGGAAAGATGTTTTTAAAATAATATGGATGGAAAATAGGTTCAACCTAACAGATAGTGGGCACATCAGCTGTACATTTACCAAGAGACACATGAAAAAAATAATTACAAAGAAACGTACCAAGTAGGGAGTGACTTAAGAAAAAATTTTAGATTTTATCTTTTTTATTTTTGTAATAAATACATATTAATTTTAAGTTTTTATTACTGTCTCATGGATATCAATATTTTGTATGAGAAGAAGCTTTTATTTAAAAACACTACCACTATAAGTAGAATTGATTACTCCTTATATATCCTACTATTTTGAAACCCTCACCAGAGATCAGCATGGTTACTAATTTTGGTGTGTAGCCAGTGTTCTCAGCAAGAGAACTATAGACAAGTCAGGCAGGTTAGCAATTTGGAGTGGTGATGATGTTTTCATGCATTGTGGGATGTTTCACAGTGTCCTTGGTATCTACCTCTGATGTCGATAGCACCCATCTCTTTATTGTAACATCCTAAAACATCTCTTGACATCTTTAAATGTCTTTGGGAAAGACAATTCACCCCTTACTGAGAATCACTGGTGTTCAGTTTTCTAGTCCTTTCCCCACCCCTCTGGGTCATTACACAAGCAGAATTGTGAGATATAAATGATAAAAATATATGTATACATTTACAACATGGTTTCTTTTCTTCAACATTATATTATCTTCTATAAATTAATGCATATAGATCTCATATACCACACTAATAATCCAAAACAAGTGAAACTCAATGAAAATTTACAAAGAAGAAATGTATTAGACTGTAACCCAGTGACCATCAGAAAACCATTGCTTCACAGGCAGTGCATGAAGCTAATCTAGGCATGTCACAACCTTTGATGAAAGGCAAAACAATTGGAAGATGCTTCATCTGGAAGCCACATGAGAAGAAAAGAATGAAATAGTTAAATAGTCATTTATTCAGAATATGGGAGAGAAAAAAGAGGGCCTCGTATTCCATAACAGGTGTAAGACCAGCAAGAAGCTAGTCCGTGATCCTAAGTATTAATGTTTTCCTGCATGGTATTGGTACAGTGACAGGCAGGAGGATCAATGGAACAGGATTGAAGATCCAGAAATGAACCCACACACCTATGGCCACTTGATCCTCGACAAAGAGGCTGAAAACATCCAATGGAAAAAAGATAGCCTTTTCAACAAATGGTACTGGTTCAACTGGAGGTCAGCATGCAGAAGAATGCGAATTGATCCATCCTTGTCTCCTTGTACTGAGCTCAAATCCAAATGGATCAAGGACCTCCACATAAAGCCAGATACTCTGAAGCTAATAGAAAAGAAACTGGGGAAGACCCTTGAGGACATCGGTACAGGGAGAAAGTTTCTGAACAGAACACCAATAGCGTATGCTCTAAGAGCAAGAATTGACAAATGGGACCTCATAAAATTACAAAGTTTCTGTAAGGCAAAGGACACCATCAAGAGGACAGATCGGCAACCAACAAATTGGGAAAAGATCTTCACCAATCCTACATCAGACAGAGGGCTAATATCCAATATATATAAAGAACTCAAGAAGTTAGACTCCAGAAAACCAAACAACCCTATTAAAAATGGGGTACAGAGTTAAACAAAGAATTCTCAACTGAAGAACTTCGGATGGCGGAGAAGCATCTTAAAAAATGCTCAACTTCATTAGTCATTAGGGAAATGCAAATCAAAACAACCCTGAGATTTCACCTTACACCAGTCAGAATGGCTAAGATTAAAAATTCAGGAGACAGCAGGTGTTGGAGAGGGTGTGGAGAAAGAGGAACACTCCTCCACTGCTGGTGGGGTTGCAAATTGGTACAACCACTCTGGAAATCAGTCTGGCGGTTCCTCGAAAACTGGGCACCTCACTTCCAGAAGATCCTGCTATACCACTCCTGGGCATATACCCAGAGGATTCCCCACCATGTAATAAGGATACATGCTCTACTATGTTCATAGCAGCCCTATTTATAATTGCCAGATGCTAGAAAGAGCCCAGGTATCCCTCAACAGAAGAGTGGATGCAAAAAATGTGGTATATCTACACAATGGAGTACTATTCAGCCATTAGAAACAATGAATTCATGAAATTCTTAGGCAAATGGATGGAGCTAGAGAACATCATACTAAGTGAGGTAACCCTGACTCAAAAGGTGAATCATGGTATGCACTCACTAATAAGTGGATATTACCCTAGAAAACTGGAATACCCAAAACATAATCCACACATCAAATGAGGTACAAGAAGAAAGGAGGAGTGGCCCCTTGTTCTGGAAAGACTCAGTGAAGCAGTATTCGGTAAAACCAGAACGGGGAAGTGGGAAGGGGTGGGTGGGAGGACAGGGGGAGAGAAGGGGGCTTACAGGACTTTCGGGGAGTGGGGGGCTAGGAAAGGGGAAATAATTTGAAATGTAAATAAAAATATATCGAATAAAAAAAGGGGGGGGAAAGAGTAACAGGAATAATAATAAAAAAAAAGGATTAATGTTTTCTCAATAGTGGCTAAGATGTGACACCAACCAGTGTTTTAAACCCACCGTTCTTAATCCAAACACATAACTACAAACCCTTTTTTAAAAACAAAAATAAATATAGAGATTCTGAATTACAATTAAATCCTGCTTAAGCTCTGAATTGAGAATTTACGTTTAGAACTAGGAACGTAGCACAGCTGATGATGTTTGCCCAGCATGTGTGACACACTGGGTTCTCTTTCCAGAATCATAAAAGCAAAATCAGACAAAGCCAGAAATCATAGCCTAAAAATAGAACTAAAGTAATTCTCTACCAAAATGTAGCAGCCAACTCTACCCAACAGTACAGATAACATCCCAAGAAGATTCCATTTCTGGTGTAACTCTCTTGCTCCATCTACACCTTCCTTCCAGAGATGACAAAGTTCCTGACATTTTGGTTAATCATAGTTTTGCTTGCTTTTACTATCTATTCGATATTATCTGTGTATGCATCCCTAAACAGTATGAATGCCTTGCCAGTTGTGACTTGATTGAAGCGGGATGACATTTTATGTTCTTATTCATCTTACTTCTTTCTTTCACTGATCATGTGAGTGAGAACTGTCTATAGTATTGACTGTAAATATGATATGGATATATTAACTTTTCTTCCTCTCCCAATATATAGATGTCTCAATTTTTAAATATGACAATAAATTCTGCAATACATATTTCCATTTATAGATTTGTGGATATTATATGCATAAGATTCCTTTGGATCCATGAATTAACCATACAGTCATGTCATGGATTAAACATGTTTTCACATGATCTGTATATGGTCAAAGTCACATGAACATGCTAAGGCAAGTTTACACCATCGCCACCATGTGACTATTCAGGGTATGCAGCCCCCTACCTTTAACACTATGATATGTGAATACTCTTAATTTAAACAACGGCCTAAAAATCTCTGAACAGAAACAGTATAGGTGATGTCACCTGAATAAACATCTCCTCACTTCTAGGAGGAAAAAGGGGAACTTCATCCTTGACCATCAAAAACCTAAGAGAAAAAATAAAGATTGGGATTACTAAATGACCTTAGAGCTGGGGTGCAGACCAGAAAATACTTTAACTGCTTCATCTTTATAATCATATATGTGTGCAGTTCTACAAACAATTGCATAAAACAATTGTCAAATACAGCTGATTAAAACAAAGAGCCAGTGATTAGTTTCCACATTGAGTAAAATGGAGCTCATTTAGCTCCCTGCCTGCCTCATCTGCTCTTTCACAGTGACCCCCATCACCATGCACCTGCGGTCCATGTTAGAAAGGATATTTTCATGGAATGCTCTCAACTCTTCATCACATACACTCAGCAGTGCTCATTAGCTCCCTTCTCTCTGTCCCATCTTCTGAGTTGTATTCTCTCTCGTTCCCAATAAGCTTGCTGAGTACCACAATGACTTCCGGATTGTTGTCTCTGAATTCCGTGTATTTTAAGCCTCAAAGTCAGAGAACTTGTCTATTCTCATTTCTTTGTTAGCTCTGTCACGTAGCACCACACCTAGTTAGTAAGTGAATGACTAAATTCACCCGTGCTTTTCTCTGGAGCCCTCACCAAGACGACAGTTTCAAATAATAAATGTATGACATCATTTTCTTCTTTAAAATGTTTTAATGACTCATTTTGCATTTTGATTAAATTCAAGGTTAGTTGCTGTACTTTATAGCGAATGTGAGTGCCACGCCTGTGCCTTAGCTCTTCTGCTGTGTCTTTCACAGTATCTCTCCTTGGCATCATTTGCTCTGGTTAGTCGAGTATCTAGATCTAGAACATTCTGCTCTCTTGACTCTGGGACCACCGTAACATGCCTCATAGCTCTTATGATGATTTACCAACATTGTACCTCTCTTCTGCCAAGGCATTGGAGGGTTGTGCTTCTCTTCCTTGGGTCTGGTGTAGACACAGTAATCTCTTTTTGTATAACAGAGTTTCAGCAGAAATGATGTGTGCAATTACAGATTCAGTTCATAAATCACCCATTCTCAATGAGATATGTTCTCTCTCTGATTCTGTCTCCCATCTCTCTCCTTCCCTTCCCCTCTCCTCCTCCTTTTGCTCCTCTTTGCCTACTCTTATCATCCAGAATCCTCCCTTCTTCTCCTCTTCTTCCTCTCCCCCATCCTCTAGGTCCAAATTTCTTTACCTGTATGTGTATATGAAATCAAGATACCTTTCTGATAAATTTGAAAATTGACTTTCCTTCTCAGTTCCACAATTCACTTTTATAATACATGTTTATAAAGCACATATCTTGTTTGAAAATTAAAAAACAAAACAACCAACCATTGACTGAAAAAATTACCATTAGAGGGAAGCTTGTAGTTCACAAGTGACATGCAGAGCAGGTGATTGTGTGTCTGTTTTGCTGGCAGCAGACTAAAGGCTCTGGCTAGTCCTGAAATTATTCAGGGTAGTGCCATGACCATTATCACCGTAGGGTAGCCATTGGGAGTGTTGTTTAAAAGTGTGGAATAAAATAGCCACTGAAGACAGCCATCCCATCCGGAGAGAGCGGAAGGGATGTGAACTGCAGTTATCCTTTTGGCATCTTCCCCTGCTCCTTCCGTCTGCATCTCTCTCCCCTCCTTCTCACTTGCAACCAAACCCTCTTTCCTTCTCTCTGAAATTCTCTTTTGGATGAGTATTAAAAAAGACAAAATAAGAAGCATTCACTTTGGTAGCTCCTCCCTACCCTCTCCAGCTCTTCTGTCTTTTTGGAGGTTAATTTTAAGTGCTATAAATGAAACAGTACATCTTGAAACCATGAGAATCCTACAAAAGAGAATTGTTTGAGCTTCTATGTGGCTTGTAGGCCATGAAGCCAATGAAGTTTTTCCTTGGAGCCACTGACCTTTATAAATATAAATATAAATATAAATATAAATATAAATATAAATATAAATATAAATATAAATATAAATATAAATATAAATATAAATATAAATATATAAATATATAAATATATAAATATATAAATATATAAATATATAAATATATAAATATATAAATATATAAATATATATAAATATATAAATAAATATAAATATAAATAAATATATATTGAAAAGGGAAGCAAAAACACTTTATGATAAAATTAAAAATTTACATGGAAAATATTTCAGATAAAATAGAAGAGACACATAGAAAAACACGTTAAAATTGACAATCTTCATGGAGAATTAAAGAGTAAGGTACTAGATATGTAAAGCATTGCTAATTTCATTGAAATATGAAATAGAAACATTTTATGATAGAATTAAAGATTTACACAGAAAATATTTCTGATAAAACTGTAGAAAAGTTTTGGTTGCTAAAAATTTTAAACATGTTAGAATTGAAGATTATGATGGAAGCTTTTATATAGATATAGTAATGGTAGAAATAAAAGTATTCCTAAGTTGATTGAAAGTGGAATTATAAACATTTTCTGGTAGACTTGAAGATTTACATGGAAAATATTTCTGATAAAATTGAAGAAATATATAGAAAAACATGTTAAAATTAAAGATTATCATGGAAATTATACAGATAAAATGTTAGGCATAAAGATAATTCTAAGTTGATTGAAGGTAGATTATTAACATTTTCAGATAACATTGAAGATTTACATGCAAAATATTTCTGGGAAAATTCAAGAAATATATAGAAAAGCATGTTAAAATTGACTATTTCGTGGAAAATTTTACATATAAAATGGTAGATACAAAAACTTTCTAAGCTAATTAAGGTGAAATAAGAAACATTTGTGATAAAAAAGATTTACATTGAAAACATTTCTTATAAAATAGAGGAAATATATAGAAAGACATTAAAATTGAAGATTATCATGAAAAATAATGCATATAAAATGGTAGACATAAAAATATTACTAAATTAATTAAAGGGAGAATTACAAACCTTTTCTGATAAAATTGAAGATTTACATGAGAAATATTTCTGCTAGTCTATGTCTTTTTATTTGGGAGTTGAGTCCATAGTTGTTAAGAGATATTAAGAGATGATTGTTGCTTCCTGTTATTTCTGATGTTATTTTTATGTTTGTGTCGGAATCTTCTTTTGGATTTGTTGGAAGAAGATTACTTTCCTGCTTTTTCTAGGTTGTAGTTTCCCTCCTTGTGTTGGCATTTCCCATCTATTATTTTTTGTAGGGCTGGATTTGTGGACAGACATTGTGTAAATTTGGTTTTATCATGAATTTCTCCATCTATGATGATTGAGAGTTTTGCTGGGTATAGTAGCCTGGGCTGGAATTTGTGTTCTCTTAGGATCTGTATGAGGTCTGCCCAGGATCTTCTAGCTTTCATCGTCTCTGGTGAGAAGTCTGGGTAATTCTGATAGGTCTGCCTTTATAAGTTACTTGCCCTTTTTCCTTACTGCTTTTAATATTATTTGTTTAGCGAATTTAGTGTTTTGATTATTATGTGCCGGGAGGACTTTCTATCCTGGTCCAGTCTGTTTGGAGTTCTGAAAGCTTCTTTTATGTTCATGGGCATCTCTTTCTCTAGGTTAGGGAAGTTTTCTTCTATAATTCTGTTGAAGATATTCACTGGCCCTTTAAGTTGGAAATCTTTGCTCTTGCCTATACCTATAATCCTTAGGATTGGTCTTCTCATTGTGCCCTGGAGTTTCTGGATGTTTTGTTACCAGATTTATGCATTTTGCATTTCCTTTGACTGTTGAGTCAATGTTTTCAATGGTAACTTCAGTCCCTGAGGTTCTTTCTTCTATCTCTTGTATTCTGCTGTTGATGCTTGCATCTATGACTCCTGAATTCCTTCCAAGGTTTTCTATCTACATAGAAGTCTCACTTTGTGATTTCTTTACTGTTTCTACTTCCACTTTTAGATCCTGGATGTTTTTATTCAGTTCCTTCAGTTGATTGTTTGTGTTTTCCTGTAATTCTTTAAGGGATTTTTGTGTTTCTTCTTTAAGGGCTTCTGCCTGTTGACCCATGATCTCCTGTATTTCTTTTTTTTTTTAATGATTTTTTTCTTTTTTTTTATTCGATATATTTTTTATTTACATTTCAAATGATTTCCCCTTTTCTAGCCCCCCACTCCCCAAAAGTCCCGCAAGCCCCCTTCTCTCCCCCTGTCCTCCCACCCACCCCTTTCCACTTCCCCGTTCTGGTTTTGCCGAATACTGCTTCACTGAGTCTTTCCAGAACAGGGGGCCACTCTTCCTTTCTTCTTGTACCTCATTTGATGTGTGGATTATGTTTTGGGTATTCCAGTTTTCTAGGTTAATATCCACTTATTAGTGAGTGCATACCATGATTCACCTTTTGAGTCTGGGTTACTTCACTTAGTATGATGTTCTCTAGCTCCATCCATTTGCCTAAGAATTTCATGAATTCATTGTTTCTAATGGCTGAATAGTACTCCATTGTGTAGATATACCACATTTTTTGCATCCACTCTTCTGTTGAGGGATACCTGGGTTCTTTCCAGCATCTGGCAATTATAAATAGGGCTGCTATGAACATAGTAGAGCATGTATCCTTATTACATGGTGGGGAATCCTCTGGGTATATGCCCAGGAGTGGTATAGCAGGATCTTCTGGAAACATAGTAAAAACAATATACAGCAAACTGGTAGCCAGCATCAAACTAAATGGAGAGAAACTTGAAGCAATCCCACTAAAATCAGGGACTAGACAGGGCTGCCCCCTTTCTCCTTATCTTTTCTTTTCTTTTTTTTTTAATTCGATATAATTTATTTACATTTCAAATGATTTCCCCTTTTCTAGCCCCCCACTCCCCGAAAGTCCCGTAAGCCCCCTTCTCTTCCCCTGTCCTCCCTCCCACCCCTTCCCACTTCCCCGTTCTGGTTTTGCCCTATACTTCTTCACTGAGTCTTTCCAGAACCAGGGGCCACTCCTCCTTTCTTCTTGTATCTCATTTGATGTGTGGATTATGTTTTGGGTATTCCAGTTTTCTAGGTTAATAACCACTTATTAGTGAGTGCATACCATGATTCACCTTTTGAGTCTGGGTTACCTCACTTAGTATGATGTTCTCTAGCTCCATCCATTTGCCTAAGAATTTCATGAATTCATTGTTTCTAATGGCTGAATAGTACTCCATTGTGTAGATATACCACATTTTTTGCATCCACTCTTCTGTTGAGGGATACCTGGGTTCTTTCCAGCATCTGGCAATTATAAATAGGGCTGCTATGAACATAGTAGAGCATGTATCCTTATTACATGATGGGGAATCCTCTGGATATATGCCCAGGAGTGGTATAGCAGGATCTTCTGGAAGTGAGGTGCCCAGTTTTCGGAGGAACCGCCAGACTGATTTCCAGAGTGGTTGTACCAATTTGCAACCCCACCAGCAGTGGAGGAGTGTTCCTCTTTCTCCACACCCTCTCCAACACCTGCTGTCTCCTGAATTTTTAATCTTAGCCATTCTGACTGGTGTAAGGTGAAATCTCAGGGTTGTTTTGATTTGCATTTCCCTAATGACTAATGAAGTTGAGCATTTTTTAAGATGCTTCTCCGCCATCCGAAGTTCTTCAGTTGAGAATTCTTTGTTTAACTCTGTACCCCGTTTTTTAATAGGGTTGTTCGGTTTTCTGGAGTCTAACTTCTTGAATTCTTTATATATATTGGATATTAGCCCTCTATCTGATGTAGGATTGGTGAAGATCTTTTCCCAATTTGTTGGTTGCCGATCTGTCCTCTTGATGGTGTCCTTTGCCTTACAGAAACTTTGTAACCTTATGAGGTCCCATTTGTCAATTCTTGCTCTTAGAGCATATGCTATTGGTGTTCTGTTCAGAAACTTTCTCCCTGTACCGATGTCCTCAAGGGTCTTCCCCAGTTTCTTTTCTATTAGCTTCAGAGTGTCTGGCTTTATGTGGAGGTCCTTGATCCATTTGGATTTGAGCTTAGTACAAGGAGACAAGGATGGATCAGTTCGCATTCTTCTGCATGCTGCCCTCCAGTTGAACCAGCACCATTTGTTGAAAAGGCTATCTTTTTTCCATTGGATGTTTTCAGCCTCTTTGTCGAGGATCAAGTGGCCATAGGTGTGTGGGTTCATTTCTGGATCTTCAATCCTGTTCCATTGATCCTCCTGCCTGTCACTGTACCAATACCATGCAGTTTTTAACACTATTGCTCTGTAGTATTGCTTGAGGTCAGGGATACTAATTCCCCCAGAATTTCTTTTGTTGCTGAGAATAGTTTTAGCTATCCTGGGTTTTTTTTTTTGTTCCAGATGAATTTGATAATTGCTCTTTCTAACTCTGTGAAGAATTGAGTTGGGATTTCGATGGGTATTGCACTGAATCTGTATATTGCTTTTGGCAATATGGCCATTTTAACTATATTGATTCTACCGATCCATGAGCACGGGAGGTTTTCCCATTTTTTGAGGTCTGCTTCCATTTCCTTCTTCAGAGTCTTGAAGTTCTTGTCATACAGATCTTTCACATGTTTGGTAAGAGTCACCCCAAGATACTTTATACTGTTTGTGGCTATTGTGAAGGGGGTCATTTCCATAATTTCTTTCTCAGCCTGCTTATCCTTTGAGTATAGGTAGGCCACTGATTTGCTTGAGCTGATTTTATAACCTGCCACTTTGCTGAAGTTGTTTATCAGCTGTAGGAGCTCTCTAGTGGAGTTATTTGGGTCACTTAGGTAGACTATCATGTCGTCTGCAAATAATGATAGTTTGACTTCTTCCTTTCCAATTTGTATCCCTTTGACCTCCTTATGTTGTCGAATTGCCCGAGCTAGTACCTCAAGTACAATATTGAAAAGATAAGGAGAAAGGGGGCAGCCTTGTCTGGTCCCTGATTTCAGTGGGATTGCTTCAAGTTTCTCTCCATTTAGTTTGATGCTGGCTACCGGTTTGCTGTATATTGCTTTTACTATGTTTAGGTATGGGCCTTGAATTCCTGTTCTCTCCAAGACTTTAAGCATGAAGGGATGCTGAATTTTGTCAAATGCTTTTTCAGCATCCAATGAAATGACCATGTGGTTTTGTTCTTTGAGTTTGTTTATGTAGTGGATTGTATTGATGGATTTCCGTATATTGAACCAACCCTGCATTCCCGGGATAAAGCCTACTTGATCATGGTGGATGATCGTTTTGATGTGTTCTTGGATTCGGTTGGCAAGAATTTTATTGAGTATTTTTGCATCGATGTTCATAAGGGAAATTGGTCTGAAGTTCTCTTTCTTTGTTGGATCTTTGTGTGGCTTTGGTATCAGCGTAATTGTGGCTTCGTAGAAGGAATTGGGTAGTGTTCCTTCTGTTTCTATTTTGTGGAATAGTTTGAAGAGTATTGGTGTTAACTCTTCTTTGAAGGTCTGGTAGAATTCTGCACTGAAACCATCTGGTCCTCAATTCTGACTATCACTCTCACCCCGGTTCCCTACACCCTGTATACTTTTTTCCCCAAGAAAGGTTTTCTCTGGAAGCCTTGGCCATCCTAGAACTAGCTCTGTAGACCAAGCAGACCTTGAACTCACACAGATCTGCCTTCCTCTGCCTGCCAGCTCTAGCCTACAGACCTGATTTGGGTATATATCCACAGCAAGCCACTGCTGAGTTTTCTGGAAATGTGCACACAGCCCATGAAAACACAACATACCCAAATCTATGGGACACAATGAAAGCAGTGCTAAGAGGAAAACTCATAGCCCTGAGTGCCTCCAAAAAGAAAACGGAGAGAGCATACATTACCAGCTTAATGACACACCTGAAAGCCCTAGAACAAAAAGAAGCTATTTCACCCAGGAGGAGTAGAAGGCAGGAAATCATCAAACTCAGGGCCGAAATCAATCAAGTAGAAACAAAGAGAACCATACAAAAAATCAACAAAACCAGGAGCTGGTTCTTTGAGAAAATCAACAAGATAGATAAACCCTTAGCCAGACTGACCAAAGGGCACAGAGAAAGTATCCAAATTAACAAACTTAGAAATGAAAAGGGAGGTATAACAACGGAAACTGAGGAAATCCAAAAAATCATCAGATCCTACTACAAGAGCCTGTACTCAACACAACTGGAGAATCTGGAGGAAATGGACAATTTCCTTGACAGATACCAAATACCAAAATTAAATCAGGACCAACTAGACCATCTAAACAGTCCCATAAAGCCTAAAGAAATAGAAGGAGTCATAGAAAGTCTCCTTATCTTTTCAATATTGTACTTGAGGTACTAGCTCGGGCAATTCAACCACATAAGGAGGTCAAAGGGATACAAATTGGCAAGGAAGAAGTCAAACTATCATTATTTGCAGATGACATGATAGTCTAGCTAAGTGACCCAAAAAACTCCACTAGAGAACTCCTACAGCTGATACACAACTTCAGCAAAGTGGCAGGTTATAAAATCAACTCAATCAAATCAGTGGCCTTCCTATACTCAAAGGATAAGCAGGCTGAGAAAGAAATTATGGAAATGACCCCCTTCACAATAGCCACAAACAGTATAAAGTATCTTGGGGTGACTCTTACTAAACATGTGAAAGATCTGTATGACAAGAACTTCAAGACTCTGAAGAAGGAAATGGAAGAAGACCTCAAAAAATGGGAAAACCTCCCATGCTCATGGATTGGTAGAATCAATATAGTTAAAATGGCCATTTTGCCAAAAGCAATATACAGATTCAATGCAATACCCATCAAAATCCCAACTCAATTCTTCACAGAGTTAGAAAGAGCAATTATCAAATTCATCTGGAATAACAAAAAACCCAGGAGAGCTAAAACTATTCTCAGCAACAAAAGAAATTCTGGGGGAATCAGTATCCCTGACCTCAAGCAATACTACAGAGCAATAGTGTTAAAAACTGCATGGTATTGGTACAGTGATAGTCAGGAGGATCAATGGAACAGGATTGAAGATCCAGAAATGAACCCACACACCTGTGGCCACTTGATCCTCGACAAAGAGGCTGAAACTATCCGATGGAAAAAAGATAGCCTTTTCAACAAATGGTGCTGGTTCCACTGGAGGTCAGCATGCAGAAGAATGCGAATTGATCCATCCTTGTCTCCTTGTACTAAGCTCAAATCCAAATGGATCAAGGACCTCCACATAAAGCCAGACACTCTGAAGCTAATAGAAAAGAAACTGGGGAAGACCCTTGAGGACATCGGTACAGGGAGAAAGTTTCTGAACAGAACACCAATAGCGTATGCTCTAAGAGCAAGAATTGACAAATGGGACCTCATAAAATTACAAAGTTTCTGTAAGGCAAAGGACACCATCAAGAGGACAAATCGGCAACCAACAAATTGGGAAAAGATCTTCACCAATCCTACATCAGATAGAGGGCTAATATCCAATATATATAAAGAACTCAAGAAGTTAGACTCCAGAAAACCAAACAACCCTATTAAAAAATGGGGTACAGAGTTAAACAAAGAATTCTCAACTGAAGAACTTCGGATGGCGGAGAAGCATCTTAAAAAATGCTCAACTTCATTAGTCATTAGGGAAATGCAAATCAAAACAACCCTGAGATTTCACCTTACACCAGTCAGAATGGCTAAGATTAAAAATTCTGGAGACAGCAGGTGTTGGAGAGGGTGTGGAGAAAGAGGAACACTCCTTCACTGCTGGTGGGGCTGCAAATTGGTACAACCACTCTGGAAATCAGTCTGGCGGTTCCTCCGAAAACTGGGCATGTCCTGTATTTCTTTAAGGGATTTTTGCGTTTCCTCTTTAAGGGTATTTACCTGTTGGCCAATGTTCTCCTGAATTTCTTTAAGGGGGCTCTTAAAGTTTTTCTTGAAGCCCTCTATCAGCATCATGATATATGATTTTAAATCTAATTCTTGCATTTCCAGTGTGTTGGGGTATCCGGGACTTATTGTGGTGGGAGAACTGGGTTCTGATGTTGCCATGTGGCCTTGGTTTCTGTTGGTAGGGATCTTGTGCTTGCCTTTCTCCATCTGGTTATCTCTACCACTGACCTTTTAAACAAGCAGAGATGGACTAGCAGTCACAGAGACCATCCTTAATGTACATTTTCAAGATTCCTTTCTGTGGTCTCTGCTCCCATATCTTTACCTGTGTCTCTCCACTGGAACTCACATTTAAGTCACCTACAGGGCTTTTTGATGAAGATGAAAATTTCTAAGAGCTCTTTAGGATTAGTTTGTCTAAAAAGAAAAGAAATGTCTTGGGGGACAGTTCAGACTACACAGTCAAAATGGTATTCAGACAAAACAGCTGGGGCATTTAAGAGAACAGGGAATGCTTTCCAGCATATCATTTGGAGGAAAAAAGATGCATCTATTGTTTCCCTCATTTTCCTCAGCCTATTAGCTTAATAAATAGCACACATTTAATGAAACTAGATTTGACAGAGCTAGCATCTTCCAAGTACTGCTTCCTTGTGAAGTTATGATATTGTAATATATACTCTTTTGAAAAAAATCTCAAAGGTTGAATGTGTGCTTTTAAGCATTTTCAACATAGGAACCAAATTGTGTGTTGGGGTCAAGTCTGTGAGCAAAAGGATTTTAGTGTCTGAATTTTGAACTCTTTCTCCACAACACCGTTTTCCTCTGAACCCTTCCAATGCTTTAACAACCTAGACAAAAGAAAGATTAGTCCAAAGGGAAGGGAAGCCAATGTTACTGTCCACAGGCTTCTTTTCTCCAGGATTATGTTTAAATCCTATTAAGTAGTTTATTCTACCAGCAGAAACTTTCACATCCAAATCTCTAAACTTTCCAAAACACAATGCATTTTTCCAAATAATTAATGTTTAAATAAAACAGAATCATATCAGCTCAATGATGCCTACATTGTGAAGAATGTCCAAAAAAAATAGCTAATTGGAGGAAAGCAATATTGCAACTTGTGATACCTCAAGAATCAATGAATTTATTAGACGGTTACTCAGTGCCAAGCCTCATACAGAAGGGGCATATCAGCTGATATTGAACTTGATTTGTACGTAAAGTTCTCTTGGCACCCTGCTTGTCAAACAAAGATAGCTTGCAAAGCTTTATCATCATATGGAGGGACAAGGGTAACTTACCTCAGGTTTAAGTAATCTATAGATAGTCTCAAAATGAAACAGAATACACCTAAAAAAAAAAAAACCTTATACTTAGTAAATTCTAAATTACTACACTTAGTAAGTTTTCCTACTGCTGTCTCTTACTATCCTCAGTTTCCTCTCTGCTGCCACTAGTAGGGGAACCCGATGTTAGCAGTTATTGCAGCAAAAGGAGACAGAAGCTGACACAAACTTACCTTTCAGAGTGAGCCTATTAGAAAGAAGGAGACTATGGAGCAGAAAAAAAAACCTTCATAGAAATCTCTTAAAGTGGGTAATTTTCTAATCTTTTTGAGGTTTTGGGGTGAGGATAGGAAGTTCATCACCATGTAATTTACTCTATCATAACCTATGTGCCAAGAAGAATATGTACCCTACCCTATTGGGTAGGGTCATATTTTATCTTGTGCTGTGATGGGAAGAGCCTGGAATACTTTCTCTCCCCACTTTCTATTCGAACCTTCACAGGGGCCTGTCAGCAGCAGGGGTGAATGGACCGATTTCTAAGAAATAATGGTAGACAGGAGTCTATTATCTAATACCTATCAATTCTATTTGATTTATGGCTAACTTCCCTTCCTCAATATATCCAACAAATGGCAATTTTAAACCACAGCTGAAGGACGAGGGCTGAACAATAGATTCACAATAACAGTTAAGTTACTTGCAAAATGTTTTTGAAATTCAATCTCTTGTACAGTGAAGGGAACCACTGACAAAGCTAACCTTATGTTAGCCAACCAGTTTGCAATTCACTGTCTTCATGCTGTTCTCTGATTGGGTCAGCTGGTCATGCTTATGAGCAGGGAAGATGATAGGTCCTTCTGGTGTGGAAGGCTTTGGGTGCTGTCAGGGCTCTGAAGAGGGATGCAAAGGACAGAGCCTGAGGAGGGTTAAGGAAAGTGCAACAGATGAAGAACTGAGGCTGCCTAAGGAACTGTCTCATTTGATTCTGATGATGATCTCCACCTCCCTCTGATTCCCATCACCGTTCCTTCCACCTCACTACTCCTTTTTCCCCACTGATTCTTTACCCTTCCTTCTCTTCCCTCTCTCCCTCTTTAAACTGCTTCTCTGCTTGTATTTATCTCTATGTTGCTATGAGAAATCTCAAAACTTTAAAGGTCAATAATTTTACCTAGGGCATATGACATGTCTATGATGAGGTTTGTCTGAATGTGAGGTGAGATGTATATATACACACACACACACACACACATACACACACACATACACACATACGTATGTGTGTATATCTATATGTATGGCATAAAAGATGTTTGAATGTCCATATGCATATATATAATATACATACATATATATCATATATATACATATATACATATATATACATATATATATCATATGGTTACTATAATGACCAATTGAGTGTCTATTCTCCCACATAATTTGCCCCAACCCCTTGCACTGTGGCAAGAGCACCCAAAGACTATGCCATTATGCAAAACTCTCACATGCAATATTGCTGTCTGTGGTCCCAGTATTATGTATGTGTTAGAGATTATTTTACATTGAGTTCATTCTAGTTCATAAAACATTGCTTTATCTGCTATAATCCTCTCCTTCAAAGAGAATGAAGATCTACAGCAGGACAGGAGGAGAGATCTACCCAGGGATACAGACTGGGAGCAAATGTACCTCATGAATCACCCCAGGGGTCAGCCTGGTCTTTCGGGTCACACTTGCACTTGCCTGCTGTAAGCTCGTGCAGTTTGACTTGCATAGAAAGAGAATACCTTGTTGGCCCTCACACTGGCTATTCTCTACTGCCCCTTCCAGCCACCAACTGAAAACAGTTCTGCTGTGTTTCCCAGTGCTCTGACATTTGAGTTTCAAACAGTCATATACTCCTTCTCTGACCAATGGGCTTCTCCTCTTTGTTGCTAAACTGTACAGCTCACTGCACTTTGCTGGGTTTGCAAACTGTAAAGATAGGGATGACCTCCTTTGGGACTGATTATATTTTCCAAAAATCTGCATTTTTTCTTAGTATTAACTTTCAAGAAGGTAATTTTTTTTCTTCAACTAAATACTGTTCTGTGCTTCCTAGGTCAAATTGCATAGAATTATAAAAATTCTTTAGGCATTTTTTTTTTGGTCAAGAAGGGATACATGTATTAATTAAAACAAGTGTCTTTTTTGTGTGTGAACTTTCCTAATGTATTATATCTACCCCAAGATAAATTTGCTTATCATTTTGCTTCAAGGCAACAAAGCTATTTGCTAAATGCCAGTGAGTGCCCAGGACTCAATGCTGATTACTTCACTGCTAATAGCCACAATCATTTTTTTTATAAATAATACTTGTATAATTGGAGATGCGAAATATTTTTATAATTGAAAGTAGCTTATGTGTATATCTATGAGGAGATCGAGTGGGATAATTAATGAGCATCAGTCAGTGGTCTGTGCACAAAATAAGACTTGAAGTAGACCTCAATGGTTTATCAGATGAACACTTAGAGGCGATGGCTGGAACTTGGAACCTGGAATGCTACATTTGCCTGTGATGTTCACAGGTTTTAATAACCATTCTGAACACACAAAAGGGAAGCATATTTTAGTTATGGCCCCAGAAAAAGGAACATTCGAGAATCAATTTCTCCTATCAATAATTCAAATCAGTGAAGTGTCTCTGATTTAAATAAAAAAAAATCTAACCAATTTGTCAGCACAATGCTGGAAAGAGCAACGTTTTTCATTTGATTTCATTGACTTAATACATCCTGGGAATAACAAGTACCCTGCTAGTCCCCAGACACAGAGGAGAGAGATGCATGCAGAACAGCTGCTTAATAGAGGAGCTGTCATTTGTTAAAAGAAATGTCTGCTTACATTTCCTTGGGCTCTTTAAGAGTAGGACCAAGCCAAGCAGAACATCATTTGTTTCTGTAAGCACAGCTATGGTGTCGTAAACAACCAAGAAGTAAATACATTTCTGCTTTTCAGCAAAGATGCACTCCTTTTCACAAATTTAGTCTCCCAGGTTTTCTCAAGCACACGTTTGTCTTTTCCCCAAATCAGGAAGGAAAGCACCATACATGATTCCAGTGACCTTGCCTGACAAGTGGCTGACTGCTTGACTTAATTTGTACTGAGTGATCATGAATATTCATTTCATCCTTTTTTTCCCCTTAGAGTACTTGCTTTGTTTACTGAGCTACTTATGATAACTTGCAGGACACTACAGCAACCAGTTAAGGAAAGTTTGGGTGTGAGATGAGAGTGAAGAGGCTTAGTGAGGTGGGGTATTTTAAAAGATTAGCATTTCTCTTGGTAGCAACTAAGAAGGGGAGATTCTAACCAGAATTCCAGGAGGGTTGGGTTATGGTATGCTCTTCTGTAGGTCCTCATGTGAGATGAACCAGTAGATTGACAGATCTACATGACTTCCCTCCCATAAATGCAATATCTAATAAACGGTTTCGTAGGGAAAGAGGATTGATTGGAGAAGAAACAGTCAATAATTTAAAATGTTTTAAACCAAAACGGTAACTGATGCTGAGCAAAACAAAATAAGAGTGACAGGATGCCATCATTGTCTCCTGTGATACAAAGTGTTGGAAGTGGCAGTATTTAATAAAGTAGAAGGGTATGGTTGTTCTGCCATCAACAATAATACACCTTTGTTGGAAGAAACAGGTTGACCAGGGTGGGCTTGATTATCTACTTCCAGGCCACTGAGCCTCTGCTCATTCCCACTAAGGATAAGATCTTAATCCTAACCCAAGGGTAAGACTAACTTAGAAAGAGGAAGAGACCCTCCCATCACAAGAGCAATAAACCTCTTTCTGGTTGTACCAACTTGAGTCATGCTTTCCTAGCTGTTAGCATAACTGAAAGACTGCTAACTAGTTCATCTAGTAAATCTGTAACATCTATTTGTACTGACAAGCTAGTTCTTGGCAATGCAAACCGAAAACAGGCTTTCCAGAAACATTAGAAAAATACATCAGAAATTAAAAAAAAAAAAGTCATACATTTCTTTTAATGTGTAATCCCACTCTGGGCAGTTTATTCTGAGGAGACAATCCTATATAATCAAAGTTATGTGTAAATGAATATTCATAGTAGTTATTTTTAATAGATATAAATTAGAAATAGCCTAAATGATTAACTTAATAGTCTCATATCACTCAAATTAGTCACATTTGTCTGAAGTAGTCATTAAAATTGTGCCTTTAATAATATTTAGCAATGGCTATGAATGAAAAAAGGAAATACAACCAATTTATTTTGGCTAGTGGGATTATAGGCAGATTTTATTTCTCTCTATGGATGTGTGTTTTCCAATTTCTCCATAATGAACATGCATTAATTTCATAATGAAACATCATTGCTAGTTATATGATAGCCGTATCCTCTCTCCTGGCCCTTTATCATCTCTGTCTTTCTATGGGTATAGCTTCTTCAAGAAGCTCTTCTCCAGGGCCCAGGGATAGATACACTGACAGGGACTGGTAAATTCACAAAACCTTCCCCTCTCCAAGATTTCTACTCTTCTCCATGTAAGCCACGAGAGCCCTGTTCTCAGCAGCCCACCTTAATTCTTCAAGGTGTTTGTAAGCCAGCAGTTTGAGCTTAGCCTCCTTTCTTAAAATCAAGACAGAAGGAAAAGAAATCAGTGGAACTTGGGGAGCCTCCTGCTCTACTGACAACTGATAGCACCTCCGAATCACAAATGTTTGTAAAGATGCAAGTGGTATCTGTCCTGAGTATCCAGTCTAGAGCTGGTGGCTAACTCAGTACAGCATAAAGGATATGACAATTACTTAAAATCTCCCTTTTGCTAAAGTTTAAGACCTAGTACCCTTCCTTCATTACCATAAAGGAATGGTCCTTCTTCTCTAGCTCTTAAGAAATTATATAGAGATTCCAAGAGTCCTCTGTGGGTGCAACATCACATCTTCAATGTGTCTCCTGAGAAGATGGACAGCTATTGTCCATGCAGATGTGTTGCATTTCAGTGGAGGAAAAACCTTGGGTTCAGTAAGTGAAATGGGGCATGCTTTGTCTGGGAGGTACAAAGGATTTGCTTATCAGAGGTTCTAACATTTAGTTGGGATTATGCAAGGGACTCTGACTAAAGAATCTAAGACTGGGCTCCATAATCTTTTGTCAGGGTAGGGGTGTTGGTCCCATATGAAAACAGCAAAAAATAGATGAGGAAGAGAGAAGGAGGGAAGGAGAGAGAGAGAGAGAGAGAGAGAGAGAGAGAGAGAGAGAGAGATGCAAAATTAGAGAATTCGTGACTCAGCCAAGTGGCAGAACATGCCTGTAACTCCAGCAGGTTAAGACTAAGAATTTGAAGCCAACTTCAATCTAGTATATATAGGGTCAAGGCCAATCTGCTACGTTAGACTTTACTTCAAAAAGAAAAAAAACAAGGGTGAGGTTGGGGGCTGGAGAACATGTAAACCCAAGGATCAGATGCAGTAACAAGCTTGACAGTCAGATGTGCTGCCTTGGCCTCCATCTGCTCTCTACTTGCTAACTCCACACCCTTTAAGACTAGTGGGTTTTACTCCCTGCTTTGAACACCAGCCATTTTATTAGCAATTCCTATCCACTGAAGTTTAAGTAATTATAAATGGTTTTAAATGAGCAGTTCTACAATTACAATGAGCAGTCCCATATTAGCTCATAAAACTTATTTTCTGACTTTGTTTTTTCACTTTGGGTGTGTATGGGGAGAAGCCGGGGAGGAATCTTCTTGTTCAAAACCACACACATGACTCCCACCAGCCACTGTTCATCTGGAGGTAGTTTCCCACACATGGGCGTTGTATCAGGATGCTCCGTGGCTTCAAAAGGCCGTCACACTTAGCTGGTCATTTTTAATCAAATCCTTTGCCTACAAAGTAGCAAAGGTGCAGACTCATCACTGCACCGTGAAGTTGTTCTCAGCTAATAAAAGGCACTTTATTTCAACTGTTACTCGTATACCCAGTGCAGCTCGATTTCAGTTACAAGAAGAATTTGTAAGGGAACATTGTAAGGAGAAGCCCAACCATCAAATCCCTCTGCGGTAACTTCAACCCATTAAATCAGAACAATTTTTACGCGTCTTTCCTTGCCAGTGGGAGACAGTAAAGGACACTAGTTTAAGAGATAAAGGCAAAGGGAAATTCTAATTAAATCTTTTCAAATACCTAGTATAATAATTTACTTTTGGCTTGGTGCAGGGGATATTTTTAAATGAAACTTCTGTGCAGGATAATCAAACGATTTAGGACTCTGTGCAAATATCTCCATATATCAAGGGCAGTCATTCTGGCCACTTCCTTCTTGTTTCTTCTACCGAGCAGCTGTTGCTCAGCTGAAGCATTAGCTGGTCAAAGGGCCATTCGTCTCATCAAGTATAATTATTGTATATTCGGAGTTCAACACACGGACAGCGCTCACAAGCATCTTTTCCTTAAGAATGGGCCCACCTGTTCCATTTCAGTGCAGATTCGGTGCTCAGTTATAACAATTTTGGAAGTCTACATAATCCAGTTTCTGAGATTTGGGAATTCATGTGACCTAAGGGATATAACTAAGTCTTACCACTTCTAGATCATTCAGTAATAAATCTTGACTCTCAAGTCTAAGAAAAGTGACTGAATACTCTGGCTTAATTCCAGTTAGTTTACAGTACTTCCTGTGCACTGAGAAATGTAAGGGTACTCACAAGAGTGATGGTCATTAAGATTTGTGTGGCACTCAAGACTTTTTGGGAGACTGGGGTATGGTTGGTAGAAGAATGCTTATTTGGCATTCATAACATGGACTCTACACTCAACACTGTAATGTACACAGACAGACAGATGATAGAGCAATCTAATATATATTGTCTCTTCTATTTTTCTCAAGAACTGTAGATGTGAAATTATCATTATGTCCACTTTGAAACTGAGTAGCTACACTTTGAGGTTTGAGCTTCCTAGCCCTAGTAATAATTTGAATCTATTCTTCCCTGTGTTATTAAAACCTAATCGGGGGTGGGGGGGGCGCTAAAGAGATGGATTAGTGGTTACAAACACTTGCTGCTTTAACAGAGGCCCCAGGGTCAGTTCTCAGCACCAGCATGAAGGCTTACAACCACACATATCTCCACTTCAGGATATCTGTTCCCTTCTCCAGGCAAAACACCACACACACACACACACACACACACACACACACACACACACACACTGCACCTATATACATACAAGCAAACATGCATACATGTAAAATAAAAACAAATAAATCTCTTTTTTTAAAGCCTCACTTTTCTCAGTGATACAGCAAAACCATCAGTTACTACATACTCTAGGTAATCACCACTAACTTCTGAAACATTGTCTGGGTAGTACTGGAGCATCATGGAAATTTTCTTTGTTTCCTACATCCCAGCAACCCACTGGAGAAATTATTAGGCCTCCACACTCCCTCCTCCCCTTGCCTATGCCCGCCCCCCCCACCCCCACCCCCACCCCCGGCAGAAGACAGTGTCTTTTCCCTTGGATACTGAATGAAGACACATACAAGGTCATGAGTCGCTCTTGTATGCACTATGAGAGTTCTCTTAATCTTTTTCTCAGTCCCTCAAAAACTAGTCTGCCGTGTGTGAGAATCTGACCTTCTAAGGAGAGGATCTGGCTCTAGTTTCTTATTGGATGTGCATGTAAAGAACAGTCTTACTTTCAGCAAGGTCTACCTAGTAACAGACAGAGCTTGATCTGACCTCAGAATTTATACTTGCTGCAATTTCTTAGTGACTAGCAAGTAGCTCAGGTTATAAAACAAAGCCCCAGAGATTCTCCACCCCCATCTCTCCCTCTCTCTTTCCCTCTCTTACCCTCTCCCTCTCTTGCTCTCTCTCCCATATCTCACTCATCACCAAATCCTGCTTATTTTTTCTTCTCATTATGTCCAGATTCTGGTCTCATTACTATCTACTATTGCTATAAATCTGGTCCAGGCTACTTCTTTTCTCACCTAGATATTGGTAACCATGACACCACTGCCATTCCTGGTCCTATACTAGCTTCTCCAGATAATACACTCCATAAGGCAGCCCAGACTATCTCACTGACACATAAATCAGCCCATGCTTTCTGGTGTTAGTGTTTACAGTCTGAATTCATCTAAACTACAACATGCTTACAAAAATGTATACACTCATCACAGTCTATGGTCTATTTATTCTACCGATGACACATTTTGTCCCCTATCTTACCTCATTCTAGCCATATTGGCCTCCATGTTGTCCCTTAACAGAAAGATAGCTTCCACCTCAGGGCATTTGCCCATGATGCCTGTTCAGCCTGGCATCTCTTTCACATGCAGAATCTTCTGAAGGATGCCTTCTCTAATCAGCCTATTTTAAAACATGAGCTGCTTAGCTACTAGACAATATCCCCTTCCTATTCTGTCTCCATTTATTTTTCTTCAATGCATGTCTACTCTCTATACTATACTGTACTATACTACACTGTACTGTACTGCACTGTACTGTGCTATAGGATTCCTGACTGTTAATATCTTCCCACTGGAGGGTAAGCTTCAGGAGGCTTCTGTATACATGTTTACTCTTAGAGCTCTCAGATCTTGTAGCAGTCCTAGCTCAATCAAGGTGCTCAGCAAATATATGATTCCCCAGAGATTACACATAGAAGTATAGCAGGTACCCTTTCTATCAACCATGTTCTGAATGTCTGTTTCCAGTGTAGACTCTTTTGAACCAGAGACAGTGGCAGAGACAAGGCTCTAGTTTGAAAAAGCACACCATGGTTATCTGAACAAAATTCCAGGTCATTTCACTGCAACTTCTCCAAATGGTTATTTGTTTCTTTAACTTAGATCATGCCATTACTTCCTACTCTGATCACTGAAGGTCAAAGTCTCCAGATTTGCTTTGGCCCTGGGCATTTCAACTAGTTGACACATCAGACCTTGGAGCATTTTGCTTTCAACAGCAACGAAAGGTAGAATAAGCTTGTTCCACTCATCTCCTTCTTTGAAGACTTCTCTGAAGCCATCTCTTGTTCCATAGAAAATATGGAATCTTTCTCTCATTTTTCATATTTCTAATGTCACATCTGAAATATGTTATTGAGCAAACTTGTTTTTAAGTCTATTTTCTTCTATTAGAGTGGACATCCTGGGATGCAGGTCATCTTTTTCTTTATAATCCTTCTATGTGTAGAGGACTTCGAATATAGCAGATTCAGAAAATACCAAAAGAGTATATGGAAGGCAGTGACTAGCTGATCAAGTGTTGCTTTCTTGGGTCCCAGCCATGAAGAAAGGCATCATGATGTCACAGTTAGGCAGCACAATCATTATCACCAACACCAGGTAACTATGCACCTGTCTGAAGCAGGTGTCGGAGGCAATTGGAAAACAGTGAGATTGAAAAGACGGGCATAATTTTCAAGACTTAACAACAATAAAAACAAGATAAAGGCATATGGAAGAAAGATAAATCTGTGGCCAGAAAAGTGAAGATTAGCAGAGTTCATATCTTTATGAAAAGCATGAGCATGGACTTAGGCTTGAAAAGATGACATTACTGAACTATAGTACAAGGAAGGGGGAGTGGGTCACAGGCACATTTGACCAGAGCCAAGTCTGAGACATGGATGAGACATGGTTATACATGTCTGCTCTACATCAATGCATGGATGGAATAAAGCCACTGAAAATGGGAAAATTGTTATGAGGCTCCAGCTGTTCATTGTAGGAGAACATGAATTCTTGATTCAGATGAGATAAAAAGATGTGAAATAAAAACTAGGTCTATCTCCTTACACATAAAGGATACATTATAACAAAATAGACATGTTACAGCATTTAAAATGGGAAATGACAAATTTAGTCCTCTATTTAAGTGTGTGTGTGTGTGTGTGTGTGTGTGTGTGTGTGAGAGAGAGAGAGAGAGAGAGAAACAGGTGGACAGTGTACTACAATCATTCATAATGAATGCATGGAGAAAGACATATTAGTCATAAGAGGAAGAATCAGAACTTAGCAACAGAAGCAGTCAACTAGCTGTCAGACTTAGGAAAAGGCAGAAATGAAATATGATTCATTTGAATAATTAATAATACTATTTAAGAAAATGAGGGATACTGGAATTGAAGGTAACTAGAGGGTTGAACAATGACTTTAATTTGTTGTATGTTAAGAAGAATATTTAAAAGACCATTGTTAATAGATTTAAATCATATAGTCTTAAGATATGCCACATACAGATATTCAATTTGAAAGCAGTTAAGACTAAAAACTCTATCAACAATATCAGCCAGATTCCCCACCTTGAGTAGGCACATGTGTCAAGTGATTCTTTATTACACAAGGCAGAAAAGAAATACTTCCAACTTAGCAGAAGGTTCTATTCAACACCACTAAGCAAGAGTTCTTATATTCATTTGAGTAGTATTTGGAAAACTATGAACTTACAAACGAGGATGAAAAGTTTTAGGAAGAATTTGTGAATGCAAGAACAAAGGAAAGTACAGAATTGAAATAGAGAACTAGGAGTCAGAAGCAGAGCGTAAGGAGGACAGAGGTCAAACGCACCTGGCCCTGAGGAGCATGCTGGGAAAGGAACCAAGAGGCTTACAAGTTCAAGTAGGAGAGTGCTAAAAAGAGACCAGTGAACTTGGCAAGGTGGAAATTTTTTGCCATCTCTCAGGGTATTTCCAACAGCAAAATGAGGATTGAGTCAAGCTGCAATGACCAAAGAGACATCCAAGGGTTGGGCTGGGAATGGACAGCTCTTACTAGCACCTGTGGGGCTGAGACAGTGAAAGTATTACATATTCCAGACCAAACAAGGCTATGGAGTGGTCTTCAGGCTAGCCTAAGCTATATACCATAATATAAAAACAAACAAAATGAGAAAGTAAACTCTGCAAAAAAAAAAAATTCTTGGGAGAAAGAGACCTTCATGTATTAGTAAGTCAGAGAGAAGAAGCTGCTGTGGAGGCAATGAAGTTTTTAAAAATCAAATCTAGAAGATGTAGAGGATATGGAAGGAGTTGAGTCATAGACAAGGCTGGAGAGGCTGCCTTGAGAAAGACGTTGAACATTATGATTGAGGCAGAAGGAGCTGGAAAGTCAGAGGGGAGGAAGTTCACGATCGAGTCTATTTGAGTTACTGCCATGTTTACTCAATATCCAAGCTTGAAGAACAAAACATATGCAGGGCAGGAAAACACCCCTCATTGTTTATTTAAACAAAGTCTGACAGTCCATCAGGGAACCATCAGCGGTCTAAGGTTTGAGCCATCAATAGTCTAATGAATGTTGAGGCCATCTCATTAACACATAAACCCCATTGATATCCAAGGCTACTAGCAAAGTTTGACCACATGAATATCCTACAGCTTCTGTTCTCAAGGATTCAGGGAACAATGACCAGGGCAATAGTTTTGTTCCCATATCCCCCGCTCCCCCCAAAAAAAGAATGAAGAAAAAAATGTGTAGCAAAATCAGTCAGTTAGAGATGCCGTGAGCATGTGGATTGTGGCCATGAAGAGAGCCACCAGATGCAACAGCTGCTTGATTACAAATGAGGAGCATAACTCGGTCTCCTTAATGCGTAGAGAAGTTAAATAAGGAAGCTGAATCACAAAATTGCCCATGAGAAATTAGTTAGGCAGGAAGTGCTAACCTCCTTAGCCCATAATGCTAAGCCCGTTCTGCAAATCCACATCATTATCTCCTTGACTGCCTGAAGCTTCGTTTCCACCCTTGTCATTCAACTGACACCGAAGTTGCAAAGGTCACCAGTGACTTCCCAATAGTCACATTCAGCACACTTTCCTTATATCTTTTTTTCCTGTCTTGATTTCTTTGAAACTCTAAACGCTCCTAAGTGAGTACGGTTTTTTTGGAAATGTATATGCTGGCTTCTACTAGACTATTATTCTATTCTAGTTTTTGACAATTCTGCTTTTCCTTTTCATGTAATGAGGATATTCTTCAAAGAAAGGGCTAGCTGCCAACCCCCATCGTCTTCAAGTGGAGCCGAGGCAAGGGATTGGGTGGATTCAGGCAGCACAAAGCTGCTTGATACCAACAGCATTGAGAAGGGACAGCTGCACAGATCCTGGACACACAGTGTTGCAGTGCCTCTAAGGATCAGTTAGTCTCCAGATGCAACAGGATATCTGTGAAGTTCATTAGGCCTTGCAAGCTAGCCTGTGTTGTAACTATCTCAGTCTGTCATTATATTATACATTATATATACACTTCCGAGTATGTATAAGCAAATGATTATGGGTCTAGCCTATAATTTTTTTGGTTATAAAAATGACAGCAGCACATGCATTTAACTTTGTTGTCTCCTGAACTAATGGAGCTAAACGAAGAAAGACAAGGAAACGTAGAGCACAAATTCTACAGGCAAGTGCCGCAAACATATCTTGCCCAAAACAGTGAATAGTGGACAGAACTAGAGAGACTTTCTGATTCTGCCAAGTTTCTAGGACCAGAACTCCTTTTCAAGGTGGAAACAGAGCAAAAAGAGGTTCCTAACTGGTTAAAGCTATCTCTACATCTTTATCTTTCTATAATAAAGACCCTATGCCCCATATTGCAATGGCCAGAACTTTGACATATGGAGTCATTATAGAAGGCTCTGTGGCCTACACATTACCCTGTGACAGAGTAGAAGTTAATTTACTCTTCAAAGTTGATTAAAAACTTACTTGCAAATGCTGTAGCCACCACTTAGGTCTTAGCGAATATGAAGGGCTTGCTTTAGATGGAACTAAAGTTCATAAGTTTGGGCTGGTTTTATTAGGCAGCCTGAGTGTTATCTTAATTCAGAGAACTCTTTTCCTCTACCGTGATATCATCCAATAGAATTCCTAACTGTTTTCAGTAGAAATGGATTTCTAAAATGAATATAATCACGCATTCCTACAGATAAATTTTTCTCTGTCCTGGGAGTTCCTGCTCAAGGTCTGCAGTAAGTTAGCTAATGTGAAACCCATGCTCAGCCACTTTCTTCCCTGTTTCCTCGAGCATTTCACTTAACCTCTCCATGCCTCTAGCCCCTCATCTGGCAAATGAATATAAATACCAGCCAGCTTATTAGGAAAATGAAATGAGATCATTTGTGAAAACTTCTTAGAAACATATCTCATGCAGCATAAACGTCAGTGTGCCAGTTATTGTATGGAGTCAAATTAGCTTCCATGTTCTGATTTCTTCCATTGTTGCAGATGATGTGTGTGTGTGTGTGTGGGGGGGGTGCTTAACAGGAAATCCTATGGGGATTGAGAGTATATTAGAAATTCAAAGTTATGCATAACACTGTGAGCCAGAAACCTTAAAAAGCACACCTTTTGATGTTTTCTTTCAGAATTTCACTGTGCATATGCGTATGTATATGCATACCTGCTGGCTCATGCGCAGTTGAGCAATTCCTTTTTAACTTGTTCTTATGTTATTCTTTCTCAGTTAGAACTGGCCATAAAGCCATATCCCTCCTCTCAAGGTTCGGGAATCATTGTAGAAGCAAGAGAGAAAAAAGTGTAAGAGCCAGAGGTGGTGGGTAGATGACTCCAAGGAACCATTGTCTTCTGGAAACAGCCTGGAGGCTGTACACATTCCTTGGAGAAAATTCCAGGCCAGACCACCTACCAGCAAGGAGAGGGAAGCTGGGCACACACTCCCACTCCTAGTCATGGAGCTATTGGCAACAGTTAGCTTCTGCAAGAAAGAGAGACAGAGTGGATCACTCCGGTAGAAAACTATCGAAGAATATTTGGGCAAGATTAATTGGTCTTAAAGGATTTAATAAACAAGACGAATGCAAACTTGGATGGGTTAGGAAATGGGAATCTTGGAATAGTTGGGGCTGAATATTATCAAAACACCGTATATAAAACTCTTAAATAATTTTAAAAAATGATCATAATGCATTGCTACCATTACATTAAAATCTAATGTTGAGATTTTAACTATAATTCCATGAATAGTCTATTCATAAATCATGATTTATTTGAAAGGAACATTAAGCAATTTAAGAAACCACTACTTCTGTTTTCCCTTAAGTCATGACGTCTTTGCCATCCAAGTTATTTTTGAGCTTTGTGGTCAGTACTGAGAAAGCAAAGGGAAAATTGCCCTTCTGTGTCTGCTTATATCTCTCTCTGTTTCCCCATGCTTGGAAGTTACAAGCTCCCCACTTCCTTTGACAGGCATTGGCAACATTAATTTCCAAGTCTGGAGCCACACGTGGAATGAGATCTAGAAAAAAAAGCATCACATCTCTGAGGCATGTCTTTTTCACTCACAGAGTAATACAAAATCTATGGAGACTGACTTCCTTAGAAACATCTGGTCAACCTCCAACATTCTTTGTCATGGTTTTAAGACAATGGGACCTTTAGTTCTAACCTTTCTAGTCATTTGAAGAGTGTGTACTGGGCCTGTGGTGGCTAAGTTTTGTTGTCAAATTTGACTGGAATTTAGAACTATCTAGCACCTACAAACATATAAGGATTCTTTCAGCCAAGGTTAATTAAGGAAAAATTCTGGAACCCCTAAACTGATTAAAAAGGGAAACTTAGCCCTGCTTACTGACTAGATGCAAAGAGACCAGATACATGTCTGCCTACCAGGATAGATTGCATCCCTCGTAAACCAATGTAAGTACCTTTGCTTTAAGTTGCTTCTGTTGGGTATTTAGTCCTAGCAGTGAGACAGGTAACTGGTACACAGTGCATTCTGCCTTTTGTTTGTCCAAATACTTTCTTGAAGTTCTTGAAATAGGCAAGTAACTTTCACTTACAAAGCCCATTTTGTCAGTTTCATTGTATTTTAATGAATATTCTTCAGGACCTCCTAGTAGTAAGGCATTCACTAAGTGCTCAGAGGAGGAAAGGAAAAAAACAGCAAACATCAAAGGTAACCAAGAAGCTTTCTCTGCCCTTGAAGAGTTTAAAATCTTGTAGAAAGCAATAGGACACACGAACAAATAGCTCCAACGGGGACAAAATGAAACGAGGCTTAACAAATCAGCCTGCGCTATACTAAATGACCAAAAAGAAAAAAAGAAAATTATTTCACCAAAGACAGGTCAGATGGGAGCTAAACCTGGAAAGATATTAATAAGGGGAAGTGGAAGAAAAAAAAGGCAGAGAGACCATTATTAAGTTCCTGCTAGGCATTTTAACTCTGAGTCTGGGAAAACATCAAAGGCATTTGTGTACCTTATTGCATTTGATCCTGAAATAGCACACTTTAACTAGGTATCTATGTTTGCCTGACAGAGACAAACAGTCATCAGTTAAGCCCAGGCCTATAAACAACAGTTCTGGGATGTAAATAAGACTGTAGTTACATGTTGGCCTTAAGACTTTCCAGAACCAGAAAACAACATATGAAGGAACATGAAGGTACAAGATGCATGGAGGGCTCAGAAAGTTGCTTTTTCTATTTGGTAATTGGTCAACATATTGTGTCTTTAAATGAAAAACAACAAAGGAACTGCTGCTGCTACCAAAGGTTTGCTATTGATTGAAAACAGCAAGGTGTCTATCCAAGGACATAGAATAGAAAATTGATGACAGAGAATATGGAAGATGTTAATGTAGGATGGTAAATGAAATAAATTTCTAGTTCAATGTACTGCTCACTCTCTCTCTACTTTCACTCAGTAGATAGAAGATAGCAGGTGTCTTGAGAGAACTGATATATTAGTCAGGGTTCTTTGAGGAGATGGAACCAATAAAACATATTAAAAGGAGATTTGTTAGAGTGCCTTACAGACTATGATCCAGATAATTGACCAATGGCTGCCTTATACTGAAGAGAACAATAGCTCTTCTAGAATCTTCCAGGTCTTTGGTACTGGATTAAGACTGCTGAGCTGGGTGAGGATTCTCAGTGACAGATGACCAGGGACCTGGACTGGCCAGTGGAGTACAAGCTATAGCTCAGATGCCACTACCTGGCCTTAGAGTCTGGAGGATTTAAGTCTATAGAGACCAAGAGCTTTCACATGTTTTTTACAACATTTTCCTTTCATCAGGAGTCAGCCCTAAGAGTTCTCTTTAAGAATCTGAGAGAAATATGAACTTCATCTCCTCATCATGGGTGAACATAAGCACTAACAGGAAAGGCTCCTGAAGTCTCTAGACAGCGATCCAGGAAAAGGGTCAGATGGGGATGAAGCAGGAGAGTGCTGACTGGGGAGTATCCCAGAGTATGGGATAGCAATGCACCCCTGCTGGGAGACACTGGGAATTACCAAAGATGACCAAAGAGAAGCAGAGGCAGAAAGCCAAATACCATTGGAGAAACCAGGTCTTCTGCTCAGTCCACTGAATTGGCTGTCTCTCATGATAACACCAATGATGACAAGCCTAGAAGACAGTACATATTATGCTTCACAGGACAAAGGTTAACAGTTCTCTTAACTGGTGAAGGTTGATGGCTGGGCTGAGCAATGTCCATAGACTGCCACTAGTCAGATCATGACATCAGAAACACAATTAGGAAGGCAGTAGAGAGGGATGGGGTGAAAGAGAGGTACTAACAGAAAAATAAAATAAAGACGGGAGTGAAATTTTTCTATAAATTTTTCCTAGGACACCAAGTCTGTGGCACTTCCTAAGGCCTAATGGAACCACAAGTTTACCATACAAACACACTACCATAATTTTACACACTCACAGTTATTATGTGAGTAGGCTAAGCCTGACAAAGTATTTCAATAAAATCAAGATTGGTGAAGAAGCACAAAGAAAAAAATAAGCCCTTCCACTTACACAGAGATTGTTATAGCTGGACAATGTGTTCATTGCACAATGGCACTGTGATAAGTCAAACTGTGTAAAGCAGAGCCTGGGATGGAGAATGTGGTACCAATGACCTACTGAGCTCCAGGGAAAAAAATCTATTAACAAGTAAGCTAAGCACTGGCAATCAGGGTGAAGAGCCAATGCTATTGGCTAATAACCCCATGGAAAGTCTGACTTTGGTGTTGTTCACAATGATAAATAGGACTCTGGGCCACATTATACCATAAACTGTATTTTCCCAAAGACAAGAAATTCTGTATCAGTTATATATTGGCTCTTAGCTGTCCTTAAGGTGGGGTCTTAGCCTCCCAAGCCAGGTGGCACCTATCCGTGGAAAGCAATCTTTGAGAGAAAGGGCAGCTGTGACCCTTAAATGCTCTGGTAGTTGGTTGTGCAAACATAACTAAGATGAAGGCCTCGGCTACTCCATCACAAAACAAAAACAAAAACAACAGCAACAACAACAAAAACAAAAGAAAACAAAAAAACAAACCTCTCTTGCTTCCCAGGCAATTTGTAGAAATATAGTCATAGTCTACTGCTTCTCCAAGTATGTAAGTGTCTCCTGGATGATCCAGTAGGTCTGGCACCATTACTTGCTAGGCATCAAGAGCAAGCTTGCCTTGCCCTTGTTGAGAGTCACCACCCTCCCTGATGGCTCTTTGGCCTTTGACCTTCTCCAGCCAGCATGTTACCAATTAAATCACCTTACTGTAGTATGTCCTTTATTTTGTGTCTGTTTCCCTAATGGGTCATGGAACTCTGACAGAGCTAGCATTCACCACTGTTTAACTGTGCTGCCCAGTGAAGTGACTCTACCTCTAGAATCTAGTAAGCCATTGGAAAGTGGGATGGTGGAAACTGACTTAAGTCTGTTAGCATCTTCTAAGTCAAGGGCCACATGGGACATGCTCAACAAATAGGAATGAGTGTGCGTTTACTCTTGATCCCTGTGTTCCTGTGTGGAAGAGAGGGACTGTTTTGTTCTTGCAACGCATAAGGACATCTCTCTGTTGTAATGGAGCAGAGAGAGCACAATTTGCTCATTTGTCAGCAACTTACTTTATATGCTTCCAGAAAGAAGCCAGTGACTTCCCAGTTTCCTTAAACACTAGGCTACCACAATGATGCCTTTGAGGTTCTTGAAGTTTCCTTTGTATCCTGTACTTGTATCTAAACAGACAGCATGGCAAATGATGCAAAATGTGACTGTTTTCTGCTTGGGACCTAGTTATCATGGCTAATCTTCATTGATGATCCAGTTGGATGTAGAATCACCTAGGAGACATGCCTGTGTGTGTCTGTGAGGGTGTCTCCTGAATGAACTGATGGAAGACCCGCTTTGAATGCAGGTGGCATTGACATAGAATGGTGTCTTAGACTGAATAATACAGGACATAAGAACAAACAAGCCAAGTGCCAGCATCATCCTCTCTCTGGTTTTGCCCACGGAGGCATTATCAACTGCCTCATGCTCTCACTGCCATACGTACCTTAGCCAGCACAATGGACCATGGATCAAACTGAAGGCTCACATGATCTTCCCTTCTTGAGTAACTTTTCTTGGGAAATTAGTCACAGCAAAAAGAACAATTAATACACTCTGCATGTGAAATGTAAAGATGAACAACTCTGTGTTTCATCTGGAAACATCATAAAAAGAACAGAATTTCTAGGGGCATCATTGTTAAACCACAAAATACGAGGATTTCACATGATATTGGACACAACACAAAGCAATCGCAAAGAGTATCATATATTTCTGCTCTCTGAACTATGGGCACTATCCAAAAGCTCAAGTTGAGACAAGGAGAAGCATAGGGAAATGGATAGCAAGAGAGAAATGGGCTGGAGTTTTGGCTCAGGAGTTAGGAGGAAGCTTCCATTCTTATGTTGGATTCCCAACACCCGTGACAGGCACCTCATAGCCACCTATAATTCCAGGTCCATGATCTGAACCCTCTTCTGTGACCCTTGGGCACTCACATACATGATATTTGTTCACACAAACATATACAGATATGCATAAAAGATAACTAAGGATAGAGAGATCTTCAAATTCATATAAAGACAGCTATAATGAGGGAAATTACATCATCATCTCTGACTAGAAACAGAAATATATTAAAAGATGGAATTTTAGAGAAAAGAAAAGGAAAATCATAGTTTCAGTGTCTGAGAGTTGGAATAAAGCAGAATATTAAAGAAATAAAAAGCTTCAGGGCCAGAATATATTGAGAAACAGATTGCATAAAACTCACTCTTTCAAATGTTTATTATTTTCTCTTTTATGCACATGTGCATGTTTGTGCATCTATGAGTGCATGTGTGTTGAGAGGAGTGTGCATGTGAAGGCCAGAGGTCGGCCTCAGATGTCATTCCTTGAGAACTGGTCACCTTTATTATTATTATTTATTCATATTTATGTTCATATTATTATTACTACTACTGATTCACTGATTCAGACAGCCTTGATTCAGGCTGTCTGTCCATCAAGGTCCAGGAGGCTTTTGCCTCTGCCTGCCCAGTATTGGGATTGCAAGCACATCCATCTTATATGGGCACAGAAGATAGATCTTGGGTCTTTGTGAGGGCATAGCAAGCACTTTATTGACTAAGCTTTCTTCTCAATTCTCAAAAACTTACTTTTTGGTTAGAACCAAAGTTTTACACTGTGAACAGATGTGCTTTGAGTATCTACACAGTGATATTTAGTTACAGCTACTTATTTAATGAGAATCCTGCATCAGCAGAAATTACTTGAAAGTGGTGTGTCTAAATTTGCATTTCCTATGTAGAATCAAATCACTGTTATTATTCTGTTATTAAGCTTTTAAATTTTCTTTCATTTATTTTTGAGATTATAATATAATTACATATTCTCCTTCCCTTTCCTCTCTCTAAACCATTCCACACACTACTCTTGATCTCTTTCAAATTCATGGTCTCTTTTTACACTAATTGTTTGTATATGTATGTGTATGTGTATGTGTATATGTATATATGTTCTGAAATACATAAATACATCCTATTCTATCCATATACTGTTACTTGTATGTATATGGTTTTCGGGCTGACCATTTGGTATTTCATAACTAATAGGTGTGCTATTCTCAATTAGGGAAGGCCATTTCTCCTCTTCAACATTACTTAGTTGCCTGTAATTCTTTGAGCAGGTTGAAGCTTCATGAGCTCTCCTCCATCCAGTTTAGTATGTCTATTGCTCTCTGTCCTCGCTTGGTGATTTAGTTTGTCTTTCACTGCTATGAAGAGACACCATGACCAAGGCAACTCTTTATAAAAGAAACCATTTAATTGGAGCTGGATTACAGTTTCAGAGGTTTAGTCTATAATCATCATGGGGGAAGCATGCCCATCCAGACAGACACAGGGCTGAAGGAGCTGAGAGTTCTATTTCTTGAGCTGAAAACAGCCAGTAGGAGACTGTCACCTAAATGCAGACAGAAGGAGAGTCTGGATAAAACTGGACAGACTTGATATATGTGCAAGACCTTAAAGCCCTACCTCTGTAGTGGTACACTTCCTCTAACAAGGCCACACCTTCTCCAAAAAGGCCACACCTCCTAATAGTGCCACTTCCCATGGGTTGAGTATATTCAAACCACCACACTTGGCTCGTGTTTAGGCAGTCATGTTGGTGAGACTTTATGGGTGTATCTTCTGACATTACTGGGAGACATAATCTCACAGAAAATCCCAGATTTTTACACTCTGCCATCCTCTTCTTCAGTAGTCCTGAACTTTAGGTTCAGAAGTCAGGTTATAGACATATCAATTGGGACTAGGCTCTACAACTCTACATTTTGGTTGGTTATCATTTCCTGTAATGTTCTCTGTTGCAACAAAAACAAGTTTCCTTTGTAAGGGGGTGAATTACATGTTTCTATGGGTGTAAGAACAAATATTTATAGTATTGTTAGGGATTATACCAGTTTAGGAAAGTGGCAGTTATGAAACTGAAAGGAATGTGGAAGTCCAATTTTCTGTTTTTCATGTGCTAGGAAATGGAGAGCCATGGGTATTATGTATGCCATTGTGGAGTAGGACAAGACCTACTCCTTCATGTCATTGACCAAAGGTCATGAAAATTAGAATTCTGTCTCAGCAATGATTTATCCAGAAAACCACATTCACCAGCTCTGTGAATGCTACTTCTGTACCACTCCTTCCCTTGTCAAAACTGCACATTTGGCAGAATGGGCAGTAGAATATTCAAGCAACTGATAATTAGTAAATTATTTAGAAATTACTAAACAGAGAGTGAGGACAACTCCTGCTCTCAGGTCAACAGAGAAATGGCATCTTGGCATGCATAAGGGCAGCCCATCTCCAAAGAAGAAGAACTATGTTCTATAATTCTTTCTAGTTTTATATCACTCGTTCATTCTAACAACAGACTCCTTAGCTTCACTGTGCAGTCTGTGAAGTTAAGTGTACAGGATGTATTTAACCCATTCCAGAGATTGGATAACTCAGGATATCTCAGGATAAATTTAGCTATCAGTGAAAATCCTCCAATAAAAATCTTTCAATAAAGGCAAAAGTTAGGAGTCTGGAGAGTTGGCTCAGTGGTTAAGAGCACTGGCTGTTCTTCCAGAGGTCCTGAGTACAATTCCCAGCACCTACATGGTGACTTACAACCATCTATTTGATTTGATCTCTTCTCTTGGCATACAGGACTATATGTAAATGACAGAGCACTCATATACATAACTAGATAATTTAAACCACAAATGTAATAAAAATTTTTTAAAAAGGGAGTGAGAAGTTGGTCAACTTAGAAATATAGTGAACTGACCCCCAAACCCACTGGAAACATGGACAAGTGTTTCTGAGCAGGAATGGATACTCTCTGGCTATTCCTCTTTAACTATCCTTGGTAGTAGTTTTGAGACAAGACCATTCTATACCATTTCATCAATATCCTATCACCACCTGAAACTTCACACACACACACACACACAAACACACATGTATGCGCGTGCGCACACACACACGCATGTGTGTATGTTTATATATATGTATATATGAGACTATATATATATATATATATGAAACTCTATATATGTATATATATGAGACTCTATATATGCGTATATATGAGACTCTATTTGCAAGTACCCTTCAAGTAAAAATGTATGGCAGAGAAAAATTAGAGCATCATAAGGGAAGCTAAGATCACCAGTTAAGAAAGTGAACATGCAGCTGGACAGTGTCCAAAACATGAAAATATGACTCAGGCCCACAATCTACAGCAATGTACCTATAAAATCAACACACTATTCATTATAAGCAGCTTAAGATGCAAGCCTGCAAAAAATTTAATTGTAAAAAGTCAGACCACTATCTCTAGTAATAACCTAGGAAGCCAAATAGTAACTTGTGTAATGACCAGACACAACAACTAGGGCCTGATCAATAACTGCTTCTCTACTTAGCTTCTCTGCTTCTTAATCGCTTCAGTAAAACTATAGGAAGCTAAGCATTGCTGGACATAACGTATCATTTCTACATCTCAACACATAGGAGGCAAGGAAAGAGGACTGATATAAGTTAAAGGACAACCTGTGATATGCACTGAGTTACAAGATACCTTTGGCTACAAATCATAAGGAAACAAACAAGTGATAGATAATACATAAAAATCTAACAATATGCCTTAAATCAATCCCACGGGTTTCCTTGTTTCTAGTTTCCTAAACTATTGTATCTCCAGGCCAACAGCCTTTCATTGCTGCAGATCTGAAACCTCCCTTTCTTTTTACCACATTGTACGACTACCTTGGAGTCTCTACCAAAAATATAAGTGAAAGTAGCTGACTCTTTTGCTATGATGAGCAGAGACCACGTAGCTTGTGAACATTTTCACTTCGTTGGTGTTTATTTCCACAGGTATGTTGCACAGTATGTACCAAATAAGTAATGGAGAATATCTAAATCAGTCTACAGTAAAGGCATCACCTAGAGTTGTACAGAGTACGCCACGCACAAACATACATGGCAACTCTAAGCTGGTTCATCTCTTCATTTATGAAACAGAATGGTGGTATACACAAAGGACCAGAGGGGATATGGCAAGCTATGTTTCCTATAGAGCAAGCAGGCAGGTGTCTGGTCACATCTTTCACAGAGTTAGGAAAGAGGTGGGATGCCACTTTGTGCCAATGGATGCCTGTTTGGGTTGTCTGCTTTAATAAATAAATGCTTGTTTGCTTCAAATTTTCTACACTGAAATCCTAGCTTTTGGTGATATGGTACTGAGAGATGGGGCCTTTGCAATGTCATTAGGTCACGAGAGTAGAGTCCTATTGAATAGGTGTGGGCTTTTTCTCTCATTGTGGCCCACTATGTAAAAGACACTGTAAAAAGGTGACTATCTGCTTGCATAAAGTAGGTTGTCATCCAGTATCAGATTTTGGGCACATTTTTTTTTTTTTTTAGATATCTAAGCTTCTAAAATTGTGAGATCTATTTGTTGTTGCATAACCCAGTCTGTAAGACACCTGTCCCACTAATTCTAAGCCACTTGTCTTATGACCCAGCTTCATGGTTCTAATGTCACCACATCCTTGTTTCAACAAAGGCCAAGTGCTCCAGTAGACTGAGCTGCATTCTAAACACATACTGACACTAGACTGTGCATGTGTCCTTGGTTAACCTTGTTTCCCAATTAAGTTGTTTTTTTTTTTTTCTGGCCTAAAGTCTTAACTACATTGTGTCCATTAAATAACATTGGATTTTTTTTTTTTTTAAGATTCCAGGTCTTAATTCTCCAAATAAGCAATTCCTTATCCAAGAGATCACAAACACAAAATGAGTGCCTATGCAAATTAGTATTTCATCTAAACATGAGGCAAAGGAGAAGGGGACTGGGAAGAACCAGAGAGACTGCCTTATTTAAAAGGGGGTGATTAGGAACATCAGTCAAATGTGCTGAGAAGGAGCATCAATCATTATGTAACAGAGCCTGTAAGAATAAATCACATGTGCCTCTTTCCCACTCCACTTGGCCAACATTCTATAGTAGTTTGAAACCAGTTACTAGAATAGGATTTATACTGGAGAAACTGGCAAATGCTACAAGTCATGACTTTAGACAAACACTAACTATGCTAAGCATCTATTAGCATATTAGTGGATGGAGGAGAATATGGGTGTTCTTAGGTACTCTGATATTTCAAGAAAGAAATTCAGATGCCTTTGTGACTCCTCCATCTTAAAACACTCGTAAATCAAACAATGATTCATCAAACAATACAAATCAAACACCATGTTGACAAAAGAAAACATCCCTCTGAGCTATCTGCTTACAACTTCTGCCTTGGGATAATGTAGCAGAGCCTTGTTTATAGCTTCAGATCTTTAGTTTATACCTATAAAAACTGAGCAATAGAGTCTCAAAGGAGCTTGAGTATGTTGAACATATTGGTTAAACCCTAATGAGCAACATTTCTCAGGGACTGTTTTCTTAGCACGCTTGAATATGTGCAAACATTTATTATCCTATGTTAAGAAGTCTGTGCGTATATTAAAAGCCAGTTTTAAGACTAAATAATAAGAAGTGTCATTTGCTAAACTGAAGTGATTCATAGATATTGGTGTCAATTCTTGCTTTAATAGCAGACATCATAAATTAGTTAAAATATACAACTTACTATATACATGTATATGGATGCATATTCATTTACACAAATAAAGAAATAGAAAGCAAATCTAGAACATATAACCATTCTTATATTAGCAGTAGGGCAAAGCAGAAAATGAAACATAATAGTATCTGATTCAGATACCATCACTAACTGTTGTCCAGATATGAAAACATTACAACCATTTGTTTAATTATCATCCCTATCCTTTGCATAAACACCAAAAATCTCTGGAACAGTCATTAAAGTAATATTGTTGCCACCAGTCTTAACTTGATGCCAGCACCAAAGAATACAATTCATCCTGCCTAAGCTTTAGAATCATTACCAAACTTTGTTTTGTGGTGTATAGGGGGTTATAAAGCTAAGAACGGCTCTTCGTGTTAATCACTGTCACAGTGAAATACTAGAGTGACATTTAGCTCAGAACCCATAGCGCAACTGGGATCTATAAACTCTTGGTGTTGCTCTTCAGTGACTTAGTTTCCAAATGAGATAAGAGTTTCACAAGCTTTAAATATAAATTTAAAAGTGGAAGTAAGAAATTATGTACAGAAATGTCAAAGATGGGGTGACACGTGAAGGATTGAAATTTAATTGTTCTGCCTTCCTACTGCAGTTGCTCTTCATGTGTAGTTCTTTGAAATACACAACAAATGTTTCTCGTCCTTCTTTGCTTATGGTACAGATGAAAAATTCAACAGCTAGGTTGCAATGTAATCTTCCTTGCATACCCTTATAAAATTTCTATCTTTACTGCCAACAGAACAGTGTCCTCATCAACTTTGAAATGGAAAGCAGTACAGGATAGAAATTTTCACCCTTTTACATTAGTTACACTGTTAAAATGATTTGAGAATCACCTTGACTCTGTGTCTTCTCTCTTAGTGCCAAAAGCTCCAAAATAAGAATGACATTGAATTTCTGCATTAAACACATCATTGTAAATGAATAGATGGGCAAGCTGGTTCTCACTATTATTCCTGATGCAGTTTCTCTAATAAGCGTGGAAAGAGATTACCAAGGCAGATAGAATGGAGGGATCTCAGTATGTTGAGCACTTTGAGTTGTGTGTAGAACACAAGTTTTTGTTTATTTGATTTTTGTCTGTTTTTGTTTTTTATATAAGCACTTCCAGAGACAATAGGAAAATATTCACACTCAAGAGTTCATTTACAGAGCCCAATCGTCACTGGAATTCTCATGATACCATGTACTTAGATAAATAAACAAACAAGAGATGCTCTTCCATTCTTAACGTTAGCACACCACTGGAATGGCAAAAGACTGACACTCAAAAAGTAACAAAGAATTTAAGTTGGATAAGAGAAAAAGTAAAGTTCTGAAGGGACTGGTAGAAAAACTCTTGATATTAATGGGTTGTATAGCATGAAAATGAAAAGAAATTGAGATATGAGGCAACTCAAGAATTGAACTTGAGATTGAATCAATGAAGAAGTTGAAGTTAGTAGTGATGACATAAAGAGATAGAACTGTTGCATGGATAACATGAATGAGGTGGGCCAAGCAACTACCATCCTAGGATGTTAAGAAGGTTATCTTTATGAACATTGGTGTGTCTATGAACTATGTTAAGAAAAGTATTGGGGGCCTAGAAAGACGACTTAATGGACAAGAGTCCAACTGTGCAAACATAAGAATCTAATTTTAGCTCCCTAGGACCATAAAAAAAGCTGGTATGGGCAGCTATGGTTACTTGCACAAGACATGTACAAGATCAAACCAGGCAACATTCCAAGGAGAATGGAGGAGAATCAGAGTAGGCTCCACCCCTAACTATGGAGCCATTTGATAGTTGATGGCTACTGAGGGAGGCCATTTTTCTTCCAAGTGTGGCCCCTGATGCTCTAGTAAATGGCTACTGCTAATTGAACTTAGTGACTTAAAAAATACATTAGTTTGAGAAGACCATAACTAGGGTCTCTGGAAAGAGTTAGAAAGGTGAATGAAAGGGGGGTAAAATTGTTGTATACATCTAAAGTGTTTTCAATGAATAAAAAAATATTTTTAAAGAAGTTAAGGGTGGCCAATCATACCTGTGACGCTAGAGTTAGACGTGGGGTATAGAATACAGAGAGAATAACCATTGAGACTTGCTGGCCAACCAGCCCGAGTTTAGCAAGAGACCCTGTCCCAAAGGACTAAAGTAGAACATGACAAAGAATAGCCAGAATCCTCCTTTAGCTTCCAGATACAGGCTCATAGATAAACACAAGCACAAACACACACACACACTAAATTATAAAGTCAGTAATCAAAGAACCTAAGTTTAAAACTGAGTTATTTGCTCATAGGAAGAGCTATCAAAAATTTTCAGCTAGAAAGCCACAGACAAATAGACAGCTCAGTCCATACACCCAAAGGAATACTGAATGCGGAGGAGAAAATAGTCCCTCTCAGGAGGGCTACATAGAAATAGAATCCTCAGGGGAGAGACACAGACAGCCCAGTGTCAGATACATTACATGGAAATATTGAAAAGGCAGAGGTGCTTTACTGGCAGCTAATGGTGAGTGCTAGACGTGATGGGAGTGTTCAAGGCTTTCTGAGAGAATTATGTTCAAGGTGGATGAGAATTGTGAGGTTTAATGAGCTGCAGAGGAGACAAGATTTTAGAGTTGTGGGGGAGGGTGGACCAGAGAATCTGGCTTTCACAGCTTAACCGCTAAGCCTGGCAAAGGAAAAAGAAAAAAAAAAAATGGCAGGAATAGTGGTGGCCATCTGAATGGTGGATACAGGTAAACATGGAGCCTACCCAGGGATCTGGATCCACTCCTGACTCCAACCAACTAAGAAATGGAGATCAAGGAGCTATGACCTTAGCCAGAAAGCCTACACTGTGGAGACCACTTTCTATGCTGAGAACAGTCACTGAGTGTGATTTTTCAGCCCTTGCTGAAGTACTCCTTAATTTTGATTCTTAAGGAGATAATGTGCTTTACATTTTTCTTACTGACTGCTCCTACGTTTTTGTTTGCGTACACGGTATGCATGTGTGTACACATGCATATGGAGACCAAAGTCTGATGCTGAGTTTCTTCCTCAATAGCTCTCCACTTTCCATATCAAGGCAGGGTCTCCCACTGAACACAGAGTTCACCTTTCCATTTCCATCTGTGCTCGCTAGCCAGCTTGCTCCAGAGACCTCGCCTCTATCTGAGATCACGGGTGGCTGCAGAGTCCACTCAGCTCTTACATCTGGAGAGCTAAGCTCTGGCTCTCTGTACAAAACAAACACTTTACTTGCTGCACCAGTTCCCTAGCCCCTGTCACTCCTAAATTTCTATGTCCAACCTGGACTTCTCTACTGAGCTTGTATTTACTTCTGTGGTGCTTTTACTTGGCTCTTTAAGCATCTCAATTGTAAAGCACTGAAATCTAAATTTTCTATTTATCCTCTCTTCTCTGCCCTCAGCTTTTCTAATGTCACCTATTCAATTATACCAACATTTTAAGCCACACAAAAACCCCAAGAAAGTATAATCAGACAGTAAGTTCTGTTTTTAATCTATATTGAAAATAGAACTAGTTCTCACAACTAACACTATTGCATCCCTTCCCCCTCTGTGTGTGCACCTATGTGTGTCTGTCATCTGTCTGTCTGTCCGTCTGTCTGTCTGTCTGTCTGTCTGTCTGTCTCTCTCTCTCTCTCTCTCTCTCTCTCTCTCTCTCTCTGTGTGTGTGTGTGTGTGTGTGTGTGTCTACTGAAAGCATTTGAGAGGGGGCTAGTTAACAGGTCTCTCTAATGCTGTTGTCTGAATCTGTTGAAATGGCTTGAGGCTTACCATATAGGCCAGAGACAGGAAAGGACTGTGTATATACAAAAAGAAGCAGCTTGGGGGGAAAACACAAGAATGAACTGGAACCCATGACTATCTCCAGTGTCTCCCATGGGAACTTGTGTTGCTATAGAGAAGTTGCTGCCCTTTTATATATACCTAGGCCACAAGTCAGACAACTTGAAGGAAAATTAAGGGGAAGGTCAGGGAGTGACAGGCTTGATTGTTATCCCACACCAAACTGATGGCTTAGCAGATAATCAATACCTGTGTGCTGCAGACACATCTGCCTCAGGCTACTGAGCATTAAAGAGAAACTCAACTGTGCTATCACTTTGAAATCCCAAAGTAATAAAATATGTCCATGGCTCACACTAACCAGAAACATAAAGAGAAGAGGATTCTGGGAAACTGTCTCTCTGAGCAAGTTGCCTCATTATAGAGATATTACAGTGCAATACCCTGCCAGTTTGGTGCTTATGTACAGCTCTTGAAATCACAACTATAGTAATTTCCCAATGGAGACAACAACAGAATCATGTTTTGACACAACATGAAAATTATGCCACCTACCAAGGAAAATACCTTAATCCATATCTCCCTAAAAGAGGCCAAACCATCCTTTTATCTTCGTGTGTCATTAATTCTTCTGGCCAGCTCTACAACCTACATTTTGAGTATACAGTTAATTATTATTAACATATCTTATATTAGATGTTGGCAGATTGGGAGAGAGAAAGAGAACAAAAATATTTGCTTAATATGCACATAAACAACTAAAATTAGTCATAAATATTACACTCTCACTTTCAGTATTTGGTTACACTGTTGTAGCTGGCATTTAAAACTACCTCTACATGTTATTATTCACTTCATATTTAATCAGCAAGTACCTCAGCCCATCCTGGTAGCTTGCCTATATTGAGTATCCTCCACAGTACAAGCAAATATTCCCAAGTATTTGTTGTCTCATGAGTTTTATGAGCCAACTGCTTCAAGTGAGCCAGCTGGGTGATTCTAGGTCAGGATTTCATGAGGGTGCTGTCAGGACCTCAGCCAGGATAATAATCTAGGGGCTTGACTAGGATTGAGTGCTTGATCTGAAGATAGATTATTAACAAGCCTTTGATTGAAGCCTTGGTCCTCTACCGGATGTTAGGCAGAACTCCTGTTCCTTAACACATGGAATCTCCCCAGAAGGCTTGGGGGGTCTTTATATACATAATGCTATTATTTGTCTAAATACAAAATTTCCCCCAGAGACTTATGTGTCAGGGACCTGATTGCCAGCTGTAGAACTTTTGGGAAGTGAACAAAGTTTGAGGGCTCTGGCTGAGTCAATGGATCAGACCCTTGGTGGGTTTACAATATGTCATTATTTTGGAAGTGACAAAAGGAGAGGAGGAGCCTGGTTGGAGGAAGTAGGTCACTTTAGGGTATTTCCGGGATAGATTTCTCCTGTCTTCTCCTACATCTTCTGCTCCTAGTCGCCATGATGTAAGAAGCCTTTAGCCCATGCTCCCAACACCACAGTATTCTGCCTCTCTTCTCAAGTCCAAAGCAGTGGGTCCAGAGAGCCACAAACTAAGACCTCTGAAACCATGAGCCAAAATAAGTCCTTCCTCCCTACAGGGTTTTGCTTGTCTCAGTAACAGAACTAACACAAATGCCTTCTGTCTCTCACCAAAGACTGAAAAAAAGGAGACATCCTATCCAATAACGAGTCATTCTCAAATTCACAGTTACTTCTATTGTATTGTATTAATGAAACCCAAGTTGCCAAATCATGTTTGGCTAATCAAAGAAGAGAAATTATGCCCTCTGCCTCCACCATTTTGAAAGATGTTTCAAAGCATTTGAGTAAGTATTTTTAAAACACCATGGTCTTCAAGAAAAAAGTCATCTGGGTTACTCTAATAATTACTTCTTTGTTGTTTTTTCTTATACTTGGAGAAGCAACTAGAGTTCATTTTATATCCAACAGCCAGTAATTAGCATGTAAATAAGATCCATTTAGCTTTCCTCACTTCAGCTTTCCAAACTAGTGGTTTCCCCAGTGCACCTGGAATGAAATCCAAGTAGTTACCAGTGCCAATGGGCTATTAGCAGCTGGCCTCTGCCAAGCTCTTCAAGTTCAGTTCCTACCAACTCCACTCTCACCCTCTTTAAGTTGCCTCTCTTGATCCTCACACTTCTGATACATTGGGCCAAACAACTGTGTTCTGGGACTCTACAGTGGAATGGTCGGCAGCTTCCCAGGCTTCTAAATAGTTGTCTGCTTCCCTCAGAGTTGCTATCAATGATGTGTCCGTATATTGCTAAGTAGACAGAGCGCAGCCATTCTTGAGAGGGACCATCTAGACCTCTGGGCTATTTTTATGTTCCCAGAAGAGACAGTCTACATCCTATTTCTCACTTTTTAAATTTGATTTTGTTCTGTATCTCTTTGGTTATGATTATCAACTATCCCCCTTCCTGAATGCAAATACAAGAATAATAGGAGCTTCACTTTCTGGTGTATTCAGGTCACACACTAAAAGCTCAAAGAACCTTTATCACACAATCTGCAATCACTTCTGTAAAAAGGAATCCATTAGTGTTCCTCTCCTCCCTTAATCTATTTATATTTTTTTCCAGAAAAAAAATAGCCCACATAAATTAAATGCTACAAGGCTCTGACTTCACCCTAGGAAAACATTGCTTATATTGATATATACCATATTGTCTCAGTTAGTTTTCTATTGCTGTGCTAAAACACTGTGACCAAAAGCAACCTGGGGAGGAAGGAGGCTTAGAGCATATAGTCCTTCACCCAGTGAAGTCGGGGCAGGAACTTAAAAGAAGGAACCTGAATGCAGAAACTGAAGCAGAAGCCATGGACAACTCTGTATAATGGCTTACTCACTCCTCATGACTTGCTCATTCTGATTTCTTATACGCCTCAGGTGCTCTGCTTTTTTCTTCAAGGAATGGAATGATTTATACTAACCTGCACATGTACACACCCACACATGTGTAATTTATGCTTACCAAGTCATTATAGCCTGAAATCAAAGCCACAAAAGAGGAGGAGGTAAATATGTTACCTATAAAGTTGGTGTAAATATATCATTAGGCAGCAAATTAGATTGTGAGATTCTTGGAAACATAAATTATTAAAAAGTTTAATTATTATTCAAGAGAAAATTCCCCAAGATGATATTTAAAACTGTACTTTTAATCTATGAGAATATATTTATGAAAACATCATCCTTGAAATAGAGTTTATTTTATATTAAAAAAAAAAGTTTCTAGAATATTCTAGGATAGGCTAAAAAGTGCCCCCAAAAGATGTGGGAGGCACACTTCTGGCACTGCCTGTCAGGCTGTTTTCAGAGAGGCTTCACAAAGTAGGGCAACACTCATGTGAGTATGAGTGGCGTCCTCCCATAAACTAGAGCTCCCAACTGCATTCAAAGTCGGGGGAAAGGAAGCCCAATGGCATCCATATCTGTCTCTATGCTCCTTGACTAAGGACACAAGTGAGCAGCTGCCTCTTGCTCTAACCACCACACCTCCCCCCACTGTAACAGCCTATGCTTTCAATGGCCAATTCAAAGCAAAGTCATCCTTCCTTAAATCACATTGGTCAAGTATTTGTTACTGTGCTCAGGAAAGCAACTAACATGGTGATTATTGCCTTACAAGATCAAAGCTAAATATAATTTTACATGCCAAAAACATCATTAGAGTAAGGTTCTTGGGATACAGAGATCATCTGGGATTGTATGAACAAGCCCTGAATGTGACCACAAGGGTGGCGGAGGGAGAGCTGCTGCAGAGGAAAAGGTGGAGTAAGGGAAAGAAAAAGCTGGAAAGATTCAATCCTGCTACCTTTGGAGATTATCATGGCTGTTGTCTTAGTCAGGGTTTCTATTCCTGCACAAATATCATGACCAAGAAGCAAGTTTGGGAGGAAAGGGTTTATTGAACTTAAACTTCCACACTGCTGTTCATCACCAAAGGAAGTCAGGACTGGAACTCAAGCAGGGTTGGAAGCAGGAGCTGATGCAGAGGCCATGGAGGGATGTCTCTTACTGGCTTGCTTCTCCTGGCTTGCTCAGCCTGCTCTCTTATAGAACCCAAGAATACCAGCCCAGAGATGGTACCACCCACAAGGGGCCCTTCCCCCTTGATCACTAATTGAGAAAATGTCCCACAGCTGGATCTCATGAAGGCACTTTCCCAAATGAAGCTCCTTTCTCTGTGATAACTCCAGTCTATGACAAGTTGACACACAAAACCAGCCAGAAGCTATAAACCAAACACATAGAGGAATATTATCCTAGAAGTCAAATTGTGCAGCAGAGGGTGCATAGCCCTGCTTACACCTTGACTCAAGCCTGGTGACAGTTGCCTTTTGACCTTTGGAATCTTAAGAGAAGATTCTGTCATCTTAAACACTTACACATGTGGTAATTTGTCACATCAACTGGAGAACACTAATGTAAGGTCTTTATCTTAATGACCTCTAACAATAATGCTATCAAAGGGCAATTTTAAAGTGAACATCGTATTACAGGAGGTTAAGTATGTTGCCAAATTGCAGATGGAATTCAAACATAGGTGTTATCTAGAAGTGAGGCTAAATCTGTGACCTACAATGTAAATGAAGTTATGTCTTCAAGTAAAAGCAAGAGAACACAAAGTCTTATTGGAAGAAAGTCTTCTAGGAGTATCTACAAGTGTACTACAGCACAAGACTATAACCTTCATGGTTGCTAGACTTGCAGAGAGAAAAGGGTGAACTCTATCAGGATAAGCATAGAGTTATTGCCTTTAAGTATAGCTGGATCAGTGATGTCTTTCTATTATTTCTACCCTACTTGTTACCCTTCAAACTGCCTTCCCTGACAAAGATCTGTACTAAAATGTCCAGCATCAAAGTCCCAATACTGGATCTGCAGAAATGTAGCCAATAAGACAGTCACTCTGCTGTTGTGGAAGCTAATAAAATGGTCCTGATTATTGATCTTGTTTTGTTAAGCAAAAATGCCTCTAAGGACAAGTCAAGAGCAAAGAGGACTCAGATGAAACATGGAAATAAATCAGGCACATGTAAATAGGATGCAACATCTGGGCACAATAATTAAACATCCTGGGATTTTTAGATGGAGGATGTTTAGTCAGTACTGGCATTAGCTTGGCAAAGATATTTTTGGAGCAAAAGTATTTCTTTATGCTTATCACATAAACCTGAGATGTGATGTTTTCTAGAGGAAAGCTGGATTTTTGATGCTATATCATTGTATTAAAATAGAAGTTGCTAAGAGTGAAAATAGCATTGTATTAGTTTGGGTTCTCTAAAGTCACAGAACGTATGGGCAGTCTCTATATAGTTAGGGAATTTGTCAATGACTTACAGTCTATAGTCCAACTCTCCAACAATGGGCAGCAGCAGCTGTGGATGGAAGCCCAAGGATCTAGCAGTTGCTCAGTCCCACAAGGCAAGCAGGCAAGGAAGAGTGAGTAAATCTTCCTTCTTCCAATGTCCTTATATAGTTCTCCAGCAGAGGGTGTAGCCCAGATTAAAGGCATGTGGGTCTCCAGCAGAGGGTGTGGCCCAGATTAAAGGCATGTGCCTCTATGCCTTTAATCCCAGATGATCTTGAACTCAGAGATTTCCTTGTCTTAATCTTCTGGAATCATAGCCACTATGCTTCAAGATTTCCATGCCAAGATCCAGGTCAGAAACTTATATCTCTGAGCCTCCAGCCTTCCAATTCTAGATTGTAGTTCATTCCAGATATAGTCAAGTTGACAACCAGGAATAGCCACTACGTAGCATGATAATAATATCCTGGACACAAGAAAAGCTTTCATGGAATGTTGTACAATAGAATTCTGGACATGCATTGGAATCTAAGAGCTGGCATCCACAGTCTGTGCTACCTAAAGTGTGTCACCTCTTTAAGATCTAAGATTTTAATGTGTAAAATATAACAATAATGATAATTTATCTAAAGAATTTCATGAAAACACATAGACAAGTTGCTTAGTCCCCTTCCTGGAATATGTTATGTGTTCACCAAGTGGTCAATATTCATGATATGAATTATCAGTCGATAATGACATATACAATCATTTCATCTCTTAAAAATAAGAAATTGTACTGCGCATGTTATCAAAAACTGCTAACACTGTGTCTTGAGCCTAATAAGATCTTTCTCCTAGCTTTTCAAGACATATGGAGAGACACATGATGAAACTGAGTCATCATGGCCATATTGGCAGTATTACTTGATAACCATACTGAGATGGTGGGAGTTTTTGCGTCCTTGACTCAGGTCTACCAGGAGGTGCTCAACATCCCTCTCTGAGTCTCCTATACTATCTCTAGTAGTTGACTCTGGCAATAATTCCTTTGCTTAGTAAATCTTCTATTATTACTTCTGTGTACAGGGAACTCATTTTGAGACTAGGTGCTGCTAAGTTACTATTTCTATCCAACAGGTTGTAAGCAGAAGTAATGTATGTCTATTTTAAATCAGTGTATCTTATTGATTTTCCTCATGGGAAATTTCCCAGAGTTTATTTTCACTTTGATGCAAATTTCAAGGTAATGTTCATCTAGAACAGCCTGATGTCAGTGTAAAAGAACTGACTCCAGAGTGCTGGGCAACTGGGGGAAGAGGCAGGCCCACACAGCATTGCAAGTGTACAGTTTATTGCAGCCTTCCAGGCAGCAAGTTGAACCTAGGTGTCAGCAACATCAAGTAAAGCCCTATAATTTGCGTCAGCTAAAGGGATTTATAAAATGGTCAGACACAAGTAACTTCATCCATTGATGGTAAGATGTCTCAGTGAGCCAAGCACTTGACACATAAATGTGAATTCCTGAATTTGAATTCCCAGAACCTACACTGAGCCAGGTCCCACGGTACATACATTGGTTATCCCACAGCTCTTGCCACAAGATAGGAGGTATAGAGAAGAGAATTCCAAGCAGGTTATGGGCCAGCTAGTCTGGCATTATGGGATGATAACTAAGAGACTCTGCAGCAAATGAGGTAGAAGTCAAGGCCAAATATACAAAAATGCCATCCGATATCCACACATGTGTGACAGCTATGTCCATATGTCCATGCCCATATCCCATATTTATACAAATAAATATATTCTCTCTCTCTTTCTCTCTCTCTGTCTCTCGCTCTGTCTCTCTCTCTCTCACACACACACATACACACACACACACACACACACACACACATACTCACAAAACACTTAAATACTTTTGTTTCTGTAGAGTGTTGAAAATCTGGCCAGGATCACTGAATTAGTTACTCCTTTGCCATTGTGACAATATTTTATGAAAGCCATGTGGGAGAGAAGGGTTTATTTGGCATTGTAGCCAGTCATGTTTGGAAAGTCATTGTGATGAGAGGGGTGTGGCTAAAGCAACAATGGTGTATGGCCATGAGTCATAGTGCTTCTGTGGCAGGAAGCAGAAAAAGAGAAATGATGTTCCGCCCATTTCCTGTCTATTCACTGCAGCACTGCAGCACATGGGAAGATCCTGCCTCCATTCTGGATCTATTCTTCAACCAAATGTCTCTGGTATCACTCTTACAGACACACTCCAGGTGTGACTCCCAGATACGTCTAACTCTGATCAAGCTGACAAGAGAGATTAACCATCACACCCCCGCCTAATGCCAATAAGACATCAAATATATCCCTTTAAATCACACCATTCTTTCCCTGGCCACTAAATGATCATGTTCCTCTAATAGTGTAAAATGCATTTGGCTCATTTATAAAAGTCCCCATAACCTTTAACAGAACCTAAACTGTTGAAAAGTGAGTCCCTTAAGTTACAAAATTCAGTAAAATAAAATAAAACATAAAAATAAGTTATGCTATTTCTAATACATAATAACAGCGTAGAATAGACATCCTTATTTTGAAAGAGGAAAATGGGAGGCAGTAAGGAAAAATCATACCAAAGCAAGACAGAAACCCAGTAGGGAAAATATTATAATACTGCCCGATGGTCTCAGCCCTCTGGCTGCCCAATTAACAGCATGAAGATGTTTCAATTATTATGAACACTTAGCCTTAGCTTGATAGATTCTCTACCTATTTATCTACGTAAGCATAATCATCTAGCTCTATCTCTGTCCCTCCATGTGGCTTGGTTAACCTCTCCTTCAGGCCTAGCTCATGCTCAGTTCTGTGTCTGGTGGGCAATTCTCCTGCCTTTGACACTTTCCTAGAGTTCTCTCTCTGCCCAGAAGTCTATCCTCTCTTGCCTTGCTGTAGTCCATTCAAGTCTTCATTAAAACAATCAGAAGATGATGGAGAAGATGTTCACAAAAACACAGAAAATACAAAGACAACCTTTATGCAGTGCACAAAAGATTATCCCAACAATAAATCCTCCAGGTTCAAGTCCAGCGCCTGTAGTTTTGGTGGCATTATCTTGGCTACAACAGCCTTGGAGAGTCCCATCCTACATGCTGCCTGAGATGTAGCCTTTTCTCATGACAGTTCCTTTGCATGCTGCATCTCAGTGGATGTCTTCCAGTCCTGTATCTATAACATTCTTGGGTCTCTATTGCAACCCAGCTTCTTTAACTGTCACAGCTTCACCTAATGCTCTACCAGGGTTTCCTGAGGTATCATTTGCCCTCCTCAGCCCGTTAGACTCTGTTTGCATGTCTTCTTGATCATTTAATTCTTGTAATTTGCATGCTTTCAAAAATAGCATGATGTATCCAATGCTGCCAAATTCTGTTGCCAATTTGAAATGTGGTTATCCTCCTCTAGTCCTGTTAGAGTGGTTTCTCTGCAACATGGAAGGAGAGCCCAGGACAAACACTTCCGTAGATGGTTGATTTTGAACACAAACATCTCCTATGGTATTCTCACCTCAGCGTCTCACCCTTTGGATCAATTTGCATTTTTATAAGCTTGAATCTTTGATAAGTAGATTCTTGCCCTCAAAGTCCCTTTCCTATTGTCCCAGTACAGAACCCATGGTTTCTCTTTAATGGCACAAATTTATATAACAATTATAAATGTATTCTCCTTACCTACCTTGTCTGCAACTCTTGACTCACTTTTGTGTCTTTCCTTTCCAAAGTGTCCATCTTTCATGTCTTCCCACCTCAATTTTTTTTAATAAACCTCTGTAATTACATTGAGCAATAGCCATGTCATAACCCAAATGTTATCCTAACTTAAATTTCTTTCACTCAAGAAAAATTCAGCTTCACTTAAAAATTAAGTCTTAAATTTTCAGGACCTAAGCAAAATGCACCCAGATTTTTTTTCAGATTATAGTAGGAATTACCTATAGCTTAGTTCTCAACAGAGCTCTCATTTCCCTCCCTATGACACCTCAGGAGCCTGGCTTGCAATAGCCACATATTCCTCACCATCCTGGACTTCTAAAATCTCACCAAAATAGCTTAATCAGCCCAGGGTTTCTCTGACCTACAATTTCATACATTTTCACATTTCTCCCTGAAAGCAGGTTCCAAAGGCTAGAATCGCACCATTAGATTTTTTTTTTTTTTTTTTTTTTTTTTTTTTTTTTTTTACTGGAAGGAGCCTAGTCCTTAGTATCAACTTTCAGAATTAGTGACTGCTTCACTGGGCCAGAATAACAGACAAAAGCAACTTATGGGAACAGAGTGGTGACAGTTGCTTTCTAGCTTCAAACACCAAATGATAAAATGGCAAAGGTTCTGAGTGACAAAAGTTAAAAATTAAATTTACATCAAAAATCAAACCAAGCATTTGGTGAGGCTACTGACCCTTTAGAACCCTCCAAATGGGGCCAGCAAGATGGCTTAATGGGTAAAGGCACCTGCCATTAAGTCTGACAACTTGTATTTGATCCCCAGGTCCCTAACAGAAAGAAACAGATTCCTTAAAATTGTCCTCTGACTTCCATATGCACACAGTAGTATATACATGCATAGATAGACAAATATAAAAATGAATAAACAAATAAATAAGATAAAAATATTAAATCTATAAATGGAATTTGTGCCCTCTCCCAAATCCTTTCAGTTAGCAAATGGCTCAGAAGTGAGAAAAGGACAGTGTGCCTCTCCATCAAAGATTCATTAGCCCAAAGCACTTCTCACTAAACAGAGAGGAAAAAGCAAAGTCGGAAAAGAAATACACCAGACATGAGAACTGCTATTGAATTTTTTAAATCTGATTATCAAATGGAGTAGATTCAGATATATTTCCAAGCTCTTAAGTGTGTCCCTTTCCAAAGGAATCTTGACCTAGACTGGAGGAAGCTGTCTTAGTCAGGGTTTCTATTCCTGCCCAAACACCACGACCAAGAAGCAGGTTGGGGAGGAAAAGGTTTATTCCACTTCCACTTCCACACAGCTGCTCATCACCAAAAGAAGTCAGGACTCAAACTCAAGCAGATCAGGAAGCAAGAGCTGATGCAGAGGCCATGGATGGATGTTTCTTACTGACTTTCTTCCCCTAGCTTGCTCAGCCTGCTCTCTTATAGAACCCCAAAATACCAGCCCAGAGGTGATACCACCTACAAGGGGCCCTCCCCCTTTAATCACTAATTGAGAAAATGCACCACAGCTGGCTCTCATGGAGGCACTTCCCCAACTGAAGCTCCTTTCTCTGTGATAATTCCAGCCTGTGTCAAGTTGACAGAAAAAACCAGCCAGTACAGAAGTTATGATTGCTGAAGATCTAAAATAATACATGACAAAGAAGCAGACTAAAGAATTTACTCATTCTTCATGGGGGATAATATCCCAACTGTCCCCTAAACCTCACCAAAGAGAATAGAACATGAACCACATCTTATAATATAGAGCAATGGTCTTCTACAGGAAACAGACAGGGCATTCTTGGTCACTGATATGAAATCTAATGGTGTCCAATCCCCTGTAGATGTTTTTTGAGGTGTCTGCAAAGTAGGATGTGAGGATTGCCACAGGTCACCATTGATTTGTATGCTCCATTTCTACTTCCAAATAAGGACATTTATTACAATTCCCCAATTTATGCCCTGTCATTGTATACTGTATACATACGACACAGGGGGTGGGTATCCCAAATCTGTCACCTAAGGGGATTTGAGTGTGGCCTTCTTTAAGAAAAGAAGTGAGTATGTTTTACTTGTCAAGAGAGAAAACTTGTTTGGTGACCAGAATGACTATTTTCAATCAAGGATATAGAAGTTGCTTTAGGCAGGAGAATTTGTTTATTTGTGTCTCACCCTCCAACAGTACAGTCAGAACGAGGATGTCTCTGCAAAGATTGTTGCCCATTTAAAATTTAAAAATATGTTTTTGTTATTGTTCCTAAGCCACTGACTGATATATGGAATTTGAGTGTCCCATCCATACTGCCCTGGTGGTCACAGTTATGAAAGATGCCAACAGATTCTACCTCATGTATGGACTTCATTCTGACTTTTTAAAAAAAATTTTCTCATCAAACTTAGGTCCATATGAAACAGGTATATCAGTCAGTTGAATGCCCAAGGAGAATGTGGCCAACAAAAATTATGGTTCAGCGACAAGCTTCTTTATATTGTCTATAACCCCACAAAATGTGCTCTACACAGCCACCCAGAGGTCCCCAGCAGGACCTGAGCCCATGTGCCAGCAGACTTTTTCTGTCCATTAGTGTGTCCAGACTGGCCTCGTTCTTCTCCCTGTCCCTGTCTTACTGCTTTACTCACTACATAAGCTCAAAATGTTGGCTCAGGATTTCTTTCAGAAATGTGCTGTAACTCTAGAGTCAACTGAAGTCTTGGTGCATATCAATGTATAAGATAATGACTTTCAGTGTGGCATTTCATACACACATATAACTTTTTATCTTATTGATCTCCCATTTCTTGTTCCCTATTTCTTTCCTCTATTCTAATAGTACAAATACCATATTCTCCTTTCCCCCTACATTTTACTTCTAAGAAAAAACGTGCAATATGCCTTTGAGTCTAGCTTATTTTTCTTAACATGATGATCTCTTGTTCCTCCCATTTTTAGAAAAGGATACAATCTTTGCTTTGTATTATATGTATATGGATATCACATTTTGTTCATGAACACACAAATTGGTTCCACCCTTGACTATTCTGAATGGTGCCTTGGTAGATCTGGTAGCAACTATTTGCATCATATGCTGACTTAGATTCATTTTGTTAAATACCTAGTAGTGAGTATAGATGGATCTTGTGATAAGTAAAAACAGCAATTTCACATACATATAAGATAATAATAGGAGACTAGTGAAGTTTACCTGTTTCTTAAAACAGTCAAGTAAGGCCAAAAATATCTTTTGTTTTCAATAAAGACTATGTATGTTAATCTTATCATTATTATTTTTTTATTTTGGCTTTCCAATAATTGAATCTATGCAACCATAGATTATCTTATCAGATCCCTTACAGTGAGGGCTACGTGAAGGACAGCACAAAATCATATCCACACTAGATGTGTCAAAATATGAACAATTAGAATTAGGAAAAACCCTAAGGATTGTTCAGACTCTGTTGGTTTGAACCTTAGAGCTACCACTCTTCAATTGTACAGTCTCAGGCAATTTTGTTTACTATTTGTGACAGTTTTACTACCTATAAAATATAGATAATAAGACAAATTATTCTCTTCTCATTACATTATAATATATACTAAATAACCCACAAATTTTAGTGGCTCCAGACAGAGTTGCATATATCTTACTCCTGATATATATAACCATATGAATTGTTTCATACATGGCTATGCATCACATGGGAGATATGCATACACCACACACACACACACACACACACACACACACATTCCATTCTGTTGTTCTCCCACCCTTTCTTGTCTTTCTCTTGTGACTCACTGAATTTAACCAGTTTCATGTGTGTGACCATGAAATTTGAATAATCCACTGTAGCCTGGTAGATTCACTGGTGAGTATGTAAATGAAGAAAATGACTGTTTCTCTTCAAGAATTCACCAGTAGCCAATGATTCAGCAGGATGGGGTCTGATCCTATGAGTCTCTCTGTGATTCGTACTTGATTGGTGATAGGTACAGTCCTCTGCAGGCGATCGTGACTACTGTGAGATCATGTCTGTGATGGCTCTGTAATGCCTAGAATATGGGTTTTCTCAGTCCTTCTATCTTCTGGCTCTTACATTCTTTCAGCTCCATCCTTATTAACGTTCCCTGAGTTTTAGGGGTGGTATAGGTATTCTATCTAAGGAAAAGCATCCAATCATCACTCATTCCCAGTACCTCAAACAGGCATGAGTCGGTATTCAGTGTAATTATTTTATATTATTTTCAAAAGAAACTCCCTGAATAAGGCTGGATGTAGCATTTGTGCATGGGTATAAACATGAATGCTGGAAAGGCAGTGTGATATCACATATCTTTAAACAAACAACTCACAGAGAATTTTTTTTCCTATGAACCAGGCTAAAGTCTCACAGCTGGAACATGTCATATCCACAGTAGCAGAAGAAGCCAATAGCCAATGTTGGTGCTCCTTAGGGAAGACATGCAAAACACTGCAGACAATTAATCAATATCATCTTACAACATAAGCAAACACATTTTACTGAATTATTTCAAGGATTAAATAAACTATAATTAAATTCCTAAGTTAGCATGTTCCCAGTGACTGTGTAGCTCATGCAGACATAAGCTAGCTAGAGCTAAGTGGGTTTTCCTGGCCCTCTGCTCTTTGGGCAGCAGCTGCACACATTGGTAGCAGGGAACGGATGTTCTGGGTAGCGGTGTGTGGCATTCCATGCTGAGACCTGTCATCTTTGACAGATGAATAGCTGATGGCATCAAACTCCAATTTCTTTTTTGTCAACATTTGCAGAGTTTTTTCCACAAATAAAAATGCTGAATTCAGCAAGGCAAACTCAGTGAGAAGATCTATGGCCCTGAAGTTTGCCTCATTCATGCTTTTCTTACCCAGATGGTAGAGAACGCTGCAGAGCCGTGTGGTATTCTCCTCAGGGAAAGAGTCTAACCTGACGTGGAGCTTTCAGATTTGAACGGCCTTCCCTCTTGTTTCTATCATGTCCTCCTGCAGTCTACTTACTGTCTTCCCCCTGCTGTCTCAGTCCTCTTACTCAGTCTCTTGTGTCTCAATTAACATTTCCCTTTCACTCTTAAAATTCCCTTAGGATATGTGTGAACAGTATGCCCTGATTAATTTAAACACATATAGGCCTTCTCTTCAGCCTTGACTATTCAAAGTTGTAATTGTACAAGTGTTTCTTTTATTACTTAGGTCGAGACTGGAGATCAGTTTCTAGGCAGCTGGAAAAAAGGGAGGAGGGAAGGGAGGAGCTGCTTTATTAGCTGAATGGTTCCATGGATTCCGTGGTTCTTTCACACGCAAAGGCTCCTACTCTCAATGCCAGTGATTTTCTCACTGCTGTGACCAAGTAGCTGGCAAGCAGCAACATAAGGGAGGAAAGATTTATTTTGGCTCAAAGTTCATCATGGGTGGAAAGGCAAAGGGATCATCTCCTGCCCCAGTAATGTGAGACAGCTTGCTCGAATCTTGAGGAATCTTAAGCCAAAGGAAGATGAAGGCTGGAGATGAGCTGGTCTTCTACTTTTCCTTTTTTTATTCATCCTAGGACTCCAGACCATGGGATGTTACTATTAAGGCTCAAGGCAGGTCTTTCATCCTTGTGAAATCTTTGGAAACATCCGCACATACATCCCAGAGATGGGCTTCACTGATATCCTGTGAGTTCTTTAACCCAATGAAGCTGACCCTTAACTGTTAGTCTCCATTTCTTTGTGAAGTTTACCTAGAAATTTATGCTCCATGTCACTGAAGTCCAATTTGCTAAACAGTCCTCTTAATTCTACATGTTATATGTCACCGATCTTATGGCTTTAGAACACAAGGTAGTATGGATCCCAAAAACCCTTTATTTTTTGACCCAGCCATCTGGACCGACCCTACAAATTCTGTAGCTATTTTAGCTATCTGTGGATATGAGACACTACTTCACACAAACAAATAATTTAAGCTTTATGAGAAGAAAACAATATTAAAAGTAGAGTCATAAAAACTCTCAACATTTATGGGGCAATAAAGACAGAAAAGATCTGCAATTGATCTAAAATGAGTCATTGCATAAAGCCCATTATAAAGAGAGTCAAGAATTAGAAAGTAAAGGAACACCTAGCTGTGAGGACATGAGCCCTGACCAAAATGAAGTTAGTTATAATGCTGGGAATCAGGTGATCATTGAAAATGAGCTGATAAATTCAGAAACATTCCTTTGTGGAAAAAAAAGTTGCCTACTTAAAAAAGAATAGTGAAAAATCTTTGTCCTTAGCTGGTCTACTCCTGCCACTTCATGTCTCCCCCAGAACAGTCACCAAGAACATATTGGCTCAGAAGTCCAGAGTGTATGCTGTTTTTGCAGAGGATCCAGGTTCAGTTCCTATCATCCACACTGTGTGGCTTAAAACCATCTATAATTAGGGTTCCAGAAAATATAGCATCCTCTTCTGGCTTCCACAGGCACCAGGAAGACATGTGGCACATATATAGGCATGTAAGTATACACACACACACACACACCTGCCACCACCACCACCACCAAAATAAAAATAAATAAATCTCTAAAAACCTGATAATCTAAAAGTACTGTTATTTACTAATCCATGAATCTCACCAAACACCAAGATGAACATAATGAGAAGCCCAACTAGAATAATAATCAAACTCATGATTGACAAAGACAAGAATTCTTAATGAATTATTATGTAGTAAAGAAATACAACATAACTAATGGTGATGGTCTTCTTATCAGAAACAAGGAAAGGGAGAATGCTAAACACATTTAAAGTCCTGGGGTGTAGAGAGGGAGTGAGCTTGCATCTGCAACTGGTAAAAGTGCCTTCAAATAATGGAAGTCAAAGGCATCCTCAGATAAAATACAGGAGGACAGAGGATGGTGGAGGGAGAGGGGGGAAACAAAGGATGGAAGGAAGGGAGGAAGGAAGGAAGGAAGGAAGGAAGGAAGGAAGGAAGGAAGGAAGGAAGGAAGGAAGGAAGGAAAGAAGGAAGGGAGGGAGGGAGGGAGGGAGGAAGGGAAGAAGGAAGGAAGAAGGAAGGGAAGGAGGGAGGGAGGAAGAAAGGGAAGAAGGAAGGAAGGAAGGAAGGAAGGAAGGAAGGAAGGAAGGAAGGAAGGAAGGAAGGAAGGAAGGATGGGCTTCTTGACAGTGAGTATGTCTCTCTAGAACAGTGATTTTTCCACTTGTTGCTGGTGAATGACCAAGCTTTTCACAGGGGTTGCCTTAGACCACCATAAAGCATAGATATTTACTCTATAACTCATAACAGTAGCAAAATTACAGTTACAAAGTAGCAATGAAAGAAATTTTGTGGTTGGAGTCATGACAACATGAGAAACTGCATTGAAGGGTCACAGAAGGTTAGGATCCACTGCTCTAGAAATAAGGAAGTCCTTCAGGAGAAAGGGTATACTTCAGAGAGGAAATAAAGAAATAAGTCTACACAAAGAAATAATGATGAGCAGAACTAGAGGGTGAATACATAATTTGGAATCCAGAGCTGCTACAGTGTTTCATCTAAAGTGTCAGATTTTCAACAATGAAATACTGAGGTACACAAACTGGGAGGTGGCCAAGGTTATCACCGGCTTAGTGATGTATGCGATAGCAGTTGCAGAGAAGAGGGACAGTAACAAAGTTATGTCTGGGGAACATCTCAACATTTTACTACAAATAATTTCACTGTTCTTCCTAGCTTCACCTGCACACCTGCCGGGATTATAGGTGTGACCATGATATTCATCTAAATTATACTCTTGATGTGACTTTCTCTTTACAATTTCAACCTATCCTTAATTCACCAACAATATACCATGGCTCTTTCCATTTGGAAATTCAAGTGCTTTCTTCCTGGAATTTCATGATTCCTAGAGAAAAAGATAAGTACCCCTGGTCTTGGATACTTGTACCATTCTAGCAAAGGAGGAGATAATTGATGGGTATTTATCATAATGGTCAACTCAACTCTCCGCTCTGGACTGTGAGTTGTAAAAGATGAGAGATTTTCAGTTCTTGTTTACTAATTCTCAAAGTGCCCAGTGAGAAAAAGGCACTACACAAATATTTTTGAATAAACAAATGGTCCAGAGGCATAAGCAAGGTACTTGCTGCGCTAAAAGTGTGCATTTCATCACCAGCAACCAAAGCCTATGGTGTAGTGCCCTATAATGGTAAAGGAGATAGGCTTCACCAGAAACCTTTGGTGTAGCATCCAGTTATGTCATATGCTTCAACACAAGGAAACAGTGACAATTAAGATTTTTGAAGATGAAGATTTAACATGATGCTCTTTATTTTCTTCAGGAAGAAGAAGCAAAAAGGTGGTTTCTTGGTGCTTGCTTTAGGTGGCCTTCGGGCTATTAAGGCCCAGGCACCCTGTTAGTTACCTCATTAATAACTGCACCACTTTTTAAGATAATGTTGTAAAGTGCCCTTTTCATAGTAAGTTAATGACCCTCAGGAAAGAGCAGAAAATAATGAGTGTTTGCCAGAGTCCCTTGCCACAGGAGACATACAGTAAGAAGGTAAGGGAGCTAAACCACACATCACGGACATCTAAATGCTAAATAGACAGAGAATTGAAAGCCAAGCCCCTCAAAAGAATCCTGGCTTCCCTGACTTTTATAGGGAATTCTATCGGGAATTTCTATAACAATGCAATTTTCACACAGAAATATTTTTATGATTAATAATATGTGAAAAGCATAATAGGGTCCTTACAATACCAACTTCAAAATATTGAACAAGTTTTGTCTGGAAAAGGTGTGATCTGCTGTTCCATTAGTGTTTAGTAATAGAATTTCAGTCTCTGTAGCAAGTATTTCTGGGGATTAGAGAAAACTTAACAGGACCTCATCTGAAACAGTTCAGCTAGGGGTATCTGAAGTTTCCACGAGCTTGTTTAGTTCAAGGGACCTAAAGAATAACAAGGGGATTAACAAACATTATCATAATTGTTTGGCTAATTATTAATATTGAACATGTGTACGACTTCATTCTCCTCCTAAAACCTCACCAAAATGTGTATCAAAAGTGTATGTGTGTGTGTGTGTGTGTGTTTCTGTATTGTATGCACATTAATGTGAATACCTGCAGAGGGAGAGGAAATAGATGCTGGCTGTCTCTGCCTCACTCCCTTGAGACAGAGTCTCTCACTTAAATAGAAATAAAGTTCACTCACTTGGCCTGACTGGTCGGTGAGCTACTGGGGTTTAACTCCTTCCACTGTTTAACACTGCAGTTAGAGGCAGGCACCTTCACATCCAGTGTTTTGAATGGGTGTGGAGATTGAAACCCAGGTCCCCATGCTAACACAACAAGTACTCCTATCCACTGAGCCATCTCCCTATTACCTACCAAGATGTTTTTAAGTTAAAAAGGAAACAGGAAAAGGCTGGTAGACAAGAAGAACACCTCATCAGAGAGACTTTTCCCTCCAGCCTTCAAGAAACAGACCAAACCTGCTCTGCCCAGATGACTGTAGTCTCCTTTATACTAACTTAGTAAATATTTCAGGACTCCATTGTCTCTCCCCTTCAACAGTAATTCAAGTTTCAAATACGCAGGAACTCTGTCTTTGCCATGTGCCCAGCCCTTAAAGTAGCACTTGATGTATTAATAGAATATGGATGTAATAAATACCTGTTGAACAAAACATCAATCCTTGTCTGATATGTTGACATCAGACAGAACAGGGGAGACCAAGTCACTTAATAAAGGAATTAAAACATAAGTATGTGTAGAGATTCTGATAGACACCCAGACAATTCCTACAGATGAGTATCAGAAGACTCTTAAAGACATAAATTTTCAAAGGACAGATGTGCAGGATTGAGTGATGACTAAAAGAAATACAATCCTAGATAAGGAGAAATTAGACACCAAGGGCTTCTCTTTAATTTCAATTGTACCAATAATTACATTAAATGCTAATGGAACACACACTGCAATTAGAGGGAGGAGTCTGGCAAACTAGATTAGCATAAACAAGTTGCAATTAGATATTGTCTACAAAAGATCCACTGGATATAAAGACATGGGCTGCAAGCAAAAGGAAGGAAAAATAAGCAACAGACCTACCGTGAATTTACTGGCTTAGGATGAGACAAAATAGGCTTCGAAAGAAGAAACATTCTACAATAAAAAGACTGAAAGAACCATTTTAAGCCTGGAAGGTTAGCTCCATGGTTAAGAGCATGTACTGCTGTTCCTGCAAATAATTTCAGTTCAGTTCCCAGTGCCCATGCTGGGTGGCTCACAACTGCCTGTAGCTCTAGCATCAGGTGATACAACACCATTGTCTGGACTCATCAGGAACATGCATTCACAGGTGTACATACCCCCTTACATACACACATATGATTTTAAAAATAAAAATAAATGTCCAAAAGAAAAATTTTGTAGTGGAGAAGGAATAGATAACAATATGGATATGGATTTGTCTAGTGAAAGCATCAAGATTAAAGCAAATGTTTAGATTCTCAAAGATGGGAGAAAGCTAAATTTTTTTAATCATTATTTGTCCTTTTTGAGATTTAACTTTGGTATGTGTAGGTTTCTTTCTTACTTTTATTACATCGGATTAAATGAGCTTCCTGATTCTATAAAACTGTATTTCAGCAAATGAGCTAACTTGCAGCCACCATTATATTTGACATTTTTCTACCCTATTATCCCTTTCTTCAAGGACTCTACTTAAATATTTACCTTTCCTATAATATTTTAGGACTCTCTTGACTTAGTTGGGTTTTATTTTGTTATTATTTTGTTTTATGTACTTTTTACTATATTCAGATATTTTGTGTTCATTCAGAGATGATGCACCTAACCCTCAAGAAACTGGAGACCCCAGGGAGTTTAGAGGTCAGGTGAGGTGGTGGGTGGGGACATCCACAAGGAGACGAGGGAGTGGGAAAGAGGTATGAAATGTGGAACAGTCAGAAGGTAAACGGGGGTGAGGATAAATATGGAGTGTAAAAAATATAAATAAATAATTTAAAAAGGAAGCAATGGAGACAAATCACCTCAGATAAAGTCACTAGTTCAGACAAACCTTTCCTCCCCAAACTGACTTCTCTCTGGTGCTTTGTCACAGTGACAGAACATTAAGTGTCATCTTTCAAAGAGCATCCTGTTTGTTGTGAATGTCACACTGCAGAGACTCCAAATTCTCTTGTGTTCTCTTGAAGGCTTTTACCTTTGTCTTCTAAGCAATTAATATAAAACTGGAAACTCTGCCTTTTGGGATGGTAGCTAGGTTTGCTGGTTTTCAGTTGAGTGCTGTGACTTTGCTTTGCACATGAGGGCTTCAGGAATCAGTATAAGAATTGGAAAAGGTTTACACAATTGATTGAGGACTCGGCCTCGATTACATTCTTGTTCTTCACTATCCATGACCAGCCTGAACTCTGTTACCGGTTCTTGGGTTTTCTACCAGAGTTTTGCTGCTTCAGGCATGCTGGGTACACACCTTCAACCTAAACCCTGGCAAACCAAAAAGCTCACCTGAGATCCTCCATCCAGAATTTTCTTGCTTTGTATAGTCTCTAGAGTCTTCAGAGAATTGTTTTCGTAGTTTGTTTCCAGAGATTGTAGTTGGAAAGTGAAGGTTGGTTTTTTAAAACATTATTAAGCTCTGCTGATAACAGAATTCTTCCTCCATCTGCTTTTGGAATGTATACTGTGTTTTGCCTTTATTTATTGATGTCTATGTACCATATGCATGCAGTGCCCACAGAGACCAGAAGAAGGTATCAGTTTACCTGACACGTGAGTTACAGTCTTTGTGAGGAGCCATGTAGGTGCTGGAAAATCAAATCTAGGTCCTCTGGAAGAACAGCTAGTGCTCTTAACTGCCAGGCCATTTCTTCAGCCACTTCCATAATTTTTAAATGTCAGATCATGCTAAGTACTGTGAGTGAAGCAGGTGACGAAGGATAAAGGAATGGCACTCATAATACAAGCTCTTCCTTAGTGCTGAGTATGCAGGAAACATAGTAAGAAGATTGGAAAATATATCTATAAAAAAAGACTTTCTAAAATTTATTTTGATTGGTTGGGAATTTCATACATGTATATAATTCACTGAAGTCAAACATTTCTAGCCAGGTGATTCTTAGAAGTCCAGGAAGTTGCTGTAATTTTCTCAGCTAAGGAAAGAACTGAAGCTAAGCCTCCCTGTGTTGTGGAATCGTGTCAGTTTTTAGCAGAGCCACAGGAGATGCAAGCCTGGCAACAGGTGAGCCCACTTAAGACTAAGCTCCAAGTGCAAGGGAACCAAAGCCTAGCCAGGCCATGACAGGTAAGTGCCATAGTGTAGTCATTCTGTCCAACTGTGTCATCTTAGACGATGCTTGGGACCCAGCACCTCCCATAAAGAGAAAAATCACGGCACCTCAACTTTGGAAGCATAGCCTGACCCCTTCCACTCCCAATAACCCTAATGCCCTGTCCTCATAACAGACCCTGCTAGATGCTTTCTGGATTTCATAGACCACTTTTTTCAAACATGATCTATAAATGAATTCTCCCTAAATGACAATTCTGATTCTGGACCCATGGAGGGGGCCTAACAGCTTGTGTCTCTGACAAGCTCCCAGGTGATGCCAAAGTGGCCAGTCTGTACTGTATTTTGAGTGACAAGGTTATGTGTGACTTCAGTGGTTTGCCTTCAAAATCACAGCATGTTATAAGTGCTAATAAAGCACCAACTTAAGACAAAAAACCATCCTCAGCATAGCAGAGATCCACACCAATACCGCAGGGCGCCATGGATGGTTGAATGGCTGACACACCCTCAATGACTGACAGGATCATCAGGTCCGATCTCCCCTACTCCCAGCCTTGGGTTCACCTCCCAACCTCGACTCCTACAGTGTCTTTCTCCTAACGTGGGAGTAGTAGCACTTGACCTAATCAAGATCCTTTCTTCACAGCATAAAGTCAGTAAGTATGAGTATACATAAATGTAATAAATTTTATATGCAATATTAAAATAAAAATATATGGAAGAGCTTCAGTTATTTGTCAAATAGGTTCACATGTAGACCCTGAGGGAAACGTTACTGCCTGACTTGTTCTCCTCATATGGGCTACTGTCACCATGTATCCCTAACCCCCATCTGTAGATGCAAAGTCCGCTTTCAAAGAATGAGACAGGATTCTAGAAAAAAGTCTCTAAGAGAAGTTAACTTTGACATTAACATCAACACACTAAAAAGGGGGGACCAGGAGCTAATTCAGCAGGTAAAGGAACTTACCACCAAGCCTGAGACCTGAGTTTTGTTCCCACATGATGGAAGGAAAAAACTGCCTCCTACAAGCTATCCCCTTACAGCAACAAATTTTTCACGAGTATGCCTATGTGCATGCACTTATACATAGTTAATTTTTAATTATCCAAATAGCTATTTTTAACTAAATGGTCTATTTTTAATCACATTTGAAGTAACTTTTACTAGTATGGTAGCATAACCCTTACTTAGCTGGAGAGCTAGTCTTGGATGTTTGATAAATTTTAACCAGAAAAGATTGTACATGACTGGATTCTAGGCAATATCTCATCAGATCTTTCCATTGTCTGGTTGTTAGCAGGTTTCTAATATAATCTGAGAAAAATCTCTGTTGTTGTAACTCCAGAAGAATTATTTGGGAATGGGCTACCAAATGGCTAAGAGCCAATACTCAGGGACAGAAGGAGTTATACCTGGTATCCCTGTGGATTTCTAGAGGCTACTATTTGGGGTTGGGCCCACCTCAGTCAAACTTATAAAGCTCAAGATATCCAAAGGCAAATTCACTATTAATTACAACAACAGTCACACTAACTTGCTACAGGGCAGTGTTTGTAAAGCACTTCAGTGAGTGTTTTCATTCGATTACACAATGATCTTACAAGGAACCTAAGGAGAGGTATTTGAATCAATTTTTTAAAAGAAGAAAAGTGATTTCTGACATGGTCTCTGATGTCATCCTGCACAGTGCTTCCATCTTATTCACCCCAAGGTCATTTACACAGAGCTCAAACACAGTCAAGAGTCTCAAACTCAAACAAGAGTCAAACACAGAGCTCTTCCACCTGGCTAGACACTATAAGAATTGCTCAGGGATTTCCTATTTCTGCCTTCCAAGACTGAGATCACAGGTCACTCCGCTCACCCTGCATTTTATGTGGGTTTAGTCAGTTTAAACATCCCTGGTCCTTGTGGTTGCCTGGCAAGCACTTTAACCACCTAGTCGTTGTGCTGGTTAGTTCTTTGGTTTATTTTGTTTTCGTTTTTGCCTGGTTGATACAAGTAGAGTCATCTTGGAAAAGGAACCCCAATTGAGAAAATGTCTCCATAAGATTTCCCATAGGCAAGTGTGTGAGGACAACCTCTTGACTAATGACTGCTGCGGGAAGGTTCAGCCCACTGTGGGCAGTGCCATCCCTGTTTATAAGTGAGTAGGCTGAGCAAGGCATGAGGAGAAAGCCAGTAAGCAGCATTCTGCCATGGCTTCTGATTCAGTTACCACAGGTTCCTGCCCTGATTTCCCTCAGTGCTAGACTATGACCTGGGAGGGGTAAGATGAAACAAAGGTCTGAATTGTGGTCAATGTTCTTACCACAGCAAATAAAAGAAATTAAGACAACACCTATGAGAAGAATTTTAATAAATCTCTGAGATGTGTTCTAGTATTTATCCCCAATTTCTAGACACTAGAACTATGATGTGAGGGGCTGGGTATAATGTTTTAAAATCACACAAATAGCCAAGAATCAGAACCAGGGTTTGAACTCACTACTGTATGGTTCCAGAACCCATGCTCTTTCTTACCTATCATATTGTTCTGCCTCCCTATGACAAGCCAGGTTTGCATGAAATCATCATTAAAACAGCAGAGTAATTTGGAAAAGTTCTCCACAAATTGTCAACATGGCATAGTCACTTAAATAAATTGTGAAATTGCCTATCAGTTTAGTTAGTTTCAGCATCTCCAGATGGATCCTGATCATCAGTTCTGACAGGGAATTTGTCATGGAGCTACTGTAGGACATTAGGACTGAGCATCTGTTATAGCATCTCAGGAGGCAGGCACAAAAGCAAGGTCCAGAACAAGCAGAGGCTCGTGTCTTAAACCAGGACAGAACTGCAGTGAATACCCAAAGAAGAGAACCCTAAGCTAGCAAGCAAATTTTTGTTTAGAGTAATTCTAGAATTTCCAGAATGGAAATGGAAACTGAGTTAAGAGTCTCTGGGAGACTTAGATTCATTTCCTTCTTAGAGCAAGGAAGCTGGGGAATGAGTCCGCCAACTCCCATCTGTCACTGGCAACATTCTCACAGGATGCTAACTCTGGGGCTTCTGCCTACCCTTTGAGGAGGCTCGATCTGCTCCTGTAGCCTGAGGAGGAAGCTCCAAGGCAGAGCGTGATGTTTTCACTGAGAAGCCACAAACGATGGAACAGTGAATGTCAAGGGAATCTGAAGAGGTGCTGGCAGTATCTGTCACAGATCCCAAAAATGAAACTGGGTCACAGAACCAAAAGTTCAAAGGAACAGAAGGGGCCATAGGTTGTAGCCAACGTGCAGCATGCTATAAACACAAGAAAGTGTAAAGTAGGAAGAGTAGAATAGGACCATGAAAGGTATCCTGAAGTGATTTTGACAAGGATTGTTGGTAGCTACTGAAAAATAAACACTCAGTTTGTATTGGTGTATCAGATCATTTAATTATGACAAATGACAAAAACTATGGCTAGTAGTGTAACAAGCAGTGAATTATACATAGTAATATCTCTATCTTTTCTATTTAATAGCAAAATCATCCAAGTTCCTGAAGATTAGGAGAGTAAATGTCCCTAGTCTCTTCAAAAGAGTACAATTTCATTTCTTCACAAAGCATTCTTCACCAGAAATGAATACAAATCCCTCAGGATTAGATCTGTACAGGTGTGTATTCTCTTCATATTTTTATTCTGACTTCAGGCCAAAGGATAATCAATATCTTGGGTTCTGAGGCCTTCCAGTAAGTGTTACCCATAATGCAGCATGGTTCAATGCTGTGCTCTGTGCTTATCACACTCCCAAGATAAGGTAGGTCATGGATTTCACCACATATCAGGATCTCCTACTTGAATAAGCCATGCTTGGAAACCTAAGAAAGAGTTCATAGGGTGGTCTGAGGTATAGTAGTTCCCAAACAGTTAAAGCCAGAGTCTTCCTTCAAAGAAAGAAATTTGAACGCCAGGCAAGATTCCCATGCTTAGTGAGCCATGCGAGAAAACTTACAGATCACATTCAAGAAGGAAGTGAGGGAGAACAGCATCAGAGAACGCTTGCTCTACATTAAGCCAGTGTGGCACTCCAAACCAGCTTAGGGACAGCAGAACTCACCCTATTCTTTATGCAGGAAGTGATTGCAGAACCATGGGATAATAAAAGCTGAAGGCCAGGCCCCTAACTGCATCATCCTTTGGAAGATAAACTATATCATAGTATCAATTGGGTTTGCTTTCTGGCTCTGATCTGCTTACCTCCAACAGTTTGACATTTATGAAAGTCTTGGGAATGAACAAGTAAACTAAGTTTATGGTTAGCTAATACTGTGTTTATGAGAATGAGTACTCTCCAATGCCATATGGTCACCTCTAAAAGTCTAAAGAAATTAAAGCAACATAGCAAAGACAAAGAGGGCAAAGTAGCATACAAACAGGAACTGCTAGAGCACAGGCTCAGATAAAGTCAGATTCAAACTATGCTTCCATTGTTGAGAGATCTTAGAAAACTGATTTTTTTTTATCACTTTTCTATTTTCTCATCTACAAAAAGCAAGCTAATAGTACTTTTATCCTATGACCTCCTAGAAAGAAATGTATCCAGAAACCACACAATAAATAATGGCTACCACTGTTGTTGGAAGAAGTACAGTTTGCATTACAATTGTGTCAGATATATTCCATTCTTATACTAAAAAACAAAGTGACCTTTTTCTATGTAGATATTATTACTCCATTTTGTCAGTTGACCAAATAAAGGTACAGGCTATCTGAGCAAATTGTTTCAAGTCCAGTATCTAGTGACTGACAAAGCCCAACTCCCGGATCTATGCCCTTCGCACCACGGAATGCTTCTCCTTGTCTGGCTATGATTTGGATAAACTTCCTCAGCAGACTGTTCCCAGCCAGTTCCATAGGTTGTGGAACCTTTGAGATTTGACATCTCGTAGAGGAAGTGGATGTATAAGGGGTGGGCCTTAAGGGATATAACCTGGCTAATCTTCTTGTCTCTTCTTCCCTTTGGTCCATTAAAATGTGAACAAGAAGCTGTCACATTCTTCCTGCCTCTGTAGATCAGCGCATCATACAGAACTTTGATCACTCAGTAAATGGACAAGAAAAACCCTCTCCTTACCAAAGCTACTTTTTGTCATGTATTTGATAAGAACAACAAGGAAAGTAGCAAATGCCTGTGTTCTGGAGAGGAGTTTGCTGGAATTGTAAGTGCATTTAGCTGTTTTGTGTGCAGCCAAAGGATACTTTCTCCAGGGTTATCACTGATGTGCCTGGTGTCCATCAGTGTGGATGACTGCATATGTTGCTGATCCCTCCCCCCCTTATATGTTCTCCTAGTTGACAAGGAGGGGTATGGTGCTCATTGTCAGAGGGCATCCATATAGACCCAGATTTCTCAAACTATCATATTTGGCTTCCGTTGAGCTGCAAAATTTTTTTTGATGGTCAGAGAAATGTTTTAAAATGGGTGTATTTACCTTTTCTTTCAGTTCCTGAGGTACCTAGCTCTTCTTCTTTATATGTAGTCTAGCATATAAACTGAAATAGTTGTAGATTGAGATTAATAAATTATCAGAATCTACCAGCCAGTCTATCTTTAACAAATGATAAAGTTTCAGTGGCCACACATAATGAAAGATCTGGTTCTAAAGCTCATGTGTATGAGAAAGAACCTACTGGTGTTGCTTTGAATCTGTCCTTGTAGTTGGTGTTTGTTAACTAACCCTTAAGCAGTTACGGTATGACAGATACTTTGTTTGGGTGTGGAACTCTGCTGTACTTCTTTGGGTACCATTTACCTTGCTAATTTAGACAGGGTCTCACATTGCCTTGGAAATGGCTCGGGTGATTGACCAGTGAACCACAAGAATCTGTCTATCTGCCTCCCCAGCACTAGGATAACAAGTTCTCGTGACCCCACTCTTTTTATGTGGGTTCTGAAGATCCAATTCAAAGCTATATGCTTTCATGGTGAGCGTTTTGGGAACGAGCCATCTCCCCAACCTGTAACAGACATTTCTGAAGCATCTAAGAAATGTTAACTTATTTTCAGTTGCTATTATTTCAGGTGGGAAAGTTGAGACAGAAAAATGGAGCAAGTGTCTGTCTTGGGGCTTCCATTGCTGTGAAGAGACACCATGACTATGGCAACTCTTAAAAAGAAAAAATGTAATTGGAACTGGCTCACCATTTCAGAGGTTTGGTCCATTATCATGATGTCAGGAGACATGGCAGCATCAGGCTGACATGGTACCGGATAAGGATCCAAGAGTTCTATATCTTGCTTTGAAGGCAATGGAATAATATTCCATTCCATTCCATCCGGACAGTGCTTGAGCATATGTGACTCAAAGTCCCACCTCCACAGTGACACACTTGCTCTAGCAAGGACATATCTCCTCCAATAATGCCACACCTCCTAATAAGACCATTCCCTATGGCCAACCACTGACACACAAGAGTCGGTGGGGACCATTTTCATTTAAACCAACACAGGGGCCAAATTTTTACAGTGGATGACACACCAAGATTTGAATGAAGTGTTCTGTTCTGGCCACAGTACCCATACGCTGAGGCATTAGAAATCTTTTTTTTTTTTTGTCACTGGAAGCTACTGTTGCTTTAATTTTCTGTAGACTGTTTAAAGTTATATATAGCTAGCTGGGGTCAGAGTTTCTAATTACTAATTTCTAACAACAAACCTCACAAATTTTCAGTTGAGTTTCTACTAGTCAGATTCCTAAACATATATGAACATGTTACTTTTTGCCCCATTATTTATTTTATGAATTAGATATCAGAGAGTAGATAAAGTAATTAGTTCCTCCTAAATCACTTTCACACAGAAAATTATGGGGCAACATTCAAAGTCCAATAGCCCAACTAGACATTTCTGTCATTGGTTTTGACTGAAACCTCTCTCTACTTAGAAATGGGTCATTTAGAGTTGGTAAAATAAGGAAATGTAAGGACCTAGTTCATATCCTAGTTCATATCCTAGTTGCATATGAATTTGAGGCCAGGCAGAGTCCTAATTCTAGAAAAGAAACTGAATGGGACCACAGAGACACTGCATTGGGATGAGGTGAGTACAAAAGAGGCACACTATGTAGCAGCAGACATGGAGCTCTGGAGTCAGATGTGCTCTTCCCAAGTTTGCCAGAAGTAATGAGTTTACCTTCTCTAAGCCTGGTCTCTGCAGCTGCAGAAGCAGACAAGAACAATTGGTAGTCCTCTGTGAAAGTGAAATATCAGCAGATGTAATGGTCCTCAGATCATTTATGGAACTTACTTTATTGAATGATGGCGAAGGGTTTTGAGTCATTGATTTTCATAATTTAAAAAACATCTTATATCTCCATTTCAAAGACCCAGGACACATTGCTCTTATCAATGCCTCCCTAATTTTGTAATGGGGAAAAGAACAGCAAAACAACCCAAGAGTTAAAACACTGTGCCTTGGAGAACAGTTAAAAGGTAGACCATTTCCAACATAGCTTTTGCTTATCCCATGATACAGGACTGCTTGCAATGGGAGAGGAAGCTAGAGATTTTGCTATGGGAACCTCAGCCACAGAAAGGAAGCTCACCTAGGAAATCCTGACTGCCTTAACTAACTTCCCCAGTTTATGCTGCATACTGTGAGTGCCTGCTTTGATGGTGTCATCTCTATCTGTTGCTATTTATTCTATTCGCAAGTCACATGCACACACACACACACACACACACACACAGGGACACTCTACTTTGCCTAGACCCTCTCAACTGAACCTCATCTGACATCCTTAAAGGGATTTTCCCAGTTGATTTCTGCTGGATGTTCAGAAGCCCCTGGTTTGGTATTACATTTCTGCTATTATTGTCCTTTTTGTTTGGAAGCATCACCTGAAATGACTTTCTGCTCTGTCCAACACATGAGCAAGGCTGGCTTTCCAAGATCTGTACTACTCACACTTGATTCAACTCTGTTTAGTGGCTATCTCTGGGCTACCAATTCACTGTAAGGTGACCCAATGGCTGTGCATTATGCAACCCTAACCCTAACCCTAGCCCTAACCCTAACCCTAACCCTAACCCTGACCCTAACCCTAACCCTAACCCTAGGGTTAAAGGTCATGTGGCCTTAAAAGTGGGCTTCCTCAGCCAGTATGCTGGATGCTCCAAATACCTAGTTTGATGATGTTTTGCCCCCTAAACTCACTCATTCAAAACCAAAAATGTAGCTACCTGTGATCCTCCGCTGACTTACCCAAAACACGATTCCTACATCTTCCCAGGCTTCACTTGTGTTACTTTTCTTTTCTTATATATCTGCTTTTTTGGTAAATAGTAATGATGATGGCACTTCTAAAATCAAATAGAACTTTCTTTAGTTTATTCACTTAAAGAGGAACAGATGTGTTTCTAGCAATGCTGGCTTGCCAAGATCTGTATTACTCACACTTGATTCAACTCTGTTTAGTGGCTGTGTCTCGGCTACCAATTCACCACAAGGTGACCAGTGGCTGTGCATCTTGGTTTCTTACAGGGGCTGTTGTTTTGTCAATCCCATTTGTATATGTAAGAGGAGCCCTTATAGATCCATATATTTGAATTCTTGATCCCTAGTTGGTGGAACAGTTTTGGGAAGGATTAGGAGGTGTGGCCTTGTTGGAGGAAGTGTGTCACGAGGGGTCAAAAGACCACACCATTCCCAGTTAGCTCTCTGCCTCTCTCTGCCTTATGCTCATGAATCAGATGTAAGCTCTTAGCTACCGCTCTAATGCCATGCCTGCTCGCCTGCCAGCTCTCCATCATAATGGTCATAGACTAATCCTCTGGAACCAAGAGCCCCAACAAACGTTTTCTTTTTTAAGTTACCTTGGTCACAATGTCTCTTTACATAATCAAAAAGTAACTAAAACAATATAATTTCATGTTTTAAGTCTTTGGCAGACCTGTTGTCTCATACAGAATAGAACAAGGCCCATGAGATTTTCTGTTTCTTTCACAAAATCCAAAAAAGACCTGGTTTCAGGAACCTGGGCTCTTCAATTCTATTCCATTGTTATCCATTACTATGCCAATAAATGGCTTCTCTAATGCACAAATACTATGGATACTTAATGAACATAGATCTCTCTTAATGCCATGGATCTCTGAGAAATACTCCCATGTGGACTTTCTGAGATGCACAGAAAGTAAGATTTTTCAGACCTCCTTCTGCCTTATGAGGCATCCCCTCTAGAACTCAGAGTTCAGTCAGCATTAGTAGTCCTTGGGGATTCTGTACTAATACTAAGATGTTTCCCCAGAGATTCGGGTCTAGTAAATCTTGAGATGGATGCAGGTAACCTGTATTAACAGGTGTGGTGCTCCTTACTCCTACAATGCCATGTGCCTCTATTCTGCATTTTAAGAGGTGCTCAGAAAGACTACTCATATTGCTGTTTAATTTGCCTCTCTGTGGTTAAGACAAAATTCAAAAGATGCTGAGACAGCCTTGTGGAAATGAATTATGTGCCATTAATAAGAAAAAGACACAGAAATGGTATTTTAATCTGTTGACATGGAGCAGAAAGAGCAGGGGCTTTGGAGTTAGGCAAACTTTAATTCCATCTCAATCACTAAGCAACCTTGGGGGCATAATTTAATCTCCATGAACTTCTATTCTTTATATGTGACATGGAAATAAGCCCCGAATTTTACTCTCAGTGTCAGATGAAGTATCTCAGCTAGATGCAAAGCAGAACCAAAGGTAGACATCTACTTTGTGTCTGGATAAGAAACATCTTAGAAAGTGCTGGTGCTGATTGCCATTCTACAAGGAAAAGAACAGATGAAGTGCCATTGGGGAAGCAGGATCTCTTGCGAATTCTTCCCCTACTATTTCCTTGTGGTACAAATGACCTCACCTGGGCTCCAGGGCTAAGGAGATGCCTGTGCAGGTCCATGCCAGAACAATCCAGAAGCGGCTGAAGTCAATGATGACTGACAGCTCTGGGCCAGATCTGAGGAGGCTCTGCTACCCAAAGGGTCACAGAGCCTGCTGACAGGATGCTGTGAGGATATGCTTGTTCTCATGTTCTAACTAGTCAAGGTGACCTTCATGCTTGAGTGAGTTTTAGTCTTCAAAGAGGATGGGCCAATGCAGTAGGGACCATACATATATAAAGTCAGAGAAACCTAGTGCTCTGGGCCTCCGAGTTCAGCAGGAGTACAAGGTTGGTCAATGAACTTTTATCAGCAGCCCCATAGTGAGAACATAAGTGGTTGGCTCTTATAGAGGCTGTGCTGGTCTACAAAGTCATAGTCTGTTTGGTGTTAGCCAGACTTTCCATAAGTCTAACACTGTGGGAAAAAATTCAATATTGATTCAAATAGTTGCCATGTGAAAAATAAGAACTTTATTAGTGGACTTTCTTTTTACTTCAAAATACTATTTTGTTTTTATGTGAAATTACTTGATAGGGACAAATCTGGGAGTCATGCATGTTTCCCTTCTATATTGGAGGTATTAATCTGTTGTGAGACCTGCCTGCTTGAGGCAAAGTTCAGTTGATTGAAGGCAGCTTCTTTTGTAAAATCAAAAGACTACCAAGATCCATTCTTGGGTATCTGATACCTTGTCCTAAAATTTTCTTTCCTATTTAATGTGGTTTAGCCTTCTGTGAAAATGAGAGTGTTTTCTTCCAACTGAATTAGCCATTATTGGTAATTAATACAAAGCATGTTTGCTTGTTTGCACAGAGCGTAGACCTGATAATAACAGAGAATAAGACACAGAAGCTTTTAAGACAGGGACATATTTTCTACATAGAGACCTGAAAGAGGGAGAAAGCCAGTGTAGGGTTGGACAGATTAGACAATGTGTAATGTTTTGAGCTGGTAGAAATGTTAAAAGGAAGAATGACGGACTGTGCCAGTTCTGCCAGGGGTGATTAGATTCCACATCTACTGAAGGACAATGGCCTGCATTTTATCCAGAGAGGACAGAGTCTATGGCTTTTTTTTTTTTATCTCAACTTCAAACCTTATCATTAGACCCATATCTCTCAGTCTCCAGCAAGGTAAATTCTAGACCTGCCTTTCTGGACAGGAGAGTGAAAGATGTATATGCTGTTGATAACTGGTTTGTATTCATTCAATTTAGGCTTACCTTGCCTCTAGCTGCCATTTTTTCCTGGGTTTCTGTTGTTGCACTCTGAAAGACTTATTTCTTTAACTGAGCCAGAAGATCGAGGACAGGAGGGATGCTGTCTTTTTCACTAGCATCTCCCCCACCATGCAGGATTTGACCCTGATACACGCCAGACAACTGGCAGCTACCCTGATCCTTTTCCTTCCATTAACATTTCTTTGCTAGGGACAAATCCACCGTAGGCTGTGTCCACAAACTGTAGTCTTCCCAAAGGAATCCATTTTAATTAATTACTAACTTTGTCCTTAAGTCAGGATCTAAGTAGAACCAATCAGTGCTGCTTTGATCCCAAAACAGAAGTCACAAGTGGATTATTGTCCTTTCTTCTCATTGTTTTCTTCCTTGTCCTTTCACTGTGGGTCCATTAATCACCACCTCTATCAGTTCCTCTGTCTAGTGTGCTCCTAGATGCAGCCACGTTCTTTGTCTCTTTCCCCCTGGTTCACACTTTCCTCTATACACATTGATAGATTTTATCTGGTATTTCTGTCACCACTTCATCTGTCCCATGAACTGGCCCTCCAAGGGTAATCTTTAATATGTTCAAATAGATAATGCTCTCTACCCCAAATTTCTTGAGCATTTTCTGACAAAGGGAAAGGCATGTCTCTAAATGTGTCTTTAAAAAGGCCCTCTGTGATCTGGCTTTACCGCCTCTCTTTAGGTATCATAACTTCCACAAATATGTACAGCACTCCTCCTCTGTGGCTTTGCACATGATTTTCTTTCCACTGAAATTGTTCTTTCTGAATTTGGAGAACTCTAACTCATCTTGAAAGGTCTAAAGGCAAACAATCTGGTTTAGAAAACAGTTCTTAACCTCCAAACAAAGACTTAGTAATTACTTTTTTTGACTTTGATTATGTGTGTCCAAAATGATATACATATAGTTAAATTGTATGAGAATGTGCTGTTTGATTTTATATATATATATATGCTCTGGGCTATACCCCTCCATACCACATGGATTGTATCAGTAGCTAATATAATGTCTTCTTCCCACCAAATTCTCTATCTGACCATTTATAAGTCTAAGGACCTAGGAAAATAAACTTTAAAAATCCTTCTATTCAAATGATCTTTACTTCATTAGCCTGAATTTTCATTGTTTCTTCCCGTCTTTGCTCAGTTCTCTCAGCAAGACTTTACTTACTGCCTTACTTAAATGCCAATAATCTTTTCCATCACACCTCCTTTTCCTGATCCATTGTCTTTAAGACATATTTACCCTTAAACATAATCCACAATCTACTAATGTGTTCTGTTCATTGCCTCTCTTCACTGTTTACAATTAAAATAGATAGTGCTTAATAGAAGAAGTGGTTATAAAAGGCTCAGCTGGAAACAATACAATCAGAACTTGGCATAAAATTAAAATAATACATGTAAATATTTTAAAATGCAGAATGATCATTGAAATAACAGGACTCGAGTAATTTTGTTCTCTGTATGCTTACAATTTTTCAAAATTACCAAAAAAGTCCCCATGTATTCAAAATACTTTGTTTATATTTTTTAGTGTGACATGTCTGGCACCAAAAGTGATATCTAGCATACAGCTGACTCTTGGGGAATATCTGTGGCTTGAAAGAACATCCAAGTGTGAAGAGTGAACAGTGAAAGGTTCTGGGGGATCATTTTATGAGTCAAAATTTTATAATATCAGTCAGTGGCACCTAGTTAATGGCCACCCTGAGATCAGGATATGGCTGGACACTCAGAACTACAGGTTGACTCACAACTGTTAGTAGAGGACAATAGAGCTGTCATGAAGGAATGTAGTTGCTTGAATCTAATATAGAAATAACCCTAGGGAGCCTGTAATTGATCCTGCCACAGCATACTAATGGATGGGGCAAAAGATAAGGGGAAGTGGTCCAGGCCACAGTGAAAATATGCAAGTAAGTGTTCTCTTTCCTCTCTGCTCTTCCTTGGCAACCTTCACCTCCTCTTCTCATCCCTGGAGAAGTCTGGGCTCCATTGAAGCATCAAATACTGCAAATACTTATATTTCTCTTCATGATGTTTGACAAAGGTCTGAAGATTGTTCCACTGAAATCAAGCTCAGGTTTATTGCTTGTATAACTTAATTAAGGACTGACTCAGAATATCATCCACTGGGAAGTTCTGAAAGGAAATCAAGTCTTCCTCAAGTGCAACTGGAAATCATCACCTTATGCAGTCCTAGGGTGATCAATAAAATAGTTCTGAACCACCTTCTGATTGATGCAGGGTTGTTTGATTGCAGAGTTCGTCTTCCAACTTAAGTTGGAGTTTGGAGTCCAATTTTAGTAGAATTCCCTAAAATCTACCTGTTCCTTTCTAATTATGCCAAATGAAGTTCTTAAGGAACAATATAGAGAAGTCCATACCTTCCAAGCCTTGGTCACTTAGGAGGAATCAGACATTGACTGGAAGAAGAAGAATGGCAGGGCTCTTTATTTCAACATACTTTGATTCAGGGGATGGGAGAGGTATTTGGCCCAGTGATGAGCACACCCATAGGATCAGAGGGTCATTGGACTTTACCACTAATGATCACAGGAGCAAACTCCCTAATTCTGAAAGGGGGAACTTTCTGTCCCAATAATAAGGTAATGGCGTTGCCATGGTTATGGTAGCAATAGGTGTAATGCTTTCTGTTTCCTGTAATCTCAGAAGCATAAAGAGGGGCCCAGAAAGTCTCAGTCACCCTATTAAAGCAGTCCAGGTGTGCTTAGGACATGGCAAAACATCAAAGGCTTACAGTTGGAGCATAGATGCTACTGCAGACTCAGATGTCAAATCTCTGTGAAAATACTCATGGTCCTTGGCTGTGCTGGTGGATACTAAATGGGTCTTGAATCCTAGTAGTCAGCACCTTCACATATAGACTAGATTGTCCACTTTCGACCTCATCCAAGAAAAACCATCTTAATACTGCTTTGGTCTGAAGAACCTTCCCACTCTGCCACAACAAGATAACATAAATCATACCCTGGTATGATTGGAAAAGAAATAGATGAGAAGGCAAAATCTGGATTTTTTTTCTTGAAAGAATTATACTCCATACGTCTTTGTGAGAAAATAAATCATAGGAAGATAAAGCAGATGCCTTCCTATGCATCAGTGCATGCTAAGAATGAACCCTTCTGCCCTCTCTGCACACCTCTGACGCTTCAGTGCAATGAACATGTGAACATACCCTAGGGTTTCAGAGCGTCCTAATGCAGGAAATTTATGCACTGAGAATTGATGTCAGACACTTAGGCAAAAATTAACTCACCTGACTCAAAGCTATGAGCAAGGAAGGCAGACAGTTTACAGAGGCAGATAGGAATGGCCAGGGTGTGGTAATGGGGTGTGAAGACTGCTTACCTCTCAAGTCTCTTAGTCTGTAAGGCTTGAGAAAGCAAGTCATTATTTTTAGAGACAAAAACATAGTATTATCTGCATCAATTCTACTCTGGAACACAGATGGAGATGTTATATTTGGAAAAGAGATTAGGCTTCAACATTCAGCCCCAAAGAAACACACACACACACACACACACACACACACACACACACACACACACATTTATCCTTCTATTATATCAAACAGATGAGGTTAAAATGTATACCTCCTGGGGCTAAGGATGTGAGACCGAGTGTTTTTGTTTTTCATCACTAATGTATATTTGCTATTCCCTTCAGGTCAAGCTAGCTGCTCATTCTCACTTCAGTACCCAATACCCAATAGAAGTCCATCTCAGGTCAATGTTACAATTTGCTATATACAATTTAGTGAGTTAGGATTAGAACTCCAAACAGCAATTAGGAATCCTAGTCAAACTTGGGGGCAGGGAGGTATCATGGGTAGCAACAGGGAAACAAATACATGATGATTAAAATCTTAGGGGACAGGAGAATAAGACTTAATGAGGCACACTTGCTTTGCAAGAATGAAAAGGTTTAGCACAGGTGGGGGGGCATCTTGGAGCACCATTACCAATACACCTACAATCATATATCCTATTTTTCATGTATGCACCACTAAGAAGTAAGCACAAAGCTGATATCAGAAAGACGCCTAAGTCCACCGAAGAAGAAGAAATATAGTAGGAAGAACCTCTGGAAGCAAGAACATACCATGAAGAGAAATAACTGCTTCTTATGGTCTGGGATGATTTTGAGAAAAAAAAAAAAGAAAAAAAAAACAGGAGAATAAAGTGAGGTAAGTAACTATGACAGTTTCCTCACTCCTCTACAATAAATCTAAAAAGAGGGTTGGTGATGTGTGATAAACATCTAAACAGCTTTTCAGGGCAAATGCTAAGCCTGCATCTACTCAGATCTTGGACAATGACCTTTGCAGTGTAAGGCTATACAACCTATATACAACTTGAAATGCCTCTGCACAGTATCTAACATGTTACAAGAACCACAGAGCTGAGGTAGCACAGGTAGTTATTTGATTCATGATCCTGGGGAAAAATTCATACCTTACAGTGCAGGTCTAGAATACAGGAAACACAGAGTCCACTGTATCTTCAATAGGGAGGTAGTATTCCCAGCAGTGGCAGAGCTGAGAACTGTCAGACTGGGATGAAGACTCCTGTGATAATGTAGAGACTGGAAGACTAAGGTCTAGGTCGAAGATTATAATGATGAATGGCAGGAGAAAGTCAGGAAAGAACAATAGCATCACACATAAGAAGCAGCTCTGACAAGAAGCATTTCAGCAGGGCTTAGCCTGGATCCATCTAACTAAATGTGTGTGAGCCTGAGACGTCACTCTCTAAATGGATGCCAAAATGAGATATTAACGTACCTCTTCCAAATAAACTAGGTTACTATTAGACCAGTGAAAGAAAAGAAAGAGGAAATATCCTTAGGAAGTTGAGTTGGTGCCTATAAGGACCACTGATTTATAACAGTAGACTCAATTTACTGGGTTATATCAAACACACACACACACACACACACACACACACACACACACCTTTCCTGAGATGCAGCTGGTTTATGTGGAAGAGCGGATAAGCTGTAGAAACATTTTTTAATTGACCATCTCTTTTAGAAAAGTGTATCTAAATGAAACAGGATGACATTTTTTTATAACTAGCATGCTGTACAGTAAATTAATAAGGAAATCGTGTCCAAAGGCCAATTAACAAGAAAACTCTTTTATTGATATAAAAGCAAAACAAAATTTTCATGAATTCCTAATATGTTTTATTCTATCTATTGGATATACTCAAGTTCAAAAATCACTTTTTCTGTTGATGACATCACTGTCGTTAACCACTCTGTAGCAGCAATCCTGTGGGACCACGAGTCTCAATAAAATATCCTGCCTTGAATGGGTAAAACAGCCCAAATAATGCACTGTCTCTCAAGTAAAGCTAAGTAAGTTCTTATTCTCCACCAAGCATCCCAATACCTCACCAATTGTACCATCGGGTTGGTGGCATTGATAAGCACTGATGTCATGCCATCACATCTGCTCCCCAAAAGTTATCAAATAAGAAAAAAAAAAAAACCAGGATCAGATTTATATTCAGCCCAGTGATTAAATACCTTCTATGCAGAGGGGGCAATTTATTCTTACATGAACATCTGTGAACCATACCACAACTTCCAAACATGAATGAAAAGTGGCTTTTCAGATCCAGACCCAAAGCCTAGACAACCCTGGGAGTGGACTTTAGAAGCCATTTTAAAGTTTCTGGTTCCAGTTTAGCCCATAACTCTCAGATAATATCAGTTAGTCATCTCTCATAAATTATCCATAAAAAGCACTTAAAACCTATGCCTATGCATTGGAAAAAGACATTTTAGTCATTATCTAATCAATTCAATGGTTATAGATAGGGAAGATTAAAAAGTCGAATGCCCAGTAATTTTTAAAGCTAAATTGTCCATATTTTCCAAAAAGCTACTTGACAAACTAACTAAATAAAAGTTATATTTTCATTTTACCTTTAACTATGCAGGTATATGTTGTATTTTATACAACATATAAGTTGTAAGTGAAAAGGAAAAAATCAGATTGCAATCCATGATTGTGGTCTAGATGGTTCCAATGCTCTTGTAGATAGATTTTTGATCCATCCAAATAGCTGGACCACGTAGCGATGGTCATGACTTCATTATCATTGCTACATTTGAGTCACTAATATAGGAAAGGAAGCTTATCTAATAACCAATTCCCCAAGCCAAGGAAGACTCTCCCCTTTCACTAAATAAAGAGAAAGCCATTCCAATTTGACCTCAGAGAACCATGTGCATGCATACGCCTTACTCCCCGGATCCTCTCTGGATCAGAGGATGCAACAACTATTTGGTTTCAGTCTCATACTTAGAATGACAGAAAAGAGAATACAAAAAGTCCATTGTAAATTTGTACAAAATGTATGCATATATAAATACATATCTATGGGTGTATATAAATTCTAAAGATTATATTCATCTTCATCTTTAAGAGTCAGAGTCCCATACAGTTGACATATTGGCATTCTTTCTCTATTTTTCTCATTTTTAAAATAGTAAGAATCAAGCATGCTACCTTATTAATACTGAATAGCAAGTGCAGGAGCTGAGCTGTAGCTATAGAGGGTTGGAGCAATTCGTTTGACGGGACATTAGTAAACAAAATCCTTAGAGTAAATTTAGCTATTTTCATATTGCCTTTTGTCTCATAAAAATGAAAACTTGAATGTCATATGGGTCAGTTGAGCTCTCTAAGTAGCAATCTAAGCAGACTCTATAGAAATTTGCATTATCGTGTTTATTACAATAATTTGGTGTGGGATCTGGCCTACTATAATTTCATGTAATTATCATTCTAGCTCAGAGAAATCTTGTGTGATACCACCAGGTTCACAGCATATTAAACTCAGAATGAAATATGATTGACAAGCTGCATCATCTTTACATAGAACACTATTAAAATATTAAACCCTAATCAATTGATGGAAAAAGGCGTAGACACTTAAAGGTGCACAATGATAGCACATTACAGATGTGTGCTTATGGTTAGAGGTATCAAGATTTTTTTTAATACACATAATTAGTTTATTTCTTGTTCCCTCTATTTCTTTTGGGAAAAAAAAATCTATGTAGGACATTGCCCCCTAGGGTGCACAGGCTGCTTCTTAGAAGGGGATTATTATTGCATGCCTTGAATGCACTGTGATTCATAAGGCAAGAACACATGAGTCGCTTCAGCACCAAGGAAGTGGAATCAGCATCTAGCGCTGCTCAAAACAGAATATCTTATTGCTTTAATAAAATGGGAAATTATTTACTGTAAAAAGAGTGCACCAACTAATGGGAAAAAGTAATATCTATGCATTTATGTAGAGTTCATTGAGATGATGAACCTTCCTTCTGGGTTCTTGATCCTATGCAGATTGCACATTCTAAACCCTTTCTGTAAGAAGGTAGTAAGAGCTACAATTGGACGAGGGCAAGTTAAAGAGATTAATGGGCATTCTCCTTCACAGTGCCTTAGCCATTCTATTGTACAGTGAAGAGCTCTGATATACTAACAGCTTCCTTGGTGGCCCGAGGGAGTGAATGCACTCTGACCTGTTACTAGGAAGTGACTAAGGCACTGGAGAGAATCTGGTTCATTGCTTAATATATTGTATCCAAAGATTATACCTGGTCTTCCTAATTATACAACATGGCATGCTTAAACGATGGTCTTCTGTGCTTCATAAAGGACTTGGATGATATCTATGGGTGACTTAATCAACCTTATTAAATTATGTTACAAAGATACACACTGAGCTTGGAAAATTTTATATATAACTAAAACATTAGAGGCAATCGTTTCTTAGCATAATAAGCACATACAACTTGAAACAAGACAGAGCGTAGAGGGAAGCTGGTGGCTTGGGAGAGGGGTGTGTGCAGGGGCCCCACTGCCCTACACCAAGCAGCAGAGTCTAACATGGAGGGACTTATCTGACATTTAAAGAGAGGACAAAGATTTATCTTCTCTCAGGCTTTCCTTTTTCCTTAACATTTTCTATGTGTTCAGGGAAGTTAATTAGGCCAGACTTGGGAAGAAAAAAGGTCTCCCTTTGCTGTGTATCAGATGCAGGCATGGGGTCATAACTAAACAAGCTGTAAACAGTTTTATCCTGTAAGCATTTACAGATTTAACTTGGAAATTGTCATGTCCTGTCATCCAAATTGCCCAACATCTCCACCAGTCTTTCCCCCAAACACATACAGTACAAGCACACACAGCACTGCCTCCGGGTGGCAACTGCATGCAGAGAACCACAGGCACTGTTTAAATATTAACCATGTTTTTAATAGATGGCATTACAGCACATCCATTATTTGTTTTTTCTGTTGTGGTTGTTTCTGTTATTCACAAAAGGGGAAAACATGGGTGTCATCATTTTATAATAGTCTACTACAGAGTAAAATACAAAAAAACTCTTCCAGAAACAGCAGAAGCCAGGCCTACACCCCTGACTTCTTCAGCCAGTGGCAACCGTTATATCAACAGCTGGAAAGTCAGAACAAGAATATACAGTTTTGAGGATATATCACAGAACTATAGTTTGCTTCTGTATTTGGTACCAATATAATATGTATATAACAAAGGTGCACTTATTCTAAAAATAAAACAAAAACATACTGGTTGGTTAGATACTGCATTTTCAGAACTGCATATTACCTAATACTTTTTTTTTTTACATAAAGGTAACTTATGCAATATATAATGATGAGTAAAACAATAGCACACACTAATCCAATTATAGAAAAAAAGAAGAAAGAACCCAATCAAAACCAAGACAATCACTTTCCAAAACAGCTCCTTCTTTGGTCTGCACAACCAGAGGAAGTAACCATGAAGGCGAGACATATTCAGCACCAGACCTGGCTGGACAGCTCCCGATTTCTCTGAGGCTAGACAAAGCCAAAAAAAAAAAAAAAAAAAAAAAAAAAAACAATCCCCAAACCAAAAACTAAACCAAACCAAAATGATCACCAGTCAAGTGTGCAAGTGGGCCTTAATGGTAGCAAAAGCAGACAGTATGTTTTTTTTGTTTTCTGCGCTCGGCCAGCGAGAGATATTTCTAAAAGTAAACTCTAATTGTGCCCAGGAGAAACCAAAAAGTATGATGATGACTGACTAGAGAGGGGTTACCTGTCCTAAACGTCTTTCTGGGGCATTCTATGTGGTCTCTGGTGCTTAATGTAGATGTTCCCTTTATAGTATACTATTGCCTGAGCCCAGCTGAAGGTGGGGAGGGGGAGGGGAGACAAGCTAAAGGAAAAGTGAAAAAGCCCGTGAGGGAGGGGCAGAAAGGCGACTAAACCTTCACTTGACAGCTATATACAACATCACCGGCCCCCTCCCATCCCTTTGCTTCGGTGTCAGTGTCTTATATATTTGGTAGCTTGTGCGGTTTGGTTTCTCCTCCTTATTGAGGGGGGCACGGGGTGGGGAGGGAAGATGCAGCCTTCATTGACAATGAGAAATTATGTGATTTGTCATGCGCTTGGACTGTGTTATTAGTAGTATAATAATTACTATAAATACCAGTAAAGTATTATCAGCGTTATTTCTTCCTCTGAGACTTTCCTCGCCCAATATTTACAAATACCGCACAGTGCCTCGGCGGAGGAGAGACAGTGAAAGGGTGGCCAGGTAAGGAAAGAGGGCAGAGAAAACAGGGGCCAAAGGAGAACAGAAAAGGAAGAAAAGGAGAAACAAAAGCGAGGACGGTAAAGATTCTGGAAATGGGGAAGGGGTCAGGAGAGGAGCTGCACAATCAGGACAGTACCACCGTTTGCAAAAGGCCCTCGCCAGGTGTGTCCAAGCAGGAGGAAGCTGCGTGTGCTCCGTGTGGATTGGGGGCTGGCAGTGGAGGCGGAGGCGCACAGGGACCCTGGCACAGGAGACCAGGGGATGAGGAGGAGGAAGTAGCATTGGAGGGGGTGCAGAAGGCGGAGTCCCGGGGCTGCCTCTCCAACCGGGTTTCTTTTCCATGGGTTGGGGCTTGGACACCTGCCCGAGGCAGCCCCCCACCACCGTGGCTCCCGCTGCAATGATCTCTCTCGTATTCTTCCTGAGCCCTCTGCATCTTCCGCTTCTTCATCCTGCGCTTGTGGATGTGGAAAGTGGAGAGGGACAGGACGATGAGACAGAAGATGAGAGTGACCAGGACAATCAGCACCAGCGTGGATGAAAAAGACTGGAAGAGCTGCTGTCCCACCTGCGTGATGCAAGTGCCACCACCTGCGCCTGAGCTGCGGATACCTGCGCTGCCGCCTCCACTGGCGTTGTGGGAAGCAAAGGTCCGGTTCAAGAGACAAGGCGGCAGGGCCAGCCTCAGCTCTTTCGGCGCCCTGGCACTCATCGGCGCTGGGCTGAGAGGGGCCAGGCCCACCAGGCTTCCTCTGTTGGACACACGGTCCCCACCAGCCAAGACGAGGACAGGAGCCCACGCCACCCCAACTGCTCTCTAGCGCTGGAGGGAGTGAGCGCTCCAGCCAAAGACTGAGGGAGCAACTACCCAGGAGCAAGCGGGCAAGCGGGCCAGAGCTAGTGGCCCCAGGGAGACTGTCTCCTTTCTTCTTTGATCTTGTTTCCTTCCCCCAGGCACGGTGCTGCAAAGAAAACAGGATTAGTTAGGGTCCCGGCCACTGCCAAGGGGGAGTGCAGAAAGAGGGATCTGAAGCCACTGCCAAGCGGCCCTCAAATGGACTCTGTCATCTCCACAACCCACCGACCCAGCCCTACCGCTCCTGACAGCGCAGAAGAGCCGCTGCCAGATGCTCTGCTGGCTCCGATGGGGTCTGGCGTCCGTACCGCACCGCGGAGATACTGGTTACTCAGCAGAGAAGGCAGCTGCCCTGCCCCCTGCACAACTTTCTAATTGCCACCAACAGCGGCCGCCACCGCCGCTTTCTCTTTCTACTTCCCAGAAAGCCAACTGCCCTCTTCCCTATGTCCTGTGGACCTCCTCTCAGGATCCACTCTAGACAGCACGCACTCCAAGCAGGCTCCCTGTACACAGTCCTCCTTCCCCATCCCTCCCTCACCAAACACTTCCAGCCTGGACCTTCAGACCCTCAAGGTCCCTGTCCCAGGGGGATGCATCCCACTGCCTCTGTCCCTGGCCACAGCTGACCCGCTGGATCTGGCACACAGGATCATGCTCGACCTTTCTTCAGCCTTCTTTCCTTGCTGCCTTCCTCCCCGTTTCTCCCTATCAAAAGCAGCTGAAATACCCTTCTCAGCGGAGGCACATCCTCCGAGACGCCCCCCACCCCCATCTCCCCGAGCCTCCCACTTGCCAGTATCCTAAATCCTTTTTCTTTCTTCCAGAGCAGGAATTGGAAGGGGAAGGGTTCCCGCTTGCAAAGTTTGGGGAACCGACCTTGTCTCCAGCCTTCCCCCCGACCCTGGACCCAGGGCCCAGAGGCTGTGGCAGAGGACCAAGCCGGAGGACCCGCGCAGCAGACAGCACAGCTCCCTTGCCTCTCCCCAAAGGCAGGTGCAAACTGTTGCACTGCGGAGCAGCAAAGCAAAGCGCTAGCCTCCACCAGGGAAGGGGCGGGGGCCGAAGCTCTGTCCAGAGCTGCCTGCGCAGGCCGCGGGAGTGGTCTTACCCGCCCTCATCCTGCCACTGGGGCCCTTGGCCATGGAAGCCTTCATCCCGACCACTGTCTCTTACCTGGAAGGACCAGCCAGTTGCAGAGAAGGAGCCTCCGCCTTGGCTGCAGTGGCGGCTGCAGAAGGCACGGAGCGCTGGGACCAGAGACAGAGCCGCTCTGCTGCTGCCGCCCTCACCGTCGCCGCCGCCGCCGCCGCTGCCGCCGCTGCCTTTGCTGCTGCTGCTGCTACTGGGAGCTCAGCTCTTAGCCTATTGCCAGAGAGGCCGGTGACGTCAGGCAGCCACCGCCAGGGCTCCAAGCCACCCCTCAGGCCCCCGCCCACCCTCATAACCAACACCTTGTCCTGGCAGAACAGCCTAGCCAACACCATTCCCAGTTTCCTGCTGTTCCCCAGCTTTGGGGCTGGGAGGAGCAAACCCACCCCTATCCCCACCTCCACCCTGCCAGCAACCCACCTTCACCACAAGCACTCCTTTGCCTTAGGAAGACGCAGGCTTCAGTTCTTCCATTGCTCTATGCTTAAACCTCAACCGTCTCCAAGTACAGTTTTGCTCCTGGAAAACCTTCTCCCTGGGGGGTACACTTTTTTCTTGTTGACTGATCAGATTCCCTGCTACCCCCAATCCTATTTTTTCTGCCTCTGGTTCTAAGCATAAACTGCTTATTCTAGGGAGATGGCAAGGACATTTGTCAACACAATGTGACAGAATCAGAAACAGGAACCTAAATATGCATCAAAGACTGCATCTCTCCGTCAGTCACCAAAGTATGTCATCCCATCTGATTTTTTATTTCTTCTCCCACACGCTCATCTCCAGGCCCAGGATCCATTCGGTGTATTGAACACCCTTTCTCTTTTGAGGATCCCACATTCTGGAGACACAACGCATACACAGGCTTGAAGGGTGGGAAGGGGAAATTACAAAGAGGAGTGCAGAAACTAATGACCCGTAAAAATGCTCAGCATTGTGTACACTGCTCAGAACACGTCCCTTTGTTGATTCTAATTTTTGTCAAAGTGCTTGATTCTTGGTACATTAGCTTTTTCAGTTAAATGCATACATCCCCTAAAAAGGCTCTTAGCAGCCTGCAAAAATCTTGTTAGAGACCAGTGAACGACTTGTTTGAGATCCTTGCAGAAACAGGACTAGTGTATTCTACTATAGTAGCCATCTTCACAATAGAGTATGCTTTACTTTATGTGAGTTATTGGAAAGGCTGGTTTGGAACATTAACTAAACACAGCATGGTCTTTAGGGCACTCAGATAACTTATTAAAAGTGTGTTTCTTTTTTCTCTACTGTCTTGTTTACCTCCTGTCTTTGAGTCTGGAAAGGGTGCAACATTTACTCACTGAGTTGGACAGTAGGGAAGTGTGTGTTCCTGCCTCCTCTTCGAACTCTGTGTGCATCATGGAGGAAAGCTAATGGGAATACTGGATGCCACTTACCCACTCCAGTCAGTTACAGTTGTGAAGTGAGGTCTGATATGAAAAGAAAAAAGATTTCTCCTTCTGGCCCTATGTTCCCATCTAGCCCTACTCCAAATTCTCATTTTCCTCCTTCTGCTCACGCCATGAATGGATGACGATACACCATATCCTTCCCCCACCCCAACTCTGTTTTCATTTATTTGAGCACACACCATCTGGGATCTGGGGAGCAGCACAGTGTTAAAGCACTTGTGTAATAGGCCAAAGGCCTTGGGTTCTATTCACAGCACTACAAAGAGAAGGAAAGTATCAGCTCTATCTTCATAATGGTGTCAATAAGAAAAGGGATTCCATTTAAGCTAACGGTTCAGTGCAGGCTGAACAATGCACAGTTACTTCAGACCACAGATTGATGTCCTTTGACTGCCAAAGTCACACAGTAAATGATGGCCAATGGCCTAGATATTTGCATAAACACTCCTTCTCAGAAGTAGGGGGACGGATGCCTGTCCCCTGCACATCTAGTGATTCTGGGTTCACTGGCCTTGGAGAGTGGTGAGTCTTTACTTGCTTGCTTCACTGTGACCCCTGAGACTTCACTATGGATACCTGACAGGCAGTGGCCCATTTGTGGACAGTCTCAGCAGACTCTCGTCAGCATGCTGTAAAGCAAATCCAGTTTTGGATACTCCAGAAAGAGATCTGGCTATTTAGGAAAACTCTTTAGCAGGGGAGAAAAAGTTGTCTTACTCTTTATACTGAATTAACCCTTTATGGTCTGTTTTCTAGATTTGGGGAAGTTATTGAGTGTTTCCAGAGGAAATGTATCACTACAATGTCTGGTGTTGGGGTTATATCAGTACTGGGATTCTTTTTACAGGTCATAAATTCAGATTTTGTCATGGGATTTCCAGTATTCTTACTCTTTTGTTACAAATGAGACCATCTGCTATGCTAGGCATGCTTAAGGTGTCTGTGCCATTTCACACAACCTGTGAACGATGACAAAGTCTCACCCTAGATAGCTTACATCATACTACAGCTCAGTGTGACTTGGGAGACAGTGGTATTTAACTGCGAATGATTTAGGTAAATTAAAGACATACATTTTAAAGCCAAAATCCCAATAAGTTTTTCTACATTTCCTCTTCTGTTCTGTAAACACATGAATTTTGTGCTTAAACCAAATGATATAAAGCGGGGTGGTATGATTCGACCCCAAGTAATAGTGGTGGTGGGGAGTATGCTATAGGTTACGGGATCTTGACCTCTCTGGGTGGCTGTACAGTTTTGCTGCGTGTGGTTCCACTCAATACTTCCATACAATAGCTGCCAGTGGTTTAGTTAATACTCCTTAAGACTGGAAAACCAAAGAGCTTCTGAGGTTTCCAGACTCTTCTCTCAATGGGAAAGTCAGAAGTATTGCATAACAAGCTTAATCAGGGATTTCTCTCTAGCTTAGAAAGAAGGACCACACAGGCACCTGCACATCCATCAAAGAGTCTCAGGGTGGGTAATAACAATTACTATATTTACTATTGTACTTGTAAAACAGTAAGAGTCAGGCTGTGTTAAGCTTCATATATTAACATTTATCCTTACTACAACCCTACACAGCTATTGTTACCAGAATAAAATCTGTTTATTTATTTATTTACTGTTCATTTAGTCAACAAAAGTGTCTGAAGGGCTGGGGATATAACTCACAGTACTTTCTTGGCATGCTTTTCGTCTTTGATTTGCTCCCCAGCACTATATAAAACTAAGTGTGGGTTTGCCTATAATCCTAGTGCTTAGGTGGTAGGACCAGAAGGTCAAGGTCCCCCCAGCCACTTAAGGAGTATAAGACCAGCTACAGAATACCCTGTCTCAAAAATAAATAAAATATTTGCTAGAGGGTCAAGGACATCCCAAGGTAACCTAAGGAATTAACTAGCCTGGGCCCATGGGGTCTCACAGAGACTGAGCCACCAACCAGGGAGAATGTATGAGATTGACCAGGGCCTGCTATATATTTTTTGCAACTTGGTCTTCATGTGGGACTCCTAGCAGCAGGAACAGGAGCCTTCTCTGACTCTCTTTTGCTTACTTTTGGAACCTTTGAAAAGGTTCCAGGGAAAAACCTTACCAGCTCCTGAGAAATAGCAGCGGAGGTTGACCTGTGCATCACCCCCTTTCTCTTTGCTCCATAGACACATATGCATGTGGATGTACACACTTACATAAATATGTACACACATGAATGTACACACACTTGTGAATGTATACACATACCTGTACTCTCCTGCACATACATACATTTGTACACAAATACTCATGTAATACAGGAAGGAAATATATTTTGAATTAATTGACTTTGACCTAAAGTCATAGGTTTTTGTGCATTTTTAAGTTACAGAAACCACTTGGTTCAAATTTTCACCCAGTAAGCTGTTTGACACTCCTGAGGAATCTAATTCATGTCTGAGACCTTCTAAGTGTATTAACCAAGAGGCAGATTCTTCAAAAGTAATTCACAAAGCATGTTTTCTTATGTGCTCTCTGAACAAAGTTTGGAACATAGCAGACCTCTTTGCATATTTTAAGTTGCCATGTGAAACCCTTATGCATACATGTCGTAGTTGCAAAGGGCGTGGTTTCTGACACATTCCATATCCTATATGGCACTATTTTACCAGTTGGAGCAATACATGAAACTCATTCACCTTGTAGACTGTCTCTAATACTGCCAGGAAAATCCATTTCAAATTATCAATAGAAGCAGTCTAGCTAAGGATGCTATTTTTCAAGAAAAAAATAAGGGTTCATTTTTCCATTTAAATGAACCATAATATTTTCATCTTAGTGACAAACTACCTTTCATTTTCAAAATAAATTAATGTATAGACAGATAAGGCATATATAGCCTTAAAATGAGTTTGTCCCCTACATGATATAAAGTCCTTCAAGAACTTGTTAAACAGATTTTTACATTCAACAAATACCTACTGTGTCACTGCTGTGTGGCACAAATTATGCTATAAGGGACCATAGGGAAGTCTCTAAAATCAAGTATTTACATCCTAGTCACACACATACTTATAATCTGTTTATCTGTCCAAATACAAAGAATTTCTTCATTCCTTGAGTTTTCTATTAAATTTCCCAAATATCACTTATATCAAAGAATAGAAAATATCAACTAAGCTAATGGAGGCAGATGGTAAAAATAGATGGACTGACAGATGTCAAATAATTGATAAAATCTTTGTGACCAACAGTGTTTTGATTATGAGGGCTCTGGATTGTGATTAGAAACTCAGTAGCATATGTTTCTTTCAAGTGCTGTGGACTGTGGATCTGCTACTCATGAGATTGAAAACTGGAAATACTTTTACCATGCACAAAAAGATATGCCCAGACCAAGTGTTATTGAAATTTAGAACCAGATAAATTTTTTGGTTGTAAAAGGCTGTCTTGTGCACTGTAGGGTATTATAATAAGCAGACTTCTAAAGATGGTTCCCCAAGGTTAAATCCAATGGTTACTCAGGAAAAAACCCAATCTAGATACTGCTGTGAGAAAATTCCTGTAGGTATAATTAAATGACTAAATATTTAACTGCAAGTAAAAAAATAATTCAGATAGGGCAAATCCAATCATATAAGCTCTTGCAAAGAAGGGATTTGTCCCTTACTAGCAACACAAGAGTAAGTCAGTGATTCAAAGCATGTGGATATTTAATGTTTCACTTTTGATTTACAAACCGTAGAGAGCCAGAAGCAAGCTCATATGGGTATGGCTTACGTGAGGGCAATGCATGTGGGTGACAGCCATAAAGAAGTGGGGACTTATAACATCTTCAAAAAACTGAATTCTGTTCTGCCTACAACCTGAAAAGCATGAGGTAGATCCTTCCCCAGAGTCTCCAGGTGAGAGCCCAGTCTGGCTGACGCCTGGATTTTGGGCTTCTGTGGCGTGAGACCCTAAGCAGAAGGCGTAATATAGATTGACTTCCACCATTCTGTCTGACTCCAGATTGAGAGAACCAAGAAGTAACGAGTAGGCATTGGTCTTGCTGTTAAGTCAGATAATTGCTTAGACAGCAGGAGGAAGCTGATGCAGTTACCCCACTGATCCTTTAGTTACCCACTAAATCCTTCTCTCTGGTGTGACAGCCTAAGATATGTCTAGCCATTGCTAAATGTTAATGGAAGGGAGCACAAAGTCACCCCTGGTTGAAAGCCACTAGTCTAGACATACATTTTGCCCCTATAGAGTTGCTATAGTTGTCTAATGCAAGAAATTGGTATCTCAAGATCTACCCATATTCCATTAAGATTTTATTTACTGTTTTCAATAAGTTGAGTTTAACTAAGATAGACTCTAATGTGGAACTAGAAAGAAATATGCACAAAAAAGTCCATCTGGAACAAAAAGGGAAAAAAAGTTAAGTCCAGAAATCAATCAAGAAGGTTTGGAGAACAAATAATTCTAACATAAATTATTTACAGCTATTAAAAATGAAAGTTTATGCTAAAAGGGGAGAAGTGAGCTTCCAAGGTTTGAATGTAGCTGTAGACCTAGTACATTCCCTGCTCTTTTTAAATATGGGGCTGGTGATTGAAGTCAGAACCTGTGCATGCTACATGTGCTCTTTAATACCAGGCTATAGTCTTATAACATGTAAAATATTTTCTGATTATGAAAGAGCATAGCAAAAGAGAAACACTTGCTTTGGGTCACAGATATTGTGGTTGTTGTAGGATGAACTACTGACAAACGCAGTCTCTACATTGTAGGCAGTCGTGAGAATTCCTTCTGCTGAGTTTTATATACAGTAAATATCCCTGCATTTAGAAACAAGAAGTAAATCCCAATGGCCCCCCTGTTAACAATGTCATCAAGTAGAGCTCAGTATTACTGTACCTCCAGCCAATGACATCATAGAACTAATTTATCAGCTATTGGATGAAAAGTGGATGATTTGGGGGGTAATTTTTATCTCAAAGATAGGTCTCTATTTTAAAACCACAAATATAATATCTAATAATTTTACAAATACATTCAAATTGGGGCTATTTTTAACAGAACACTTGGGGTATATAATGAAAAAATATTTTTTTCTCTATTGCTCTAAGTCTGTCACCCACCCATAAATATCTAGGCAGACTCCTGAATCTCTGAATTGAATGTAGTAAAGACAGAAAGGTAATGGAGTCAAAAACTTGACTAAGATTGACTTTGTCAGTGAAGCCTTTCTACTTCTGTACCTGAAAGATGGTTAGCTTAAATCTAGATGGACAACTTCCTCATTGGCTAGTTCATAGTCACTCATTTGCTCTGTTGTCACAAGCAGTGACTATTCCTTCACTGTGTAAGAATCTGCTATTTTCTTCCACTTCATGCTATTTAGTCCTAAGAGAAACATGAATTTTCTAATGAACATTCAACAGCCATCTAAGAAATCTGTTTCCACCTGAGAGGAAACAGAACAGGCCATACACACACCACCTTCATCTCATCTCCTACAGGTGTTCACTTTCCAAGGTTTAAGGAACTCCCTGAAGCAGAGGAAACTTAATCTCCACAGTCTTTTCTAGTACATTAAGTGGAGGTAATGGAAGAACATCCTCAGATCAAAGATCCCCCCTTTCTCGCTCTTTGAGTCTTCACTGTTGGACCAGCACTCTAGAAGCCTGCATTTGGGTATGTTCTCCATGGTTCTGTCAGAACATATTAGTTCAGCCTTATAATTCCTTTGTTAGTGATATTTTTTTGTCTTAGAACAGATAATGTATTTTCCAAAGACTCCAACTTCTGGTTTGACTCTAGGTATTGTGCTAGAATCTATAAGGGGATTTTATAATTCTTAAAAGCAAGTAGCCCTTGAAAAGATGCCTGTCTTAGGGAGGAAGCCTCATATTATCTACAGGACTCTGCTGTGCTATTGTTGTAGACAGATATCTGAGTTTGGTGGGCAACAAATTCTTCCATCTAGGAGCAATATATTGAATGAGGACACAAATATAATAGCGGAAGCAGAGTCTGGGGATGCGATTCTAGGCTGGCATGTTTCAGTTGGTAAAATGCTTGCCAGACAAGCACGAGCACCTAAGTTTGATCTATAGTGCATATATATATATATATATATATATATATATATATATATATATATAATTTTTTTTGTTTTCATGTGGTGATTTTTTTTTTTTACTTCTACACTACTCTCCTGATGCACTGTAACAATGAATGTGGAACTATTTCATTTCAGAGGCCCAGATCTTTAGGACAGTCTGCAAGTTTAAAGTTCACATTTGCGTCAAATGTTTGTAGGTCAGGCCTTGGGGCTGCACTCTTTATCAAAAAATAAATTATTTTACCTTTAACTTAAAACCCACTCCAGGGTTGAGAATGAATTCTTTGGAGCTTGTCCCTTCTCATAGTCTCAAATAGGCAGTGGACACAGATATTCCAGCTGATACATACAGTGGACACAGATAGTTCAGCTGATACATACAGTGGACACGGATAGTTCCGCTGATGCAGACGGTGATAGTTGAGCTGAATTTGCCCTCCTCTACAGGTAGCATGTTCTCTATGAATTCCATGGGACTCTCCTGGGAATCACATTGAGCTGTTAGTTGGTGACTAACTGAAAACAAACTTAAGTCTATCAATGCTATTGATCAATGGTCGATCCCACAGTCTTCATAATTACCATTGCTACCATACTTAAGAACTGCCAATAATATTGCAAAACCCTCTACTCCATTGCCAGTCCTCACCAAGGGGAGCATTCATACTTGAGATAGACAGTGTGCCAGCACTGTCTTTTGTCACCATTGAGCTAGGATCTTTTTGTCATCTGATTGATAAGAACCTATAAACATATTCTAAGGGTCTCTTCTGGTATCTCTGTCTTGGTTTTGGTTCTTCTAGATCATGAGGCAAGAGTTGGGATGGTAGTAGCATATTTAAAAGTTTTAGTGAATCTCGTTTCTAGAGTGGGAAAGTGGTATAGAAAAGGACAAAATAGCCATGACAAATATATTATTAAGCCAGCTACCAAAGGAGTTTTTTAAATGGTGCTGAACGCACACCTCAGGATCACTCTAGTTTGGAATCAAGGAAGTTGTGGCATTTATAGGTGTAGAAAACACTTCAGACTCTCATCTCTTCACCTGAAGTTTATGACTGGCTGCTCCAATCCCTTACCATTTCTTGCTGCTTCCACAGTAAGTAAAAGGATCACCTCCCATTCTAAAATTCCTTAGGAACAGAAATATTTTTAATTATAAATCAGTAGGATTGCAATGCAGTGAAAAGTTCTGAGGTGAAGCAATTACATCTGCCAAAAAAGCACTTCCATGTGGCCCACATGCATGACAAGAAAGACACTTTTGTATCTTTGCCTGAATGACCTTGGAGAATGCAGACTAATTTGATTGTAGCAGCATCCCATGTTGCCACCAAAGCAATCTGTCACTTGTCCTCTAGATTCCCTGCATGAGAATTAGACAGAACCCAATTCCCCACCATAGCCACAGTAGTGACTACATCAAGCTCTGCAAATCCACCTCCATTAGACCTCAAGCAAATCAGTAGGTGGGGATTAAAACACGACCAAATCTTAGGACATCTTTCTCCGGTCTTTGTACCTCCTACCATTATGGTCTCTTTTGCTATCTCCAATACAGTTGAGACATCTAGATCATAAAAGTAGCTGTTGAACATTTCTGTTATATTTTAGCATGTGGAAGCAGGAGAGCTAGTCTCCTGTACTCCTTGGCATCTAGTGCCTTTAAGTTCAATACTTTGGTAGAAATGAAGACAAGAAAAACTCTAGTTAATATCCTCTTATAGTAGCAATTAAAACCACCTAGACCGACACTTCTCTGGGAGCAGCACCTTCAAAGCTAAGAGAATGTGGGAAAATTTTCCACAAAGGGAAACACTGATGGAGGCGATCACTGGAAACAGATATTTAAAGGACACCAAGCACTCTACAGCTGTTCTCCTTCAGCTTTTGCAACAGCTCTACAATCTTAAGTTTTCTTATTCCAAGTGTGAAGGAAATGGGCTTGGATATTTTCCCAGTGCATATACTGGTAATAACTGGATGAATCTAGACAAATCTTTCTCTGACTAGCTCCAAACCCAGGATGGTCCATTAGACCAAGGATAGGAATTCCAAACTTCAAATGTTACTGGGTATTGGAGAGATAGATAAAATGTATGATGTATATAAAAAAACAACTAACTGGTGAGTGTATCTCAGTGCTAATCACAAAAAAAGATAAAACTACAGCCATGAGCTGATTTGGGCTAATCATCCTCTGTTTTGCTAATTTAGATCAATATGATGGGTCTGAAACAAGAAAATTCATGTGTAGATTCTAGCTCAGTCACTGCTAATTCTGAAAACTTGGATGAATCATGTAAACTCTTTGAACCTTGGTTCTAATAATAAAGGTGTTTCTAATTATAAGGGGATAGAATCAGCACTGGCAGAGAAAAGAGTCAGCCTTGGCCTGGCTTTGATGCTAAAGGGGCAGAAGATGCTGTGTGGAAGAGGACAGTCTACAGCATGCTCAAAGCTAGCTGGGGAGTAAAATAGGAAGCATGGGATATTTTTTTCTAATATTACATGATATCAATTACTGGAAAGTATTTCTCTCAAGTAGGCTTCTGATCATAATTTATAGAGAAAATAAACCAAAATTCAGAAAGGATATACATTCTAATTAACATTCTAAATCATTGTTTGGGGGGAAATCACAGGCTATACTATGTTGAGATTGTGTCAATTTATAATAACCTTTATAGTGTAATACTTTTATCCTTGAGAGTTTAATCAGAAAATCCAAAGAGACTGGATTTGCGCTTTTTTTCAGTAAGAGAATGAAGCAAACTCAGAATTACTAGGGTATCATACTTCACACAAACACATCTTGCTCTCAGATTTACACTTTTCAACAAAGGCACTGAAACTTAATGTGCTGCTAATTCATTATTTAAATCAGGTATTATGCCAGCAGGGCTGATTTGTTTCTTATAGCATTAACACAATTCAAAATTATCTGCACATCTGTCATTCTTTATTAACAACAAAAAGTTACTATTAAATTCACCACATCTAGAAATTAACTCATTAGAAGCAAAACCAACCAACGAGGACTTAAGAGTCTTAATGTCCTTCCCAGCCTCCCAGCAAGATATCACTTCACAATAACAGGCCTGTTGCCATATTCAGCTTCAGCAATGGGAGAAAAAAAAAAGAGGGAAACAGGGAAGCTTTGAGTGGGTGAGAGGGAGCAGATGGGCAAGGGAGAAGAGGACGGATGCTATGGATCTGTTATGGATTTGAGAAGTACCGCTCCAAAAGGTTCCTGCATTAAGGGCTTGGCCCCAGCCAATGGCTCTATGAAAAGGCTATTGGATGATGAAGGCACTGACTGCATCAGTGAATTAATCCATTAATGGATTCGTAGCAGAATTAGGTGATTCATAGCTGATTCACAGTTCGTTAGGTGATGGCGCCAACTGGAGGAAATTATCACTGAAGACTTCTCACTGAAGGTTGTACTGTGGCCTGAGAGTCTAACTACTAATATTATCATGGAGAAGGGTAACAGAGGAGTGAATGAATTCATCCTTTAGACCAAGTTAGAGCAATCAGATATTTGGAGGAGGTGGGGTAGATTTGGATGAGTTTCTTTGTATACAGATTCCTGGCCATGAAAAGGATAAACCAAAATGGCCAGTATCTGGGATGTTACTGTGAGCCACTAGGTACAATCTCTGAGAAGTAACGCAATCTCTGCAATGTAAGTATAGGCCATAAAAATAAGGTCAACCCATGTTGATTAAAGTTAATCTGGCTGTAGAGTGAATGGAACTATTTGATGTCAGGTTATAGAAAATAAACAAACAAAATTCCTAAAGACTTCCTAGCAAAGAAAATGGAATGGTGATAATTCCAACACTGTTTGTGGAAGATACTGCTTAAAACTTGCTCGAACAAGAAGCCTTCTACAAGAAGTTTCCCTTTCTAATCAGGGCAATCAACTGTCTTATGAAAATTCCAGAGTATGGCTTGTGGTCAGGACTGATTCTGAGAGGCCGATTTTAACTCAAAGTAAGACCAAACTTCCAAATAAATAGTTCAGAATAAGTCACTGAATTGGGTGAGATTTGAGATTGAACTCTTTTAACTGCTAGATCAAGGTTACATTCCCATGAATTTAAATCCAAGTAGTGACCTTGTAGGGTCTAAGTAACATTAGAGACCTAAGTTTTGGTGAGAACTTAAAGCCTAAAGAACTTTGACCCTATATTTCTCTTAGAACAGAAGCCTTCAAGATCAAGATGGCTTAGGTGCCTGAAAAAAATGGCATTTCAAAGTCCAGAATGCAAATTAAGAGCAAGGGTACCACTCGGGAGAGAAGATCCTGCACGTTCAAAGGTCATCAAAGAATTAGGCAGCCATCGTTCATGTAAGATAACAAGCCATGTGTTTTCCCTCCTGTAAAGCACATAACATGCTTGATCACATGTAGGTGGGAGGTACCTAGGCAGGGAGGATGAATGTATTTGAAAGCAGCTAAGTAATTGCAAAGGCGTATATGAATCTAATCAGATTTACACTGCTTGAGCATGACATCTCTCAGGCGTTGCTGGAAGTCAGGATGTATTTTTGTCCAGGATTGGACAAAGGGGGGGGGGGAGTATGTAACCTGTAGGTTTTGCCTTTATAAGTGCTGGACTAACATAATTTAGGGCTGTTTTTTCTGTAAATCCCAAGTATTGACTTGTCCAGTATCTATCGTATTGCTGGTAGTTAATAAAACTTGCTTTAAACTTGGCTCAAAAAAGAGGTAGTGGTCTAATTCTTGCCTGGTGGTTGACATATTCTGTCCCCAATTAAACAAGCCCATAATGGTAGGACCAGAGAATGTAAATCACAAGGGTGGGTGGGGTCAGGCATGTGGCATTCAAGAATGAGCAGACACCACAGTGACAGATGAAGCATGCTGGACCTAGGACTAGCCTCCTAGACACTGTCTTCCAGGGTAGATTCCCATGGCCTGCCCCAAATGTATGAGGCAGCCCATCAGCACCAGAGATAAGGACACTGCTGAAGGTCACTCCCACTAAGTAACTGCAAAGACACAGTGAATCTGATCACATTTACACTCCCTGACTATACCATCTCTCAGGCATTCCTTATACCAATGCGCAAAAGTTTAACCCAACCTCACTGAAGAGTTTCAGCATTAAACAGAAAGTCTGCATGCCCCATCATTCTGGGTCTCTACATCCCTTTAGACTTGACCTGACACCGTGGGATGCTTGCAGTATGGTCTTCCAAAACTACAGGCTGCGACAGACGAACCCCAAGCTTGTGATCTGACAGACCTGGGTCTACAATCTGTCTCTGCTGCCAAATGCACAGCTATGGGCATGTATGTTTCTAACTCTGACAATCTCCGATTGTCTGTCTGTAAAACAAAACCATTGTCTAACACCTTGGAAATTCTGCGAGCTGGGTTCAGAAAGGAGGCAAAGATCAAACTGAAGACGCTTCCAGGAGGAGATGAGGATGTGCTTGTTCTTTATTTCTACCTCCTTCTCTGTCTCCTTAGACTGCACTGTGCCCTTCAAGAAGCCAGATGCTCCCTCCACTAGGGTGTGACACTTTTAAAAATAGCATACATCTTCAGTGATGGCTATGTGATCTATATAAAAGAAGGCACCTTCTGCCAAGTAAATAAATAGAGGAACGCATGTGCTCGTTCTATTCCAATTTAATCTGTCTGAGAGCCGGGAAGTCTCCGTGAGGTAAGTACAGTTGCCACTCTGCCCTTGGTGCAGCATTCCCATTCAGTTTGTCTCAGTTCCTCCTGCTGGTGTCATGGCTGATGGCTCCCTAATAGGGTGAAATTGTGGAGGACAAAGACTAGTGCCATCGAATAACCACTAAATTCTTATTTACTTCGGATGTTCTGGGTAACTTACTGTTCTGTCTAATAAGGAACCAGCACAGATGCCTGCATTACCTATTTTCAGAGAATCAAGTTCATCAAAACACACTGCCTGCCGATGGGGGACATATGAGATGTCAGGTGAGGTGACGTGGGAGCTGCCTTGGAAACTGTCAGGGACTTGAACAAGGGACACCACCAGTGTCAGCACCTGTCCCTGATCAGAGCTGGACCCTCATCTGCCCTGGCAATGTGTTCTTTCATGTTTATTTGTTTATTTACCCTTTCACTCAGGTTTAGAAAAATAAAACATTTGTTCTGGCTTTTCCTCTAGGATATTTTACACATAAACAGTGCTCAGCAGGTATAGATGAATGAGTCAGTCTGGTCAGACTTCCAAGTCCTCTGACTTCACATGGCTAGATCAGCAGTTCTGGACCCAAGTGCTGCCTTGATATCCAGATAGCTTATTGTTTTTCTTCTGTTTTTCCTTTTTTAAAGCAAATGGGTATGCACTGCCAAATGTTTAGAAAATGCATCCAGGAGGAAAGGAGCAGGGCTTACTGGTAACACTTTGAGAGGTTATTCTGGGCATAAAGAAAAAACATACTACAAAAACAGATTCATGATCTCTAAAGTCCAGTGAGAGCTACTGTGTGATCTTTGGGCAGTGTATCACAATCATCTTCTTATGTTAATATTTTTCTTCCATGTGGATTTGAGTGACTGCAAAGAGGTCAAGGTGTCAGACACTCTACTTTACTCTGATTAAGTAACACTCTTATGGGGCGTATTTTATCACTAAATGCTCACTTTCCTCCAAGTCTGTTTCTGTGGGATTAATTATTGAGAATTACTTGAAGGACCAAGGTAGTTTATTTAAAAAAATCAAAACAAACAAACAAACAAAAACTTTGAATACTGTCACACTGTCCTCAAAAGATTAAAACCAAAATATCCTGCTATTTGTGGGTTTGTTCCTGGGAAGATTGCTAGACCCTTGGCTCTGGGGCTGTGTCATAGTCATCTGCATCCTCAACACCTGTTTTGGTATGTTACATCACCAAGCTTCTGAGCTGCCCAAGAAGTGTTTGACTGCTTGAGTGCATATAAGCTTAATTCAAGTTAGGAATATCTTCTCAAGGTTTAGAGTTTTCTGCCAAAATGAGACTTTTGAGTTAATGTGTTCTCTGACATTCTGTGATTTCACAGCTCTCTTCTGAAAATCAATAGCCAGAGTGTTCTAAGGGTATTGCCTCTATATGCTTTACAATGGATAATCACACTGATGAAATGTACTGGCCTATCACATATAATTAGGATAGTGTAGAAATACATGAAGCTGTGCCTAGTGTTCTAGGAGAATTGGGCTACATGGTCAGTGAGAAGTTCCTGAGTGACAGTTCTTAGCTAACCAGAAACCTGTTTTCTATCTGGAAAAAAAAATGTCTCTTTACACTCATAGGATTGGTATCAGAAAATAGCAAGTATAATTATCTTGAAATTCAGTTTCCTTGGTTATTTTGCCCTGAGCCACAAGAAAGCTTATCATGCGCTGCTCTAGGAACAGTTCGAACACTTCCAAATTACCCAGTGTAGAATTGTTTCTGCTGGTTTCTCTTTACCCAAACCTCCTGGTACACTGGTGACAGACAAATGGATGCAGTCTTCCCACGTAGCAATCATGTCTATCTGAATACTTTCTGTCTGCTCTTCATGTGGGCAACCGTGGGCACTGCTGACACTCACAGAGTGGCTAATTTCTAATTATCACTCAGTGTATTACCTTGTTAGCAAACAGGTGATTGCTTGTTTGAGAATCTGCAAGCTGATGTTGAAACTGCTAGGGTAGGGGGCAGATTCAAGGTTGTATCCATGGCAGAGGCAGGCGTGATCTTGGTGCTCTGGACACATTGAAGGAGAAAGCACAGATCTCTGACATCTCTGACATTTTGAACATGATTTTTGAGATGCTTCCTGATTGATAAACTGGATTTTCTGGGCAGGCAGGATAGTGTGTGAGAAGGGTATGGAATACATGGGATTTTAGCAGAGACGGAGCATGTGTAGGCAGGGAGAAGAGGGAGGGGGAGGGGTTGGGGATCTTAGGGGAGGGGAGATATCGGGAAAGGTTTAACCATTGGCAATGTGCTTGTAACAGAGTAGGGGCTTATCTCAGGTTAGTAGCTTTCCTCCCACTCTCCCCTTCCCAAACCTCTCTGTACTACCTCCCATTTCACAAAGGACCAGCGGTTAGAAAAGTCCCTGTCCTTTGCATTGGTTCTTGAAATGTTCTTGCTGCTCTCCCAGTACAGTGAGCTCTGTGTCCCTGCTTCATTCTGAGAGGATCTGCTGCAGTGGGTGAACCACCACTGATTCACCCTCAGCAGAAAAACACAAACTATTTAGGTCAAAAGTATAGCTACAGCTCTCTACGTTAGAACAGGGTGAGTTGTAGTTATTCTTTGTCCAAGCTTTGAAGCCAGATTTCCAGATGTGGTATACATTTAATTAGTTTGTCTACCAATCTGTCTATCACCCAGCTGATCTATAATTATCTATTATCTACCTGTCTGTCTCTGTATGTATGTATGTATGTAATTATGTACGTACGTATGTATGTATGTATGTATGTATGTATGTATGTATATATGTATGCCTTTTTTGTTTGCTTGTTTGTTTTTGGTTTTTGGTTTTTTGGTTTTTTGTCTTTTGGGGTTTTTTTGTTTTTTTTTTTTTGTTTTTTTTGGTTTTTTTCCAGATAAGGTTTCTCTGTGTAGCCCTGGCTGTCCTGGAACTCACTCTGTAGACCAGGCTGTCCTCAAACTCAGAAATCCGCCTGCCTCTGCCTCCCAAGTGCTGGGATTAAAGACGTGCACCACCACTGCCCGGCTATGTATGTCTATCAGCTATCCATTACCTATCATGTTTATTTATTTTTTTAAGGTTATTTTTTATTGAATATTGTCTTCATTTACATTGCCAATGGTTAAACCTTTCCAGATATCTCCCCTCCCCTAAAACCTCCCACCTCTCCCCCTCCCTCTTTGCCCTGCCTCCACATATATGCCCCTCCACCCAACACACTCCCACCTCCCCCCACCCCTCAGTTTCCCTTTGTTGGGGCCTCTGTTGAGCCTTTACCTGACCAAGGACCATTTCTCCCACTGATGCCCAACAAGGCCTTCCTCTGCCACATTTTTGGCTGTAACCATGTGTGCCCCTTGGTTGATGGTTCAGTCCCTGAGAGTCTTGGGGTGTGTGGGTGACTGAAATCATTGTTCTTCCCATGGCGCTGTAAACCCCTTCAGCTCCTCTGGACCATCCTCCAGCTCCTCCATTGAGGACTCCATACCCAGTCCAATAGTTGGTTGCTAGCATCTGCCTTTGTATTTGTAAGGCTCTGGCAGGGCCCCTCTGGAGACAACCAGGGCATGCTCCTTTTGGTGTGCACTTCTTGTCATCCATAAAAGTGTTCAATTTGGTGACTGTTTATAGGATGAATCCCCAGGTAGGGTAGTCTCTAGGTGGCCTTTACTTCAGTCTCTGTTCCACACATTGTCTCCCTTATTGCTCCTGTGAATATTTTGTTCCCTATCTTAGAGGAACCAAAGCACCCTCACTTAAGTCCTCCTTCTTCTTGAGCTTCCTGTGCTGGGTGAATTGTAACTTGTTTATTTTGAGTTTTTGGGCTAACATCCGCTTATTAGTGAGTGCATACCATGTGTGTAAGGACACATGCTCCACTATGTTCATAGCTGCCTTATTTATAATAGCCAGAAGATGGAAAGAACCCATATGTCCATCAACACAGGAATGGATACAGAAACTATGGTATATATACACAATGGAGTACTATTCAGCTATTAAAAACAATGAATTCATGAAATTCTTAGGCAAATGGATGGAACTAGAAAGTGTCATCCTGATCAAGGCAACCCAATCACCTATCATATTTATTATCCATTAATATGTCATTTATTTGGCTATCGACTTGTCTATCTATCTGCCCACCCATCCATGGTTAAAGGTTTCTACCCACCACAAAATGAACATTCTTTTTCCCGCCCCAAAACATTCTCTTCTCCCATGCCTTAAATGAGTGCTACCCAATTCCAGGGAATATGAACACTACCCAGGGACCTAGTTAAAATACAGATTCCCAAGATGACTTCAGATCCATGAATGAGTCCACAAGGATGAAAAGAGTGTGTAACCAAAAATGTCTCTTAGTGATCCATTTCTTTTGTTGTGAAACACATGGAGGTATGATTTGCACAAAATATCTTGCAGGTGACCTCAAGAAGCACATCAAGTGCTTCTGTGGCTTTCTGACTCCAGTCCTCCTACCTTCATGGTTTCCTTTTAAAGAAGAAGTCCACTGTCATCAACTGCGTCTTTATATAGATCTCTTCCTTCTACCATTAATTCAATAACCTTGCAGAGAAGCTTTTTCTCTAGACTCTTCTCAGTACCTTGCTTCTTTGGCTTCTTTTGCAGCTAACTTAACTGCTAATGAGAGTCACAAAGGAAGTGATCATACTTTAGATTATCTCCTAAATTCTGTTTTTTGTTCCAAGAAGTTTATCGAGATTGTTTTTCTCAGACTTCATCAATAATCTGGTGATTACTATTCTTGAATTGACATGCTGAATTGAGAGTTTTACTATCTACACTCATGGCAAAGTATTATTATTTTACTTTAAGACTGATTTTCTCTTGATGTTCATCTTTTCTCTATGTTGTTAAAGTATCAGTTCACCATTTATGTATTGTTATATACAAATGTGTCACCATATGGAAATGTACAGCAAAATATATAGCACTATTGTCTGCAGGTTTGCTTTCCATAAATTTTAATGAGCTTTACATAAAATAATTGTCTTGTTTTTTTGTTTGAAATATTTTCAATATGTCCACTTTGCTATATATAAATCTGTTTTGTTTCTTTTGGCTTGATGATATATTTTTCAGAAATGCCACAGTATGCACAAGGTAACGGCATACATTTTTACATCTTTAAATCATTTATCAAAAATTGCTCTTAATAAATAATATGTATCCATGTATTTCTTCTGAGAATGTTTCTCTTAGATATGATATGATCCTCAGACTTGGCTATTAATGCCTAGAGACCTCTCCCTGCTTTCCTCAAATATTAGTTAATAAGGGGTGGAATTTCTAGAACAGTAATATTGTTAACATCTGAGATGATTCTTGATTACATCTGGGACACCATTCCAAGACCTTCCTATTCAAAGTGAATTTCACTTACTGTCAGAACATTTATCAGTTGGGAACCTCACAGGAATCTGAGGAATGTTTTATTTTTTATGCAAAGATATGCCATTAGAATATGGCTGGATATAGTGGCGCCTATTTGTTACTCTGTCCAGTATATACATTTTAGCAATGTCCATCCTTCTGATCCTTGAACATGGGATGTCTCCTAAGTATTCATGTCTGCTTTAATTTATTTCAATGATGTTTGTGATTTTCAGATGATAAGTCTTTTGCTCCTTGGTTATGTTTATTCCTAAGCATGTCTTGTTTTTGATAGTATTAGCGGTGACACTCCTTTCCCCAATTCATCTTTTGAACGGTTTGCTATTACTGTATAGAGATGAAACTATTTCATGTGTTGACTTTGACATTGTGCAACTTCATTGAATTCATGAGTTCTGACAGATTTAAAATAGCATATTTATACTTTCTTGCATAGCTTATCATTGGCAGTTAGACTTCTGAGACAGACAATTGTTTGGAATTTATTCTTTTCATGTGTGTGTGTGTGTGTGTGTGTGTGTGTGTGTGTGTGTTTTGAGGCAAGGTCTCATGTGTTTCAGGCTTACCTCAGACTCACTATGTAGCCAAGGATGAGCTAAACTTTGGCTCTACACACACCCACCTCCCGACTACAAGGTGTGCCATCACGCCCAGTTTCTATGGTGCCAGGGACTAGACCTAGGACATAGTACATGCTAAGCAAACACTCTGGTAACTGGGACCCATGTATTTTATATTTATTTTCTTGCCTAACTACTGTGGATAGGACTTCTAGTCCTGGGTTGAAAAGAAGTGACAAGAGTGTATACTCTTGTCTTGTTCCTGATTTCAGAAAAAAAAAATCAGTTTTTATTAGGCTGCAATAATTTTTTGTGTCTATAAAGGTAAGTAAGTTTTATTTTTCATTCCATTAATTCACTTTACCCCAGTGATTAATTGCATGTGTGAGTTTGTATCCTCAGATGAACCCCAATTCACTGTGGTGTGTGTTCCTTTTAGTGTGAGATTGAACTTGGTTCATTGAGAACATGTGCCTCCATATTATTCAGGGCTACTGGCCTTTAGTTTTTCTGGCAATAGGATCAGGGTAATGCTGGCTCATATGATTCTAGAAGAGTTTGGGAGGAGTTGATATCAACTCCCCTCGAAAATATTTTATAGAAGTCATCACTGAGGCACCAAGTTCTATGCCTTTCTTTGGTGGAATACCTTTTGTTTCTGATTGGGGCATCTCACTTGTTATTGACCTGGTCAGATTTCCTGTTTCATCACGATCCAGTCTTGGTAGGTTGTGTTTACATGGGAATGTATCCACTTCTGTGCCATCTCGGGTATTGATGTATAATTTTTCATGGTAATCTTTCAACATTTTTTTATGTCCTTAATATCAAGCAGAATGTCATTTTAATTCTTATTTTTAGCTGAGTTTTCTGAGTTTTTTCCTTATTTTAGTTAAAAACTGCCGGTTTTGTTTATTTTTCCAATCTCAACTCTTAGTTTAGTCTTTGCTATGGTTCTGTTCATATCTAGTTTGTGGATTTCTGCTCACCTTTCAACATCCTTCTGACTTCAATTTGTTTCTTTACTTTCTCTAGTTCCCTCAGTTATAACATCAGATTGCTTCTGTATTTCTTCTTTAAGTGGGCTTTATTTAGCTCTAGAAGATTACTTCTAAAGATTACTCTAGCTATACTCCTCAGGTTTGGGAATATTTTGCTTCCATTTTCAGTTACCTCAAAGCATCTTATAGTTTGAATTGCTGGTTTCTTTGAATCTTTGGTTGCTCAAAAAAAAGGTGTTTAATTACTACAATGTATGTCTTGTCCAGTTCCCCTGTTACTGATATCTAATTTTGTGTCATTGTGGTCAGAAAAGATGTATATATAATTTTAATCCTCTAAAACTTGTTTTGTGAACTAATAAACATGTTCCATGTAGGCTTAAGAAGAATATTTGTGATGAATACAGAACACTCTGCTTAAGTCTCATTGGGTTAAAGTTTACATCTAACATCTAATATTTTCTTAATGATTTTCTGTCTCATCCCACCATTGTTAAAAACAGAGCATAAGAGACTCCTATTGATATTTCATGATTTATTTTTCTCGTAATTCCTATCAACATTTATTTTATTTATTGGATGCTTTGATATTGAGTACATAGATACTTACACATACACACAATTGTTTTGTATTTATAATAAAGTATTCTGCTGGTCTTCTTTGTCTCTGGTGGCAGTTCTTGACTTACAGTCCATTTTGCTGGTGGAATTCTGGCTCTCACAGGGCTGTGTTTTGTCACTATTTGTAAAACCTATTTTTGCCCAAACTTTATTTCCAGCCTGTGTCTCTAAATACCAAGTGTGTTTCTTTTGAGAGCAAATAGCTGGGTCTTATATTTTCATGTGTCCTGCTATTCTTTTCTTTGATGGGAAGTTTAACTCATTTATGCTCAAAGTCATCTTGATAGGGATTGACATGTTGTTCCTATTTCAGGGTTCTCTCTGTCTCTCTCTGTCTCTGTCTCTGTCTCTGTCTCTCTCTCTCTCTCTCTCTCTCTCTCTCTCTCTCTCTCTCTCTCTGTCTGTCTGTCTCACAGTTCTCTTGTTCTACTTTTCTGCTCCCGCTGGCTTCCTGTGTGAGTCACTCAGTTATTGTGATGAAATGTTTTGATTCCTTTATTTTTCTAGCTCATTGTTGTTTTAATTTACACTTCCCCCATTAGCAGCCAGATGAAACATCTTCATATAACTCACAGAGATGCAGGCACTGATCCTACCTATCTCTGAGTCCCACACACTGGCAGCATTTGATGCTGCTGAGAAGCTGACTGTTTGAGGAAAGCCTTGCTTTGCCCTCCTGCTGAGGCTTGCCATCTTTACCCAATGTTACTCAACAAAAATCATTTTACCCAAAGAAGTTCAAGAGAGATAATGCATTTAACTATATTAAATTTCAAGAAGAGAGAAAAATGTAAATGTATTTAAACCAGTGTAAAATTGAGGTCTTGAGAAAAAAATGGACAGTGTGAGTTTCTCACACAGTTGTCCTTCTGCCACACCATTTGTAGTATCCCTTTATGCTAAAGCCCCAAAAAATGAATTCTGCTCTACTTTAATTTTGTGGCATATGTAAATCCAGTACTAAACTTTAACAGTAGGTTGGAGAAACACTTGTCTTGGTTAAGGCCTGAAGCTGGAGAAAAAGAACATATTTGCGGTGGGATGTTTTGAGAAAGCAGAGAGGCTCTGAGAGGTCCCACTTTTACCCTTAGACATTTTAAGAGATCTGCGTTCAAAGGCCAAAGAGCAGGTACATTGCCAGTATTGCAGAAGAGGCATAAAGACATAAAACTCCAATTTTTAACGAATAAAGGAATCTCAGTTGTCAGCATTCCTTAGTGAAATAGGAATGTAGCATGATCTTGTAAGTATTTCCTGCCTGGAGCTTGTCCCAGAACACTAGGGGAAAAGACAGGGTGGAATCAAGGAGGAGAAAGGTCTGTTCTTCCTTGCAGATGCATCGGGGTCTCCTACCTGGGATTAAAAAGAAGCAAGAGAGAAACCTAATATAAAAAGAGTGCTCCAAATCAGTGACATTTAGGGAAGTGATTAGGCAGTGACATTAAACAAGTTCCAAGGCCATTTCCAGGTTATTTCTGTGGGCACCTGTGTTTCTCAGGAAACTGCCACTGAAGTGGGAGAACAGAGGCTGTTCCTAATTAAAACCCAAGGGTGCCTACAATGGAAAGTTCACCAAAGACCTGTTTGTTCCTTTCCCCAGCATGCCTACTCTTTGTTTTTTTTTGTTGTTGTTGTTTTTATGTTCCAATTTTTAAAGACTTCTTTGGTACCTTAAGGAGCATAACAAAGGAAACACATTTGAGCAGAGCAAGAGGGTGTCTAGAAAGGAGTAGGCTGTCAAAGGTGTGGCACCTGCCTCTGACACCAGGCTTCTCAGTGGGAAAGCTGTGTTTTCCACTGGGGTGTGTACATAAAAGTATTTTCTAGTCCCATGAGTTTATCAAGTACCTCTTTGGCAACTCCAACAGCTGACCATAAGCAGAATTATCCCTGTCAGACACAGCTGGCATAGAGCTTAATAGTAAGGCCTGATTAATAAAACTGAGCACATGTATCCTTCATTCATGGTCATCGATGCCTTCTTATATCTGCTTCTACCCTGTGTCAGGACAATTCATGTCTTCAGCCTCTCCACCCTTCTTCTGTGTGGGACCCTGGATATATCCTTGCTACTCATAGATTTCTGTTGTATTACTTAGTAATGGGAGAATTTCCACCTTCAAAATATAGCTTTCAAGATTTCCCTAAGCCTCCAAACCCAGTTGGAAACGATGTGAAAAGTTTCTCGCCATGTCCAGGCGACCCTGGCAATTGTCATTTCGTCCCATAATCCACCAGACATCCACATGACCACACCTTACTGCAAAAGAAGCTAGATGTGACCTTGCTGTGGGTGACAACAAGGAGAAATAGATATGGCGAACAAGTAGCCAGACTACATTATTTTTCTCTTTAAATTTCAATTTATCTTGCCTGTTTATTTCTATTTTTCAACTACCAATCATTGTGTAATTCAGCACAATTCCACCATTTGCAACAACCTGTCATAGGTTAATTTTGCCAAATGACACTTGTAATATACAAGGCGGGCTCTTCAAATTTCCCCGTGGGAAGAGGTGAAAGGAGAAGAGGAATTAGAGTGGGGAGACTGGGCCTGCCAGTTCACCATGCTATCTGACAACTGACTATGAGAACTGTTCAAAAGGAAAGCTGATGTGAGAAGCAGAGAGAGCTTGCCGGTGTTTATGTTGTTAACTCTTGTTTGTCTTTCATCTCCATCTCCGGTAATGGAGCGGCTTCAGAATGAAAGTGTTGTCAACAGCCTCTGCCAAAACCTTCTGACTCGCTCACCTTTGACCGTGAGTGATGAAAGGCAAGAGCCAGGTCTTCTGCTTCATTTGATTGCATAATTAACCAGGACCACATCATCCCCTTTCTACTGAAAATAGAGATTTTCTCTTATATCCTCATTATGTTTTCCCTTCTCTCTGCTCCTACCAGTTGCTCCCTACCTCTCCTCTCATCAGGATCTACCCTGTTTCTTCCTCCCATCCAGATCCACCCCCTATCTTCTTCCCATCAGGATCCACCCACCTTTCTTCCTCCTATCAGGAACCACTACCTTTCTGTCTCATTAGAAAACAAGCAGGCTTCTAAAGGAAAATAATAATAATAATAATAATAACAATAATATTTTGTTTACCCATTGGAATAGGAAAATATAAACATATAGATGGAAAAGAGCCCATGGAAGGGCAAAAAAAATGGATAAAGATGTAGAGACCCACTCATTTGCACACTGAGGAATCCTGTAGAAACACAAAATTATTAGCCATATGATACATACTAGAAGGACCTATAGTGAAGGAGGGAGGGAGGGAGAGAGGGACGGACGGACAGACAGACAGATAGAGACAGAATAAAAATTAAAATAAAAAGTGGAAAAGAAATACAAAATAAAACAGAAAAGCCCCGACATGATGTAATGAAACACAAAATCTCCAAAGATGTGGTTGAATTCATTTTCTGGCGGTCATCCACTATTGGGCATGTGACTGATCCTTAAGAGTAGTTTGTTTCTTCAGTGAGACCCTCTTTAAGAAAACTAAATTTTCATTAGCAAATGGCTATCAAAGTTGATGGCTGCCGGTTTAAGGATGGGGCATGCGTCCCGTTCTCATTTCCGCTCTAGGACCCCGTCTGGCACAGCCCTGCGCATGCTCCTGCAGTTTTGGTGAGTTCACATGCACTTCTACCATGTCGACTTAGAGGGTCTTGTCTCCTTGGTGTCCTCCGAACCCTATGGCTGTTACAATCTTTGCACCGTCTCTTCTGCAGGTTCCATGGGATTTGATGGACACATTCTGTTTAGAGCTACGCATTCTAAGGTCTCTCACTTTCTGAATATTGTATGTTTGTGGGTCTCTGTACTTGTTCCCATCTGCTGCTGCAGGAGGAAGCTTCTCTGATGATGGCTGAGCAAGGCACTGATCTACGAGTATAGCAGAATATCATTAGGAGTCATTTTATTGCTGTATTCTCTTAGCAGAATAGTGGTATTTGGTTTTCCCCTAGGTCCCTGGGCTATATAGTTTCAGATTCTTGGTCTTCCAAGCACTGTCAGGTACAGGTTCTATTCATGGAATTAGCCTTAAGTCAAAGGCCATATTGGTTGGTTGTTCCCAAATTCTTTGTGCTACCATTATATTAACGTATCTTTCAAGCAGGACACTACTGTAGATCAAAGGGTTTGTAGCTATGGTAATGTGCAGAGTACCTTCCTGTACTGGCTGGTTTTGTGTGTCAACTTGACACAGGCTGGAGTTATCACAAAGAAAGGAGTTTCAGTTGGGGAAGTGCCTCCATGAGATCCAACTGTGGGGCATTTTCTCAATTAGTGATCAAGGGGGGAGGGTCCCTTGTGGGTGGTACCATCCATGGGCTGGTATTCTTGGGTTCTATAAGAGAGCAGGCTGTACTGGCTGGTTTTGTGTGTCAACTTGACACAGGCAGGAGTTATCACAGAGAAAGGAGCTTCAGTTGGGGAAATGCCTCCATGAGATCCAGCTGTGGGGCATTTTCTCAATTAGTGATCAAGTGGGGAGGGCCCCTTGTGTGTGGTTCCATCCCTGGGCTGGTATTCTTGGGTTCTATAAGACAGCAGGCTGAGCAAGCCAGGGGAAGCAAGCCAGTAAGGAACATCCCTCCATGGCCTCTGCATCAGCTACTGCTTCCAACCCTGCTTGAGTGCCAGTCCTGACTTCCTTTTGTGATGAACTGCAACGTGGAAGTGTAAGCTCAATAAACCCTTTCCTCCCCAACTTGCTTCTTGGTCATGATGTTTGTGCAGGAATAGAAACCCTGACTAAGACACTTCCTATAAAGCTCTATGTAGATACCAAGCTCAGCTTCTCCATGTTCAATGAGTTGTGTGGGTGTTGTCTTCAACAATAGTCTTGGCAGCAGCCTGAATTGTTTGATGGTTCCTATGAGACTCCTATGGCCAAACAGTCCAATTATTTGTAACCCATTCCCAGTACTGGAAGCTTGATTTTGTGACAAGAGATGTTTAGATGGGACTCTGTTGCCCCCATTATTTGGTGATTTCATTTAGATCATTTTCATATATAGAGAGAGTATACTACTAATACAGTATTAAGTATCCATATAAATGTGTGTGTGTGTGTGTGTACTTACTACTATATTAGGTTTCCATACTAATCTTCAAATGGTCATCGATTTTAACTGTGTCTCCCGCTATTCCCTCCCTCGCATTCCTCTTCCCTCCCCACGTGATCCTCCCATTCCATTCCCCTTACTCTTCCCTATCTGTCCATAACCATCTATTTTATTTCCCCTCCCTAGGGAAATTTATCTATGCTTTCCTAGGTATCTTACTCTATACCTATCCTCTATGATTCTATGCATTGTAGCTTTGTTCCCTTTGACTTAGCAGCTAATATTTAGATAGAAGTTAAGTACATAGCATAGTTGTCTTTCTGGGTTACCTCACTCAGGATGTAGGAAGACTAGCAGTCTCAATTAATCTGGACCCCTGAGATCTCTCAAACATTGGACCACCAAACAGGCAGCATACACCAGCTGATTATGAGGCCCCCAACACACATACAGTAGAGGACTGCCTGGTCTGTGTTCATTCAGAAAAGATGCACCTAACCCTCAAGAGACTGAAGGACCCAGGGAGTTAAGAGGTCAGGTGGGGTGGGAGTTGGGGACATCCATGTGGAGACAGGGAATGGGGAGGAGGTATGGAATGTGGAACAGTTGGAGGGTGGACTGGTGTGGGAGGGAATAAAATATGGAGTATAAAAATTTAATTAATTAATTAATCAATCAATTGATTAATTAAAATGGCTAGGTTAGGTAACATCCCACTGTGTAAATGCACCATATTTTCTTTATCAATTCGTGTGTTGAGAGACATCTAGATTATTTCCAATTTGTGGCTATTATGAATAGAACAGCAATAAACATGGTTGAGCAAGGTTCTTTATGGTAGGATGAAGTGTCCTCTGGATATATGCCCAAGGGGTATATTTGGATCTTGAGGTAGATCAATTTCCATCTTCCTGAGGATTGCCACACTGATCAAAGTGGCTGTACAAGTTTACAAATTCACTATGAATGGCTTAGTCAGAACCACATTTTAAAAAGTTTTACAGTTTTAATGTAAATTACTAAAAATTGTCCAACAACCATTGGGTAACTCTACCTTGTCTGCATTCAGTGTTATTCTGAAGATAAGAGTATAACTTAGGCAAAGGGCACTCTTCACATAAAGGACCTCTTCTTCCAACTGGATTCTGGGAACTTTTAATTAGAGTTCTACTTAAATTTCGGGCCAAGAAATGCTTCCATGGGGATGGTAGTTGCCATGTGCAATGTAAAATATAGAGAAATACCCCAGGCTTCTGACTCCTGGAAGTGGAAGTAGTCAGGTTTCCCTAAGATGTCAGTAATATGCCCCCTACCATACTATGACAATAAACAAAATGTCTTCATTATTGTCAAATTGTCAAACACCTGGTGAGGGAAGAGAAAGTAGCCTCAGCTGAAAGCCATTGAGCTAGAGGGAGATTAAATTTGGACCTTTCTAGAGTAAGAATTTCAAGTTTTTTTAGCTTATTACAAAAATAAATATTTATGGGTCTCAGAGAAGTATATGGTACTGCATATATATACCTATACCTATTGTTTTTAATTAATTATGTGATTAATTGTTTATAATGTTGAATAAACATTTAAAACCTGGTTGCATGCAAGATGTAGTCAGGGAAAACGCAAGTGCCCATAGGTAGCAGACATTCATGGAAGTCAGGACTGGGAGAATGGACGAGTAAGATGTGTGTCAATATTCACCAAACATATTTTACATAAATTATGCATTTTTGAACTTATTCTATAGATATTCCCTAAGTACCTTATTAGCAATATATACCATTTTTTAAAATAAATTGCTGAAGGTGAGTTTCTCAGATAAATGAATTGAGATTCTGTGTGGCTACAAAATGTTTTCAAGGTTACAAAGAAACCAAGTGGCAGAGTTAGAATTCAACTCAGATCTATCTTACCTTCAAATCTATGCCATGGCTATAATGGCTTGCAGCTAAAAGTTCTGGGGGCGGGGTGGGGGGGGTAACTTTCTCCTTGTGAACAAAACCCTGGCAAGGATTCATACAGGGTGATCAGCAGTACATCTGTGAGAGGCAATCCTGATTGCAGCACAGCCCATCAAAGGCACTGCTAGTTGGTATTATATTATTCAAACATTCTCCCAAGGAGATACTTGTAATCTGTGCCATAAAGAAAACAGAGCAAAAAAGAGAAAAAAGTCTATTGTCATGACTACTAAGTGACAGCTCAGAGACTATGATCACATGTACCATACTTACTACAATTACTTCTACAGAGGTGAAAATAGAGAACCAATGTTTTGTCCTTGAATAGACTCAAATGACACCCAAGAAAATCTCTCATTGGGTTTCATTGTTTTTGGTGCTTTGGGTTTTGAAATCCAAATAAAAATACTACTACTTATTCTACCATCCTGATTAACCACCTCTACATAGCTCTTTAAATGCTTAGGAATTTGGAAATAATCACTGGCTGCCTACTGAAAACTAGTGATACTCTTGAACCCAGTCTCATCCAGATCATCCCAGAATGACTCTCACAGCTTCTAATGTTATTGCTGCACTGGCTGTGGGTGTGCAGTAAGTGTGAAGGTAAGAAGTGGGTTGCAAATGAGCAATAAGCCATCGCATATGTACCACATATGGCATCTGGAGATACAGACTAAAGAATAAAACCTCACCTTGCATCTATTAGAATGATCAAAGTTCAGCACACTGATGCCCCGCATAGGAGCAAAGGTGCAGCACAACAAGAACCCTCTTGGTTACTTTAGCAATGCAGAATGGTAGATGCACTGGGTGACAGTTGGGTAGAATCCTAATAAACTAACCATATTTTTACTATACAATCTAAAAGATGCACTCCTTGCAATTTTACCAAAGAGAGATGAAAAATTAGGTTAGCATAAAAACCTTCAGGTTGACTTTTATTACAGCTTTATTCCATCAGAACATAACTAAACAAGCTAGTACATCCAAGTGATTATCACTGCCTGGAGTAGTAGTAGACTATTACCTATCACTAAAAATAAACTATTGAGCCTTGACAAAACACATGGGAAACATAGATGTGTATAACTAAAGAGAAGCCATGCTAAGAAGGCTACATATTATCTGACTCCAGCTATATGACGTCCTAGAAGAATCAAAGCTACGAGCACAGTAAAGATATCAGTGGTTTCCAGGGGCCATGCAGAAAGGGAGAGAAATGAACAGAGAACACAAGAATTTTAGGGCAATAAAATGGTATTATAATGGTGGGTATGGACTATCTTAAATTTGTCAACACCCAGATAACATACAACACCAAGTGTTACAATGGACTTTGAATGGTATTTGTCAATGAAAGCTCACTAATCATAGCAGATGTTCCATTCCAGTAGGAACTGTTCATTACAGGGGTAGCTATGTTACAGACAGTGGCAGGAGATATACGTGACATCTCTATACCTTCTACTTAAGTTTTTGATGATTCTTATGGAAATGAAAGATGTTACAATATGTAGTGAAATGATTGATACATATAAACCTGGGTTCGGGTATCTTTCAGTCATTAATGTAGTGTCTGGGTTGGAGATTAATGATGATAAACCAAATGCACTCCTACCCTTTTCTATGCTGTAAGGACCTCAAAGAGGAGGTGATTATATAACTGGGTGGGAAGTTACAACAAGGGAAGTGAGCATTTCCACATCCAGAGAGTGATGTGCCAATATGCATTATCTTCACCGAATCCTCATTCTCCTTCCCAATTCCACAGTGGCAGAGTAACTTCTGCTCATTCTCATTGTAGGTTCGGTCACACACACCTTTCTTTAGCCATGGAATTTTAGAAAATATGATTTGACCTGAAGCCTTAATAGTACTCATGTACTTGGCGTGTTGGTTTTGATTATTATGTTTTGCTTTCTACTTCTGTGGCTGGGCAAGAGAACATTCCCCCAAGTGACTGTGCCCCCTTCAAACTGGACTCAGCCCTACTTGACCCTTACCATGAATCAGAACAGCCCAGATGACCCCATTTTAGATCAATCAAGTCCATTTATTAATATGGACCCTCAAGCTGGGATATAGCTAAATGATAGAATGCTGAGTGCTATTTGACCATGACTACAGCCCTGGGTTCAATCTCTAGCACTGTAATTAATAAATGAATAGCTCAGCAGACCCTCAGGGATAAGAATGCAGTGTATTGTATTAAGCCACTGACTTTTGTACTGGTTTATTAGAAGCAGCCACACACCAATATAAACACAACCAAGGGCTACCTGATATATATGCTAGTATGTTCAAAGTTAGCTTTTATATGAGCTATGAATTTAAATGGCGAGTGAAGAGGAAAACTTTGACATAACTAAAGGCATGACACGAGGCAACCAAAAATCGCAAAGTGCTTTGAAGTTCCACTGAATAAACCATTTTAACAGAAGATTATTTGTAAGAAAAAATGTCATCATGTAGCCCAGGCTGACCTCAAACTACTATCTAGTCAAGGATGAGCTTGAAATCCTGATGCTCTTTCCAAATCCAAATCCTAGGATTAAAGGCAGGTGCCACTGTGCCTAGATGTAAAAGACGGTTCTTGTGGCTTTCTTGTTTGGCCATAAATTTCAAAGAAAATTAGGATGTGGGCTGGAGAGATGGCTCAGTGGTTAAGAACAGTGACTGCTATTCCAAAGTTTCTGAGTTCAAATCCCAGCAACCACATGGTGCCTTACAACCATCCATAATGAGATCTGGCACCCTCTTCTAGAGTGTCTAAAGGCAGCTATAGTGTACTCACATATAATAAATAAATAAATCTTTTTTAAAAAAAATAAAGAAAAAAGAAAATTAGGATGAAGTTTCAGAAGACTTTGAGTACTAAAACATGCAAATTTGACATCTAGCCTAGGAGGAATAGTTAAGAGAGACAGTAGCTACTTGTGTGATTCAGAAACACCCCTTACAGGAATAGCACTGAGGTAATTCTTTTGGAAATGGGTAAATAAGTTCTTCCATAAGTCATGAAATGGGTCTGGCTGAGGCAGCCTGCTCTGCTCTGTCACATACCCATTTAAAGAAGGAAGTTCAATGAGGTGCTAATGAAGGCAATTTAAGGAATCGGAAGATGAACATTTGTGTCAAGATACAGATCAATAGAGAAGGCTGAATCACATCACTCTGTAAAGTGCTCAGACACGGACTGTTCTGAATCCCTTCACTGGTGAAGATAAGAAAGGTGAGGGACACAGGAGGGTGAAGCACTGGGCTGGCATTTCTTCCCTTGAGGCTGTTGGAGTAAAGGGAGCAGCAGTGTGTAAAATGATGAGCCTCTTCCTGGGAGAAGTCACCTAGAGCAGGTGTTGAGGCTAAAAGTCTTAATCCCTTTGGCAATAAGCTCCCTAATCCTAAAGCAAAGGAATCTTGGAAATTAAGGCAGAACAGGGCCAAGTGAGGGAGGATTTCACTAGAGACTCAAAGGATGGAAGCTCACCATTGTGGATGACAATCTCAATCTGTCTGTCAGAGCCTAGTAAGAAAGAGCATTTTAAATGGAGTTCTTTCCTAGAGGGAAAAAAAATTGCTAAGAAAAAAAGAGCATGCCCAGATGGCCAGAGCCTAGGGGAATATGAGATGGGACTAAAGGAAGTCAGGCAAAGGAGATAAAATAAATTCCACATGCACTGCTTCTTATTGCCACTTTTGTACAGTTGCTATGGGAACTGTATTTTGGAAGTTCTCTAAGGCTGTATCTACCCAGTGCAAAGTGTTTGGGGCTGAAATGACCAGTCAATTTAAGCCAACTGGTTTAATTGATTGATTTCCAACTCATGCCTTCCCCCAAGCCTAGTCAAATTGGCTGGTTGCTTAACTGGATTCAGTGGCATCTTACAGCAATAAAATTGGTTTACCTGTAGTGTATATCTGTATTCCAGCTTAATGATAAGATGACCCTCTTGCAATCTGTCTTCCTGTACTATGGTTCCCGTTATTTATGGGATTTATAAGCAGCTCTAGGAGAGCATGAATAGTGACTGGAAAGGCAGAGAAAGACTACATGAATAATTTATATAATGGTGTTAAGTGTATATGAGTGCATGTACACACATACACACACACACACACACACACTCGAATAAGAAAGCATTAGACAAGGCTCCAGACAGTAAAGCAAAAATGAATCAGGAAGAAGTCTCTTCACAACAAAAAATGGGATTGAGATACTGCTGTGAGGCAAAGGTGATGAAAGATGAGTCCTTGCACCATACTACCCAGGCCAGAGGCTGCTTATGTGGGTGGACCTGCGGAGGCCAGAGGACAACTGTAGATACTGTTCCTCAGGAGCTGTCCACCGTGTTCATTCAAACAGGATCTCTCACTGGTCTGGAGATGGCCAAGTGTATTAGGTGGACTGGCCAGTGAGTTCCTGGGATTTACTTATCTCCACATCACAAGCCAGTGGGTGGGATTACAAGCACAAGCTGGGCTTTTTGTACTCAGTTCTGGTGATCAAATGCAAGGCCTCACACTTGTGCATCAATTGTTTTACCAATCAGCAATTGGCTCAGCCTCCAAGCTTCCTACCTGTCTGTCTGCTTGTTCCCTAAGTGCCAGCTTGGCTCCTCTGAGGTCAGAATCCCGGGCTCTTGATCATAATAGAGCCTCAACGTTGGACTGTTCCAATCTGTCTCCTCTTCATGCTTCTCCAAAAGAAGTAATAGCCATTTCAACAAAAGTTCAACTCCAAATGGATCAAGGACCTCCACATAAAGCCAGACACTCTGAAGCTAATAGAAAAGAAACTGGGGAAGACCCTTGAGGACATCGGTACAGGGGGAAAGTTTCTGAACAGATCACCAATAGCGTATGCTCTAAGATCAAAAATTGACAAATGGGATCTCATAAAATTACAAAGTTTCTGTAAGGCAAAGGACACCATCAAAAGGACAAATCGGCAACCAACAAATTGGGAAAAGATCTTCACCAACACTATATCAGATAGAAGGCTAATATCCAATATATATAAAGAACTCAAGAAGTTAGACTCCAGAAAACCAAATAACCCTATTACAAAATGGGGTACAGAGTTAAACAAAGAATTTTCACCTGAAGAACTTCGGATGGCGGAGAAGCATCATAAAAAAGGCTCAACTTCTTTAGTCATTAGGGAAATGCAAATCAAAACAACCCTGAGATTTCACCTTACACCAGTCAGAATGGCTAAGATTAAAAATTCAGGAGACAGCAGGTGTTGGAGAGGATGTGGAGAAAGAGGAACACTCCTCCACTGCTGGTGGAGTTGCAAATTGGTACAACCACTCTGGAAATCAGTCTGGCAGTTCCTCAGAAAACTGGGCACCTCACTTCCAGAAGGTCCTGCTATACCACTCCTGGGCATATACCCAGAGGATTCCCCAGCATGTAATAAGGATACATGCTCCACTATGTTCATAGCAGCCCTATTTATAATTGCCAGATGCTGGAAAGAACCCAGGTATCCCTCAACAGAAGAGTGGATGCAAAAAATGTGGTATATCTACACAATGGAGTACTATTCAGCCATTAGAAACAATGAATTCATGAAATTCTTAGGCAAATGGATGGAGCTGGAGAACATCATACTAAGTGAGGTAACCCAGTCTCAAAAGATGAATCATGGTATGCACTCACTAATAAGTGGATATTAACCTAGAAAACTGGAATACCCCAAACATAATCCACACATCAAATAAGGTACAAGAAGAATGGAGGAGTGGCCCCTTGTTCTGGAAAGACTCAGTGAAGCAGTATAGGGCAAAACCAGAACAGGGAAGTGGGAAGGGGTGGGTGGGAGAACAGGGGGAGGCTTATGGGACTTTCGGGGAGTGGGGAGCTAGAAAAGGGGAAATCATTTGAAATGTAAATAAAAAATATATTGAATAAAAAATTGATATATATATATATATATAAAAGAAATAGCATTTTCTTACCAGTGAGAAGAATTTATAAAACCTATATTCATTTAGCATTTCCTGGGTAAGCAACTCTGATGCTATGGGAGTCTTTACAAGCAGAACTAGCTTGGATGTCATTTGGCTTGAAGCTCTCTTGTATTTCTTATCTATTGTCCTGAACCTTGGTTTCTTGCTCTCTAATTCTAGGCTGCGTCATGTGACCCCAAGCACATGACTTAGGACCTAGATAGCTTTATACCACCATCAATCACTCCATTCTTTTATCAAATGAGCTGCCCCATGCCAATTTCTTCATAGACAATGGAAAAGTCAGACAGCACATCTTGTCCCAACAATGAATCCATGAGGGTCTCAGTTATGGGAAACACCTTTGACATGGAAATCAGAGGTGGTCTAGCAGGAATTCCTGGTGAAAAGCAAGATAGGTTGAAAATTTAATTCTCTATTTCTCTAAAATATGTTTGTTGTTTTCGAGACATTCAAATTTGAACTCTGATAAAATAAAAGGCATATTTATTGCCAGTATTAACAAGATTCACTGATGCCAGGTCTGGTGACAGAGGCCTTTAATTGTAGCACTTTGGAGGCAGAAGCAGGTGGATCTCTATCTGGAGTTCAAGGCCAATCTGGACTATAGAGTGAATTTCAGAACAGTCAGAACAGCACAGATAAATCTTGTGTTAGAGGGGGGAGTTTCACTGATGATTAACAGCTTCCATGTCATTGGAACTTATAAAGGCCTTTACATATATTGTGTAGCTGGTTTCTATTTCAACTCATGAGAGATGGCTTGCTGTAGTTTGCTTTATGTTGCTGTCAACTTGGGGGAGGCTTATTTTGTTACAGATTACAGTCTATCATTGAAGGAAATTCAAATTCCTAGGCAGGAATTCAAATCAGGAACCTGGAAGCAGGAACTGAAGCAGAGGCCATGGAAGAACACTGCTTGCTGGATCTCTCTCCATGGTTTCCTCAGCATCTTAGACAATATTATACAATCCAGGACCACCTACCCAATGGTAGGACCAGACACAGTGAACTGGGCCCTCCACCCCAATCATTAATTAAGAAATAGCACACAGTCATGTCCAAGGGCCAGTCTGATGGACGTAATTCCTTAATGAAGGTTTTTTTCTTCCAGGGTGACTCTAGTTTATATCAAGTTGACAAAAACTCAGCCACATAGATATTTTACCCAGTGATTAAGAATTTTAAAACCTCAAACACCTAACCTAAGTTTTCTGACGACAAACTCCTCCTTCTTGCTATGTTTGCATGGGATCCCTCATCATTAGAATCTGTACTTTTCCATTGTTCCAGTTGTTGTTTTGAAGGCACTAATTTTCTTTCCTTTGATTTTCCACATAACTGCCTGATAAACTATGAACATAGTCAGAGTCACATCTAAATAATGAATTGCATTTATATCCACTGAAGTTTTTCTTATTGTTAATAAAACATTTTGAACTCCAATCTTGCCTAGAGAGATTATTTTAAAATTCTGCATTTCTCCCCTAGTACAAGATAGAATATACATTGAGATGGGACATCCAAGCATACTGTGAACTGTGAACAGGTTGGAATTATTAATCCATGATGGTATCAGGCCATTGTTCAGATGGAACTACATTTATAGATTGGGGCTTTATCTGGTGTGGTTTAATTGTTCACGTGTGTTTAGTTCTTTCTTTCTCTCTCTGAGTCTCTCTGTCTCTGTCTCTCTCTCTGTGTGTTTGAGAGAGTGTGTGCATGTGTGGGCATTGGTTAAGCAAGAATATCTAAAGGGTGAGTGATGGGCAATATTATCCTGACCTTTGGGTCAATGCACTTGTTAGTCATTCAAGAATATTCTAATATTCTCCAGGTTTGATTGATCCTCTTTCATATTTGCATAACCCAGTCGTAATGGCAATTTTCTTTCTTTTCTTTCTTTCTTTCTTTCTTTCTTTCTTTCTTTCTTTCTTTCTTTCTTTCTTTCTCTCTCTCTCTCTCTTTCTTCCTTCCTTCCTTCCTTCCTTTCTTCCTTCCTTCCTTCCTTCCTTCCTTTCTTCCTTCCTTCCTTCCTTCCTTCCTTTCTTTCTTTCTTTCTTTCTTTCTTTCTTTCTTTCTTTCTTTCTTTCTTTCTTTCTTTCTTTCTCTCTCTTTCTTCCTTCCTTCCTTCCTTTCTTTCTTTCTTCCTTCCTTCCTTTCTTTCTTTCTTTCTTTCTTTCTTCCTTTCTTTCATGTATGAGTGCTCTGATTACACATATGTCTGCATGCTAGAAGAGAATATCAGATCCCAGTGTAGATGGTTTCAAACTGCCATGTGGTTTCTGGGAATTGAACTCAGGACCTCTGAAAGGGCATCCAGTGCTCTGAACTGCTGCTGAGCCACCTCTCCAGCTCCATGATGGTGATTTTTAAGAGTGTAATTTGGCAGATGATGATTTATAATTTGGTTCAATTACTTGTGGCTGTTATTTCCACACAAAACCAATTAATAGCCACTGAAGATATTCTAATTTAAAGCCAGTGTCTGACCAAGGAGGATGAATTTCTCTGTGGATTTTCTTAATGAACCTGTTATGACTAGAATGGGGCATATCCTGAACATCTAATTCAATGATAGCCTTCCAGGGAGCACAGGAAAGGACCGGCCTGCACAAATAAAGTACTCTTCCTCAGGACAGAGCTTCTTGGCTTTAGCAAAGCACTGCCAGCCATTCTCCCCCAGGGCAGACCGCAAAAACAAAGCAGCACACTGCAGGCTTTCAGGTACGAGAGAGAAAGAAATGTTTCGGTCCTTGGATAGAGTCTCCTGAGACTCTGGAGCTAGCATTAGAGATCCTAGTGAAAAATAGAAATGTGGTTTTCTTCCATGAAAAGAAAAATAAACTAATCTATAAATAGTAGTATACACACCAAACCGAACTACTTTGGGTCCTGGGGATTTGGAGTTCTCTAAGATGATTGAACTGAATGACAGGATTAATTTTCAGATTAAAATGACAAGCTAGGGATGATTTAGTCTGTAGTCACAAAGTTCTTATCAATGGGGACAAAAGCCTAGATTCCAAGGCTGGTTTTGAAAATCGATTGCAATTCTTCCTTTTCCTCCCAGGCAAGGGAAGACAGAGAAAAGGAGAAAAGGGTCACATCTCCACCTTCCCATTAAAAAAGCTAATAGATCTTTGAATCTATCCCCTTACACAAGTCCAAAGGTGGCCCTGACCCCAAGAGACAAATAACTAAGGATGAGAATGAATGGTTCGCCAACAAATTTAGGGCAGGAAAAAGATGAGTAGATCCAGAGCATTAGGGGAATGAAAAGGACATCCAGGCACCTCTGAGACTGAGGACATCAGGAACAAATGCAGGCCACCTTCAGACTTGACTTCTCTTGAGCCTTCAATTACAGTGACACGCAAACAGGACCAAGGCCGGTGAACAACCAGAGTCTGCAGTGTAGCAGCAATTTAACACACCCTTTCTCTGACCCACTCACCTGACACTTCTAGAATGTATTTCACGCATCAATTATGTGTGGCACAGAGGTATCTCTCAAATAAAAGTCAGTGTTTGCGCAACGAAACTTAACTAGCTCTAGGGAGTTTCTGCCATGTGCCCAACATTGTGAGAGACACAAAGAGAGTGATTCAGAAATCTGTCCTGAAGGAATGAGATCAATATTCACCAATATCTGAACCAAGATAGAAGCCAAGTGTGATAAGTGAGCTGCACAAAACACAGGGTGGGGATGGAAGGAGACATGTGTCAAGTGGAGAGATAGTGGGACTGCGCGGAACAGTCTCCTTTTTACCATACAGGCCAAAGCGACTTTCTCAAACTTGACTGGGTGATTCATCATTGTTCAGAGTTCTTCAGGGTATTGTAGGATGTTAGGCCCTTCTCATCTAAGGGTTCCATATCCACAGATTCAACTAACCTTGATCAAAAATACAGTCTTGTGGTTGAATGTCTCTTGACCATAGACAGAAGTGTTTTCCTGTAGCTATTTTGTTAATACAGCATAATAACAATACAGCACCTACATGATATTTGGATTGTTTCAGGTATGGTAAGGAGTGATTTTCAGCATACAGAAGGATGTGTGTGCTTACAGACAGGCACCATGCCGTTTTTATAAGGAACTGGAGCATCCTCTGGTTTGGGTATTCACAGGAGTTCTAGAACTAATAAACTCACTGTGGCTATTGAAGGACAACTGGGATATGCATTGTACCAGCTGGTAAGGATGTCAGAGTCTAGGCATTCATTTCTGCAGCTAACAAAAATACTTTTGGAAGACAAATTTCATTTGTTGCTCACCTCTTTGGAGAAATCTGCCTTACTGAGGCTTACAGATCTTCTAGCCAGTATTCAGGGCTATTTACTTCCTCCAATGTGGGTCAACTAAAAGGTGATGTCAACCCTAGACCTCCACCTGGGCTCCTCTAAAGTTCATTTTTGTGGGGTGTTGAGGGTCTTGCATGAGCATAAGGTCTACAACACTCCTGCCTCTCTTCTCCCACTCCAATTCCAGTTCCTCCCTCCCCCTCTAACTCCTTCCACAAGTCCACTCCCGCACTCATGATCTCTTATAACATTGTTACAAGTGTGCATGTGTATATCTATATATACATGCCTATAAAAACCACTGAATCCATTTAGCACTGCTCATGTGTATAGTCACGTGTCCCAGGCAAACTGCCTGGAATTGGTCAACTGTGGAGGAAACTGTTTATCAGGCATCCATGTGGACATAGTTTTTCTTTCTATAGACTGAAAACTCTGCTCTGCCCCTTGTCTACATCTTCAGCGTCATGTGTCCAGAAGTTGACTCATCAGACAGGTAACCTAAACAAAGCATCCGACCCCGTAGTCTTTCCCAGAAAAGTTTAAATCTCGTTGAAGAGGAAGATGATAAAAAATGCCATTCTAGGAATCCAAAGAGCTCTTTCTTGCCCAACTCATCACTAGGCATGACCAAGGCATGGGGCTTTCTCCTGATCATGAGCCAGCACCACACCCTCGCCTAGCTCCCAAGAGTGCCTCAGAGAAAATTCAGTTCTCCTTTCTGCTATGGAGGGATCAGGAAGGTGACACTCCACACAGACAAATCGGAAGCTTTTAAATGTCTCCTCCACTCACATTTCCTACAGAGTGACTTTTAACTGCTGCTTCTTTCTGTCCAATTTTAACCGGAATGTTTCTTCTCTCTCTGACTTCCCTAAATAACTAGCCCTTCTCGGCCCTGGCGTGCTCCTCATTCTCACCTCTGAGCCTGGATAGAAGAGGCCTTTTCAAAACACAATTAGAAAAGGAAGCCAGTGCAATATATGTGAAATTCCCCCATCCTGAAACAGCATCCTTGGCCTTAAGCAAATTAGATCAGTGTATTCTCTGGTCCTGAGTTCCCTCTGAGTGGGTCTTCTCTTGCCTCATGCTAAGACTGCAGTGATCACACCCTGGGATCTTACTCACCCTCTACCCTTCTGAACTGTCTGGCCTCTCATTTGCCTAGTAAAATCTTTGTAATTTATTTGGCTCCTGGTTACTCTTAGTGATTCTCTGAACACATGAACTATGATGTGGTCTATAACTAGATTAAGTTATTCTGCTCACATTTTCCAGGGATATGGGGTCAAGAAATTCTAGGTGTCAGGGAACACATAAGGAACATTTCTGGGCAAAGTAAACTTTCTCCATACTGAGAGTCACCTTCAGAAGACCCCCCCCACACACACACACATACACACACACACACACACACACACAAACACATCAGTACCCAAGGACTTCTGTCCTGTTATCATCACATCGTGCTGCAAACAGGCCAACCTCTAGGCCAGTGGTTCTCAACCTTCCTAATACTTCCTAATGCATCCCTTTAACACTGTCCCTCATGTTATGGTGACCCCTAACCATAAAATTACTTTGTTGTTACATCATGACTCTAATTTTGTACTATTATGAATCATAATGCAAATATCTGTGCTTTCTGGTGGCCTTAGGTGACTCAAAGGTTCGTGACCCACAGGTTGAAAAATACTGCTCTAGGCAAATCCATTCTCACAAGTTACCAGACAACCACTTCAATCCAACAAGCTAATGTTCAGAAATATCTGACCTCTTTAACTTAAGCTACTTTAGTGCTGCTGGGAAGGAAACCAGCTGATCTTTCTTTTGGGCTTTTGTTTCTCACACTACTATGAAGCCTATTCAGTACTCATGATGGGGCTTTATTAAAATAAGTCTGTAACAAATCGCCAATACAAGAATACAGCATTGTCAGTTTTCCTAAGGCGCACACAGGCTTAGCTCTCCGGCCGTCCCACAGTCCCCACTCTCAAGTCTTCTTGAAGCTGTGCTCAGCAAGGCCTAAAGGATGCGTGAAGTCCAGCCTCCAACTCTAACTTAGCAGATGTGGGACAAAGAAAGAAAGAGGAAATAATTATCACCTCCCCCCAATAATTCTACCCATAGATCAAACCTAACCTGAGTAGAACCAAGGGAGGGAGAAGTGCCTCTGGGAATAAAAGCCATTACCATCTTAACCAGATCTACTGGGATTACACCCAAGAGACTCCCACAAGATGAGCAGGGCTATTATCATTCCTTCAGGAAAGGAGGGGTCAGAGAGGGTCATTAACCCCTCAGCTGCGGTACAGATACTCACACCCCAACCACTCCTGCCCCAACCCAGGGAGATGTGATTCCATACCTGGTCTCAAGAATTATTTGAATGCATATGAAGTAGAAGGTTAACTGGCTGGGGCAAGTCTCCATAGGCAGCTTTGGTGTTGTTTAAGGTTGCTTGTGCTCCTGAAATTAACTCCTATCCATACTTAATAAATTTAGTGGTTACTCAGACTAGACCTGGACAGAATCATGTCTTTGATTTTTCTTTATTAATGATCTATTTGAGGTCAATATATTTGTTAACACCTCCCTGGGAAATAATAAAGTAAAAAGAATTTCGTATTGTGTAAAAAGGCCTAAGCCATCCTCACAAGGCCCTGCTTTGGAACAGGTTATTTCCAGAACTGTAGGTTACAGGCTAACTCCTACCTACCCTCAGCCATCTTTTAAAGGACCTGCACAAATTACCACAAGTCCAATTAGCATAATGAGACTACTGCAAATTAAGCACAGATTTCCTAGAATATCATCTGTAAGAGCCACTTGTAAACGTCTTGTTTCTTACTGTGCACTCTCAGCTTCCAGAGAAAATATTTTTGTTTCCTTCAAAGAATATTTGCAACCACTACACACTCAGCTGATCAAGTTAGAACTAGGATCAAGAAACCAATTTTCTATTCCTTCTCTCTCTCTCTCTCTCTCTCTCTCTCTCTCTCTCTCTCTCTCTCTGTCTCAGTATCTGTGCCTCCTTGTCTCTCCCTCCATCTCTCTGTCTCCCTCTGTTTGTCTCTTCTCTGTGTCTCTTTCTCTTTCTGTCTCTCTGTGTCTCTGTGTCTCTCTGTCTCTGTCTCTGTGTCTCTCTGTCTCTGTGTCTCTCTGTCTCTGTATCTCTCTGTGTCTCTGTGTCTCTCTGTGTCTGTCTCTGTGTCTCTGTGTTTCTCCGTGTCTCTGTCTCTCTGTCTCTCTGTCTCTGTCTCTCTGTCTCTGTCTCTGTCTCTCTGTCTCCCCCACCTTACAAAGCTATAATTAGTACTTAGTATGAACTTTTTACCAGAATTGTTCTTGGTCCTTCATCTCTTACAATGTTTGTGCAAGACTCATAAAAATATCATTGCTAAATTTGTCCAGCATGGTTTCCATATAGACCGTATAACTGACACGATTGTCCCTCTCTTTCACCTGCCATGTGCCCTTTGAGAGTGACCACTGCTAGGCCTTGGTCCTGGCTGTATTCTCTTCATAGCATCAACAACTTCAGTTTTGCTTTGTTTGCTTTGTGTTTTGTTGTTGTTGTTGTTGTTGTTCCTTTAGGTTTGGGTTCTGTCCTAAAGTGACATATTTTGCAAGGCTTTCCTGCAGCCTGTTGTCACCTGAAGCCTTGAATACGTGATACTTCTTGCTTATCAGCCTAGTGACCCTAACACCATTTCCTCCATAGCTGTGTTTAGCATACATTTGTGGTGCCATTATCAACATTTAGGATTTCCAGATTTTAAGTGTTTCTTGATTTTGTGAAAATAATATTTGATATATTAAATACTAAAAATATTCTCTGTTTTGCTTTGTTCCTGGGGAAGAAGCTCCAAGCTAACCTTTCATGGCTGCACCAGATAGCCTGGTTATAGGGAGCTATGTGGAAGCTAAGGTGAAGCCTTCCGTATACTGCAATTACTAAAACCAATCAAACCTTCTCATGGAAGATGAATTACACACAGAGGGAGAGAGAGAGTTCTTCACTCAATGGAGCAAAAAGAGTAGGCAAAGAGATGGAGAGGTGCTGAATCAAGAGAAGGCACATCCTACCCATTCTGCCTCTGAGCATCTTCCTGTTCTGTGCTGACACAGGATGCTAAGCCAGCAAACACACTGCCTGATGCAGCCAGCTGTGACTCAGAACCCAACAGTTCATCAAGCTCAGCATGCGTGGTCCTCAGACAGACAGATGCTGTTCCTAATTCTCTGAGTGATTTATCACTGCTTCCTTGGCTTTTTTTCCTCCCATTTTATAAAATAAAAGGCAGTGAATATTCTGCCTCAGTACTCAAGAGTTCAAGAGTCCCTTCACTTTTGTACATTTTTGCTGGGGCAAATAACTCAACATTTTACTCCCCCCCCTCTCTCTCTCAAATATATATATTTCATACATAGATAGCTTCTCCCTCAATGGAGTGTGTGTGTGTGTGTGTGTGTGTATGTGTGTGTGTGTGTGTGTGTATACCAGGTAATGAATATACATCTTTCACTCTTCTATCCAGAAGTGCAGGAATAAAACTCAGCTTTCTGGAGAGAGAGAGAGAGAGAGAGAGAGAGAGAGAGAGAGAGAGAGAGAGAACTTCATATACTATACTATATTCATGATTTCCATGTCTGCCTCTCCAACCTTGGACTCATGACTCCTTCTATAATTATCATTATTATTGGCATGCACACATGCACATACACACACACACACCTACTAACTACACTTAGTGTTGCCTTTAGAGGTGAGAAGGCTGGAAGAGCCAGAGGACCAACACGCCTGTCGTGGGACACTGGGCATCTGCTTTTTGTTCACAGTCTTGCAGCTCTTCCCACAGCCCACTGGATCTCTCTAGTAAGGTCTCACGGGCAACTCTGACTGTCCTCACAGTTAGGTCTATTAGAACAATGGAGTCTTCCGTGATGAATATAATTTCTTCAATCCTTTTATATGACTTTTTAAAAATAAAATTGAAAATTTTTTAAAAAAATAATCTGGGTTGCAACAGAACAGCATGCAAGTACCTCCAAGTATGTTTTATTTTCCGGATTTTTTGAGACCGGGTATCTCTGTGTAGCCCTGGCTATCCTGGACCATACTTTGTAAACCAGGTGGGCATTGAACTCACATAGATCAATTTACCTCTTCCTCTTTACTGCTGGGATTAAAGACTGGCAACTCCAAGTCTATTAATATGGAGGTCAGTAATCCTCATTAATAGGTTGTAGTAATAATATGCATATATATATCAGCATATATAGTATACTCAACATATTATTTAATCTTTACTACAGGTGAGTATTTATTTCTTTTTTTTTTATTGGTACAAATGATGCCAGAATAAGCACATCCACCTGTGTCATGGATATAATTGTTCTTTTGATCAATAGCAAAACAATTAAGCATGCCATGATTCTCTTAGTTTGGCATTGCTTCTCTATTCAAGTCAATACCTCTCCCAGGATTGGACAATGACAATGTCCCCACTGTCACCACCCCCCACCAGAGCAGTGCTGTGATCTCAGCCCTGGTCCAGACAAAAGAAGCTGACTCTCCTTTGGAAATCTGCTAGAGTGCTGCATTAAAGAGGATTCCCCTCCGATGATATCACTAATCCTTTAAATACTGTGACTTCTCTAAAAGGGGGAGAAGTTATGCAGCCTTTCTCAAGTTTATTACGGCTTGTTTTTTTCATAGCAAGTCTTACATGGTAAGTATATAAATGATTCGGAAAGTGTTGTTCTATGTGACTCACCATAACCAGCTTAGTTGACTTGGTTCTCATCTTTTTCAAGAAGGTAAATTCATGTCACAGAGACACGGTCATAGATCTCGACTTAGCTCTTAAGGACTACAATCCTGAATTGCAGTTGAAAAGTATTATTTTTAGGTATTCATGGTAAAATATACTGAGTAAACCTTACGGGTGGGGAAAGGAATGGAAAGAGGTGTGTAATTATACACAATGAGCCATAAGTCACTGCTTTTCATCTACAATGCAGAAATTACAACTGCTATTAATAATAAAATATATTTAGTATTGCTGCATCTCTGTCAAATCAACCACTTTGAAAGTAAAAATCATCACTCAAACAGATGGTATCATATAACATAAACTTGGAAAGAAATGAAAATTTTAATGACACCAATGAGCTATACAAAATCTCTGTCACAGAAAACTCTAGATGGTTGGCATGCATGTCACTTGTTTCTTTCTAATTCCTTTCTCTGTCCTTTCCTAGAATCATCTAGACTAGGAACTACATTTTCTTGTTTTTTCTTTCAATTGGCATCTGGATATGCCTGACTAATGGATGGGGCTGATAACACTGCAGAGAAAGGAGATGAGAAGGCAGGGCGGGGGCTCCTCTTTTAATTCTCATGGTCTCTATCTTTAGCAGCTGTCCTGGTGACTCAAGCCATCAGTGACAGTATGTGCTCTGTATGCACAGATGCTCTGCATAGCTCTTCTCCTCTCACTGGTCTTACTTCCTGAACTCTGGACATGATTTTTCTCCCACTCTCCTTGCAGCCCTAGAGTAGTTACAGACTCCTGCTATTGCTTCTCTCCAATTTCCTCACTGTTCTCTGCTTAATTCTTTCCTTCCCACACCTAAGCACTCTCCTCATTATTGGCTCAACCTTATGAAATGTCAAATTGATGCAATAGTCCTACCCACAATGGCCAATATAACAGAAATGGAGTGTTTGATATATTTTAGAAGATTAGTCAGGAGTCACATCATAACCCATTATACTTTATCAATAATATTATTTCAGTGTAGCTAGGATTCTCAAATGATTAAAAATACATAAATATATGAACATATAATAAAGAGCAGGGAACCAGCTCCACTGTGATGGATGAAGGATGGTCTCTGCATACTAGTATGGTCATGAGTTCGGAGCCTAGACAAAAAACACTAATGTAACATTAAAATAAAATGAGCACAGAGCAGCATGGTGGTGAAACTGAGGAAACAGAAGGGAGTCTGATGGAAGGTGAGCCAAAATATTTGAAAGAAAGCCTCGACTCCTTATCTTATTAGCTGCAGGATTAAAATCAAAGTCCTATCCTTTTTGTGTTTGCATTTCCTCATCTATAAATCAATCAATGTATTCACATAATAAATTATATGATTTAATCCATGTTTGTGAGAGATTGCTCACTAATTATTGACAGGTGTCATCATGATCATCCTTTTTATTGTTGTTAGTTCTAGGTTATAGATTCTGTGTGAATCAGGGATCCCTCAAAACAGGTCTTGTTAACTTTAATATTCTTACAGGTGAACATGGTCTTTATGCAGCATGAAGGCGTACATAGTTTTATCTCTGTATCCTTAGCAATTTTGCTTCGTATTGGGAAGGGAAGGAAGTGGGCTGGCCTTTCATCCAAATCTGGAGTGAGACTGAAACAAAACCCTCTAACTCACAGCCTGGTGATTGTTGGACAAATGCTCTGCCACAGCCCCAGCTAGGACCCCTGGAGGAAACAGAGGCTTTCTGTTGGCTGTGGTGGGCATAACTGTTATTTCCCCTAAATAGTTCCAGCTTCTCTCTACATCTTGAATTTCTTATTAGAGTAGAGCCATATGACAAGATTTAGAAAACGCATTTTGGTGGGAAGGTACAGGTCATTTGAGGACCAGAACAGAACTCCTTCCTGCATACTCCTTTTACTCTTCGGGGCCCCAGCCAGCAGTATTGGAAATTGCTGCTATTTTGCTTGTCGGAGTGGTCAGAATGACTGGAAATAGAGCATAAGAAAGACACAAATTTTTGTGTGATGAGCCACTGGCATTTGGAGGTTATTTACCACTACAGCATCATTGAGTTTTTCTTTTATAAATTTAACAACTAAAAATAATAGCAAGAAATATAGGCACAGATTATCATTCCCAGAACTATAATGGATTCATCACGGGTGTAATTATTTTTGCCACCTAATAATTTTTTTCACAGTGGCAAGCAATTAATCCTCTTGTGCTTAAATGACCCTTGGCCAGGTCACAGTAAAGGGAAAATACTGAGACTTGGCCTTGCACAGTGGATAGGCTTCATATTTTGGGAATGAAGATTTAGGATACTCTTCTTACATATGCAAATTTAATGAAGGCCTACAAACTTCCACATAATGAGACTCACCATGGCCAGGGAGAGTTTCCTTCTAATGCTGCAAGGAAAGAAAGAAGCTAAGACTGTAACAGTGCCTGGTATATAGTATATCTTTTCAATAATTAAGAAGGAAAGTCAGATTTTAAACAAACAACAAATTTTGAATACAGTTGGCTCCTCTGTGATAGAACAGTACTTTTGCATGTCTGATATACTTAACAAATCTTAGATTTTAAAGCTTAAGAGTTAACATGAAATAAATAATAATCATTTAAAGATCCACCACTAAAAATGGAGGCTACAAAAGTCAGGATAATATGCTTTTAACTGTATAGTGATGAATCTATTTCCTATTTATACTGTCTTCCATCTGAAAAAGTAACTGCCATTCTGAATCAAAGCTCATCATGGCTTCATGTCCCAGTGTACCTATGTTTATTGCATCTCTACATATTCACTATCATATATTCAAATTTTCACTCTTTTAGTTTTATTCAAATAATATTATTTGCCATCGAGAAAGCCTTGTTATCTTAAAACAACTAAAGTCAATAATATGCACAAAACCAGAATAAATATAATCACTTGGGAAAATATGTATATATGTATATATACTATGATTAAATTAAGCATATTGTGCTGGGAATATAGCTCGACAGAGTGCAACCTCTTATGCACTAAGCCCTGGATTTGGGCCCAAGGGATGAAGGCAGATAGACCAGGAGTTCAAGATCACCCTTATCAACACAACAAGTTCAAACTCAACCTGAATGATGTGAGACTCTGCCTCAAAACATACAAGCAAGCAACAACAAAACCAGCGGAAAAAAGAAAGATAAAACAGAAGGAAACCGTGAAAGAAGATAGAAAGCCTTTGGAACTGAATAACAGTTCAAAAATTTTCAAGGCAATAATACAAAGACTGAAAGAGGGAGACACTGAATGTCATCTTTCAGCCTCTAAATGCACCTGCACAGGTTCACAAACACATCACACACAGACACACAGACACAGACATACACACACACATACACACACACACACACACATATGAGTATGCAGACACACATAAATAACGTTTAATTGAAATTCTCTTATGTACAATGTTATGCACAAAAATTCAATTTACTTAGAAAAGTTTCTCAAACTTAGAAACTACTAAAATTAAAAGGAAAATAAGAAAAAAAAGTCTTAACAGTTTTATATCTGTTTAAAAGAAATGACTGCCTACTTAAAATCCAGCCAAAAAGAAAACCTCATACCCAAATGGCTTTGTTTCAAATTCTTCTAACTACAGAAGAAAGCAATAGCAGAATCTTGCACATAGTCCTCAAGCACAGAAGTGGCATGATTTTAGAAAAAAATATAAGAAAACATTTCCATGATCTTCAAGAAGTCACAGATTGCCATAACAGGATTCACAAAATGTACAACTCATAAAAGAAAATTCTGATAACCTAGACGTTGTTAAAGTTGAGATATTCCACTTTCACAAGACACTACCAAAGAAATGAGAAAGTAAATCACGTAACAGATTGAAGATGTGTACAGTATTACTCTATATAAAGATATATCCTTTCAGACACATATATAGATATACCTATATAAAGATAGATCTGAAAAGGAGCTAAAAATCCATAACATAGGAAAAATTTGTAAGTCAAAAAAGGAATAGTGAAAATCTATTAGAAAAACTAAACAAAACATGAACAAGTCCTTTAGAAACAAGGATAAAGTCAATTGGCAAAAGACACAAATGAATGCACAGCCAAAAAAAAAATTACAGATGGCAAATTAACACATAAAAGTATGCTTAAACATCAGTCAGTAGGAAGAATACAAATTAAAACTATGTACAGTAGCAGTAGACACCTGCAGATGGCTACAATTTAAAAATAGCAGCAATGTGAAATGCTGGTGAGGATGTGGGAGAGTTCCCAGCTGAGGTAGACTGTAGACTAGAGTGTCCAACTCGGTAGATATGGTAGAGTCTACCAACTCGGTAGAATCATGACAGGGATTGTATCTGAGAAAATGGAAACTGTGCTCACCCTAAATGTCCGACATGGCTCTGTTCATAATCGCCTCATATTGAGAGCAACAGTTGGTGAATGACTGACGATGTTGTAGTGCACACATAGCTCTTAGCGTCACTGAGAAGAAGTATTCTTAGGGAAGCGGGCTTTGCCAAGACACTCATGAGACTGCCCACTTTCCACACAAATTCTTTTTTATTGTTTTTAAGGTAGGGTTTCTCTGTGTAACAGTCCTCGCTGTCCTGGAACTTTCTCTGTACATCAGGCTGATCTCAGTTTCACAAAGATCTGACTGACTCTGTCTCCCAAGTGCTGGGATTAAAGGTGTGCACCACCACCACCACCACCACCACCACCACCACTACCACCCAGCTTCCACACAAATCCTTAATACAGAAGCTCTTCATTATCACACCATCTCATTAGGTAGACAAGATGGTTATGGGGAATAGCATCTAGACAGGAGGGATGCAAAAGAATGCAGTATTCTGGCAACAAAAACCAACACTGGGGACATAAAGTGCTAAAAAGCAAACATTTTCTTTATTACACTTTTGGCAGGAAAGTGACAAGCAAGGACAAGAGCACCAGACTTTAGTACTTGACATTCACAAAATGTAAATGAGTTGAAAGTTTACCTCTGTCACTTGTCATTATGAGTTCTCCTCTTCCCACACTTCATTCAAGTCTTTAAGCCACTCATGGTCCCACAGTGAGTGAACGACCTCGCTCCTTTGTCAGACAGTGAGTAGATATTTGGGATCACAAAGAAAGTGACCACATATCTTTGGAAGATATGAAAGCGAGGCTGTTTTAGAATCATTTCTTGGCAAATGAGAATATTTCCTTTGTTAACTAACATTTCAGAAATGAGTTTGCACTACTGAAGAAAACCTAATGAAGAAAAAGAATCAATTCTACACAATGTCACTGAATATTTTTTTCCTAAACTGAAACTGTCAGTTTGTAAAGTTTAGAATCAAGTTCGAGATAAATCCTGAGCATGTCTGTGAGATATTTTCTTAGATTAGGCTAATTCACAAAGGAAGATCTATTCTAAATGTGGGTAGCACCATGGGCTGGGGTCCTGGGTCCCATAAAAAGGAGGAAGCTGGCAGACAACGAACATCCTTGTTCTCTGCTTCCTCACCAAGGATGTAGCAGCTTCCCATAACTATGGTCACCACAGTTTCCTGGCCATGATGGACTCTAAGATAAAAGACTCTGCTTCCTTTAAGTTGGCTTTCATTAGATATTAGGTCATCACAATAAGGATAGCAACTAATATACAAACCATCTGAGATTTGTACTATAAATTCAACATAAAACCTGAAGAAGAAATATAAGGCCAGGTCCTCAGGATTACACAAAAGCAAAGGCCATGTTCCATCATTCATTAGAACATTAAAAACCAAGGGACAAAGCTGAACCACATCACTCTTCCCAGAACAGATTTCCCAGATTTGTTTGCACCCACTCTAACCACAACGGATCTCTAAGCCTTCAGATATGTCCTGTGTGGTGGCACATGTCGTTAATCCCAGCACTCAGGAAGCAGAGGCTGGAGGATCACTATGAGCTCCAGGCCAGCCTCATATACATTGTGAGTTCCAAGCCAGTCAGGATTACATAGATAGATAGATAGATAGATAGATAGATAGATAGATAGATAGATAGATAGATAGATAGATGGATAGATGGATGATAGATAGATAGATAGACAGACAGATAGATAGACAGATAGATAAATGATAGATAGATAAACTCTGCTTCTAAAAAAACAAACCAAACAAGCAAGCAGATAAGAAAGAAAGAAAGAAAGAAAGAAAGAAAGAAAGAAAGAAAGAAAGAAAGAAAGAAAGAAAGAAAGAAACGAAGGAAGGAAGGAAGGAAGGAAGGAAAGAAGGAAGGAAGGAAGGAAGGAAGGAAAAAAGAAAGAAAGTTCAGATTAAGAAGATGAGTTTTCAAAAGGTGAAGCATGGTATGCACTCACTAATAAGTGGATATTAACCTAGAAAACTGGAATACCCAAAACATAATCCACACATCAAATGAGGTACAAGAAGAAAGGAAGAGTGGCCCCCTGTTCTGGAAAGACTCAGTGAAGCAGTATTAGGCAAAACCAGAACAGGGAGGTGGGAAGGGGTGGGTGGGAGGACAGGGGGAGAGAAGGGGGCTTACAGGACTTTCGGGGAGTAGGGGGGTTAGAAAAGGGGAAATCATTTGAAATGTAAATAAAAAATATATCGAATAAAAAAAAAGAAAAAAAAAGATGAGTCTTAGAATACCATCATAAGATGAGATTCTAATAATCATATTTTCCACAATATGATGATCTCTACAGAGATCAATGAATTTGAAACATCTACTGTACAGAAATAGAAACTTAAGGAAGAATAGGAAAAAAAGACCACATGTGTAAAAAGCCTTTGAGTACCTTAACTACACTAATTTAGAGTTCATTTGAAAAACAGGCCTAAGTCACCAACAGCAGGGGTTTACAATATAGTCTCAGGGAAGCCATCAACACAGACACTCGGACAGATTTGAATGTCCTTTCTAAGAGACATAGCAAAGCTTGGGTAAAGATGAAGTTATTGCATCATTCTTCACATCATGGCCTACCAGGGCACCTTCTGCCCATTCCCAGACTTCCATGTATTAGACTGTTTATCCTATGTTTTCCAAAGGAGTGAGAAAGCAAGCACAAATAAAAGGAAGAGTTATTAAAATTTTAGGTGGGAATATGTGATACAGAAGCTAACCACTGGCGAGCCTCTGAAGGAAGGCCAGCGGTGGGGGGTTATAAGGCTTTGTGAGGAAAAAAGATAGAGAGTGTCCCCTCAACCCATCAGCCGACCAGGACAATCTGCTTTTGAAGTCATTAGCTGTACCATTGCTCCTTAATTTGTACAGAGGCTTCAAACTACAATATCAGTTGCAATACCTATGATAGAAATTAGCCTACAGAAATTGGTTCAACAGGTCAAAGAAACACGTCTATGAGCTGAGCAAGTCCCCCCACCCCCAGAATGGGACAGAATTGTAGAAGAGGCTCAGCTGACTTTTATGTTGTTGGATATTGGAATTTACAGTGAGAGGAAGAAATGTGTTACAGTATCCGTATAATTCTTTGGGTGACTATTACTAAGCATCTGCTGTCTGCCAGACACACCCTGTGCTAGGTGCTACAACACAAGTATTCCAACCAAGCTCCTGTCCCTGGCAGGGCAGGATCTGCCAGGCAGTTAGAATCTGAGAGAAAGAGATGAAATCAAACCAGTAATTATGCACTTGGTTATTAACAGATGGGACAAGTCTAATTGAATCACTTGAAAGTTAAAAAACAAAAATTAAGCTGAGGGAGACAGTGAATTTCCGAAGGTCAGTTGGGGAAAGGAGTCAGGAAGGCATATGGTGTAAAGCGTGACCTACGGAGCAGGGTGAGGACGAAGTGGAAGTGCTGTCCCCACTGTCTAGGAGTTGTGACGAATGAGGACCTCCACCGGTGCCTCTGTATCAGACGGGTGATGGCAGGCCACACGCCCCGGTCTTGTAATCATTACAAGAAACAAGGCACATGGCACACTTAGCACTCAATAAATGCTGCTTGTCACCCTGTCAATATTGACAGCTACGACTGCTAAAAATATTTTTCTTAACTGCAAGGTCAATGCTTTTATCTCTATATCCCACTGCCTTGATATCATTTCATTTTTTCCCCTCTTTTCTTCCTAACCATAAGAAGTTTCCTAGAAAGTAGGTCAGACTCCAGCAAACTCTCGGCACCGTGGCTTCGAGATGAAAGAGAGAGCATAGGAGGCTTCTCAGCAGCTCTGGGTGCCCGTCCAGGCTTCCAACGGATGACAAAATATTTCCATGAGGATTTATTTAATTTTGTCCCCAGGCTTGTTCATAATTCTGACCATCTGGTACTGGAGGTTTCTCTATTTTTAATATTTCTACTTTGGGCGTTTTGCTTTTTTAACCTATTCTAGGATTAGTCGCCCCCTTTCAGCCACCCCCACTCTCTCCGCCAACCCCTGATTTAATTTGCTTGAACGAATTCTTTCATATGACAAATTTACCACAGCCTATAATTTTGATAACCTCAGAGCCATAAAGCAGAGCCATCTCAAGTCATATGAAAGGCCACTGAAAAACCAAACGTTGTCCTAGACACCTATGACATGGTTCTAACCAGAGCACCCAAGGGTGCAGGCTGCAAACATGCGTGGAGCTTCCGGAAAGGAAGCCCTCACCCCAAAGTTCTAACAGCCATCCTAATTCTGGTCAGATAATTCTCCTAAAGACAAACAGCCTGAGCTATTCACACAGATCCCATTAGACCATCTGTCCTACCTAGCCTAGCTGACCAAATGGTAACCCTGTAAGATTTTTTCCCCTTTCACCTGGAGCAGTGTTGTCCCCAAGAACAAATCTATCAACCTCCGTAGGTTGTTTGTTTGTTCGTTTGCTTGTTTGTTTGTTTGTTTCTGGATCATCTTTTAATGTTGTTGGGGGCAAGACTCTATAAGAATACACAAAACATGATTTTGAGGAAATAGCGATACGGAGATCTGTCCGTCCCCTCTCTAGGATATCACTGTCCCCGGTGTTCCTTATTCCCTCATCCTTACCTATACTTCATGTGTCTATTCAATTATTTCATTGTCATCCCTGAAGATCCTGTATCTCTGGATGAGGTTTTAATAAATGTTTGAATAACCAGGTAGTGACCAAGTGTTGGAAATATCACAGAAAACCATGAAGACAAATGATGTAGAGGGTCATATGGAGCTTGGAAATCTTGATGATGGAGGACAGGGAAAACGAAATGCTAGCTGTAAATAAAATTTCCAGGATGAATGCAGGCCTTCTGTCTCTTCCACCTCCATGACGCTTTGTTTTATAAGCTAAGGTGTCTCTCCCCCACACATTTCCTGTGTTTTATTAACACTTTCATCTTTCATTTATGAACCTCCTAACCACTCGAGCAGCAATGCACACAGCAGATATTATTCCCATTTCTCCAATAACAGAACTAAGGATCTGAGAAGTAATAAAACTTGCCAAGATCACACAAGTGGTAAATTTAGTCAAAAGCGTCTGGATCATTTCCCCCTTCCGACAGTGTGCTCAGCCCCTCTCTGCTCTACCATTCTCTGTTCCAGGAACAGTGGGAGCAGGGTACTCAGACAAAAAGAAGTCAGAGTTTGTAGTGCACACTCAAATCTTGTACAAGCTTGTGGTTTGGGTTAGGTGTTAATTGCTGTGACAAAATCCTAGAGAAAATAGTTAAGGGCAGAAGGATTTATTTTGGATCACAGTTTAGATGCATGATCACTTGGATAATTTGTTTCTAGACTCACGTGTGGTGAGACAGAACATCAAGGTAGAGAGAAGCTGTCCTGTGGCAGACAAGACCCAGAGAAAAACAATGAAAAGGACAGTTACCGGAATAAGGCAGAACCTTCCAAGGCATGCGCCACGAGCCTATTTCTCTAGCAAGGTCCCGTATTCCAGTAGTCGGTTTAGCCCATGACTTTAATCCATGTATCAATCCATCAGGGATAGAGAGCTCCAGGTTCATAACCTCTCCAGAGCCCACCAGCTGGCAGCCAATCCCTTCAGCACATGTGTCTTCAGGGACACATTTACAGACAAACCATAACACTGTTTGTTTTCGCCCATGCTTGTATATGGTTGACATTTCCAGGAAGCAACTTGAAAACTCCTGTTACAAAATACACAGTAGAAACTTGACAAAATATGACATTCTTTTAAGTACATATCCAAGCATTTAGGAAAATAAGAGATATATTTTAAATACATTCTTTTAACTACGCATGTAAGCATTTAGGAAATAAGAGCCAAAGGCAAATGATAAGACATAATACCCTGAAGACAGACAGCCACAACGAGTCACTGTGGCAATAATCACCATTGAAGGTTCAGTTCTTACCATTCAAAGCAGTTTTGCTAACACACCAAGTCATATAACCTTATGTATATCTAAACACAAGTATATGAGGGTTCACATATACGACAGGCATGCATATATAAAGGTTATTTTAAATAGCACATTACAAGAGTAAGGTATGGTTAATATCAACAAAAATGTTTTAAAGGCAAAATAACACATGACTCATTAACAGATATTTACTTATACATGCTATGTGCTGTGTAAGGAAATCATATATATATATATATATATATATATGACAAGCCAAGTATGAGTAGGTCTAAATGATTATGAAACCTATAATACAAACCTAAAAGATATCAAATATCAATAATTTATAATACAAGGTTAGAAACATTTTGGCAAGAGCCTACCCCACTGCTATTTCCCATGCTGACCTTGTCATGTGCAGTAATTCTGAATTCAGAGGAAAGAAAAGCATCAGCAAAAATACTGTGGGTCCTTCCTTCATTTCAGTTATGGAAGACTTCAGAAACAATTATGGCCTTCAGATCTATCATTCTACTTGCTGATTAGACAGTAAGTATCAGGTAGCATCCTTTCTCCTGGGAAATTGTTGTGGTTAACAAAACAAACAAAGCCTGTAGTCAGCAGGTCTTGTATTAAGGGGAAAAAAAGAAAGAAAAGAAAACCAACTTCAAAGGGCACAGTGGCAGCTCAGTTCAATAAAAGAGATTCTAAACACATCGATCAGAGTGGGGCCGGACGAAAGGCTTCAGTAATTCTCCTGCCAGAGTTTTCCAGTTCTTAGCTTTTGCTGGCGAAGCCCCTGTGATTGGGTGGGCATCTCTCACATGGCTGCGTATTACTCCACCACAGTACTTTCAAAGTCTATTTTAACGAAATGCAAATAGCCACTATTTTAATCTCCTAGTAAATAGATATTTTCTCCCTCAACAGAAGCAAGTCTAACATTTCACAGCTTCAGGGTAACGTTTCTAAATAATAGCTGTTCCTTAGTCCTGTTCTTTTGTGCTTTTGAGGATAAACCCATGAATAAAAGGCTCAGTAGTGAGTATAATTCTTGTTTCTCCTTTCGACAATGGATTCCTTTCCTGGGAAATGAAAATACCTTCGTGTTGAAATAGCAATCCACGGTGGTTTCTGTGCTGAATGGACCCTTACAAGACCCACATTCAGAACCTCTTCAGATCTTATTTATCAGCATTTTCTGCCTGGCACAAGCCATCAGAGTGCACCTATTTCTGCAAAGCTACCACAAGTAACCAAAGAGCTGAGTTTGGAGCAGGGAACTTGGGGTTCAAGTCTCAGCTCTACCGAGGACTGACTGTGTGACTGCAAGAACTTTACATCTCTGAGCCTTCACTTGCCTACCCCACAAAGGGGAATGTGAGATTCTAATGGATTTCTACGTCCCTCCGTGTTCAAAAGTTCTTCATCTCCTGTACTGGAATATATATTGATATACCTTTCTCCATCTTTAGTAAAGCTCATCTTTAAAGTAATGAAGGAACTGTGAAATGTTAAAAGTAGAAGGATGGATAAAGGCAGACCCTGATGCAGATGAGTACAGGAGAGAGTTTGTCTTAATTAGACTCAATTTCCTCCTTGTCTGATGTTTCAGTGTCATTATCCAACATTGTTTCTTTTCTCTTCTTTTCTTCGTTCCTTCCTTCTTTTTTTCTTATTTATTTGTTTATTATCTTACTTAAATTTATTGTTTTTCTGTATGAGTGTTTCTGTGTATTCTATGCATTCCTGGTTCCTGTCATCCACCTTGACCACAAGAGAGCATCAAATCCCTTGGGACTGTAGTTATAGGTGGCAAGGCACAATGTGGGTGCTGGGAATGGAACTCAGGTCCTCTGGAAGAGCAGTGCATATTCTTAACTGCTAAACCATCTCTCCAGCCCCAACACTGGCCTTTTAGATAAATATTCACTTAATGAGAGCCAGGTACTAGGAGGGGGAAGGGTGGGGAGGGAGGAGATTCCTGAACTGGGAGCAGTTTAAGGTGTTCTCCTCCCCCATACCCTGTGGTGATTTTCAGAAAGGGTTGAGAAGATCTGAGAATGGGGCTCTCCCCACAAATTGCTAAGTATAGATAATTTAAGAGAGTCACCCAGGTTGATCCCAGAACCAAGTGGAAGGTCAAATTAAGTAATTCCATTTGCCCAAAAATTAAAGCTAAGGAAACTCAGCACAGGGAGGGTCCTGGAACTTCTCCACAGTGTCACTGACATCCTTTCTTAGGCAATCGCCAGCTCAGCCTTCTTTTTCTTTTTAAAAAAAATTACTTCTTTTATTATTGAGATTTGATACAATTACATCATTTCTCCTTTCCATTTCCTCCCTCCAATCCATCCCACACATCCCTTTTGCTCCCTTTTAAATTCATGGCCTCTTTTAAATTAGCTGTTATATACAATATGTGTGCAATGTGTGCGCACACACACACACATTTCTAAGTACATATACTGACAAATATTGGTCAGTTTGTATGATGTTATTAGTGCATACCCTTTCAGAACTGACCATTGGTATTGAAGAACCAATTCATGTACTCTTCCCTAGGAAGGACTGTTTCACCCAATCTCAGCATTCCTTATGCCTGCAATTCTTTGTGTAGGGTTGAGGTCTCATGAACTTTTCCCTGTGCACTTTAGCATGTCTATTGTTGTCCCTGTTCAGTTCATGTTGGTGAGACTCTATGATGTAACTTGTGACACTCCTAGGAGACATAACCTCTCTGCAAATGATCTGGCTCTTACAATCTTACAGTCCTCTCTTCCACATGTTCCCTGAGCCTTAAGTGTTTTACAACTGTGTCCATTGGGACTGGGCTCTGGGCCCTTTATTCCTACAGTTTGATTACATGTAGTTTTCTGTAATATACTTCATCTGCTGCAAACTAGAAAAGACTTTATTGAGTGAGGCATCCCAGAACCAGAAAGACAAACATTTCCCACTCTTCCACTTTGTGTTTGTTGGTTTCTTCTGTTTGCTTTGGGGAAGGTCTCCTATATCTGATCCTGTCTTCAAACTGAGTCTATAGCTGAGGATGACCTTGGACTTCTGATTTTCCTACCTCCACCTCCAGAGTCCTATGATTGCCTTCTTGTACCTTATGCAGTGCGAGGGGTCAAACACAGGGCTTCTTTCATCTGAGGTAAGCACTCTAGTAACAAAGCTACATTTCCAGCTTTATTCCATTCCACACTGGTGAGGCCCAGGGACATCGATCCTCTGTAGTTAGTATATGCTGATCTTGTATCTCCACTACTGCTTTCCCTGCCAGTGATCAAGACACTCCTTCATACTGTTGAGTAATGAATAGCTTTCTCTTTCCCTTGGAGAAGCAGATATAGGCCATATTATACTACATTAGACGTAGATAAAGGAATACTACTCAGCTATTAAAACCAATCACTTCATGAAATTCACAGGCAAATGGATGGAACTTGCAAATATCATCCTGAGTGAGGAATTCAGTCGCAAAAGAAAACACACGGTATATATTCACTGATAAGTGGATATTTGCTCAAAGTTCAGAATATCCAAGATTCGATTCACAGACTGTATGAAGCCCAAGAAGAAGGAAGAGCAAAATATGGATGCTTGAGTACTTCTTAGAAGGGTAAATAAAATACTCACAGGAGGAGATATGGAGACAAAGCGTGGAGCAGAGACTGAAGGAAAGGCCATGCAGAGACTGCCCCACCTGGGGATTCATCCCATATACAGCCACCAAACCTGGCACTATTGTGGATGCTGGGAAGTGCTTGCTGACAGGAGCCTGATGTGACTGTCTCCTAAGAAGCTCTGCCAGAGTCTGACAAATGCAGAGGCAGATGATGCTTATGGTCAACCATTAGACTGAGCTGGGGGGGGTCCCCGATGAGGGGTTGGAGAAGGGACTGTAGGAGCTGAGGGCTTTTGCAGCCCCATGAAGGGAGCAATAGTACCAACTGGCCAGACTCCTTGGAGCTCCCCGGGACTGGACCACCAACCAAGGAATACACATGGAGGGACCCATGGCTCAGGCCACATATGTGGCAAAGGATGGCCTTGTTGGACATCAATGGGAAGAGAGGCCCTTGTACCTGAGGGTATTGGATGCTCCAGTGTAGGGGAATGCCAGGGAGGGAAGGTTGGAGTGTGTGACTGTGTTGGGGGAGCACCCTCATAGAGGCAGGGGGAGGGAAGATGGGATAGGGGTTTCAGAAGGGGAAACCTGGAAAGGGTAAAACATTTGAAATGTAAATAAAGAAAATATCCAATAAAAAAATTAAAAAGTAGACAAAGGCAGATTTATTAGGAGGCAGCTCTCAGGTGGATTTGCCGATCGATCTCACAGGTAGAGGTCAGTGGAGTCACACATTAGGGCTAAAGCAAGAGGCTCTTATAGAGTTTAGGCTAGGAGTGTTGATATGTCAACTAGGAGCTGGGATTGTGCCCATATATGGTCAGAAACTAAGCCCCTGGGTGGGCACTCTTGTGGGTGGGAAGGAGGACTGATGGGGTTTACCAGCTTATGCAGGGGCAAACAGGGGTTCCCGTCTAACAAGTAAGTCTGTGGATACTGACTGACTATTCAACTTTGACACTCAGAACCTTTGGACATGAGGCAGAGTGCTGCCTATATACCTTTGCCCCTCAGCACTACAGTTCGATAGTTTGTTTCACCCCAGCACGTTTATTTAGCCTCTGCAAGTGTACGTGAAGAGCACCTGCTGATTGGTAGGCCGTGAGCTAGGCTCTGCCTTTCACACAAGGTTCCCACACGATAAACTAGATGCTACTGGCAGCAGCCACAGCAAAAGATAAGAAGAGCCGACCCTGAAACCTTGTACCGCTTACCCGTCCCCATGGTAAATTTCATTGTCACAATGGCAAATTTCAGACTGCTGATGGGAGGTCGTCAAAGGTGAACCTGGGAATACAAATGCACAATTGGATTTTCAGAGGTGGTAAAATTAAATTCCAGAACACCACTGAGCAGGATAGCAAATAAGCATTTGTTTTACAGATTGTTTTGTGACACGATGAACAAAGGAAACAATTTTAAGTGGTAATATTTACCCAGAATTCTATTATTCACAGTCAGAATGCTGACTGCCACATACTCATTATCCCGGTCTCATCACGGCCTTCTGAAGGAGGCATTACTGATACCCAGGCTTTATAGAGAAGGTCATTCAACAAGCAAGCAAATCCGACAGCTCATAAACTAAGGACGGCAGGATTCAAATCTATGGGAGTCTGGTTCTAGAATATGCATCTCCCAGGGAACAAGCTAGTTTGAGACCACCAAGAAGAGTGAGCAGGTTTAAAATCGGAGACCGAAATCCTTTAAATCACACTCCTGGGCCTAAAGACATTAAGATGCTCTGTGACAGACTCCTATTCCAGTTTCCTACTAGACTACGAGTCTCAGTGTCCCTTGGGATTTTAAGTGTGTTTGTGTGTGTGTGTGTCTGTGTGTGTGTGTGTGTTTTAGGATTTTAAGTGACAATGTGAGTGAGGTAGGTGTGTGTATGTTGTGTGTGTGAGGGTGTGATGTCACTCTCAGAACCCATGCAGAGATACTTCATTCTTTCTCTTTCTTCATGCTTTAATGAGAGGGGTGGGCTTACAGTCAAAATAGGGATAGGAGCAGAAAGTAAAGGAGGTAGAGTGAAGAGGAGAGACAACTTTCTGAATCAATACACAGATGAAGGCTTCTATAGTTGCAAATCACGGAGACTAACTCCAGCTATCCTATACAAATAATTATGTATTAAAGGATTTGAGGTCATACATAAAATCTCCCCGGGAAGTGAGAGAAACAGTAATATGCCTACATCAGTGAATAATGGCCAAGTTGTGCCACCATGCCATTTCACTGGGAACATCATTTAATGCTATTGTTGGCCTGAGGATTCCAATATGGCCACTAATGATGAGTACAGCATATACGCTGCTTGTAACCTAAGGCCCTCTGGCTTCAGAAACCTAACGTTACACCACCACCTTTGCCAAGCTGGTTTTTGCCACTTCTTTTTGAGGGCAGAAATGCAAAGGCACATGGAAGATATATCTGTCTTCCATGGTGGCAGGCTTATTTTTAAGGTCATAATTCAGTCTAACATAGAAACATTAAAAAATGCTGAGTGACAAAAGCATATCAATAAGACAACCATTTGTCTGGCCACCTTCCAAACAGAACGAAGGCTGGCATATTGATTAGTCTGCATAAAAGTATTGACAGAGACAGAAACCCAGAATGGTCTACAATGAAATTATCTCATTTCAAAACGATCAAGGAAGAAGGAGTGAATAGCACCAAACCCCTAACCCACTCTCTTCAAAACACGCAGTCTACCTTTATTTTTAAAATTTATTCAACTAGTTTTAAATAAGATAATCTAAGCTGACTATCAAACAATTTCCTATAAAGTCCTTCGGTAAAGTGAATGACTGCCTCTCAGTTTAGAACCCTTGGTTGACCTAGATTGGTTTACTTTAACTAGGACACAAGCATTCAATTAACTAAGTAGAAAGAAAAGGATAGTGGTTATTAAAGATGCAAAGAGTATCTGGTGAAGGGTAATGTGTCTTTGGCTGGAACTTATGACCTGGTTATATAAGAAGACTTCCTATGAGGGTCATTCTCGTAAAATACCAAAGGTCACAGAGGCCCTGGGAGACTCAGTGGTGGAAAGGGAGCCATCTTATCTTACCTGAAGGGCCATAAATTAATGCCAACTCAATGAATAATTCACCACTTAAACTCTACCAATATTTCTGTGTCCTTTGGTATACAAAACACTGGCCAGGACTCACCAATGGGATGACCAGTCCCTGCTCATAAGGGCATCTGAATTCAGTTTGTAAGATGAGAAGTAGAATGGACAGAAAAAGAAAAAAATTAGTCTAGTAAAAAGGTGCAAAGTTGTATGGTGTACATAGGCAGAGAGGGTGACAGGCAGAATGGGTATATATAGGTGACTGGGTGACAGGTGACTGATTAAGAACCTATAGGAGACGATATACAAACCACAGGATATGCAAGAAAGTTGGGAATGGGCAAGACATGGCCCTGGGACCACAGGCATCAATCATGAATATCCTGGCCACTCTGGCCTTCAGTGTCACACCATGAATTTTTATCTCTAAGTCAAAAATGCATTTGGCCACAGCAGTAACAGACTTCATGGTTATAAGTTTATGAGGCACTGAGAAGAGGAAAGAGGAGGAAGAGGTGTAGGAGGAGAATATTTTAAGAGTTAGCTCCAAGGAAATATGAGCCCCTAGTGAGGCAGAAGTAGTGAGGACAGGAATTAGCAACCTAGAAGGTAATGGGTAATATTATACACAGTATATTTAGCCAATGGGCTGGGTTATTTCTTTGAATATATGCACAAGTGCAAGCCAGAACCCAGACACATTAATAGAGGAGAACCTAAGAAGAAATCTCAGGATGGGCCACTAAAATGCTCCTTGTCTCTACACCATAGACCATAGGGCCATACTTAACAACAGAAGGGTCTCTATGTTATTTACAATATTTGTTCTCTGCCTTTTGGTCACCGCTACCTGCACTGCCCCCACATCTGATTCATGCCTCTGCATCTAAGAGACTGCATTTAGCTTCATCTCCTCTCAACTACAATGCAAATGCCCTTAAAAGGGAAGAGTCCTTACATTCTTATCAGTCCCCACTCAATTCTGCCTCCCTTATCAGAAGCTCTCTTATCATAGCCAGGCTCCTCTCGCATCATCCTTACAGAATTAAGTCTTTGTTCATCTTTGCTCTCACACCCTGGCTTCTAATCTTCTGAGGGCAGAGACTGGCTGTGTCTTTTTCATCTTTGGCATCTCAACAACTAATCCCATGCCCTGTATACTGAGTGATAGATATTAGATGCCAGATTTTCCACGAAGAGCTGAGACCTTAAACAAAGTCATTTAACCTCTTTAGCTTCCTTATCTCTGACCTATCTGCAAGATGAAAGCATTAAAATCCACTCCTTGGATTGTTAAGAGCCTTGTATTGGAACATAGCTGGCAAACTATAAGTCACTGTACAAACACAAATCAATATTTGCAAGCAGCTAACATAGTTCCTGGCGAGTAAGTGTGTGTTGATTGGGTGAAGGAACAAGTGTGCATCTCTTTTATAAACACCCTTTCTCTCACTCAGGAGGGGTCTTAAAATGCAATGGGGGCAGTGGAGGGCCAGCCAAGGATGACGATGCTGGCATCACAGACTGGCATATGGGTCTCCGTTTGATGCTGAGACTCAGAGGAAATTGCAGCACGCAATTTCTGGTTCTGGAGCCTTTCTCAGTGAGAGACACCAGACATTCCACACTACCGGACCCCAACTTCTCAGATGAGCTCTGCCTTTTGGGGCTCCCTCCCTCAAATCCTTGCAGATAAGGCTCTCTATTCACGCAGCAGCCAGGAGGCCCCATTGCAATATATTATCTTCATATACTGGGGTTTGGTTGCTTCTCCAGGTTTCTGCATCTGTTTCTCTTTGAATCTGTTAACTAAATATATATCTGCTGAGCTCAAAGTATTTTTACATCTTTTCCTTCTAGCTCCCCAGCCAATTCTGAAACCTGCTTCTCTAAAACAGTCGATTTGTAAGTGGGTTGGTTTGGAACATCCTTAAGCAAAGTTCATGCTCATTATTTCTATAAACCCCTCATTCCTTTCCGCTCTCCTCCCTAAGAAAAAACAACGAGAGAGAGAGAGAGAGAGAGAGAGAGAGAGAGAGAGAGAGAGAGAGAGAGAGAGAGAGAGAGGCACGTACAGTGTATGGGATATAGAGACATATTGAAGTCATGGAAGATGTGGTTATTTGAAGCATGCCCAGGAGCAGATGGCAGGACTGAAGGAAGGAATGTTGGTAACTTTTCCTAATGGGGACTTTTCCTGAGCCATCAGCAATCAGCCTCAGAGGGGACGTTGCAATAAAGTAGTCACTTAAGGGGCGGAATCTTTGCGAAACATTAGAAATTATGAGACAAGAAAGCCACCGAGGACCACAGGTCAACACAGAGATGTTCCCAGCACCACGTGGTAGCAAAGGATGCCCCCGGAGGACAGACAGCTCTGCTTCCCCAGATTGGCAGCTTTGACTATAAACCAAGAGTCAGCAGCAAGGGTGACCACATCCCACCTCCAGTGAGCTCTCAGTCCATCTGTTGCCATCCATCTGGGTCAGAGATAGTTAAGACTGAACAAGTCAGAAGAAAATGTCTGGCTTGGTTTGGGCTTTTTAACCTTCCCTTCCTACTGCAGAATCATCTGTCAAACGCCTTAACTACAGGAGCCGTTGGTTGCAGTCTGGTGAGCTGAGTTTAAAAATGTAGGCTCTGCTGAAAGGTAAAGCTGTGTTGAAGTCTGATTGCCCAGAAATCCACCATCATTGGTACACTGGTGAAGCTGAACCAGAGTGAACGATCACAGTCAACCCCAGAAGAAAACAGCTGGGTTGAAAATAAAGAATTGGGGAGAACCAACTGAAAAGGAGGAAATTTTGTTTCTAGAGGAGATGCTCACGCAATGAGTGCAGCGAGCCCTCTGCTGGCTTCCAGAGCATCCACCCTGCCTCTCAGGAACTCAGAGGGTGCGTAGGTGCCCATGTGTTAACCATCAAAGGCCAATCAGAATTCCCTTCCAGAAGTCAAAGGATAGAATTTAAACACCCTTCAGAAATAGATAAAACCAAGAATGAGTGACTGGTCAGAGGCATGGCTAACTTCTCAGAACCCCAGATTTGTCATTTTACAGAAGGGGGGTAAGACGTTTGCTACATTTAGTGTAGTGACTATGTGGATTAAGTATGAGGGTGTATTTGTCAATCATCCCCCAGAATAAGGATGCTGTGAGGATAATGAAACACTGATGCACCTTAATAGCAGCAACACTGATGGATAAAAAAGAGCAAAAGGAGGAGGAGGAGGAGGGGGAGGAGGAGGGGGAGGAGGAGGAGGAAGGGAAAATCAATCACCCACGTCTGATTTCTTGAAAAAGGAAGAAATAACAAGTTTTATTTTTTAAGCTTTATTTATTTATTTTATATATATGAGTATGCTGTGGCTGTCCTCAGACACACCAGAAGAGGGCTTCAGATCCCATTACAAATGGCTGTGAGCCACCATGTGGTTTCTGGGAATTGAACTCAGGACCTCTGGAAGAGCAGTCAGTGCTCTTAATCACTGAGCCATCTCTCCAGACCCTGAATAACAACTTCTATAAAGGTGAAATGCAAGTGCTCACTTCGACAGCACATATACTAAAATTAGAATAATACAGAGAAAAGTACCAGGGCCCTGCACAAGGATGGCATGCAAATTCCTAAAGTACCCACCCAGCACCCCGCCACTCTTTTTGTATTTTATTTCATTATTGCTCTTTGGATGCCTGTTTGTTTTCTAATGAGAGGCAGAAAGGGCGTGGATTTGTTTGGGAGAGGAGGTAGGGGACTGTGAAGAGGAGGGACAGGGGAAGTCATAATCAGAATATATTATTGCATAAAAACTATTTTTAGTAAAATAATTAATAAATAAATAAATAGTTAAAGAGCAAGAATAAGGCCCTTGTAGAAATAAAAATTGGTACTTGGGCTGTGGAAATAGCACTAAAGTTCTTTCAAAATCTGGAGGAAAAAGTACCGCATTCTCCATTCATATCACTCCTGTGCACATACCCAAAGGAAATGAAGTCAACATTATAAAATCTATGGTGGCATACTTCCTTCGTCTGACACTATCCACAATGGCTAAGACAGGGACTTGGTCTCTATGCCCATCAACATGCAAATGAAATATATACACACATATGAGTGCATGTATGCATATATGAATTGTATGTGCTTACCTACAATGGAGTACTATTCAATCACAAAGAAAAATAGTGTCCTTTTGTTTACAACAGGAGGACATATGTTAATCAAAAGAAGTCAAACACAAAATAATAAGTATATAAGTATCACATGATCTTTCTCATATATGGTAAGTTGAAAAAGAACTGAAAAGGAAGGGGAATTATGAGGGACTGAGAGAAATACCAAGGCTAAGGGAGAGTGGAAGAGTGGAAGGACATCATAAATGTACCTATATAGAAATATAGTATTGAATCCATTAATTTGTACAACAAACATTTGCTTATATATATATATATATATATATATATATATATATATATATATATATATATAGAGAGAGAGAGAGAGAGAGAGAGAGAGAGAGAGAGTTAGCATGGCCCTGCATTTAGTTTTGATGTAAAATACATATACTATGTTCACAGAGGCCAGAGAGGAAATCAGGTCCCCTAGACTGTGAGCTGCCATGTGGATTCAAGGAACAGAATCTGAGTCTTTTGAAAAAGCAGCCAATGTCCTTAACCGCTGAGTAATTTCGCTAGTCCCAATATTATTTCTAAAATATGTAAATGAAAAATACCAAGAACGAAAGTAAAGAATAAAGGAAGGAACAAAAGAATGAAGGAAGGAGAGAGAGAATTCTCAGGTAAGGGCTTCTTCATAAAACTCCATTCTCTTTCATCTAACATAAAATGATTTTTAAAAGCTAAAGAAGAGCTAGATGAGTGCTTACATATTGTGAGACCTCCTTCCTACCCCCCAAGAATGCCCTGGAATGTAGAAATGCATGTTTGTTTATTTTAAGACATAGCTTCAACATACACTGACTGGCTAGCTAGTCTTGAGTTCAAGGGATTTGGCCTGCCTCTGCCTCCCAAGTGCTGAGATTAAAGCCATGCACTACCACGACTGGCTGTGCTCTTAAAAAGAATTATTAATAGGTTTGATCTATTTCACAGATTTTCAAATCCACTCCAATTCTTCTCTAGAAACAGTAATGAGAACACATTAATCACCAGCCATTATACTAAGTGCTAGACATCCAAAAATAAATAAATAGGAAAAGGGAGTTTGTCACTCAAAGGGGGACAAAGCAGATTGATATGCCACTAAATTTGGTGTCAAGTGACAATGGCACAGACACAGTGCAGGCCGCAGCAGCAAATACAGCAGTCACCTGCTTGGCAGATGTGAGGCCCTTAAAATCTACCGGACTCCTAACTAGGAAGAAGCAAGGCGAAGAAGAGAGGGAGGCCTTCCAGCGAGGGTTGGCAGAAAGACCACAGCAAGTACCTGTGTGCTCATCTTTGGCGGACTTAGCACCTCCATACCCAGGCAATACAATGCTGCCTCACTGGGATGATAACCTGTGAACAACTCTTGACAAACTTGACAAACTGCTGTGTTCAGTTTTGAAGTGTTCTGTGAGAAATCAGTTTGTTCAAACATTTCACAATGAAATGCCCATTGGTACTTGTGGAATCATCACCACCACCACCACCATCATCATCATCATTATTATTATTATTGTTATTATTATTATTATTTATGGAAAAATACTGATGTAAAACAATGTATTCTCAATAATGAGAATTTCACTCATGTTGGTAAGTCATTGGGTCAAGGTAGAAGTTGGAGAGATGGATCATTTGGAGCTGAGAGCTACATTAACATAAGCATGTAGACACTTCTTAGTAATTTCTTGATTCATAGATATATTGGAACAGCTGCTATTATATAGAAAAAAAAGTCTATCATTGATTCTAGACACTCAAAAAAAGATATAAAGGGGGAAAGGTGGTTATTTGTTATTGTTTGTTTGGTTTTCGTCTGTTTAAATGTTCATGAGCTGCATATGGGGAAGGGAAGATGGGCTGCTTGTGTTACACGAAGTTCAACCCTTGGGTTTGTAGAAATGATTTATTCTTTTCTTCTGATGTTACCAGCAGTGTGTCCAGTTTTGGATGAGGAAACTTGGTAAGACCATGATTATAAATGCAGTGTCCATAAAACGCCTGAGAATTGTGTAAGTGAAGAGTCTCCATGATTCCAAAGCCAGTGTTGTGAAGTGGAGCGGAGACACTGTCCAAGATTATGCCTCCATTTACAATGCACCACGCAGGAACTGGGCTGCAGGTTACTAACCCTTAGAAAAATCTTTGCTCAAGCTGATTATGAAAAGCCAAAGAGAAGAAAGTGGTATTTTAAACAGAGGAGGAAAAACAAGCCTTTGAAACTATTTCAAACATATGGCTTGCATGAAAATTGCAAGCTAAATACTCACCAAACCCATGTTGAGCAGCTATAGTGTACAAAAGAATAGGCAAAGGGACTGCAGGAGCCTTTGCCCTCACATGTAGATAATTGCCAATGAATTAAAGAGACTAGAAAATGAGGCCTTCCCTTCTCCCCACCAGCCTGCAGGGACAAAAGGAGCAAAAGAGGGTGGGGGCGAGGGAAGGGAGTGGGGGAGGGGCAGGGTTCAGACCACTGTGAGTGTGAAGGAAGGAAGTCCTAGGGATCATTGCAGTGAGACAAATCTACTTTATTGTTCCAGGGATAGAGTATATAAGGGCTTTTAGGGGTATAGGTGGAAAGGTTAGTTATAGCATCAATTTGGGCAGGATGGGCTGATTGTTCATAATATAATACCTAATTGTGACATGGGTGGAAGCCAGAATGGGACTTGTGTGTTACGATATGCAGCTATCATGCTTGCAGAGAACTCTGTATAAGGTTATTTTTCAGACAAGGTGGGCTACCTGTGTTCAGGGACACTCTCCAGACAGGGCGAGGCAGAGAAAGGGAAACCCCAATGAAAAGGGGAGTCCACCATTTTGCGCCAAGCTCAGAAAACCATCCAGTCTTGGGAGACTGCAACCTTAATATCAAGGTTCTCCAACAAGGAAATGTAGGGATAAAATAAAAATTAAGAGATCTAAGTATCCTGGGTTTGGGTTAGGACTTCTTAGGGTTAGGGACTGGGGAGGCAGGTGAGTTGGTATATTGCTTGCCTGGCATGCACAATGTTGTCATGTAACTATACACTAAGTGCTGCATGCCCATAAAAGGAAAGAGAGGACTGCCATGGGTGTGGCTCTCCAAAACTGACTTTGTAGAGTAGTAAGGGGTTTCCAAGCATTATAGGTAAACAGAGTTACATGTATGGTAAATGTTTATCATACTTAGGAAAGAGCACGGTAAAGGTACAGTATCGGGTGCTTGCTCAGGGATAACTAGAAGTATCCAGAAAAATTAAATCAAGACAATTTGACAAAACCTTTGTGGGCTAGGATATAAGGTGTAGAGTAATTAGATAATGAGAATCCAGCAAGATTTGTTAAATGTAAATACTTGAACTTAAAACCAAAGTTCCTCCAAAGCCCAGGAAAGTCCAGACCCATGGCCCTTAAGACATTTGCTTCTGTGTATTTAGTACTTGGTAACATAATGTGTGTTCCATAGATGCACATAGTATTAGTTGGCTTAAGAATATCAAGGTGTTCATTATCAAATTTAAGAACATTAGAAAACAGAAAGTGCATGTTACATAACTAAGTTGGTAAAGGCATTTGCTGCCAAGCCCTGTGACCTGAGTTCAATCCCCAGGGCCCACATATTAGAATGCTAGAACTGACTACCAGGAGTTGTCCTGTGACCTCCACACACGTGCGGTATTAAGTGTGCACATGCAAAATATGCATGCACATGCAAAATATGCATGCACACACACACACACACACATAGACTAAGAAATGTAAAAACCAACACTAAACATGATTATTTCTCTAGTGCCTTGCAGTCTCTGATACATTATCAGTGTGCCAATAACTGTGGCACACAGAGTCCAATAACCATGGCACCCAGCCCTTCAGGGAGGCCCTCACAGGCTGGGCATCCCAGAGCAACGGCAGACTAGGACCAACTGTCTGAAAGTACCTGTAGAATGTTTTAGGCATCTTCCAACTTGAGTAAATGTAGTTTATTTTTATCATCAGATTTCTACAAAGAAGTCATTTTCCTTTCTTTCATTCTTCCTTCCTTCCTTCCTTCCTTCCTTTCTTTGTTTCTTTGTTTGTTTATTTGTTTGTTTGTTTGTTTCTTTCTTTCTTTCTTTCTTTCTTTCTTTCTTTCTTTCTTTCTTTGAGGCAAAGACATTGTCCTTCATAGGACAATAACGCACAGACCACTCAAGTGGGAGTCGGTGAGTACAAGGGATGAGCTGATAGGGGGTTGACTGCAGTAAAACTCAACCAGTGCTGATGACAACACCTACAGAGGAGCTATTTCTAGGGAGATAGAGGGGACAGGGAAGCAATGGGAGAAACAGGAAGCCAAGTGTGGGATGTGCCAAACACACTGAAAAGGGTTCTTCCCATCTCTGTGAGATCCCACACTGCATTCCAACTGCAGATTTGCCTTTTTCTGTCAACCAGAGGTTATTTCACAGCCCTTTGACTCCTTTTTATTTCAGTTTCCCAAATGCAAACGTCTCTTGGATGTCTACCATCATGGCCTGTTTGGGAGTTTGACTTCATATTTAGCTATGGTTTATCCACATCATGCAGAGCGAGAGCCAGCTCACTGGGATCTCTGTGAGCATCAGAAAGAGGCATCCCCTCAGGCAGGCACATGGTTGCTGGGGAATAGTACTTGGTAGAAATTAGTCAAAAGAAATCCTTTCTGCAAGCAAATAGAGCTGCTTGAGAGCTCATGGCCTGCAGGAGAACACAAACTGAGTTTCAGTTCCCACTTACCTTCTGCAACCTATCAATGCTTGGACAGGATGCAGTCAGAATAATTGAGGACAGTATCTCTCTCTGTCTCAGCCTTCCCCTTTAGGCCCCACGCTATGTACTTTAAAAGGGGAACATGCTTCTTTCCCCCTTATAACTTACATTTCCTAAATCTGAATTTTTTCATCTAGAACCTGTAAAACTGTGAACAGAAAAAATGTATCAATGCATTGGAAGTCAGGTAAACACTATTTCCTCCTCCTCCTCCTCCTCCTCCCCCTCCTCCCCCTCCTCCCCTCCCCCTCCCTCCTTCTCCCCCTCCCCTCCCCCTTCTTCTTCTTCCTCCGCCTCCTCCTCCTCCTCTTCCTCTAGCGTTTCAGGTTCTCCTGGAACTGGACTTACAGGCAATTGTGAGCCACCTGGTCTGGGTAACGGAAACTGTACTGTGATCCTCCAGAATAACAGCCAACTCTCTTAACTGCCAAACTATCCCCCAATCCCAGGCTTGGATTTCTGTCTCTGAAGACTCTTTTACATTTTTTGCCAAAGAAAAATATCTGAGAGTTTGGGACCATCAAAGAAAGTTTCTGAAAACCAAACATACAGTCTTAAAAGTGAGAATTGACCCAAATACTAAGAAGTATCCATCTCTGTAAGACCTGTAAAAAAAATTAATAAGGATAGTGGTAACAGTTCTAATGGAATAGTTGACCCAAGAGCTATGTCAGTACTGGTGAAGTGACTGAATCTGTACAGCCATCAACATCATGAAGCAAGAACTACTGCATTTAATGTCAAAAGAGAACGTGAAGATCCCTTGGTCTTCATAGGGACTGTGTTACAACAATTAATCATTGGAAGCCCTGTGGCCTCCTTCTCCATTCAGAACAAGGAGTGTTCTTTCTTTCTTTCTTTCTTTCTTTCTTTCTTTCTTTCTTTCTTTCTTTCTTTCTTTCTTTCTTTCTTTCTTTCTTTCTGTCTTTCTTTCTTTCTTTCTTTCTTTCCTCCTTCCTTCCGTCTTACCTTTCTTTCTTTCTTCCTTCCTTCCTTCCTTCTTTCCTTCCTTCCTTCCTTCCTTTCTTTCTTTCTTTTTCAGTAACAAGTTTTTAAATATAGCTTGTAGATCTCAAAGTCCAGGAAAGGGAGGGGATACCATTCAAAGGCAATTTATCCTAAGATATGGTACTTAATACTAATCTTTTGCCAAATGTATAAGTGTGTGTGTTTGTGTAAGAGAGACATGTGTGTGTACCTAAGTTGTACAATATATCCAGGTGAGACTTCATTTTATTGCCTCCAGAATCTAAACAAGTACATAAGTACTCTCACTGACTTACCCATAGGAATGAATCACCCAAATCAGGATCCATTTTACAGCATTTTAGAGGCTAGGGTGGCTCCTTAAGGAAAGGACAGTCTTGACATAGGCAACATTTCCCTATTTGCCCCTGAGATCACAGGGCTGTAATACTTGTATCTTCCAGCTAAGAACCCTGAAGGCTGCTTGCTGGGGACTTAAAGCCAAACCTCCTCTATATTGGTCACTCCTGCCACTCAGGGTCATGGAGTTCTCTGGTCTCATGTAAACAATATTTACCCTTGTTTTCTCTCTGCCCCTGCCCACCTTTACTCTGAGATGAAGAGCAGTTAATAACCTGGGAGGAGATAATTAACAATCTCCAACAAGTGACCATTTCGTTTTGGTGTGTTTGGCCAACAGTCATCAAGAGGTCCTCAGGATCATTGCGAATCAGAACTACTTGCTATAGCAGAAGCCAAAGGCAAGGAAAGCTCCGTCTATCTTCAGTGAACTCTGCTTTAAGCACAGGGGTAGCTTGCTTCACATGTGTTCAGGGCTGGTTAGTGCTGGCTTTGATGACTTTCTAGCTCCCTCCTCCACAGACTTCTGCACTCAACAGACGCTGAAGTCCCTGGCCCATCAAATTTATTGAGGGCTAGATGGGCCCTGATTGGCTGCATATAGTTAGATTAAGCCATTCATGGAAAAGATTTTGACAAGTTGCTGTCACATCTGGTTGACACGGAGGTCTTTGAATGTTCCAATCCTCTACTTTTCTGGTATGGTTAGGTTCTGCGCTCTGGCTCACAAAACTGAGGGCCTTGTGCAGCCAGGGCTTTCCCTTGTGTCTCCCTTGCCTTCGTCTGTCAGAGGACCCTGCACCATACTGAGAAAGCTCTGGGCCTAGTGAGAAGTTCTGTACCGAAGGCCCTTCTGCCCAAACACTTATGAAACTTCCTGATTGATCATTTTCACTCAGTGTTATACATAAAGCACATGTATACATATGTGCTTCAAAATTTCTTGGTTTTCAGTAAGATTAGATATAAGATACTCTGACATAATATAACTGAAAAAAATCTAACTTCCAAATAAGACACATTTGAAGGTTCCAATGAATATTAGTATGGGGGAAAACTATTTAATTCAGTATAGTACAGGAGACTGAGGTTATCCTATTGGCCACTGTCATCCCAGGATATAACATATATACATATAAACACAAGCATGTGTGTGTGTAAAATATATATTATACATATAACATGTAAACTACATATGACTTTCATTATATACATAATATATATTCATATGTATACATTTACATATATTCTTGTTTATATATAAAACTAATGCACCCTCTTAATAAAGGGCATAAATCAATAGAGGACATTTAACATATAAATTAGTTAATTTCATATAACACTAAAATATTATTATAAGTAGTAGAATGAGGATAAAGCTTTAATTTCTGAAGTGGAAATACCAACATATACCTCTAAGAGTCACAAGAATTTCTGCTGCTTTAGATCCTCACCAATGTTTAGCAAGCATAATACTTTTAATTTTTTTTCTTTTTTCTTAGGTATTTTCTTAATTTGCATTTCAAATGTCATCTTCTTTCCATGTTGCCCCTCAGAAAACCTCCTATCCCATCCCCCCTCTGCTGCTCACTAACCTACCCACTCCTGGCATTCCCCTACACTGGGGCAATGAGCCTTCACAGGTCCAAGGGCCTCTCCTCTCACTGATATCTTACCAGGCCATCCTCTGCTACCCATGAGGCTAGAGCCATGGGTCCCTCCATGTGTACTCTTTGATGTTAAGTCCCTAGAAGCTCTGTGAGTGCTGGTTGGTTCATATTGTTGTTCTTCCTATGGGGCTGCAAACCCCTTCAGCTCCTTGGGTCCTTTCTCTAGCTCCTCCATTGGAGACCCTGTGCTCAGTTCAATGGTTGGCTGAAAGTATCTGCCTCTGTATTTGCCAGGCACTGGCAGAGCCTCTCAGGAAACAGCCATATCAGACTCCTGTATGTGCTGGTATCTATTTGTATGTTTTCAATTTATATGTTTTTGTTATCACTAATAAAGTTTAATACCCTTTGGTTACTGGACATTTTATAAATCCTCCTTTCAAACTTCTCATCCATTTCTTCTTGGTTTTTTTTTCCTGTTCTTAACTATCAGAAGTTATTTAGACAATTCTGTTTCTGTACCCGTTTTCAGTTAGATAAATTGAAAACACTTTCTCAGACTTTATAGCTTTTCTTCTTATTGAGTGTCAAAGGCCAGCCTTCCTAGAAGCAGACAAAATTTAATAAGCAGAATAATTATTAAAGAATCTTCCCATGTTCAATAACTGTCAAGGAACAGCCCAGAAAGAAACAGATCATAGAGAGGAGCACATCCGTGATGTAGGACCAGGAGCAGCCTCCAGAACAGCACACACAGCTGCCCTCCAGAGCTGGCACAGTGGAGAAGGCCAAACAGCCTTCACACTGCTGTACTAATGCCCTCTTCTCTGCAAGTGTGACCATTCCTGACAAAAGCCACAGCTGCTGTGTGGCCACTGATACCATTCTCAACCTCCCAAGCAGTAAGCTCTTCCACTCTTATAGAGATGATTTTCTTTTCAGGAACAGGTATTGTTGATTTCAGTGTTGCTCGATTTAAGGACAATCACCCTTTAATGCTGTTTAATAAGATTTCCTTACTTAAATTCATGAAGACATTCTCCTCAATCTCTTCACATTCATGTACACAACCTCCTTGAAAGTTGACCTTTTTGTCTATAACAGTCAGGCTTAATTTTTTTCCCCCGCACTGCTTTATAATTCTTCTCAGCATCAATATATCAGACAAACAGAAAAGAATTGATAACTGACTGCCAGCAGAAGGCCAAGTGGTTCTCCTGGATACCCCAGATAGATAGAAGCCTGAGAGAATGCTGAAAAGAAATATTAATTTGAGCCAATTCTACTTGAAGTCTTTTCGTCTGTTTCTGAACCTTGGCCGTCTGTTGTTATAAACCTGTTGAAGATACTTGCCTATGTGGTTTAAATTAAGAGCTAAGTGTGAAGTAATAAATTTGTCTGGAAACCCAGTAGATTTTTGCTATAGCTGTTTTTCCAGAGTTAGGGTCAGTTCCAACACATAGTTTGTTCAGAATGCTGTGAGTTATGACATTCTCATTTCAGTACAACAGTACAACATATTCCAGGACTATTTTGTTTGTTTGTGTGTGTGTGTGTGTGTGTGTGTCTAATTTAGAGAAAATAGCCTCATCATTCACCTCATCTGTCATGTTTTTATCACTCCTTCTATAATCACATGAGCCTTGACCAGTAGCCAGACGACACTCTCTACAGGATGTCACAGCACCTGTTTAAACGCAGATACACAATGTGCTGCCATTTCCAGGAGCAGACAAATGGCAAGTCACCGAGTCCAGAGTGGAATACGGCCAGCAGAGCTTCTGCCATCACACTTGCCAACCTTCACACACTTTGCAAAATAAATTCCAAGCAACTCAGCAATGCAAATAATTCATGAAGAATCTGTGCTCCAAAAACACAGATGCACAGAAGGGAAGAGCAGCCTCGGCTGAACTGCATTTTCCTTCACTGGAGTGGATTTAGTCCAGATCTAATCTCCGAATAACACAGGCATAGGCTAGAACTTCTCTTGGACTGTGATGGTGTTTAACTGTTCATCTGGTTCCAACATGACAGCATGTACCCTGGTTAGTAGTTTAAAAATAAAACGAATGAAAATATTAGAAATTGAGTGTTCGACATCAGTATCAACAACGAAACACTCCCCCTGTTTGCACTACTCTGATACTTATCATTTATTAACAAGGGATTGGAGAGGTGAGCAGACTTCATGGCATCATCAAAGATGAAAAATCCCTACAACTTCCCATCCCACTCTCCTGAAGGACTGACTTGTCTCCCAAAGCATGTAGCTTCATGGTAGAGGGAGCTGCTTCTCCACCATGGTACCTTTAAATGCCCCCTTTTCAAGGGCATTTTTACATTCTTTAGGCATGATTTAAAAGAAAATCCCTCCAGTCCTTATGGTCCTCCATCACCCTCATCTGGGAGACATTTCTGTGATCCTCGGCATCCCAGAACACTCACACCCTTTTAGTCTTTTCATTGGTGAAATAAAAAGCACTGTCATGATTGGCTTACATCCATCACGTGATGACTCTCCAGCTATACCAGGCACACCATCTCTCAACAGGGTTGGAGTTCTGACTTTAAAAAAGAAAATTTAATGTCTGTGGAATATACAACCCACCCATTCTACAACCAACAAATGCCTTGTCATGGTGGGGAGGTGCCTAGAGGAATGAGTACCAATCCAAACTGTGGTTGTCTTTAAAGCTGATGACTGGCTTGGCTACGTTTCTTTTGCCAAGTTGAAACAAACTGTGGTCGTCTGGAAGAAAACATTTTAATGGATAAAATGTCTCCATAAGATTAGTCCGTAGGCAAATCTCTGGGGCATTTTCTTGACTGATGATTGATGTAGGAAGGCCCGGCCCACTGTGGCAGTGATACCCATGGGCAGGTAATCCTAAATATAGCAAAGCAAGCTGAGCAAGCAGGGAGAGCAAGCCAGTAGGCAGCACATCTGCACGGTCTCTGCTTCATTTCCTGACTCCTGAGCAGCTGCCTGAGTCTGCTTCAAGGCGGGCTGTAGGATGTAAAAGGAAACAGTCTTGCTCCTCAGACTGTTTTGGGTCATGGTGTTTATCACATTAATAGTAAGAAAACTAGGGTAATGACTAAATTCAATGTGCCTGGGGCATGTAAGGGTGAATTTTCTTTTTGATGTCATGTATTTGTAACCCATAATAGGTCTAGAGTAACCTATTATTATTTCATAATTAAGGAAAAAACTTAGGAATACAAACACTTATAAGCTCCATTACCTACAAGAGAAACCAAAGGACAAACATCTTAATCAACAAAAATTTCCCTGAATCCCCTGAGAAATTTGAACAGAGAAAAACCTTGATAACTGTCTGCAAGGCACTCAACCAGCATCAATACCTGCTCCTAGGCTCTCTTTATCAATATCCTGGGAGCTTGTGGAGAATCTGCAATCCTAAGTGTGCAAGCTGTGGCCACATGCTTGATGGCAATATCTTTAGAGAACAATTCTTGCTGTAATTTTTGTTAAAACAACCAATTAGTATTTCTCTGAACAGCAAGGTCCTAGACAGATGCATTACTGGAACAGCATCCTACAAGGCTAGATGTCACACAATCCTTGGAACTGTTTACTGGGGTTCCACTCCTGAACTCTGCTCCTGAAATTCTAAACTCAGCCCCAGGAGGATCTGGTATATATGTGCCAGGTTCCTTGTGTTGTGAAAGGGGAAATGATAGAAAAGAGAAGAGAAAGTCAACAGCTTCTACTATCACTAGGAAGGTTTGTTGGTACCAAATGATACTGGGTCCCCTGAAGGAAAACAGCTGGATATTAGTTGCCTTTAAAAAAAGATACTTGTGAAACAACACCAAAAAAAAAAAATTTATCCTGCAAGGCAAAACATAGAAAAAATTATCACTTATTCATCAGCTAAAACATATGATGTATTATTATCTGGAATATAACAATACACTATCACTAATAATTAAAATACTTTCATTTTTTTTAGTTTGAAATGACTTTCCAAAATTTGTTCTAGAGATTTACATCATTTACCATATTTAATCCTTATAGCAGTTCTGTGAAAATGGAAACTACTGTTACTATTTTACCAATGAAGAAAGAATTTATAATTTTGCCACATCACAGGCTAGGATGTAGCTGACCTGTTTTGCAGTCTTCCTGAATTCCGCATTCCATGTGAACGTTTCCTGCTGTTATCACCTCAGACCTTCCAGGAAAGGAAGCAGAGTGACACCCAGATCTCAGATGCTGAAGCCAACAGGGATCAGGAAGAATAAATTCATACCAAAGAGCTCAGATCACCAAAGCAGTCTTTACTGAGAAGAACAAAGCCAGCGATGTCAAAATACTTAATCTCAAAATACACCATGGGGTCCTAGAACCCCAAACAGCCTAGGACTGGCATAAAAGCTGACTCACAGATCAAAGAAACAGACAAAAGATGCCAGAGACAAACCTAGGCACCTATCTAACTGATTTTCAGGGTGAAAACTGCTAAAAATGTACTGGAGAAAAGTTACTCTCTTCAGCAAATAGTGTTGGAAAGATTGGATACTCCATGCGCAAGATTAAAAATTGACAAAGACCAATTTGGGGAGGAAAAAGAACTTGATGTTATAAAGTACTAAAAGAAATCAGAAAAATAATCCAAAACATTAGTATAGACAAGTATTTCTTAGGCAAGATTCCAGAACTACAGGAAACAAACAAACAAACAAAAGAGACAAATGTGATTTATTAAACTCTGCTTTGTACAACCAAGAATACAATCAGCAGAGATCAGAGACAACCTGTTTGCCGAAAGAAACTATTGCATTGCCTAATTTCTAGACTATTAAAAGGACTTAAAGGTATTAAGGATATTAAAAGATATTAATATATATCCTATATTCTAGTTTGCAAATAGAAGGATGGTTTTAATAGACATTCTTAAAAGAAGAGATATTAATGGCCAACAAATTTATGAAAAAAATATCATTACGAGTCAGGAAAATACAAATCAAAATATGAGACATCATCGCATCCCAGACAAAACGACTGTTAACAAAGACAAAATGTGACATATTCTGGGCAAGGATGTAGAGAAAATGGGACTTTCACAACACACAACTGGTGAGGGTATACAATTGTTTCCTATGGGGAAAAGTATGGATTCCCAAAAACCTCAAGAAGACCTGCCATGTGATCCAGCTCTCCCATTTGTTGCTATAGAGCCAAAGGAAATGAAATCAGCATACAAAAGAGATGCCGCATGTATTAACACCATCATTGTTCACAGCAGCCAACATTCACCCTGCGTTATCTACAGACAAATCAAGAAGATGAGAGAGGTTAGCCCAATGACTATTATTCAGCCATATTAAAAGAGACCAGAATCTAGACATCACTAAGAAATGTATGGAGCTGGAAGCTATTACTCCAAAATAATATCATTATTTCACTTTCCAGACATAGGAAGAGGCATCCTGCCTGCTTGCTTTTATACATAGTAGCTAAAGCCGGTCCATCCGGATGTAAAATAATGATTACTGCAGGCAGCCGGTGGGGGAGGGATGAGAACGGGAGGCTGAGTAATAAGTGGCAAAATGACAGGGAGGGAATGGGTTTTAGTTCTGTGCAAAACAGGCGCAACTGTCAATGCCAAACATTTTGATTAACTAGACGAGATCAGCCCAAAGGATCAGGCATAGCTCAGTGGCAGAGTGCTTTCCTGGCATCTATAAGGCCCTGGGTTCAATTTCAGTCCTAAAAGATTTTAAAGTAAGCACAAAAAAAAATGGAAAGGAATTGGAACCACTAATTACTTCAACTTGATTGGTACATGCATAAATTAACATGCTATTCTTCAGATAAAAAGCGGTTTTAAAAGAAATGTAAAAAATATTTAAATGAAATTAGTATAGAAAATACAAAATGCACAAACCTATTTGTACTCCCCAGCGTTTAAATAAAATAAAATAAAACATATTTCTCACAAGACCAATGTGTATATCAGCTCAGGTTTGTCAGCTTCCCTAATAGTGATAAAACAATGATCTATACTTACACACACACACACACACACACACACACACACACACACAGAGAGAGAGAGAGAAAGAGAGAGGGAGAGATACACAGACACACACAGAGAGAGAGATAGACAGACAGACACACACACAGAGAGACAGACACACACACATACACAGACACACACTCAGAGACAGACACACACACATACACAGACAGACAGACCCATGATACACACACACACACACACACACACACACACACACACACACACACGGGAATTAAGGCCATTATATTATCTGGAGATGATGTGGCAGAAGCCCTGAGTATTAGCTTACACTTTACACTTACAGTTAGGTTTTTACAGAAAATAGTATCTTCTCTTTCCCTGACATATTAAGCACAGGAGCAAAGCCATGATGTCAGCACTGCCCACGGCAGTTTTGGAGTAAATGCTGTAGACGGTAAAGCAGAAAGCGATCACAGTCCAGGGTCTACAACAATGGAATTGGAAAGAGAAGCCATCTAGTCATGGTGCTGAAGTGCCAAGACATCTGTATTTGTGCTCAAAATATATTGTCTATAGAACCTTGGTCGGTACAAGCACATCCCTTGGCTGAATAGAGCTGCTGTGTCTGAAAAAGTGAAATAATGTGTTTTTCAAGGAACACATATTGAGCGCTTAGTATATGTCAGCCTCCATGCCGGGCACTGTGAAGAGAGAAGACACGTCAGACTAATCTGTACCTCTACACCATTTATAAACCACCCTATTTCAGAATACCAAAATATTTTTTAATTTGCATTACTTTGCAAATATCACAATTCAAAAGAAAATGTTACTTTAAACTTGTTTCATCTTGAACCCCAGCCAAATAAGCACTATGAGATTTATTTTCCTGACACACAGTAGCTGGAGAACATGACAGGATCTATGAAGCAGAGGACAAAAGGTAATGGGACTCAAACAACAAGAGGAAAATAAAACAGGATGCAGCAGGCTTGATGGGACACACTTAGACTAACCCAGTACGTAGGAGTCTGAGGCAGGATAATCATAAATGTGAGGGCCTACCTAGGCCACACAGTGAGTTCCAGGCCAGCCTGTATACAAAATCAACTAAACAAAGTCTCGGTGATAGTTTCTATATGCTCAGCCCAGGGAGTAGCACTATCAGAAGGTGTGGCGCTGTTGGTGTTAAGTGTGGCCCTGTTCGAAGTAGGTGTGTCACTGTGGGTGTGGGCTTTAATACCCTTGTCCTAGCTATCTGGAAGTCAGTGTTCTGCTAGCAGCCTTCAGATAAAGATGTACAAAGCTCAACTTCTGCACCATGTCTGCTTGAATGCTGCCATGTTCCCACCTTGACACTGAACTCCTGAGCCTGTAAGTCAGCCACAATTAAATGCTGTCCTTTATAAGATTTGCCTTGGTCATGGTATCTGTTCACAGCAGTAAAACCTTAACTAAGACAGTCTCAAAAATAAATAAAAATACAAATATAAAAAGAAAAAGAAAACAAATCAGCAAATAATCCTGGAAGTTCTATTTGAATACATTACTTGAATAATGTATGGATAGATCATTAAGAGACAGGAAGTGTGTGGTGTTCCCATAGACTTGAGAGGAAGAATGGGATTTGGGGAGGCTGAGAAAGATGGAATTTGAACTGAAGAGTACTAAAAAAAAAAGTCTACAAATAAGTGACTATAAATTTTCTTAAGATTTCCTTGAATCTATTGAACACCAAGCAAAAGTATGCAACCATAAGGCTCAAAGACTGGAGAAACACCTACTAGGAAAAACTAAGCTGACATCTCAATTTTTCCCAGGGTAAAAAACACCTTCATCTTTCCCAAGCAAAGGGGAAAGAATCTCGTTGTTTTGGTTTGTTTTAGAGTATTTGATTTTCCTCTCTCTATCTCTTTCTGGGTCTCTGTCTCTGTCTCTCTCTTTGTGTGTGTGTGTGTGTGTGTGTGTGTGTGTTGATACATAGAGATTAACTAAAGATCCCAGGAATATGCATTGCAGTTACAAGTGCTCACTGTTCTTCCAAAACAAAAAAAACCAAAAAAACAAAAAAGCAAAAGCCAAGTTCAGTTCCCAGCACCCACATTGGGTGGTGGTTCACAACAGTCTATAAATTCAACTCCAGGGAGATACCTCTGGCCTCCATGGGCACCTGTATATTCATGTTCACACAACATAATATTAAAAATATTTTAAAGACCCAAAGATTTAAAATTAAAAAAATTTTTAAATTTAAATTAACAAAATTTAAATTTTAAAATATTTTTAAAGACACCTTGAAAGTGAGGTCAAATATCTGTAAAATTAAAATTTAGCACAATCCTAAAAGAGAGTTACCAGGAAGCCATAAACCTTTATTTTTTTCACAGAAATATGAAAAGGTGACTATAAACCAGAAACAATAAATCTACACAAATTCTAGGAAACCACCAACATTCTGTAGTCATTAATTAAACCATCAATCGAAAGGATGCACTTTCCAACCAGGAAGAAACCTTCAGGTATTCTTTCTGTGCTTATTCTATCCCATGCACTGTCATATGTTGTGGAGAAAGCAGCACCCCAACTCTCCCCTTCAAACCAAAAAGACTATGCAGAGTAGACCTTCATCAGAATACATTTTACCTAGCTTAGTTCTTATACAAGCAGTTGTTTGATAATATATGCATGTAGATATGTATATATGCAAGTGTGTCTATGTATATATATCAAGAAGACTGTGGGTCACAGTTGCCTGAGTTAAGATAATAGAGATGAAACCCACTAGAGCATTAAGACCACGGGAGGGCCGAGGGTGACACTTGGAGAAATGCAGATGGTTTAAACACAGCCACACAATTAGGAAACTGAGAAGTGCACACACAAAGGAAGGCGAGAAGCGTGCTCAGAAAGCCTTAGAGAAGCTTAAGGCCCAGCCTGAGGCCAATTCCCCCTGCTCAGAGCATGTCTGGCTAAGGAATGAAGAGGCTTCTCAGTACACAGCCAGACTCCCCAGACTGGGAGATCAGGTTTCTTTGCTCTGTTTGTTTTTATTTCAGCAGCAACAAAAACCACAAAGCATACAAAGAAACGGAAAGCACAGCCAATTAAAATGAAGGAAACAAATTGGCAGGAAATGGCTCTGCAGATGTACAGGCAGAGCATCTACAAAAAATGCTCAAGATAGAAAGGTCGGTGAGCATACTACCAAGGGAAATCAGGAAGACTTTATGTAGTAATGACATAAAAAATAAGAACTAAAACATAGAAATCATAAAACGAACCAAACAAACAGGGTGATAGAGAGATCTAAAATACAAGCAATGAAACAGTTACTAGAGATTACATGCAAACAGGGGGAAAATATAATAAACTTAGAGATCGAATATTCTAAATTAGTCAGGAGAACAGCAAAAGACACAAAACTGAACGGAGCCTGAGGGACCAAAGGAGCATGGTCAAGCACACCACTATACACGCTGATTCAGTTTCAGGGAGAAAAGGCAGAGATGGTAGTAATTATTTTTTTAAAGAATGGTATGAAATTTCTCAAATTTTGTAAAATATTTGAATTTTAAAAAATCCAGGAAAATTTTTTTAAAAATGCAGGAACCCCTACAAACTCAAAGCAGGATATACTAAAGAGACTGGCAATCAATTCGATTAAAGTCAAACCTTGAAGCCCATAGAAAGAGAACATTAAATGATGAGATGGTGGCGCACGCCTGTAATCCTAGCACTCTGAGAGGCAGAGGCAGGTGGATTTCTGAGTTCACGGCCAGTCTGGTCTACAGAGTGAGTTCCAGGACAGCCAGGGCTACACAGAGAAACCCTGTCTCGAAAAGACCAAATCCTCCCCCCCCCCCCAAAAAAAAACTGTTCACCAGTGCCTAAGTAGGCTGGTGCTTACCTGTAACCACAGCCCCGGGGAAACAAAGTCAGAATGATTAGAAGTTCAAGGCCAGCCTGCCCCTCATGAGACCTTATTTTAAAAACCACAGAGATGAAGAGGTGACTCTGTATTACAAGCACTTATTGCTCTTCCAAAAGACGCAGGTTCAGTTCCCAGCAACCACATGGTACCTCACAACCATCTAGTTCCAGGGAATCTAGTGTCTTCTTCTGAACTCTGTGGGCACCAGGCACACATTTGGCTCACAGTCTTACATGAAGTCAAAATACTCACGTGTATGAAATAGAATAAATAAATCTAAGACAATCAAAACAAAATTAATTAACAAAATTAAATCCTCAGAAATAACAGATTCACCATAGTTTATCAGCACATTTTTCATCAGTAACCTTGGAAGTCAGAAAGCAGAGAGATGATATTTTATTGATATTTATTATTATTTATTTATTTATTTATTTACTCTTTGTTTTATCTGGGTTTGGGGAGAGGGCAGTAGAGGTGACAAACTGCTGATGGAAAAGCTCATTATCTGAGAATCCCATCTACAACAAAACTGATTATGTTTTATAAGCTGGTATGGTGGTAGGGTGCAAAAAGGGAAAAAAAACATAAAAGGGATGGGGTCTAATCAGGTGCCTCAGAAGTTAAAGGTATTAATGCTAAGGTAATTTGAGTTTGATCTCATGGGTGCGTACTATGGACAGAAAGCACCACCTCCTTCTGTCTTCTAAATTGCAACACATAAGTAAATATGTATAAAGCCATTCATTCAGCCAGGGATGCATTTCTGTGTAGAGCATTTGCTTGGTATGTACAAAGTTAAGGGCTCACTCAGAGCACTTCAGAACAAAAAGCAAATGTCCATTCAAAATTAATCAATATGTAGGAGCTGGAAGATATGACATCAAAACAAAAACAGTGGATAAAATAAAACACTGGTTGAAATCTTCCCGATGTTGGATTTGGCAATGTCCTTGGATGTGGTGCAAACAGTACAGCTACAACAGTCAGAGAATGAAAACCAACTGTGCCTCATCAAAATTAAAAACTTTGCTCATCAAAAGATATTGAAATGAGAAGGAAAATAAACAAAGAATGGAAGAGAATATTCAAAGTTATATATTTGTTAGTAGATTGGTGATCAAAGTATATGGACTGTCATAGTTAGGGTTTTATTGCTGTGAACAGACACCATGACTGAGGCAATTCTTCTAAAGGACAACATTTCATTGGGGCTGGATTACAGGTTCAGAGGTTTAGTCCAGTATCATCAAGTTGGGAATATGGCAGCATCCAGGCAGGCATGGTACAGAAGAAGCTGAGAGCTCTACAACTTCATCTGAAGGATGATAGCCAAATACTGCCTTCCAGGCAGCTAGGATGAGGGTCTTAAGGCCACATCCACAGTGACACATCTACTCCAGCAAGGCCATATCTCCTAATAGTACTACTCCCTGGGCCAAGAATACATAAACTATCTCAAGGACAAATCCTATAATTCCATATACACGAAAGTACTCAAACATGCAGGCACATACGGATGTTGATGCACATACACATATAGACACATATACCACCATAATTTATAAAACAGGCAAATAATTCAAATGAACATGAAGTGAAAACTTATGGGTTTTTTTTGGAAATTCAGTTGTGTTATATGGTACTTTGTTATAAAGGAACATTTCACTGAAGCAGACACAGGTGAAAGGATGTTCTGTAAAACAAGCACATGAAAGGACACATGATTGAAGGATTCTTCGCTAACGACAAACATGTATTGGTCTGATTTACATGTGTGGTTGAGCTCCATTTGTCAGAACTCCAGAGAAAGATACACACCAAAAATCTTCTCATGATGTGCTGTGGCTTCTTGACATTTCCGCAGACGCAGGTTGATTGGCAGCATGATACCAGCTGATACAAACTCACATGAAGTTTTGCTAAGACTCACATGCTAAGGCAAGACACATGGTGAGGCAAGACCTATGGAGGACATGTATGTTTGGAGGGAGTATAAATAGGACTCAACGGACTGTGAGAGGGGCTTGCTGGTAGAACTAGCTTTGTAACACTTCTTGGTTTCAGTACTTCTCTCGTCATCAATTTATAGAGATAGGCATGCAGAGAATGCTCCTGGCATCCCTGTCTCTGCTGGTCTGAATCCCCTCCTGCTAACTCATGATGATTCTGAGGCCTGGCTAGTCCTGTTAGGATTTGCCACCACTGCTGTTTTCCTAACACTACTGAACTGGACTGCTGTCTCTCCATAAACTTTTTGTGAATAGATGGAGCTACTGATGCTGACCTGTGAACTGAACTGCTGATTTCCTGGGAATTTAGATAGGATTTGCTCCAAAGAACCATTTCTGAACAGGTCTCCTTCCCCATCTCCTAATACTCTTTCTTTTGCACTATGCTGACAGATGGTGCCCTAGAAGGGAGGTTAAAGCATTTAAGAATCATCACTAATAGTCCGTTGAGAAAAATTTAAGCCTACATGAGATGCTCACTAAATATTGTTCATTAGGGAGATCCTATACAAAACTATCTGAGATAACACTTTAACAAAGAGAGTTAATGCTCACAGAGTTTGATATAAAGTTCTGGAGATGCATAGTTGTGATGGTTGTACACAACATAAATATCTTTAATGTCCCTGTTGTTCACTTTTAAAAGGTTAAAATCATTAATAGTACATTGTACATTTTCCACAATAAACACTGAAGAATGAAACGGTCTGAAGAAAAATTAATCACCTATCAAAGCATCTTTCAAAATTACCTAAGGGAAATACTAATAACAAAAAGAGAGAAAGAGAGAATCAAGAACACAATGCAGAAAACATCAAGAACACAATTGAAAATTCTTTGACTTGCAGTGACCATATGAAAGCATAATCCATAACTAGGGCACAAACAAATCCAGAAATTATGATTATTATGTAATGAACAGACTAACTTTAAAAATACTATTATAATTGTGCTCAGGGGTTTAAAACCTGTATGACTTTAAACAATAAATTAGATAGAAATATTAGCCAAATGGAACATTTATGGATCAAAAAGATGCAAAAATTCTGAAATAAAAAGTTCACTAAATTGGGCGAAATGTCCTTTAGACAAAGCAGAATTAAAGGCTGGTGAGCTTTAAGACATCGCAGAAAAACTAGTTGGAATGAATTATGAACAGAAAAGTTCACACAGAAAATGAACAGACAGGCAGAGGCCTGTGTGGCAGAGGCCTGTGTGGCAGAGGCCTGTGTGGCAGTAGCGAATGACTTAATATATATTCACCAGACCCCGAACATAAAAGACAAGCAAGTTTGCCCACCTACCCATGTCACCTAAACCTATTCAGTCATAGATCTAAACATTGGGAAAATTCCTGGAATCATTACCACTTTAAAACCTGTCCCCCAAACACTATAATTGTCAAACTTTTAAAGGCATCCAGCAAAGAAGGGGGAAGTGGTAACTGCAGCTTTCTAATAAAACAGTGTTACTCTCCTCCACACAGAACTGTGGGATCCAGAAGACAAAACAACAGCATTTAGAGAGTTCTCAAAGAAAAGTTGGAGGGTGGGGAGAAGCGCCCTCTTAAAACTCTAATTCTGGGAAAAACACATTTCCAAAATGAGTGAAGGAGCACAGTACGTACATTGGGGACTTTCTAAAAGGTGGTTGATGTCACTAATAAGTAAGGAAAATGCACGATTAGCAGAGCATCTGGTAGTGTCAGAGACTGAGGAAAGAAGGGGAGAGGAGGAAGAAGCAGAAGGAAAGGGGAGTGGGGCCATCATCAAAGGTTGTCATAACCCCATAGCCTCTCAAAGATCTTAAATGGCAAAGCTGGAAAGGGAAAATAACTATAGCAGTAGGTTATAGTGTGAAGAATAAAACATTCACAAATTCATAGCGAAATAAATGAATGGTTACATAAAAGACAGAAAAAATAATTCAAATCAGTAAGTGTAAGACAAAACGAACACAAAATCATTAGGAAAGCATAGAAATTGTAGAAACAAGATCAGAACAAACAGGAAAACTAGTGGGTGAAAGAGAAACAGGATCTGCTGAATAAAGTCAATCTATCATCTCCAAAGTGTTTACAGAAGCTAGCTGCTATATTGGTGAACCCTGTTAGCCATCACCTCAGGCACGTGAGGAAGGCTGGCCTTATTCCCGATGGCTGACATGATGCCCTCTCAGATGTCACTCCTGAGGCCACAAAGCCATTATGCTTTTGTTGCCAAAAATTTAGCAAAATCTAATTATCTTTTTAAAAAAAATCAGATACATGTCAGTAAGAGAATTAACAATACCTTTAGTGGCAAGTTCATAAAACACAAGGAAGGACTGAGGACGTTGCCACAGTTAGGAGGGGATTAGGGAGACATTACAGTTTAACAATGTGACTCAGTTTTGCATACAAGTCTGAGTATGAGAGCAAAAGAAGGAGGAAGGAGAAAAGACAGGAAATTTGGATGGCATCCCATAGCTCAGCAATAGTATTACACTAATACTCATTTCTTGGTTTTCTTAATTGCACCATGCAAACTCTCTAAGAGGCCAACATTAGATGGAGCTGAGTGCAGACTGCACTCACTGTGGAGGTTTTTCAACTTCCTCACATCCTAGTTCTTCAAAACACAAATTTAAAAATAACACCTATGATCTGTCTAGAAGCATCCACCTGAGGTAAATCTAACCCTACCCCATTTCCCATCATCTTTCCTATCAGAACAGCCTGCTCTTTCTAAGCCCTCTTCACTTAGAACAATGGCAAAGGCAGTGGCCTCAGATATTTCTTTACAGTAATAACTTAAGCAATAATGTAGAGGACATGAGGGCCTCAAACACTGGCTGATATTAAAGACACTCGTTTCTGTCCTACAGAAGTTTTAAATTTTAATAATTGCTGAGTTTTATTTTACTTAGACACTACCTACTCTCTAGCTAAAGAACTTTTCCTATTTTTTTCCTGAGATTTTTTATTTTAGTTCACTTTTTATTTTTAAGTCTTTGCTCCATATGGAATGTATTTTAACGTATGAAATGAATTTAAAGCTTGCCTTTATCTTTTTCTTTTTCTTCCTTCTTTCTGCAGATGGCCAACCATTTGTTACATCATAGCTTATGAAATAATCCATCTTTTTTTCATAAGTCAGTCTTCCTGCTCAACAGTACACCAGGAAACGAATCTTTCAGCTATCTCTGCTGATGTCCTATACCTACAACCTGAAATTAGGAAAATCACAACGCGTGATGTCATCTTGTCCTGTGTATACTCTTCCTTCTCCATTGCTTCTATTACCTTATATTATAAACAACCTTTTTTTCTGAATTTCTGTCCAAAGCCTGCTAGCACCTTTCAAATTTTATTTTTATTTCTCTTTCTTTTTCAATTGCTCTTCCTGAAAGTCCACGGCTATTCACATTATAAGTTCAGGTTGGATTATAAAGAGACAGGAAATGAGACTAGAATTCTTGTTAAGAGAGGTATTAATAGCCTACCTCCTAGAGAAAGAGGGTAAAGAAATTAAAAAAGGAAGAAATCCTAGGCAAGCACATCGTCTCCCTTAGAGAGTAGTGGCAGCCTCTTGCGTCAAGGTGGCCAGCCTCATATCCCTATGTGACTTGGGCACTGGCTTCTGGTTCCAGCAGGAGGACTGGAGACATATCTCCTGGGCAAAATGAGAACTTGTTCAGCAAAGGGCAAGTCTCTGGATCAGTCCATTAGCAAACACATCTCGTAGCACTATTGGGTTGGTGCACTAGCAAAGGAGACCAGGGCAAGACATGGTGCATGATCTCAAAGTTACTCTGCTCAAATCTACTTCATCTCAGGTGAGTTCTGCACTATCCTGCCATACCTTCCCTTGGACTCTGGTTGGTCAAAGCTTCTCTAGAAAGCCACTTAAAAGATTTCATGGCGGGAGTGACTGTCCATGCCACTCTGTTTGGTCTTGAGAGCTGAGAATCCCTTCTCATCATGGCTAATACTCTAATTGAGATAATTTCCATAAAGAGGTGACCCAGGCCCTCTTCCTGAGAGCTTTGAGCCCCCCTCAAGTGCTGGTCTCAATTAGAACATAGTTGTCATTAAACATTCCCATTAATAGTGAAAGATTTCCCCACTGAACATTAAGTTCTAAATATATGTCCCCATTAAAGAGCAGCAGTCCAGACTTTACATGGTAATCAAGTTCAACTATTTTGAAACAAAACTAAGCAGGTATTCCTAAGGTGACCAAGAATGTGCTATATATGTCATACTCATGTTGAATATTCACAATACCTCCTAAATATACAAGCCTAAAGTCAGATGAAAAACAAAATTTTCAAATGGGACACTAGAAATAAGTGCAAGTGAAATTATTCCTAATTCCTCCTGATTCTTGGATCCATGTATTAGGGACATGCCTGATAGCCTGATATTTACCATTCACGTCTCTTTTTTAGAAAATCTTCCTTGAGCTAGGGATGCCTCTCAATGGCAAAAGAATTTGCCTAGCGTGAGTGAGGCCCTGGTTTCAAATGCTATTACCACCCAAAACTAACAAAACACCACAAAACACTAATGATTCTTCTATATCATACACCAAGTAAAAGAGCTAGCACATACCCTAGCTACCCTCCTACTGCTGTGACTCCTTGGGTAGGAAATGGTCCCTTGATCAGAAGTAATGTCCATCCCCTACTGATAATAATTTTGTGAGGCTTCTTGTGGTAGTGCTGGACTGAGGCACTAAAGTCAAGAAGGCAAAACCATGCCCAATGTGTCAGTTCTAACCATGAGGAGATGTTCTTTCTAATTCAAGGTGGGGTTGATTAGTCAGAGTTCCTTATACGTATCTAGACAATACTATACTGAGAGGCTCATAACTTGGATTTTATTGCAAGTCAGAAATCGAACAGTAGCACAAGTTCCATCAGCCTTAGTGAGAAGGTCCCCATGCTGTCTGTAGGCTTCTCCTCATTGGTGAAATTACTGTGCAAACACAGGAAAGGCCAAGGACATTTGGTTATTTGGTGTTTTGCTGAAAGAGAAGTCTTCTAATGGGAATTAACATTCAATAAAAACATACTCATGCTTGTATCAACTTCTAAAAGCCACTTTTAACATTGTATTTTCTCTTCATTCTAAGGATGTTCTTGTTGCTAATAACCCCATATTGCTTCTTACAGGAATGTGGTCAATCACCCAGTCCATTGACATTGCCAGGAAGTTTGTACAACCATATCCTGGGCTATTTCTCTCTTCACACACAGTTCATGGGCCAAGTGCATTACTCTAAGCAGTATTAGTTACCTTGGCTAACTGTCCCTCATGGTCACTACTGAGAGAAACCAGAGTAGAGCATCAGTACATCTTCAAGGTCATTATTGAACCCTAGGCACACTTCTCTGTCTTTTGCTTAATAAATCCATTCTATCTCCCAATCCTATGAAACTGTACCCCTACCCATTGCCATGCCCTTAGGTAAAGCATTCATTTTTTCATTCGAGTGACAATATCCATATCTTAAGAGATGAGCTACTCTCAGATTTTATACTGTTCTGGGAGTCAGAAGCCCATATATAATCCCATATCTGGGATCCCACAGACATTACACCACACTATCTTAAGTCAATCTCAACTAAACTCAGAAGAGTACATATCATTCAAAGAGTAAAGCCTGCTTAGTGCTCTACAGTGCAAGAAATTGATTTTACAATACAGAGAACAGAAAGTGCATCCTTAAGAGTCAGGAGAACTGCAGGCCTGTCCTTCAGGACCAAGGTTATCTATGGGCTCATAAGCCCAGTTATCTATGGTCTCATACTGTTGCCAACACTGAAAGAGGGTGCTGATGCAATTCTCATCCTTCCCCCATCTCCTATATAGATGCATGTACCACAAAAGGGCTAGGAATAAAAGTGGCAATTCCTACTCCTGCCCCATGCCTGGACTCACACTGCTAAAAAGGCAAGAAGTAAGCCCCATGCTACAGTTGGCTGCATGTTGTTTACAGGGCTAGGAATGGACATTATATTTCCTTTCACTACCTGTGTACACATTGCTCAAACACCATAGTTCCTGATGCCACTAAGCTACTGCATATGCATTGTAGCATGTGTGAATACTAAAGAGGGTTCGGAGGCACTGTGGTTTCCACCGCCTTCTCGTCCCATGCAGTATTTGGGCCAGAAGCTCTTGCTGGCTTATTAGACCTCACATTCTCAATACTTGAAGAAACAGCTGTAAATCTATCAATGCCACTGCCCTCTTATAGTAACAGCCACACGCTGGGCACCCCACCCCACTACCTTCTACACACATCTGCATGTGATGTTAGAATACTCCATCTCTATAGTTGTACACTTTGTGTCTAAAGTCATTAATTATAACCAAAAACATTGTAAAGAGACCACAGTCCAGTGCTCAGAAGAAATTAAACTCAGCATTGCACATCAAGCTGACACCCTGAGCAAATTGTCAGGAGAAGGGGACTTGCATTGAAGGCTGGCCTGTAACAGTGGTGGGAATAGCTTACTCCACTGGATGTGCAAATGTGAACAAAAAGCATATGAGAAAGAGTAAGGTATCTTGATGCCTTGAAAGGAATACAGCCACTCTGTGGCAACCAATATGGTAAAATGTATTGATTATATGTAAGTATCTAGAATTCATGAACTTGAAGACTCTAGATAGAGAAACGATGTGGAAAGAGAATGTTAACTTCTCTGATTTGATTGGATTACATGTATTCAAATATCTCACTGTACCCGGTCAGTATGTATAATTAATTATAATAAGTATAGTTATATAATTATATAATCAGTATTTAAGAGGGGCTAGGGAAATGGATCAATGTTTAGAAGTGAGCACTGGTATTCCAGAGAACCCAACTGCAGTTTCTAGTACATATCAGATACTCACAATGCCTATAACTCCAGCTCTAGGGGATTCAATGCTTCTGGTACCCAACGGTACCCACATACACGTGTAATACCCCCATAGACACACAATTCTTTTATCTACTCTATGGTGTTATTGACATGATTCAATGAAAAGATGCAGATGCAAAGACAACACACAGAGGGCTGGAGAGATGGCTCAGCAGTTGAGAGCATGTACTGCTCTTGCCAAGGGCCTGAGTTCAGGATGTAGGTTGGGTGGCTCACAACCACCTGTAATTCTGGCTCTGGGTGAATCTGATTCCTCTGGCCTTGGCAGGTATGTGCATTCATGTACATCTTTGCCATCACATACTAAGCAGCACACAGTGCCACACAAGGTCCATATTACGTAAGTGGGAAGTCTGAATATAAGTATCATTTATTCACAAATTGGAATAGCAGCCCACATCACGTATGTCTTCCACCAAAACAAAAACCCAGGACATGAGATGGTGTTTGAAAAAGAAGGAGGGGTCCTTAGAGAACGTCTAAGAGCAAATAGAAAACATATTGCAGAACTCATCACTAGAGGACAGTGTCAAAACCCAAAGCCTTCTCTGCTTCTGGCTATTCTCCAAGATATCTTCATTTTCCTGGCCATTATCAGAGGAGTCAGGGTGCTCAATCTCATTTCTGACATCCAATATTGATTGATGAGCTTGGATGGATCACTGGCATCTTGCTGGCAGGAGCTGCCGATTACGCTCAGCCTTCTCCTCCGAGGGCAGGCACAGCCCTTCCTGAATCCAGCACTGAACCACTTCCAAGGTAATTTGCTTAGCTAAAGTGGGCTGTTCTCACATACTGCATCCGGCTTGAGCTCACCTTTCTAACCTTCAAATATTAAAACTCACTCCACAGAAAATGATTCTGGGAGTCTAATCATAATGCCTGCTCTCTGTTCTGAGATGTACTCATTTCTCCTGAGTACACGTGTCTTTTCAGGAGACATTGACCTCGAAAGTAACTGGCTTCTTGTGATACTTCTATTTCTTATTTCTGTTTTTAAAAGAAAAAAAAGCCAATGTATTCCAAAAGTTCAATGAAACAGTCCAAATATTTACAAGAGAGTAATTTTTAATGATAGTGTTTAAATCTTTACTGAAATATGATATTTTTATTACCATCACAAGGTGAATAAAGAATTGTTTTTTGCGTAACATCTTTTTATCTATTTCTATGTGTGCAAAGTAAAAAAAAAATGAGGTTTATGCTATAAAATATGGAAGTCCATAAAGATATGAAGAATTTGTGGGATTAAAATAACTAAAAGAGGTTCCCTGTGTTTTCTAGAATTGTTTGAAAACCCAGGACCGTGTATTTGATCATCTGTTTACTGTCTGCTGTGTGCCAGTCATTTTGCTCAATGAAATGAAGAAGGCAGATGACATGTACCATGAGAAGCTTGCTTTCAATAAACTTGCAATCAAGTTGAATGTAGAAAACCTACTGTGCATGAAATTAAAAATAAATTAAGCAATTAAGAACGAATTTGGTATTGACTAAAAGTATAAATGGGAGATTAGTGAGGAGAGAGCACTCTGTGGACCAGATTAGCTGAGGGAAGATTTATTGAGCTTGCCCTCAGAGAGGCGGCAAGGAGATACAAAGGAGGATGTGAATCTGCAGAAGGGGATCATAAAACACCCAGCCAAGGTACCAGTGAGGTAGAAGTGTGTCAGCAGCAAAGGGCATACACAAGTGGGGGCCAGAGACAGGCATTGATAGAGGGTGTTATGTTCATAAGTTATATGAAAATTAAACTACATTGAAAAAGACCTTAGCAGAAATGTTTAACTACAAGTGGAGAAATGAATGTAAGCATGGAGACTTAAAATAGGGAATGGAATTGCAACTATAGATGTCTTGACTTATAGGTACATTAGAAAGACATGGGAGAGGGAGTAGGGATGGAGACCAGAAGAAGTCTGTGGTTTTAATTTGAGCATGAATCAGAAATAGCCAGTAATGTTGAGGAAAAAGAATCTGGGCGGACTTTTAATGCATTTTTATTAACTCTTTGAGAATTTCATACAAGCCATTTGATCATCATCATCACTCAATCTGTTTTCTACTCCCAAAAGCCAACTCCTTTACCCCTCCTTCTTCTCCCTCCCTCCCTCCCTCTCTCTCTCTCTCTCTCTCTCTCTCTCTCTCTCTCTCTCTCTCTCTCTCTCTGTTCTTGTTTTGGTTTTGTTTAGTTCTTTGGTTGTTTAGTTGGTTGCCTTTTCAAAACAGGGTTTTTCTGTGTAGCCCTAGCTGTCTTGGAATTTACTCTGTAGACCAGGCTGGCCTTGAACTAACAGAGATATACCTGCCTCTGCCTCCCAAGTGCTGGGATTAAAGGTGTGTACCACCACCACCACCACCGCCATCACCTACCTTTGTTTTTGTTTTTAAACAACCAACCAAATCCAGTCAGTGGGTACCCCCATGGTTATTGGGCTTTCCACTGGATCCATAGACTGTTCTTCAGTAAGAGGTCAGGGCTTATGAGCTCCACCCCTCTCCATCCTAAAATGCTGACTGACTTGATCTTGTGTGGGTCTTGTACCATCACAGTTGCTGTGATTCTATGAGAAGAGTGGCCCCATCATATCCAGAGTACACGGTTTCATTTCTTCTGATTATTCTGATTCCCAACCACTGTTTCTTACAACTTCCCTTTCATGTCTTCTATTACAATTCCTGATTGGTGTGGAGGGTTGACATAGACAAACCAACAGACATTTATTCTCTGCACTTGGTCAGTTGTGAGTTTCTACATTAATTGCCACCCAAGGTTCAAAAGAAACTTTATGAGGATAGATGATGGCAGATTTATTATTATTAATAATAATAATAATAATAAAATCTGTGAAAAAGTTAGAGGAGAGGTTGATAAGTAAATTGTCAAGAATTCTGGAACTTCCATTGATGTTCAAAGGTTTGAGTATGGGTGGGGAAGAATGGGGGTGACATCATTAGTGGAGTTGAAATTATTGTAGGAAGAGGCTAAAACAGGGGAAGAGACAGGTGAGTAGATTCCAGACACAATGTGTAGCCCATTCAACAAGTTCAATGCAAAACAGATCACATAGGAGTGTGTAGGAGCAGGTGACAATAAGCACAACTACAGGGTTCTGAAGGCTGAGAGTGGATTATGAGGTACGGATCAAGGCTGATAAGTGAACTCACAAGAGTGAGTAACAGATTAAGCTCAAATCTGGCATGGGGAATCTGAAAAGGCTTTGAAGTGTCCAGGTGAAAATACTACCTACTCTACAGATGACGGGTCAAGGAAACACATCAAATCTCATCCAGGAATGACCCCTCCCTACCCACTTCCATGACAACTATCCATGTCTGGAGATACCCAGTAGTCACAGCTACTACTTGAGGAAGGCAGCATAATAGTTGAAGCTAGAAGGTAAAATTCAGGCATAGTGCTAACCACCACCTAGCTCTAAACCTCAATAGGAGCAAGACAGAGAGATTCTAGGGCAGGGAACAAGCATTTGGGAGGCATCAGCATACAGATGGATATTAAACTGCAATATGGTACAAGTGCAGAATGCAGGGAAAAATCATAGTTTTAAGTCTGGAGAGATATCGACTGGCCAGATGGAGGACGAAGAGCCTGCAAAAAGACCTATAATAAGGAGAGGCCAGGGAAATAAAATGAAACCCAGTAGGGGGGGGGCTTACAGAAACCATGTCAGGAAGTGCTTCAAAGCAAGAAGCTACTGTCAAGAAGAAGACTAACTATACCCATTGAGTTTACAAATAGCCACCGAGCTTCAAGAAAGAAACCTCTGTGCATGCTAGTAGTAAAGCTAAATATGAGTCAAGTAGAAAGACAATGGCGGTCATCTGAGCTGTAGTGACTAGGCTAGAGACAAGGGAAGAGGGTAAAGGGAAGATTGTGTTGATAATGCTGATCTTAAGAAGAGAATGTCATGCCTACTTAATCTTATCTAAAGTTAAAAACTCAACTCAATGGAGCGGCTGAAATATCTGGAAGACAGTAGTTTGTCAAGAATAAGCAATGGGACATTAGTGGATCATGAAATCGGTGTTTTAGGTTGGAAATGTCACTTTAATAAATGACATAAAATAATAATATTGCATACAATAAAATATCTCGTGGAAGTGTTGTTTCAGGGGTGTATATAGGGGTATCCTCAGTTTTCAATTTGCATGCTAAGTGACTATAGACAATGAAGAGAGTTTAGTCTGGGTCCAAGGCCAAATAACTTGGGAAAATAATATCAGAAAATAAATATATATAAAAAAGGAAAGAAATGAAGCTGGATGTGATAGAGCCCATCTGTAATCTCAATCTCAGTCTTCCAAGAGTCATGAGGCTTCAACCTTAGCCTCACTTAACTTAGGAGTTACTATCAATTGATGGCTGATGAAGGAGAAAATATCAATTTTCCTCAGGGATGTGACACATTGTAAGTTGTCCATAATCCAGCAGAATTGACTGAACTTGTAGACTAAGGTAAAAAAAAAAAAAAAAGACATGAAGTTGGAGGCACTTGTTGGGGTGGGAGCTGAAAAAGTTAGGGATAGATATGATTTAAATACATTTACATGTATCTGTGTGTTTGTATGTATCTATGTGTGTATCTCTGTGTCTCTGTGAGTGTCTGTGTGTGCCTATGTGTATGAAATTGCCAAAGACTAAATTCTGAAACTGCATAACAAACCAAACAAAAAGTAAAATGAAGTATTAAGGGAGGAAGGAATTAGACAAAAGTAACATATATATATATGCTTTCTAATATTATAATATTCCAATGAAGCCATACCATCTGCAGGTGAGCTATCTCTCACAAAGCTGGACTAGAGAGATGATGTTCCTAAACCTTCCTGTTGTTCACAGATTATAATACATGCACCATGAGATTATGAGCTATCAGTATAAATATTCTGTGTACAATTGGGATTCATTAAATGTCAACTTTAGTGAGCACCTTAATGCTACAACACTGATACTGTAAAATCCAGTAGTCAAGGAGTGCAGTGGGCAAATTGTAAAGCCTTCCAGAGAAAAACCATGACAAGCCACAGTCCACATCTTGACTCCAGGAAGCATTTTCCATTTAGAACCTGGGTACATGTCCGCTATCATTCTGCTGTGTTGAGTGAAGCAGAGATTAACTCTGGTTGCCATTAGCAGAAAAATCGATTGAGTATTGGAGAGTTCAAAATTGCCAAGGAATCAAGCTTTGGAAAATAGTTAAGAACAGGGGAAGCTAATGCATTAGCCTGGACGATACCCAGAATATTCACAGTATGAAGCCAGACCACTCAAGACACTGTCACCTCTAAACCCTAGATAACCCAGATGCAGCTGCTACCAGCATGGACATTAGTCAGTGACAACTCCCATTTCCCTACTGACCCTTAACACTGTGCCTTACAGTCTCCCATTCCAATTTCTTGGCACCCCTAGTTCCTCATTCAAGATTCACAGCAGCTGCATGGGATTGGTGGAGTCTGGGCTTTGTTTTTGAGTCTAACTGCAAGAAAGATGGGAAACTGAATATCTGTGCATCTAGTGTTTTAAGTGTTTATTGAGGAAGACAGGCTAATTCATTTCCAAGCAAAAAGAAGATGCTGGCTGTCAAGCAGTAAGTGATAAATATCCGCTACATAATAAATGATATATAGTCCCATAAATTCCATAGCTGTTGCCCATTGCCAGCTTCCAGTCCCACCTTGAACTAAACTGAGTGCAACAGAAAGTTGTTAGCTACAAACATGCCAGGTACTCATTGTCACAGTCGGTGTGATACCTGGTCAGGTTTATTGTTGAAGGATGCGGCACATGCTAAATCACCCTGAAATGACAAGTGAATGACATGCCTTAATTGAAACCACTGACCCTGAGATTTGTCTTCTTACCCCAGAAATGGTACTGTCATCATTCCGACTGGTTGGTGGATGGTTCTGGCTCTTTAGTTTAAATGGTGCCAATCACTTCAGTAATTGCTTTGAGTCTACACACAGCATTTCCAGCCACACGAACCCATTCTCTACGTGACCTTGTCCCATGCCAGCCCACCTCTCATCTCTGCCAGTTTTCAGACAGCACACTTTTACCAGTGCCCAGTTTTCAATCCTCCGCCCAACCATGCCTCTTCATTTCACTTGGGAAAAGGCTGGGTTTCTGGCACCCAGTCATGCATCCATTAACTTTTAATTCACCTATAGGAAATCTACATCAAGAATGTAATGCCTGCTTTGCAAATTTTAGCACCCACACAGAATAAGTTCTGTGTTTTGTTCTTTGTAAGTTCACCAACAACTATTTCTGCAAAATGGGGTCTATGATAAAAATTTATGAGAGAATCTCAAAGACCCCATTAAAAGAATATCCATTACCATTCAGAAAAGGACAATAGTTCTTAAGTTAACAATACAGAATAATAAGCAAAATAAAATATAAATAATTTTCTGCTGAACTGAACTCAGTTCTATTTGTTCAGCATGCACAAAAACCTGGATTCAATCTCCAGCACTGCATAACCCATGATGTCATTCTCTATAATGTTAGCCCTTAGGAAATGGGAAGGAAGAGGATCAGAAGTTCAAGGTCATCCTTAACTACCTGAAGAGTTTGTATATGTTGCTAAGTGTGCTTTTTGCTGCTCTCTGTAGCAAACAGCCCACAATGTGCAGCACATAGTTGTCCCAGCTCCTCCTTACCTAGATGCTATATCAACTCAGGAATGTAGCCTAGTGGACTTTTATGATGCTCCAGGAAGTTATCCCTGGAATAAGACTATTGGACTGTGAGCAAAGGCAGCCTGCCTTCCCTGAAGGCTGCCAGATGGCTTCACACCAGGCCCATGTCAGCTTACAGCTTACAGTCATGAAGATGAGTTCTGCCTCACATCCTTGCTAACACTTGATGTTACACAATTTACACCCAGATTTAGAAAGAAAAAAAAAAACCAATGAAGCTGTCATTTTAATTTCTGCAAGTCTGCTTATTAGCAAGTGGGGGGCCAGCATCTCTATCTTAAAATGTTTGTGGTTTTAGATTCTGTACCTATCCACTGCTGTGACTGCTGTCTTTTCCTAATGAATCAGAGAAGGTCATTACAAAGTTTAGATAACATTCTCCCTTTTATCCTAGACATCAAAAATATCTCTTCCACACTCCCTTCCTTCAACAGACATCCTCAGCATTTGGCTAATCTAACGGACTCACTCTCGCCTAATGGTATATAGTCTCCCAGGCTAATCTGTTTTCTTGTAATCTCTAATCTTGTAACAAGCAAACTGTGCTTTTTACAAGACTGAAACAATCCAACCAAGTGTGTGAACACTCTGGGATTTCATTTTATTTTATTCCTTCTGTCTTAATTAATTACTCACACATGGCTGCTGGGCTAATGGTTCCTAAGTCTCTCAGATCTTGAGAGGTTCCTTGTGGTTTTGTTTGGTACAGTGGTGGGTCTTTCTAAGCAATGACTTCCCGTTTCCTTTACTCAAAGCTTTCTAACCAGGCCTGGCAGTGTAAGTCTGTAACTCCAGCTACCTGAGAGGTAAAGGAAGGGAGGTTCCAAGTTCAAAACTAACCTGGACTACATAGTAATTTAAGGCTAGCCTGGGCAACTTAATGAGACACTGATATGAAATGAAAAGAAAAAGTCCTGGGATGTAGCTCAGTAGTAGAGGAGTTGCTTAGCAAGCTCAAGATCTTGGGGGTCAGTCATTGGAATGGAAGGAAGGAGGAAGGGTGAAGAAGAAGGGGGAAAAGGAAGAATGGAAGGAAGATGAAGAAAAAGCAGCAATAGTAACAACTTCCCCCACCATGATTGATTTCACAGGATTCATACTTATATTTTTTTAAACTATAGGCATTTAGCTTTATTGACATATGGAGGAAATGTTTGCTTGCCACCTGTCTCATACCTATGCCTGAGTTATAAAGATAAATCAGAAAACACAGTCTAAAAAAAAGGCAAAGTACATTAAATCCTCATAGAAGTCCTACCCAATGCAAGTTTGGATAAAGAGCTGTTCAGAATGGCCAGTTGGCCTCTCTGCTTCTAATGTAAGCACAGGGCACTTGATCTACGTGGGTGTGGGAGATGTGGCAAGTGTTAGTGATTCTGAGGAAAAATAAGCCTATTTCTAAAACTGACTGTATCTTATTCATGGCAACTTTCAAGCTGAATATCAGAGACAAAAAAAATTTATTGAAGAAAGCAATGAAGAAGGATGGAGGAGGCAGGGGATCTACCTAGAGTACATAGAGCTCAGAGGAGGATCGCAGAAGCGTACAAGAAGTAAGACTCAGCAGATAGGGGAGCTTGTTGAATAAGAATGAGAAATTAATGCCCCCTCCCAAAAGATAAAAAATTGGGTATGGCTAAGTAAATGTCTATGACTCCAACACTGGGGATATAGAGACTAAAGGGTTGGTAGAGACTGCTGTCTGACAACCCAGCCTTCAGGTTCACTGAGAGGAATAAGATGGTGGGTGACCGAGGATAACTAACATCTTCCTTTAGTCTCTGGAACAGAGTATGTATTCTGCATATATGCACATGTACCGTTCTCTCTCTTTCTCTCTCTCTCTCTCTCTCTCTCTCTCTCTCTCTCACACACACACACACACACACACACACACACACAAGAACAAAGAAGGAAAAGAAGGAAGGAGACATATTTCACTATCTAGCAGGCTAGCAAAAGGACACAAATCACTTATGGAATCCCTATTATGCCTCAGCACAGTACACCAGGATCCTACACAAGGTCTCCTTAATCTCAACAAAAGCCACCACCACCATTGTCCTAGAAGGCATATTTAAGAGGTTGAATGTTTTTATGTTCAATTTGCTGGAAAAGGGAAAAGCAAGAGTTTGCCTCTGACATCCATGGTCCATCTACCTCCATATTATGGAGATGGAATGTGATTGAGTGTTTGTTCCCAAGCTGACCAGCCTGTTGGGTACTAGAGTATGAAAAATATTGTTTCCCCTTGAAATGCAATATGAAGTCCTTGTCACTAAAAAAAAAAAAACATTTAAGTATTCTTGAGTTTGGGGGTAGAGAATATCTGGAAAAATGAATGCTTGTAGGCAACTAATGACATTTCCTTAGCAAGACCCAATGGCTTTAAGTATGGGTCAGTGTTAGCCTCTCTAGTCATTAATGTGACTATTGTAACAACACTGGTCTTGGCCTTGAAATCTGCAGGCCAAAGTCCATATAATTTGGTTTCTCTTCACACATCTCTCAGGAGATCATTTAGTAGAAACTGAAGCATGCTATGTACCTCTGATTCTCCCAAATGTGAAAGGTTTAAGTAACTGGTTCCCAGGAGTGGTCTTCTCCCTCCTCAGCCTGCCCCACAACTGTCCCTGTGTGCTTCCCACAGCTCTGGTCAGAGATATGAAAAAGGCATCTTCATCCAGGAGGACTGTGCATCCGGCTATGATAAAGACCCAGAGGTTAAGTCGAATAGTCTCCTAAGGTGGACCACTTTTAATATGATGAGCCTATGGCTGTCTCTAACCTGGCAGCTGAACATACACTGTCCTGGGATCCTGGAGTCAGTGTTTGCCCATCACTCCTTAATTCATCAAAAGCTGCCCGTCCAGTTCTCTAGACTGTAGCCTGAACATCTACATTTAAATGATTTCTCAATCCCTTAAAAATATTTTTACATCATTTCATGTGTGAGTGTGGGGGTTGTATGCGCATGTGCCATGGAACACATGTACAAGTAAGAGAAGAACTTGCAAGAGTTCCTTCTCTCCTTCTCTTGTGTGGGTTCCATGGATGAAACTCAGATCATCAGATTTGGCAGCAGGAATCGTTACCCAATGAGCCACCTCACCAGCACCTCGTTGATGATTCTTTTTTTTTATTCAATATATTCTTTATTTATATTTTAAGTGATTTTCCCTTTCCTGGATCCCCCCTCCCGAAAGTCTCATAAGCCCTCTTCTCTCCCCTATTCCCCAATCCACCCCTTCCCACTTCCCTGTCCTGGCACTCCCCTACACTGCTCCACTGAGCCTTTCCATGACCAGGGGCCTCTCCTTCCTTCTTCTTGGGTATCATTTGATATGTGAATTGTGTCCTGAGTATTCCAAGCTTCTAGGCTAATATCCATTTATCAGTGAGTGCATACCATGAGTGATCTTTTGAGACTAGGTTACCTTACTTAGGATGATGTACTCCAGCTCCATCCATTTGACTAAGAATTTCATGAATTCATTGTTTCTAATGGCTAAATAGTACTCCATTGTGTGTATATACCACATTTTCTGTATCCATTCCTCCGTTGAGGAACATCTGGGTTCTTTCTAGCTTCTGGCTATTATAAATAGGGCTGCTATGGACATAGTGGATCATGTATCCTTATTACATGCTGGTGAATCCTCTGGGTATATGCCCAGGAGTGGTATAGCAGGGTCCTCCAGAATAAACAATTTCAGCAAAGTGGCTGGATATAAAATTAACTCAAGCAAATCAGTAGCCTTCCTATACTCAAAGGATAAACAGGCTGAGAAAAAATTAGGGAAATGACACCCTTCACAATAGCCAACAAACAATATCAAGTATCTTGGTGTGACTCTAACCAAACAAGTGATCTGTATAACAGGAACTTCAAGTCTTTGAAGAAAGAAGACCTCAGAAGATGGAAAATCTTCCATGCTCTTGGATTGGCAGGATTAATATAGTAAAAATGGCCATCTTGCCAAAAGCAATTTACAGATTCAATGCAATCCCCATTAAAATCCCAACTCAGTTCTTCATAGACTTAGATAAAGTAAATGCATCTGGAATAACAAAAAAAAAACATGATAGATAAAACTATCCTCAACAGTAATAGAACTTCTGGGGGAATCAGCATTCCTGACCTCAAGCAGTACTACAGAGCAATTGTGTTAAAAACTGCATGGTATTGGTACAGTGACAGGCAAGTAGATCAATGGAATAGAATTGGAGACCCAGAAATGAACCCACAGAATTATGGTCACTTGATCTTTGACAAAGGAGCTACAACCATCCAGTGCAAAAAAGATAGCCTTTTCAACAAATGGTGCTGGTTCAACTGGAGGTCAGCATGCAAAAGAATGCAAATTAATCCATTCTTATCTCCTTGTACTAAGCTCAAGTCCAAGTGGATCAAGAACCTCCACATAAAACCAGACACACTGAAACTAATAGAAAAGAAACAGGGGAAGACTCTTGAGGACATGGGCACAGGGGAAAATTTCCTCAACAGAACACCAATAGCTTATGTTCTGAGATCAAGAATTGACAAATGGGACCTCATAAAATTACAAAGTTTCTGTACGGCAAAGGACACCATCAAAAGGACAAATCTGCAACCAACAAATTGGGAAAAGATCTTCACCAATCCTACATCAGATAGAGGGCTAATATCCAATATATATAAAGAACTCAAGAAGTTAGACTCCAGAAAACCAAGCAACCCTATTAAAAAATGGGGTACAGAGTTAAACAAAGAATTCTCACCTGAAGAACTTCGGATGGCAGAGAAACACCTTAAAAAATGCTCAACTTCATTAGTCATTAGGGAAATGCAAATCAAAACAACCCTGAGATTTCACCTTACACCAGTCAGAATGGCTAAGATTAAAAATTCAGGAGACAGCAGGTGTTGGAGAGGATGTGGAGAAAGAGGAACACTCCTCCACTGCTGGTGGGGTTGCAAATTGGTACAACCACTCTGGAAATCAGTCTGGCGGTTCATCCGAAAACTGGGCACCTCACTTCCAGAAGATCCTGCTATACCACTCCTGGGCATATACCCAGAGGATTCCCCACCATGTAATAAGGATACAAGCTCTACTATGTTCATAGCAGCCCTATTTATAATTGCCAGATGCTGGAAAGAACCCAGGTATCCCGCAACAGAAGAGTGGATGCAAAAAATGTGGTATATCTACACAATGGAGTACTATTCAGCCATTAGAAACAATGAATTCATGAAATTCTTAGGCAAATGGATGGAGCTAGAGAACATCATACTAAGTGAGGTAACCCAGACTCAAAAGGTGACTCATGGTATGCACTCACTAATAAGTGGATATTAACCTAGAAAACTGGAATACCCAAAACATAATCCACACATCAAATGAGGTACAAGAAGAACGGAGGAGTGGCTCCTTGTTCTGAAAAGACTCAGTGAAGCAGTATAGAGCAAAATCAGAACAGGGAAGTGGGAAGGATTGGGTGGGAAAACAGGGGGAGGGAAGGGGACTGATGGGACTTTCGGGGAGTGGGGGTCCAGAAAAGGGGAAATCATTTGAAATGTAAATAAATATATCAATAAATTAAAAAAAAAGAATTCTGCACTAAAACTATCTGGACCTTTGCTACTTTGGGTTAAGAGACTTTAAAAAAAAAAAAAGAATTGACAAATGGGACCTAATAAAACTACAAAGTTTCTGTAAGGCAAAGGACACCATCAAAAGGACAAATCGGCAACCAACAAATTGGGAAAAGAGCTTTACCAACACTACATCTGACTGAGGGCTTATATCCAAGATATACAAAGAACTCAAAAGGGTAGACTCCAGAGAGCCAAATGTCCCCCTTAAAAATGGGGTACAGAGCTAAACAAAGAATTTTCACCTGAGGAATATTGAATGGCTGAGAAACACCTAAAGAAGTGTTCAACATTCTTAGTCATCAGGGAAATGCAAATCAAAACAACCTTGAGATTTCACCTCACACCAGTCAGAATGGCCAAGATCAAAAACTCAGGAGAAAACAGGTGCTGGTGAGGATGTGGAGAAAGAGGAACACTCCTCCACTGCTGGTGGGGTTGCAAGCTGGTACTACCACTCTGGAAATCAGTCTGACGGTTCCTAAGAAATCTGGGAATGATACTTCGTTGATGATTCTTAATGAGCAAACCCAACTTAAAGACCACTGGAATAAAGATGGAGAGCATTCTCAAAGGAGAACCATGCCCTCAAAGGAAAAGATTCACTTGATGACCATGCAGTGAATGATAACTATTAAGGTCAAGTTTACAAAGCTGCCACAGACACACAATTGGAAAATGCCCAGACCTGGCTCCTAGAGGAATACAGGATTAGGATCCTGCAAGCTTCTGCCCATACTAATTTCATCAAATGATGATCAGAGCCTTATCTTATGTGGATTTCTGTTTGAAGTCACACAACTAAAATCTGTATCGTTGATTCCTTAGTAACGGGCTTACGGCCAGCAACTCTGTGACTCATTCTGAACAATGCATGTGTTTTATCTGTAAGGCACATCACAGCCTTCCTGCATTTAGAAGCACTTCAGCACTGTGCTCAGGGCCATTTTAAATGGCGAGGTCACCAGTGCAAGGCATAAAATGGAGGGATAAAGGTGGCAAGAAGGACACTTACTCACAGTATGAAAACTGAACCGAGAATAGATCTCAGTTCAGAACACACGTCAGGTGACTCAGAATTTTCACATCTTTGTGTGTGTTTGCAAATGACTGTGAAGATAATGCAAGTACTAATTTTCAGGTTACAAATAAATATTGGACTGCATGAAAATTTGAAAACTTAGAATCCACAAATAATGATAGAGTTCTTATAAATTTTATTTTAAGACTTTTATTATTAGTTTCTTTTTTCTCTGAATAGTCCATTATTGTTTCACAGAAACAGACTTCTAAATATAATAGTGTATATAATAATAACCAAGTCACATGAGCTTTTTCTTTACTAGATTTGGACAATAACAATTGTGTCTTTGAGGACTGTTAGTGGACTGGGTGCAGCATTACCCAGAAAGGAAATAGAAAGATTATGAAAAGATACAAGATAATACAAACAGAAACTGAAACTCTGGCAGGGTAAGACATCAAATCCAAGACTCATTTCAAGTATCAATTACTTTTACAGAATTAAAATCCTCATGTAGTTGATATCTTTCAGCAGATTTGTACTATAATTCAGTAATACTCTATTGGTATTTTTATTTTCTGAGATTATAATCTATAATATGTATTATAGTATCATTTCCCCCTAGAAACATATATACACCAGTAACATTATACAGATGGAGCAAGTTGTATTTATGTATTTAATAATGAAGATAGATGATAGATAGATAGATAGATAGATAGGTAGATAGATAGATAGATAGATAGATGGATAGATAGACAGATAGCAATGAATTTGAAAGAAAGGAGGAGTATAGGGAGGGTTGGGAAGGGGAAAATTATGCAAAATGCTTTTGCATGCCTTACTTCAATGTCTCCTTTGATCCTATAAGTCTGGAAATTTAACAGGGCAGGTACTATTTTGATTCCCAGCATTGAAATGGAAGTAAGCTAGTATACAAGCCCATCTCTTTTAGCTCCAAAGCCCTTGCTTTTCTGGTATGCTATAAGAGCATACTGTGTGCTAATGGTGCCACATGCCAGTCTGCTCATTCAGGTAAGGATGCCTCAGAGAAATGGGGTGCAGTGGTAAACAGAGAGTATGCTTATCACTGGAGAAAATCTAGGGGAGCAGGCTCAGCTGTGGACATACCGGGATCTTAAAAACTCTGCACCAGCTACACAACTGCCATTTCTGTGCAGTTGGGTTTACTTTGAAGCATTTCAGCCAGGAGAAAGCACTGACCAGGGCTCATGGGTGTACTTTTTAGGTAATGAGGCAGAGAGGAAAGAAAAGGCTGTGTCTGACCTAGAGATTAGAGACAAGTGAGGAAAATCCATATAAATAAGTAATCCAGCTGGAGTTGAAGAAGACAGATGGAGAAGAGAGATCCAGAGATGGCACTTGGAAAAGGCATAAAAATTTGTCATGAAAAATAGAAGGAAGATGACCCTGTTCATTTAGGATGATTTTGGCAATAGTTGCAGAGTCTTAACATTATAGATTAATTAAAATAATAAAGCCACTAGCTCCCCTGTATCTTAAGAGAAATTACAAAATAGGTCCAGGGAGATAATCATTCAGTAAAGTGATTACTGTGCAAGCACAAAATCCTGTGTTCAAATCCCCAGAACCCACATAAAATAATCTAGGGTAACAGAGAGCTCCTGGGAGTACTGGGAGGGAGTGCTGTAAAAATAGGTGGATCCCTGGCCTGGAAGTTAGAGTCAGGGCCAGTGATTGAGGGCTCATTGGCCAGGCTAATTGAATAGAAGAACTTCATGGAAAAACCCTGCTCTACATGCACCATGCACGTATACACACACACACACACACACACACACACACACACACAGAGAGAGAGAGAGAGAGAGAGAGAGAGAGAGAGAGAGAGAGAGAGAGAGAGAGAGAGAACAGCAGATCCTGTGGTATGGCAGGGTTTAAGTCAGGCAGTGATATAGACAGATTTGCCTCCCCTGAGTGATTCCTGTGGAGACAGTGTAAGAGAAGAATTGGCCTGGACAGCATCTGCCCATGCTCTTTCAGGTGGATACCTCACAACTTGCTGCAAAAAGTAAAAAAAAAAAAAAAAAAAAAAAATATTTAAAGCAGATTTTAAACTACAGAACAGATACATTCAAAATAGTATTTTATGATGGAAACAGCAAATGTGGGGGTTAGCATGGCAACAAAACAAACATTTAGAAGCTGTGTTTGCTTAGAAGGGTTGATGGCTCAGCGAGCTGAGAAGGAAGTTAAATCAGGGTCAGTGCTTGATGCCTCTGTGTCCACCCCGTGTGTGCATCTTCTCTACTCTGGTTGAGGCACAGAGGTAATTCCGTGTCACTTGGGATTCTAGGAAGAAAAAGATATTGGAGCATAGAGCCTATACTTCGAAGAGGGAAATTATCCTTGGGTACAGGGCAAGCTTCTTCTGAGAACAAGTTTCATCTCCTTGAGTGCTGACAGCTATGGGAAAGCCTTCAGCTCCTTTACAGAAACAGAATCCGTGATCAACCAGACCAGCCCCTGACAGTGATTGCATAGCTGTGCAGGCCCACTGCCCTCCTGCACCAACTCTTCCTCTACTTATAAACCCAAATCCATGTCAGTAACCAGAAGATGGGTCTGGGGTCAGTAAACACCTTTATCTGTTTCTCTTCCCCACGTGGACACATTAAATAAACCTCTCACTGCTTTTCATTATTTCCAATCCTTTTAACTGGCATATTAGAGATGAGTTACCAACCCTAGCTTTTGGGAACCTAGGGGTTTTTTTGCCTTAAAAACTTCAGTTATGACTTGATAGCAATACAAGAACATAAACTTTTCTAAAAGGAAATAAAATGTACTAGAAAGTACTGACATACAATGGAACGGGGTCACTTGGCCGGAAAGCTTTGAAGCTAGCAGAAGCTGCTAACATTTGATCCCAAAGCCAATAGAAGTTTCTGGAGAGTGAAGGTATACAGCATGGGAAAATGGGCAGTTTGCAGCTTCTGAGAAGGGTGAGGAAGTTAGAATCTAGCAAACGAGGTGCTCTGGCCGTCCAGATTCAGTCTGGTGCATTTCTGCACTGTAACTTGTGTGCTCTGAAACAAGAACAAAAGCCAGGATCTTGAAGACGTTATCTTAAAAGCCAGGCTGGGATTCTCCAAGGACAGTAAAACAATGGACAGTCCTGCAGGATTCTCAGTCAGCCACCTAGCAATTGATCTTGTGTCTACCACATGGGACAGTTCTCAGCCTCTCTGTGCTTCAAATGTTTCTTCTTTAAAACAAAGATCACCTGTAGCTCTTCTGGCCAGAGTGAAGAGATTCTAGAAAGGCCCTTGTATCCCTCCTTTTTGGTTGTTAGACAACTGAAAACAATGCTCCCCAAGGAACCGAAATTTCCCAAAAGTCTCATAATAAGAGAAGGAAAATGTTCGGTCCTGATGCCAGAATGAGGGACTTGTCCCTTAGGAAGATAGCTCACAGCAATCAGACCACCCTTGCTGGAAACACTGGAATCTAGACCACGATGGGTCCCAGAAGAGCAGCACTACACCCTGACCAGGACTGCTTAGCTATGTGTATATCTTGCTTTCTATTTAAACCCAAACCTTACGTCAGGACCACAAAGGTAGACCTGAGTGGGATTGGCTGGATCTCCTTATTTGTCTCTCTTACCAGTGTGGCTGCACTTAATAAGTCCCCCTTTCCCGCTTTTTTTCATTATTTGACTTTAATTAATTTATTGAGGACAAGTGGTTGAGCCTAGCTTATGAAGGCTTTAAAGTCCCAAGTCCTAGCTGTTACATTTCCAGCAACATATCTATCAGGAGATTAAATAAATGCATAAGTTTAACCTGCTTGCTGAAATGAATGTGTTTTATAGACTCAGTAAATATTAAAATACATCCATTCTACCTCCCATTTTATAAATGAGAGTGCTGAAGTCTGGAGAAGTTGACTCATCTAAAATTTTGTAATTTTCATATCCCACACTAGTATGTATATGAACACAAAATCATGGTTCTTTTGTGTCTGGGAGGCCAAGCCAGGAGCTACAGCACTTCTTTACTGGAACTTAGAGAGAGACCCACGAAACCAGACGGTCAGATAGTCCAGTCTGAACTTGAAAGGCAGATCCTAGTGCTTTGAATACTTTCTTTGGAAGCATTCTCTGAAAGGAAAGTGGATATCATTCATCATCTAAATGTCCGCCAGGAAATAGCAGAGCTGAAGGAGTCAGAATGGCAGATGGGGAGGTGTGCTAAGTTACCACAGCAAAGGAAAACAAAACCACCTGTTAACTCATGCACCCTCTATCTCTACAATGGACTAGCTGGTGTGTGTGTGTGTGTGTGTGTGTGCGTGCACGTCCTTCTCCCAGCGCTGTTCTTGGCGATGCTTTTTAATCCTGAAGCAGATGGCTGCAGCTGCTATAACGGCGTCTGTTCCTGCTCTTTCACCTTCTAGCTTTGGCAGGAGCAGTTGGCAAGACAAGCTTGCAAGGTCTGTTGGTACCCAATAGTACTGCTATCTGTCAAATATTGGGGGGGTGGATAATTAGGCAGAGGAAATGCTAGTGTAAACCAGTCATGATCCCCAGGACCTACTTGACCCAAAACCCTTCTTCAGAGTAGTTCCTCTCATGGGATCAGAGCTGAGAGAGTGGTTCTCTCACTTGCCACCCACATTTAGGCTAGAGAGACCTGACTGGCCACAGAAGAGGCTTGAGTTCAAAGAGGGATATGTGCTTCAGATGGAACACTGAGAACCCAGTGCAGCAATCTAAAGGAAAGAAGCGAGGCTAACCCCTGGCTTCCCTAGACTCACTCTGTAGATCACACCCAAGCTGGAGTCAGTCTTTGCTAGGTCTGGACAGGTATATGGAGGGCATTCAGTATCCTGTCTACATCAGTGAATGGGATCATGTGCAGCCACTAGTCAATCACAGGTGATCCTAGAGTTGTTAGGGTCACAGTCTGGGCCCTAGCATCATTAACAAGCCAGGCTTGTCAACCTGCACTCAATAAACCAATTAAAGGGACAAGAAGTAGTGAAAATCAGAGAGAGGATATGTATTCAGTGTGGCGACATTGGAACAAGAAACAAAAGCCACATGGATCCCCCCGGCCCTCACCCCATGTCCACATTTAAGTGCTGATGTAAGGTTTACATCAAGGCAAGAGGCATGTCTAGATAAGCAGTGGTGGTCAAGGTGTGGTCCATCCATCAGTGGCCCATCACTGCCTGGACTCCAGTCTCTCTACCCAGGTAGTCTGACAAGTTTTCAGAACTCTGTAATATTTCTTTCTGAAGACTCACTTCCCTTCTTGCTTACACCAAGGCCCCCGGCTCTTCCTTCTAGACCAAGACTTTTGGGGATTTCTAATTTCTTGGGTTCCACTATTTCAACAGTCTGACAGTGAGATTGGAGAACATGGGCAGTATCTTCCTCCCTGCCAGAATGTGGTCTTTATCTCTGCTGTGTTTGCTGCATCTTGGGAAAGATGGTTGCTATAGAGTTTTTGTTTTCCACTTGCATTCCCTGTAGAAGCCAGATTTGTGTCTCATACACACTGAGGTCCAGGTGGTTGTTTAATCACCCAAACCAGAGAAAACCACCAGTATGAGGATATGTGCATCTCCTTGGTGAGGGAGCATCTCCGCATCTAGGCTTTTGCTGCCAAGCCCACATCAAGTGTCAAGATTACTGGATGCTGAGCCAAGCCCTCTGAGAATTTGTGATTTGAAGAGAAGATCTTCCCCGCCACCTCACTGCCTTCATCAAATTACTACAAGAGAAATCTGTGAGCCATTAAATTGTTCTCTCAGTCATTGTTGGAAGTCAGAAGAGATCCAGCAGTTGTGGAGTAAAATGCCAAAGCTTAGCAAGAGGCCGGCATTTTCCAGGGGCCAACTATCTAAATCAGCGACAATCCATGGGAGAAATGGCATGGGAGTTTTTTAAGACAACCCCTTTGAAGATATTACACAAAGGATCTAAGGGAACATAGTGTATTGGCTCAGATTCCTCAAATATTTATTTAATGTCCAACTGGAGTTCTCTTTTCGAGGTGGCCTCACAGAGGGAATGCTAGTTAGAGCAGAAATGCAAAGCCAACAGACATGAAACTCAATCCAAAGACAGAGGCTATCGCGTCAGAGGAAAGCCAGTGTTAGTAAAAATAACAAGAAGAGAAATGCTCTGCTCAAGATCACAATGTAAACTCACATCCCTGCCTTCTCCCTCACCCTGGGTTCTTCTGCCACAATGAAAATGGAAAACGTTCAGACATATCAATGTCATAGTTAGATTAGTACTGGAAAATAGTAAGGAATGTGAACAGCAGACTAAAAAATGCTAACTAGCATACGCTACCCAGAAATCACTAAAGAGCAGAAGAAGAAGCCATTCCAGAGAAGCCATCTGTCTAGCAGCCAGAGGATACTGTGGGCCTGTTCATGAGGTGCCCTGCAGAAGCTCCAACATCAAAACCACCAAATACAACCAAACAGTCAGAGAGGCTAATGCGGCAATCATCAGACAATTAGTCAAAGAGCTATGTTTGGAACAGCTGGGTCCACAAAGTCTCTTGCCATTACCCAGAGGGACAGAGCATCTGGTAAAACAGCTTTAGCCCGGAGGCTCAGCTCTGAGAGCATTCTCTAAGGGGCAGCGTGACTTCCCTCAGAAGACTTGCCAGGGTGATGTGGAGCCTGAAAGGGGAGGAACTCTTTGGATAAGAGTTAAGGGTTTTGCATTACCCATGCCCTGAGAAAAATAGCAGTGAAAAAGGGCAAAGGAAAGTGTAGATGCAGGGGACTAGTGGCTGACACAGACTCACCCCTTACTAAGCACTGTTCTCAACAGACATTACATGGTCAACTACTTGATTCTCATCACACAATAAGGAGGTTACTGTTGCCAAAGTCCTGGTAGAAATAAGGAAAGTGATGATATGCACAAATTCCCAGTTGTAGGGTGATAATATTCAGGACACCCGAGGAATTGGACTTCCTCTCCTAAAATCTTCACCAGCTGGCTGCGCACAAGCAAAACATCCCTTCTAAATATTTGTTGGCTGTGCTGTACTTTTTCTCTTGGGAAGTAATACACATATGTATCGAGTGCGTAAAAATAAAAGTGCATGTCAATAAATACAAAAAGATGCACATGTAATTGCTACCAGAGTTAAGGGACAGCACAGACAGAGCAGAAGCCTCACCTGCCCCAGTGTTCTCCACAATCACTACCTCAGTCAACCCCCCCCCCCCCCCCCCCGCCCTGAGATCAGTGACCTCTGACTCCTCCACTATGGTTTGGTCTTGCCTGGTGTTTGTTGTATTTTATACACACGAAATTACGAATTATTTTTTTATCAGCTTCAGCCCACGCAGCATTATATTTAAAAGCTTTAGGTTGTAGCATGTCCACACAGCCTATCCATGGTCATGGATGTGTCACACTGCTTTCTTAGGAATGCACCGCCGTTCACTAACCAGTCTGCAAGGCGCCTGTACAGCTCCCATGAGTTTCTGACTGTGCCTCTTGGTTGTTGTTCGTCCAAACACATTGCAGTTCTGTTCCTACCTGAGAGAGACGTCTCTGACTTTCAAATAACTGTGCCCAGGACAACTTGTAGAAATTTACATTTTCATCTGTTTTCCAGTTGTGTAATTGTCTCACCCACACTAGCTTTCCACAGTCTTTTTTGTTTTAGATTTGTGATTCTTTATTTTAAAACACTGTGATTTTAACAAGATTGGATCTAACATACCAAGCTAGGTTATCTGCCTTTTTCTCACAGTCTTTTATGATTTATCAGACCCATGTGCACACCTTCAGAGAAAAGCCCTGTGCCCGTTATGCATGCTGTGAATATTGTAGCATTTCTTGCTCCGTGATTTGCTTTTCCATGGACTTAATGGCAGTTTTTATGAAAAGCTTGGGTCAAATATTTTGCTTGAGACTTTTAGCAGTGCATAGCAAAATTGCATGTGTGTTTCTGCTTTGGCCCAACAGCACCATTATATCAGCAAATGTACAGAGAGATGTAAACTAGAGCTTGTATCCCATAGCATCATTTATATAACAAAAGACTAGAAACAGTTCAAATGCCCATAAATGTGGAGCTCATTGGTTAAATTATTGTTCGGCCTCTGGAAAGACTCAGTGTAGCAGTATAGGGCAAAACCAGAACAGGGAAGTGGGAAGGGGGGATGGGAGAACAGGGGGAGGGAAGGGGGCTTATGTGACTTTCTGGGAGTGGGGGGCCTGAAAAGGGGAAATCATTTGTAATGTAAATAAAAAATATATCGAATAAAAAACAAAAAAAAGAATAAATGAAAAAATTACTGTTCAGCCACATGACAGAGTATCATTCATTTGCCAAAAAATAATGCATTATTTCTCTATATTATTATATTGCTAAGTGCCAAGGTGAAATTCAGAATGAGCATTGTATGCTTACCTTTCATGAAAAGCAGAAGAAAAACAGGTATGTATATATATATATGAATATGTGTGCATATATACATTTGCATATATAAGCATACGCATTGCAGCATTGCATATATTTATATGTGTATTTATTTTTCAACAAATAATCTATAAACTGAAACAATTATTACCTAGAAGAACAAACCCGAGACCAGAGGTTGTGAGCCAGGAAGAAAGCCTTACCCTCTCTGGTTTATTTTTCTTTGGAGCCATGTAAGAATCATGTTAGATAATTATGAAGTGTCATTAAGCAAAAATGAGCAAATAAAAAGCAATTTCTAAAAATTAAAAGCAATAAAAACATCTGGTGTGATTACATAAAGGGAAGTAATTTTAGGTGATTTTCATATTCAATCACTTGACCATATACTTAGGCAGAGAATGTCTCCCTCAAAAAAGAATGTCAAAGAAATATTAAGCTATTTTCAAAGCATCCCATTAGTAATTGTAGTAAATTTAAGCTTCTAAAATCTCTGTGTGTGTATGTGTGTGTGTGTGTGTCTGTGTGTGTGTGTGTGTGTGTGTGTGTGTGTGTGTGTGAGAGAGAGAGAGAGAGAGAGAGAGAGAGAGAGATGAGGAAGAGGGAAGAGAGATGGGAGAGGGAGAGGTGGGGGGAGTTTGGGGTAGTAACAACACTAAAATACACAGGTGCTATTAGGAAGTAAAATTTTCAAATAAGAGAAAAGATGTAATTATTTAAACATTAATTATTTTAAAAGTTTGTGTTAAGAAATGACCTTATCTACCTAGCTATTATTTGGAAATATCAGTTTGAATGGTGTGTATTTTCTCCTTTTACAAAATCACAGCTACTACATTTATCTCCTAGAAAGGTATAAAAACGATGCCCAAACAGGTAAAAAGTGACTTTGCCTAGGTAAGATGATCAGTCACATATAATTTTACCTTAGTATTATGAGAGATGATTGGATCTCAAATCCACACCAGGAAGTATAAAGTCTGAAAATATTCTCCTTTACACTGTAAAGCACCTGTGAGCAATTTAGAATATCTAATGCAATGTAAATGTTTTTGATGGTTGTTATAATGTACTGTTTAAGAAATAAACTGTTCAATACAGATGCAACTTTAAAAGGATGTTTTCCATCAAATGATTGGGTTGACCCCAGAGATCCTGAAAGCACTGTATATGTGAAGGTAATAGAAATGTAGAAAATGGCCCTGTCACCACAGGAGAGAAGGCAAGTCACCATCAGAGTCTACCAACTTGTGTCCAAATGACAGAGGCACTAACTAGAGAGGATCCCTTTGGCCCCAAGTGGGATAATTTGCACATCAAAGTAGCAATAACTACAATATCCCAAAACATGTGATAAAGGATTAAAATATATAAATTAATGGTACTTAAATTTTAACAAAAAATTTGAGAACTATTACAGAACATAAAAATAAAACAACTCAGTAATGAATCTGATGTATCTTATATGAGCCATACACAGATTCGCTGAGAAATTGATAGGTTTTTGTTTTGTGTGGAAGAGTTCAAGTTAGTAACTAAAGACGGAATTTTGAATTTTCTGGGTTTGCCACCATTAATAAAATAATGAATATAAGCAATTTATTAAATGGATTTGGTTTGCTAAGTTTATTAGGTTAAGTGAATGGGGAGTTTTAAAATGGATTAAATAGGCTGGCGATATCAGAATACACTGAAGTATTAAAAAATGAATCCAAACGCATAGAATAAAAGCATATGCTTTAACTTGTTGTGGCAACATTCTTCACAAAATATGGACCCTGAATTCAATCAAACCTCCCCTGAAATACTAATTTATAGAAAGCACAAAACCAAAAGAATGTATGTGACACCTCTATAGTGCAAAACTTGCAATGTAATGTGGGAAACTCTACAGAGGAAAGAATTCAGAAGGAAGAGAGATCTATCTAGAAATTCTAAAGATGCAAAAGCTGTAACCGTACATGTAAAAGGTAAATCTCACTGCAGCAACACTAGACAGCCAAGTACAACCAAACTTAAAGATAGTTCTTGGTGATTTGAGTGCAGTAAGCAATAGAACGTGTTATGCATGACAATTGTATCGTGGCCATGTTTGTAAAACATCTCAGATATAGTGGCTTAAGCATTTGAAGGTAAAATGATAGGGTATCTGAGAGCTGCTTCAAAAGAACTCGGTGTGGTATGCAGTTGATAACCGGTTAATGGAGCAAAGCCCTATTGAAGACAATTTTCTCCTCAGTGTTTCACAGTGCCATCTATGTATGAAGGAAGCAGCTGTCATGCATGGGCTGCTTTGGAATCCTGCCTTATTGCATTGGACCATTTGATTTCTGAAGCCAGTGGGATGCTATCTCAAGTGTGGGAGGATTTTCATAAGTCTTGACATTTGGTAATGAAAATTCAGGCACCTGAGTCTTAAGAGTGTTGTGGCTTTTTTTAGATTTTTTTTTCTATTCCGTACACATTTTAGAATGAACTTCTGAATTTCCACTCACGAATCCCTTTGGATTTTTGTTGGAATCATCATGACTAATTCATTATCTTTACTTCCTTTGGGTTTAACTTTCTGTTCTTTACATAATGGTTTGCTGTGGTTTTTATTAGTTATTATAGGCATAGTTATTAGATTGATCATTTTGATTATATAACCTTTTACATTAATGGTTCCATGATTTAACTATTTTTTTTTAGAAATCACTTTAAATATTTAATTATGCCATCTTATCCAGGTTTTCCATTTAATGGCTAGTAGTTTTGTCCACTTTCCAAAAAGTGCAAGTCCTCAAAATTTTAAACACATTTTCAGTTATAAACTATGGTTTTTGGCAGGTTTGATGAGGATAGGTGGAAAGGATTTGTTTGGTATACACATTATAGTCTATCAGTGAGGAAGGCTCAGACAAGAGCTCAGGGCAGGAACCTGGAGGCAGGGACTGAAGCAGAGACCATGACAGAAAGACCATCAGGAAAGCCAGCTCCTCACAACTTGCTTAGCCTGCTCTTTTATACAGCCCAGAACGGCTTGCCCAGGACTGGCATTGTTTACAGTGGGCTGGGTCCTCCCATGTCAATCATTAATCAAGTTTTTTGGGGTATGTTAATAAGATTATTTTAATTCTGTGTGTGTATGCAGGGGGGTGTAGATGTCTGCAGAGGTTGGAGGTTAGAGGCATCAGCTTCCTCTAGGGTGGAGTTAGAGGGAAATGAACTCATGTCCTCTGAAGGAGTATGATGCTTTCTTAACTACTAAGCCATCACACCTGGCCCAATAAGTTTAAACTCACAAGATATTGTTACTGTCATATTAGTATTTATTTACCTTTTTCTTTTTAATTCTTCTTGGACCTTTCCTATCTAAAATCCCCAAGAATTCAACTTGTATTTCTTTCAATAGGATACTGTAATAAAGGAAGTATTTAGTTTTTCTTGACTTAGAAAAGTCTCACCATTCTTGAAGAATATTTTTATAAAGCAAAATTATTTTGAGGGAAGAATCATGTGTTTGTGTGTATGAGAGAGAGAGGGAGGAGAGAGAGAGAGAGAGAGAGAGAGAGAGAGAGAGAGAGAGAGAGAGAGAGAGAGAAGCAAACTTTGGGTGTCATGCTTAAGTGCTATCCATCCTATTTCTTGAAACACTGGTCTGGAATTCATGAAGGAGGTTAGGAAGGTTAGCATTGGGATTCCCAGTGTATGCTATCAAGCCAGGGTTCTTACATGTGTCCTGGGCGACCAGAACCAGGTCTTCATGCTTGCAAGACAAACAGTTCATTGATTCAGTTATATATCTTCCATGCCAGTCTTTTAAAGTGTTGATTCTGGCCCATGTGCTTCTCCTGTTCTTCTGAGAGGCCAGGGTGAGTGCTAGACTTTCTGGCTGCATCCCTATTGCTTACCTTCTCCTCTCTATTTGCCATGCTTTTGTTTCAAAAGGATTTATTCTGTATTTTTATCTTAATATTTCCCATACTATTTGCAGCTCTGTACAATGGCTGTCATGCTCACCACTGAGGTTTTAGTTTTAGTGACTGTAGTTCACTCATCATGCACACACTAAACCTACCATTCCATTCCATTGCATTCCACTGCTAGGATTTTTCATTGTTGCCTTTTATATATTTGAATATCGTAACCATGATTATCTTCATATCTTGCTATCTTAACTGAAGCACCCGCAGTCCCCACAAATCATTTCTGTTGCCTAGTATTTATGTACACTTTGTTCATGGTGCTTTATGTGATACTCCTACTTATTCCTGATTATAAGCTACACATTCCATCTTCTTTTCAATAGAAATTAATAAAGTCCAAGAGGCTATTTTTCTCCAAAGACAGTTTCCTTTTAGGCGGGGCCTGGGGCAGCATTCCCTAAGAAAGTCAGTTTACTCGGAGTTTTTTCTTATCTGTAGGGTTAACATAGCAATGTCTAATCCAGAGCAACAGGGATTCGCAGTATTGCTTTGGAAGTCAGTGTATTCCGTGTCAGCTCCTCCCTGAATCATCAAAAGGCTTCCAAAACCACTGATCAGCTGTTCCTCCTATTAGCAGATGCCTGAGGAGTTAGAAGATACCTCTAGGGACAAAGACAGCCTCAAATAGATTTGACTTTTTCTAGCTCTTAGCACAGTGATTCTTCATTGTCTTGTTAATTTACTCATTACTTTAATTAATGAGGTTTTTTTTTTCAGCTTTTCTATTTATCTTCAGTGGAAAAGTCGGTTCAAAGCACCAGCTTTGCAAACATAGAGTTCCTTAAATGAGTTTTTAAACTTTACATTTTTAATTACTAATGCTGGACTTTTTTCCTGTAAGTAAAGAGAAAATGTAGTTTAATACTTGCCTTCACTATGACACACAGTTAACTACTGTCAAGTTAGGCAATTGGTCACCACGGGGAGCCTGACGAACATTTATGTTGGAATCCCCACGCCAAGGATACATGCGGACAGCAGCAGTGTAAACTCGAGAGAGAAGTGACACTCTAAACAGGGAGGAAGCGACATTTAAGGTTGTTAAGGAAAATTGAGCAGCAGCTGATGATTGCCAGATGCAGCAGGAAGGGGCGAGGCCTACTGTGATTACTCTGAGGTTATGCTGGTAAACTCTCTGCCCAAACATAGTTTAAAAAAAAAAAGAAAGAAAGAAAGATAAAGAAAAATGTTAAGGCATTTCTTTGAAGCTATGGCAAAAAAAATTATGGACTAAAATTTTAATTACTTCAAAATTATTAATTTATTCTTGCTGTACCATATGTGCATGGTATGAATATGCATGTATACAGGTATGTACAGGTACCTTGGCGCAAGTGTGGAGGGCAGAGGGCAACTTTGTGGAGTCAGCGCCCTCCTTCCACCTTTATGTGAGTTCTAGGGATGGCACTTAGGTCACCAGGCTTCGTTTTAAGTGCTTTACCCATAGAACTGGTTTTCCAGCTGCCAAACAAAGCTTTATAGCTTCTCCTTTTAACCTTTATTTTACCTCTTCCCTAAGTAGGACAAATATCAGGCACTCTTAAAGTATGGTGGTGCTCACACAACTAAAGTCCATAGTCACCTTAGGGCATAAAATGAAAATAAGAGATATCAAGTTACAATTACAGGCTTTCAAGTATAGATATTTAGATCTTTCCAAACTAAGAATGCTTGGTAAATCATCAGGATATAAAAATATATAATTTTACAGGTATTCCGAACATCATCAATAATTGTCAAAAACAATAACTAACAAACAAAAATGTCTACTCTTGTGGCTCACAGAATCAAGAGGGTGAGGTACAAAGGTTATCACAGTTAGATGCCCAACTGGGTCAAAAGCTAACTTAGAGAATGGCATGAGGTTTACTCAAATTCAAGGCCATCTTTTTCTATACAGAGAGTTCTAGATCAGCCAAGACTACGCAGTAAGATACTGGCTACTATTTATGAAACTGTTTAAACAGCTCATTTTAATGGTACCTAAAAAACAAAATATATCTCGAAAGAGATAAGATGTATAAAAATCTATATTGCCACAGATTCTGTTTTTACATGTGGTTTCAGGTTCGGGACAGATCTGTGTTATTCAGGAAAATACCTGGTGAGTCACTTGAAAGAGAAGGGAGCCAGGTCAATAGAAGTTGCCTTCATTAGTCATTAGGGAAATGCAAATCAAAACAACCCTAAGATTTCATCTTACACCAGTCAGAATGGCTAAGATTAAAAATTTAGGAGACAGCAGGTGTTGGAGAGGGTGTGGAGAAAGAGGAACACTCCTCCACTGCTGGTGGGGTTGCAAATTGGTACAACCACTCTGGAAATCAGTCTGGCGGTTCCTCCGAAAACTGGGCACCTCACTTCCAGAAGATCCTGCTATACCACTCCTGGGCATATACCCAGAGGACTCCCCACCATGTAATAAGGATACATGCTCTACTATGTTCATAGCAGCCCTATTTATAATTGCCAGATGCTGGAAAGAACCCAGGTATCCCGCAACAGAAGAGTGGATGCAAAAAATGTGGTATATCTACACAATGGAGTACTATTCAGCCATTAGAAACAATGAATTCATGAAATTCTTAGGCAAATGGATGGAGCTAGAGAACATCATACTAAGTAAGGTAACCCAGACTCAAAAGGTGAATCATGGTATGCACTCACTAATAAGTGGATATTAACCTAGAAAACTGGAATACCCAAAACATAATCCACACATCAAATGAGATACAAGAAGAAAGGAGGAGTGGCCCCTGGTTCTGGAAAGACTCAGTGAAGCAGTATTCGACAAATCCAGAACGGGGAACTGGGAAGGGGTGGGTGGGAGGACAGGGGAAGAGAAGGGGGCTTACGGGACTTTCGGGAAGTGGGGGGCTAGAAAAGGGGAAATCATTTGAAATGTAAATAAATTATATCGAATAAAAAAATTTAAAAAAAAAAAAAAAAGAAGTTGCCTGAGTGTCCTTGTAACAAAGGATGGGCACAGCTTGTGACCACGACACCACCCAGAAGGGCTTTCAACTACCTGGGTTTTAGGGTTTGATTGCATTAGCTTGCAGTCTTATAGCCAAGTCACTAAAATCTACAAACACCTTTTGAGACAAGGTATGTGAGAGCATATAGATTTGGGGAGGGTGGTTGTTGGGGGTTACTCCCAAGCACAAACTAAGCAGAGACAGAATGAATTCCACATCCAGGTTACTAAGAAAGAGAATGGAATCAGGAAAGGGGATGCAGTGTGTCATCCGTAGTCTGAACTACTCAGAGCAAGAAGTGCCGATTTAAACAAAAAGGTTGCAATCCATACATGATAGAAAGGGAGTCAGAACAAGACAGTGTGTGTGTGTGTGTGTGTGTGTGTGTGTGTGTGTGTGTCCCCACAGAGGCAAGAAGAGAACATGGAAGATCAGAGCCCTGGAGCTGGCCTGAGTTACCGGAAGTTGTGAATCTGACCTGACATGAGTGCTGGGAACCAAATTCAAGTCCTCTGCAAGATCAGCACATACTCCCGACTGCTGAGCTGTCTCTCCAGCCCCAGTGCTTCATATTTTAAGGCGAATGTGTGAGCATATAAACTGCGAAGAATTGTCAATTCTTTCCAAGTTGGTTTTCAGATTTAATCTGTTCCCAATCAAAATCCCAACTGTGTCTTTACAATATTTTGATGAATGACTCCAAAGTTCATCTGGCATAGATAATAAATGAAAAGGAAGAGTAATGGCCTTGCTAGATATCAAGGCAGTGTGAATACAAGCACTGTGAAATGAGCAAGAAACAGATAGACAGACTGAGAAGGCTGTACACAGCCGGGCAGCCAGGCCACTCCATTTGTGAGATCAACAGACCATCACAGATCAAGGAGAAATGGCAGAGGTACTAAGGATCAGAGTTGAGAAACAGTGTAAGTTACTTTGAAAATAATGTGTTCAATCTTGATATTGTTTTACGTAAATAAGTTCCAGATAAATTGAGAGGTTAGACTGGGGGACCAGCAAGATGGCTCAATGAGACAAGGTGCTTAAACACGGATCCAATAGTCTGAGTTCATGTCTTAGATACTACAAAGTGGTGGGAGAGAATGAACTCCTTAGACAGGTCTTCTGACATCCTCACACATGCCACAGGTGTGCATATACATACATACATACATACATACATACATACATACATACACACACACACACACACAAGCACAAACACTAAGTAAATACTTTTGAATTTTTCTAAGTATAATCTTCTTTATTAATTATTTGAAAATTTTGTACATTGCACTGTTGATCACACTCATTTCCCATTCCTCCCAGATCCATCCCTCTATCCCTGTTCCCTCCCCACAACAATAGCAAAACAACACCAAGTCCAGTTTGTGTTGTCCATGTACTCACTAGAGTATGATCCAACTCCCAGGGGCCAGCCCCTTAAAGAAAATCAAGTCCTCCCCACACTTCCCATTCTCCAACCCTACCCCCTCCATCCACTCCCACCACACCAGAAGCCATCAGCCATGAAGAGCTATTCTTTAGCATCAGCATTGTTATCTCAGTATTGAAGGGAGCTCTTCAAGAGCTTTCTGTCTTGACTGTTTGTTTGTTCCTCTGTTTGTTTGTATGCGGGTTGGGAGTGTCATTGAAACCTTCCATTGTCTTCCATCCTCAGTTATGAGTCAGCAGTCATACTACTGCAAACAAAGCTTCCTTGCCCAAAGCAGCCAGTGGCAGCACAGATCATGAACTTCCATGTGGTTTCTGGAGGTTGTGTGGGTTGTGGACTTCATGGTTTCAGGTGGCAGCTCAGACCACTGCTCAGATCCCCTGGACCAGATCAGCTGGTCTGTGGCAGCAGCATGGATCATGGACAACAAAGATGTATAGAGAAGTTAGATTTGGAAAGGCAAGATGCCTCAGTGGGTAGTAGTGCATACTACACAAGCTTGACCAAGTACAGCCCCAGAATCTATATGTTGGAAGGAGAGCATGTACTACACAAAATTGTTCTCTGGTTTGCACACATGCAGCACAGTATGTGTATACACACGCATACAACAGTAATGAGTAAATAAAATAAAGTTAGTTTTTTCAGCTGAAACCATAGAAAACAAGAGGTCACAAAATGAAATATCTGACTTTTATTGAAACAATAAACTGCATTCTAGGTTTAAAAGGAACTTTGAAATATTTTAGGAATATTGACAGACTTAATAACATAAAACACTCAGTGTTTATAATTTAGATAAACCATTGGAAAGGCAATCAATAAAAATTTATGTATCTATATTAAAAGTAAGCAAATATAAAGTAGCTGAGAGCCAAATAATTTGGTAAGAAAATATTAATGCTGTCCCATGTTCCTCCTAATAAAAAGAGATAAAGTTTATAAACACAAGGTCACCAGAAAAACATTAATAAATATCTGAAAAGCATTTTAATTAATTGTCAATACAAAAGTAAAATATTTGAGGAGTTCATTTTGGCCAGCTTTATAAAAAGAGAAGGTATATTTTAGCTGACTGTCATTAGTCAACTGGGCTACAGAAAAGTGGGCCCTGATTATAGCCTGGCTAAAAACAGCCGGCTCAGTGATTCTAGAAAACAATTTTATGTTGTATACTGTGAAGATATGTTTTAACAGTTTGTAACCCAGAAAATTTTACAGTTATGGAAACTTAAAGGAGAAAGTAAAATGCATTTTAATGTCATAGATATTACCAACCATGATTTTTATAGTCACAAATACTAGTAAACAGACCTCAGTTCTCAAAAATATAGATACATGATTCTTCTGGGGTTTTTTTTTTCATTACATAATATTATATAGTCTTTAATAAGGATTTTTAAATAAAATCTAAAATATTAAGAAAAAGACCAAGAAATTATATATATAGTTTAACTAGAGTTGAATACATCAGTTTGCCTGGATAAAAGGAAGCGGAAATTTTGACAATGTGTAATTACAATTAAAGAAATCATCCACTGGGCGGTTATTTTATTATTTTCTCACTGCACAACATAATAATTCTTTCTTTCAGCTTTGGATTTACATTATTTTCATCTTATAATTTTTTGGGGAAGGAAATGCTGTTTTATTAGTACAGCCTCAACTCAGGTTCTGTAGTCAGAAAGGTCCTATGGTCCCTGTGCACTAACATGTAAAATCCCCACAAGGGCCCCTAGAGCAAGCACCACCATGGAAGCCTGGGTTTCTAATCTGGCCAAGCTGTTCTTGTTTTTGGGTTACCTCTCTGAGCCTGGTCTTGCTGGCCAATGCATGTGGCCTGTGGACTAATATATTCCCAGCCTAACCTTTTGTGTACAGAGACAATCAAGGCCTCCTCCTCCTCCTCGGCAGGCCCACAGCGTAGATCATGGTCATCTAATGAGCTAACAGTAAGTAAGCTTTTAGAACAGTGGTGGGTTATTTTTTTTCTGCCTTACATAATTGTCCATTGTAGGTAATCATAGAATATTTCAGAAATGTTTGGAATCTTAAAGAGAAAGCTACATGGATTATGAAAATTCTGCTTTCCCAGCGCTGTTTCTGAAAATGGATTCATTAACTTAACAAGGCACTGTTAGTTCCCCCTTTCTGAAACGATTCAAGATTAATACAGACTGATATGCATCCTGGAAGGTCTGATAGTCTGGGAGAATCCAAGCCTCTCAGGTAGAGATTGCCTTGGTCTGCAAATGTTTGCCTCTGTGATTCCCGAAACTCCTTACTGTTAATGACAGCAGCTGAGGAGAAACACTTGAAATATCCTAAAACAGCTCTCTCATTTTCTGAAGAGAATGTTTAAGGGCAGAGACATGGAAATTAAAGAGAGCACTTTTTTCTCTCCGATTCTCTCTAGTCACTCAAAAATGGTTTTGAAACCGAAACTGAATTCAAACTCCGTGTATTTTTGGAATGTGTTTGCAACTTTGTACTTTTATTTTTAAAAAGAGCGAAAACACAATTTGACCCCTGCCCCAAGGAGTCCTGCTCGACAATCAATGATGGTTTTCCCAACGATATGCAAAATATACTGAAGCAGGTTCAAATGTTAATGGAGCCTTGGGGCAGGGTCTGAACATAGAAGAATAGTGTACTTTAGCTGCCAAACTCTAACCTGTCCTCTCTGTGCCCTGGGAGGAGACCTGCCCACAGCATTCACACCTCCCCTCCATTGAAGAAAGAAACCCAGGGGTGAACTCTTTCCCCCAAGGCCACACCTGAGTGACAGCTAATGGGGGTACAAGTGTAGAGCAGCTGTCTGATTCCCAGCCCACTCTTGTCAACCACAAGATACTGTCACCCTCTCAGGGTGCTGGAATTGAGTACTGACAAGCACAAAGGACAAATCAACATTGCAAACACTGGAAGGTCTTCGGTTGGTGCTGCAGAGGACCCTGAAGCACACCAGCCTTTCCAGTGAGAGGTGAGTTGGACGAGTTCCTAATGCCATGCCTGTGCAGATAGCTCTAAGGAGATTCCAGGCCCACACGGTGGGCTGGAGGCTCCTCTTTTGAGGTTTCAGGGACTGGTCCGTGTCACAGTTGGTGTACAGTCAACAGTTAATGGCTGCAGTCAAGCTGTCTCTAATGGGGAACAGGGAACAGGAGAAGGAATTGTGGCTTTATGGACATGAAAGAAATGGAAAGGAAGGAGCCAAGCAGTTAATACATATCTGGAGCAGCACCAGTCACCCCTGATTTCTTGGAGTCTGGGGCCTTTTCTCAGAATCAGCTATGAGAATGGGCAGAGATGCTGCTGGATTCTAACAAATGCAAATTTTTCAATAGCAACAGGGAACCTTCAGGGAAATGGCATTTTCTGAGTCAAGACTTACATATATACATGAAAGGAAAAAGGTCAGGTGTCTATCAGGACACTTACAGCCACATGTCATCTTTGGCCAGTCTCTGCTTGGTCTCCTGACAGTTGGCAGAAGGGAGATACCCCAGTCAGCATTGAACACATTCTCTACATGTTCAGAGTTTACGAATGCTCAGGATATGAGGGTCTAAGTGGTTCATTCTGGCAGAAGGCGACAGACCAAAGCATCATAGTACTGGAGCTTCTCCATTAAATCATCAAGGGAAGAGTCTTCTCTGGCCTCTGCTCTAACTCCTGTAAATTTTCATTTGCTTGTTTGTATCAGGGTCTCATGTACCTCGGGCAGGCCTTGTACTGTCTAGGCAGTCTTGAATTTCTGATCCTCTTGTCTGTACCTCAGGATGCTCAGGTTACAAACTTGTGACACCACACTTGGTGTATATGGTTCTGGAGGAGATCAAACCCAGGGCTTCAATGCCTTCTAAGTAAAGACCGTATCACCTGAGCTACACTCCTAGTTCCGTGTATGGATCTGCTTAGAAAGTCCTCATGATTCCATACACTGGAGATATGGAAACGGATTAAGCAATCAAGTTGGTTAAGATGCAAGCTTTGACTTTTTCCAACATTCTGTGAGATCTGTCTGCACCAGTAAGTGTTGGTGAACATGTCTCTAAAACCTATAGCCATCTTCAGCAATCACTAAGTTTTAGATAATTGCTTCAAGCAACTTTGGCTATCACAGGGAGTTGATATTCTCTCTGTTTCTCTTTCTGTCTTTAACACACTCACGTATCCCAGATAGATACTCCTATACTTTTAACATCGATAACTATAACTAACTTCTCTGGCCACAAACAATAACATTCCACACTGGAAGAACACTCTGGAGGATACACTATGATATGAATTTAAAGTCACATAAATACAATACTGAAGCATCAGCCTTCATAACCATCTGGAGACTCAGCTAAAAAGATTATAGAATTCAGAAATTCTATGTGGTGCCACCAGGCACCATAATAGATACTAGGAAAAAGAGAAAAAAATCATCTCAGATTTCAGAGTCATTTCAGTGTAAGAGTCGAACCATGTTACACTTTTGCAGGAACTAAGCAATGATTTTAATTCAGTATACTAAGAGCTTCAACATGGCTGAGCATTTATTGAGTTCTTATCATATGCCAAAGTTCAGTAAATTCTCTGCCCATATCATTATCACCTACAGAATCTGCAAGCAACCTTTTGAGGAAATTACCACCTTGTCTTATAGAAAGGACACTGAAGCATGGAGAAGTTGATTAACTTGCCTGTGATTACATTGATTGTCACTAATTAGCTTGGGCAATGTGCTTCTACAGCCTGAATTTCTGGCCTGATAGCTCCATCATAGAACCAATCAGACGAGAAAGGAAGTACAGAGATGCGCATGACACGTCAGGAAGAAGACTTTCTCAGCAACGTTGTGTTGTAAAGAAATAAGGTACTGGTCAGCAGAAAGGAGAGTTAAAGAGAACTCAAGAGAGGAGACATATCCAAGACTCAGGTGAGAAATATCAGGGAGCTTGCAGGAAGCTGTACCAGGTTTTTTTTTAAGGTAAGCAGATCCACCCTCAAAGACTTCTCTTGACCTTGAAAATTTCAATGAGAAGAAACAAAAACAAAGCAATGAGCTAATTCAATAGCGAAAGTTTTTGTGAATATTTTGGTCAAGGGGCAGAATCAAAATGAGGTTTTATCGCAAAGGACTACAGAAACAAGGCTAAGAGCTCTCCTAGTGTATTTGGCAGGTGGATTTCTCTTGGACATGCATTTATTTCTTCAGAGCAACAGTATCCACCGGTCACTTTATTTCTAAGGAACTCATCCTTCAATGCAGACGAGAGATTCACAGTTATATAACAGACATGTGAATGTGTCTGTTATATGAATTTGAAGCACCTCAGTAGTGACATGGAGCAGAAAGAGAAATTTAATCCCTAAATCACACCAGAATCAAAGTATTCCAGCTGCCAAAAAGACAAGACGAGGGCAGAATGCCTGTAACCCCTGCATACAATCAAAGCCCAGATCAAAACCATGGGAGACAAGCTCCATCCACATTGCTGAAGCTTCTTGGCTACCACTTCTTTAGTATTCCCTTGAAACCAAGTCTGACTGTGTTCACTTCATCTTAATGCCTTTCATGAGTTACATTTTGGAAATAGAATTTTCAAGGTACAAAAATGACCTCGATCTTATTAATAATAACCAAAGCTGTATAACCCAGTGCTAACCTAAAGGTCTAGGACATGAATTGAAAATTCAAGGTCCCTATATATCTTACCAAAGAGAATATCAAAGGGCTTAAATTGGCAGCCATACTCAGCTCTTCAGACTGCCCGCAAGGAGGACACATAGGCTTTTAAGTAATAGTATTTACAGAATATGCTTCAGATCTCTCCAACTGGTGTAACTTCAGTCTTTAAAAGCTGTATACTTTTTTGGAGAATAAAAAGGACAGTTTTCCTAAAAACCTGTTACGAAATAACAAATCTATAAGGCAAATAATTAAAATTATAAATGAATTATTCCTAATAATAGCATATATATGTATGTGTATATATATATATACATATATATCTTATACAATAGCTATTTATACATATATGTGTATATATGCTACATCTTATTGCACAGGGCGTGTGTGTGTGTGTGTGTGTGTGTGTGTGTGTATGTGTGTGGTGATAAATTGATAACTTTAGGGACATAAAATGATAGAAGACTCCATCCCTTGTCTCCTTTGCTCTCCACCCTACTCACCAAATCACCAATTTAACAACCAGCCACTGGCAAAACATCTGTACAACAGCTCCATAAGTGAGAAATTATACCCCCCAGGTAATGAAAAAAAAGAAAGATTGAGTATATGTTACAGTTCTCAAATCAAACTCCCCCTCAATATTGTAAAATATAGCAATGACAGAGATCCTCTCTACCTAAGAGTTCTCTCCTGCAGAAAAGGAAAAGAAGCATTCAATCAGAATAACATCCTCCCGTATAGTTCTGGATAAGTAAACTGAGTTTGCACACATCAACATTGAGCAAAGCCATGGACTCTGGCAATAGGTCTAACTCTAGAATCAGCATATATACCAATGAAACTTTGGTCCTCAGTCAGTCTACGTATAGACTCTAGCAACAGCTACCCACTGATGCCTTGGAAAAGCCTACCAACAAGTGTAGTCTGTCTGGCCTAGAATTAGCAGCTAGGCCAAGAGGCAAACAAAATACAAGACTAGGAGAAGTGACAACTTATTCAATTGTACAAACATCAAAGCAAGGAATCTGGGAAATAAAATACCACCAAAGCAACTAAAGGAACTCATCAAGCCTACACTGACAGAGTCCTATAAACCGCCTGACAGAGAGTTCAAAGAATTATTCAAAGACATTCAGTGAACTACAAGAGAACAAAATAGGTAATTAAATGATAGCATACAAAACAAAACAGCAACAACAACAACAAACCAGAAGTGTGTTGAAGAGCTGACCCAACAGTTAAGAACACTAGTTGCTCTTCTAAATTCTAAAATTCCAGGGCTTCCTATCAATTTATAAATGAGAGTAAAGCGAAGTTTGTTGAACTTTGAGCACCACATGTTAAGAGAGGCAACTTATGTGTGTCCCATTGACTCCTACCAACAATTATGAAGGGTGGGTCAAGTTATATATAACTCTCCCTCTGCATGGAAAAACATGAATAATGGTATTTTAGTACTCATGTTTTACTTTTTTAAAAAAAAGCATGAGTGATTATTTATTTAGCACCAAGCAATGTTTTTCTATTGTGTGAGGATAAGTAGTAAAATAGAATTGGGGTCATTACCATTACATATAAAGTTTGGACTCAGTATGCTTGAGAGACCAAAAACAAAAGTGCTTTGAGAGTGAAAGCCCTAGTTTACACAGGCTGTACCTACTACCCTTTTCTCCTAGACATTGAATATTATCCTCCAATTGATTGACCTTGTAAAACTTGCTATTCTAGCAAGATAATAGTTCATAAGGCTGGGGTTTTTTTTGTTTTTTTTTTTTTTTGTAATTAAACTCGATTACTCTGTTCAATGACCAGGACAACTGCAGGACACATATGTTAAAATTAGACAACCCCCCTTACAGATATAAAGAATATATCTAACTTGTGGTTTTGACTTTATAATCCTTTGAATAATAGGACTAGATTCTAAGCCCCTCGGTTGAATAGATTACAAATGTCAGAGACAAAGTTGTTTTAAGTCATCAGTGTGAGACAGCTTTGCTTTGAGTAATTATTCTCTCAACATTTTGCCCATTTTCAAATGTTTTCCTATTCCAGTTCCCTGCCCAAGATGGCAGTAAGGTTGGAGAAAAGTCAGCCTGTTCTCTTGTTCTTTCACAGGACTTTAGTGGAGAATCATAAATAATGCTCTTCAAAGAAATAAAATATAATTTAACAGTAAAAGCAGACAGTGGTGGGTGGGCAGGTGGGTGGGTGGGTAGGTAGGTGAGTGAGTAGGTGTGTGGGTGGGTGGGTGGGTGGGGGTTAGGGAAAGGTCACATTTCAGTGAAAAGCGGATTTGATCCAAAAGCAAATGCTCCTGTGGGTCCTTAGGAAAAGGACAATGGGAACCTCGGACTCAGGCACCCCAAGAACCACAGGCTCAGAAGACACCCTGGGAAAGCCTCACTTCAAGGTCAAAGTGTCTGCATGTCTACATTAAATTAAGCAGAATCCAGCATCAATGCAAGAAGACACTACAACAGTAACACATTCCAGTCAGTATTCCATAGCAATACCTCCCAAATCTGAAAATAGGCTACACATTCAGAGGAGACCCATATCCAAACGTCTGCCTCAACATTGATTAACATTGTCTTCTCATGAAAAAATGTCTAATCATATTTCTATTACCTGAAAGCCAGGTTTATTTTCTCGTTTATTTTCATGGTAGGTTTAAAAATTCAAGTATAAGTCTGTACTCTTAGTGATGAAATCACATTGCTTTTTAGGTATCTCCCTGACTCCCAACTTGTCTCTGGATACTTTTAAGTTATATGTTCTGCTTTTCCATTAAGCGTTCCTACAGTCCTGAGATGCTGAGAAGTATGTGCCAACGCCCCCCCTCTTAAGTGCTCGTTCATCCAACCCATCGCTATCTTTTGGAAGTGGATAGGTATCACACTTTAAACTGCCTAAATAATTGTAACTAGCATGATATTAATTTAAAACATTGTAAATAAGCATGACATTTTAATTACTTTGTGAATATGGAGACTCTAATTGATTCTGGCTGGACTGCAGGGGCTGCAGGACACACCCAAATCACAGTAAGGCTGCAATCAGAGGAGAGAATACCAAAGAAACAAATGATTCACCCACTGTTTTATTCCTGCTCCCAGAAATAGCCATGTAGAACTCCAGTCATTACCTGAGCATGCTGGGAAACCTGACCCTTCCAGTAAGATATTCACAGCGTGAATTTAATGAGTATCGAATACAAATAGAAAGAGGGCTTGTTTAGCCTCCATGTCTCAAGAATGGTCACATAATTAAATTACCTATATTATAGTACAGACATGATAAAAGGTAATACCCCATAAAAATATTATTACAGGCTGTTTAATACGATAGAAAGATATTGGTATTTTAAGAGCCCATTGATCTTATCTTTTACAAAATTAAATTTACTTGCAAATAAATCAGGTTTTTTTTTTTAAAGCTTGAAGCTTATATAATATAGAGAAAGATTACTTTAGGGGGAAAAATCTAAAAATAACAAATACAAAAATGCACATTTTCTTATCAGCTTCTGGAAGAAACTGCAAACTTCATTAACTTCAAATAAATTTGATCTTGTCTGAAAGTTCCTACAATAAAATTTTAACAGGCACATTCCTAAATAATAGGATTACAGTGACCTTTCATGTTCTCTGTCCATATTTTTCTCAACTTTCTACTTAATGAGGAAAAACCATACTTGTTAAATGCTTGTTTTCTGAGACTTACTAAAGTCTCAGTAAAGTAACATTCAGAGAAGGACACAGTCTCCCACTTCGCATCTCCCTCCCCATCATTGTTAGGTAACACATGGTCAACACAATTTAAAAGAAGAATGATTTCCTTGTGCCTTCAGTTGATGTCGGTCATAGCAGGGAGGCACCATAGAGTTCTTGGCAACAGAAACGTGCAATGGAGGCTTATACATCTTGGCAGATCTGAAGTGGAAAGCCAGGACAAGAGTGGAAGTGGGTATTGCTTCAAAGGGACTGTTGTCCAAGGCCTACATCAACTAGGCAGCCCCTGAGGGAGAGTTCATAGCTAACCTAAAGCAGTGCCAACATCATGGGATCAGGTACAAAGCATGAGCCTGTGGGGCAGTTGCTAGATTCAAACCATAACACTGAACAAAACAAAGTCATGTAAGATTCCAGTAGTCGTTGGAATCATTCAGGAGTGGAATTAACATGTTTTATTTTCAATACACTGAATTTTCTAAAATGTACCAGCTTTTCTTTTATGCAACAAATGAATGAACAATTTGTTTAAAATCTCTTATCTTGTAAAGAGAACCTACTTCCTTGATCTTATATAAATTCACCAATGTCTACTGAGAAAAGTCACTGCAATGTCCCAGATCCATAGTAATGTCATTCCTGGGTCCTCCCAGTGTATGACTCTAGTGTATAGGTTTAATTATCTCATGTGTTATTACATTATAGCCCTTTTCACACAGTGTCATGAACATTCATCTCTATAACACTCACCAGTCAAGACTGTCTGTCTTTATCATTGAATATCCAGGACCTGGCATCGCACAGTCCAGAGGACGTTAAAAATCTCTGGTTTATATTTCAGTAAATACATATGAATAGAATGTCTCCCTCATTTCAACCTGAATCTTGTGAATGTGTCTTGTTGAGAAGCTTAGGAACTACTCATCTCTATTATCCACCTTCAAGTTGGGGCATTTCCAGGATGAGACGCTCAGTTCATTGGAGGAAGTCAATCTTATCCACAACACATGTGGTCAGCAGAATGTTCTTCTTTCCTCTGGTTCTCCAAAGGCTTCCTGTAGTTTTATTTTGACTTTAATAAGTGAGGTCTAGTAGCTGGAAAAAGGATTTAGCAGTTAAACCGCTGGATGCTCCTCTAGAGGACCTGGGCTTGACCATACACAGCAGCTCACAGCTATCAGTAACTCTAGTAGCAAGGGATCCAGTGCCATTGTCTATCTTCCATGAGCGCTCCACACACATATGGTACACACATGACATGTGTGCACACAAATATTCACACACATAAAACAAATAAATCTAAAGAAAACTGATTCCCACAAATTTTTCTCTGATCTACATACACATCTGCACATACATGCCTATGCATGCATATACACAAATAAATTAACATGCAAATAATAAAAATTAAATAAATGGCATATATCTGAGAGACTGCTAGCTCTCATATAAAAATATACATTTAAAAATATACAAATATATTTGTGGCCATGAGTCATGTAAGGGCAATGCCCCAAGCCTTCCACATGTAGAGGATATAGCCTGTGATCTTGTAAGCTCATAACAGATCTCCATTTTAATGAGTTCCCTAAAGGCCTGGAGAGCTTAGCCAATAAGCTTTCCTTCCCAGACATTCCTTGTTGCAAAAGGTATTTAATCTCAGGCTCACCCCAAGAAGTAGGGTATGGATTTACACATCCACTTTCCGTCATGACAATAAATGCCTTAAAACCATGGACTGCTTCTTTTCATCTGGATCCAGCATAGGGAGCCACAGAGAAGGTCTTTGCCTATACAACTGCTGTCTAGGCTGTCTAGACTCCTGTAGAAGGCCTCTTTGTATTCCCAGCCACAAATGCCACCAAGGCTGCCCCCACTATCAAGCCAAAGACTCCTCCCTTGAGACCAGCCAGATCACCCCTTCTCCCCCCACTCCCAGACCCCAGGCCAGATCAAGCCCAAGGGCCCAGATTCCATTCTCAGCTCTTTTGAGACTTTCAGTGGTGCCTGGAGATCTAAGAGCCTGGGAACCCCATGCCTCCAGCTCATTGCAGGCCCTGGGACCTGGAGCCAGTTCTGGCTGTCCCATACCTCAGGCTGTGCTTTCCCGCCCTCAGAAAGATGTCCTGGGGCTTTCATACAGCCCAATTTGTTGTCCCACCCAGGGGCTGAATAGGGTAAGTGGAAACAACTCCAGTGCCCAACTCCCCAGTGGCCATGCCCCTTGGGACCCCACAACATTACACAACACCATCCAAAATTGCCTTGACCAGTGAAATGAGCCAAGTCAAAGATGAATAAAGAAGACGTCAATATGTGCCCACCCCCTGAATAAGCTTTGAACAGCATGTGATCATCTCCCTGGTCAGGACAGGGAGGAATGGCTGAGATGTGTGGGCCCTGCAATATCCCAAGAGAAAGTCTCAGTATTTGTTTGCATTCTAAAGTAAATCTTTCTAAGAGGCTCTTAGACAGAGAGCTCAGGGGCAGCCTTTCTTGTGCGCCCCTTCATGATTCCTGGGGTCTTCATCTCTCCTGGATCCCTCCTACAGTATAAATCAGAAGTAATGAATCCTTCTTCTGAAAGTATTGTCTCTATAATAAAACTCTTTTTTCAAACCATCATCCACTGTCTGTGAAATTCATTCTTTAACTTCATGAGATAAAGGGCCCAAGGCCTCAGACTCAAGACTTTGGTGACCATGAACAGGCCCCTGAGTTGAACCCACTTGAGATGAGAAAGTCACCACCAATTTCAAGACCCCCCTTTTCCCCATTTCAACTGGAGATGAAATACAAATATTACCAAAGGACTAAAATTAAGGAACATGTGAGCTATAGTTTGGCAAAAGTAAATAGTTAAGGTAGTCTTGGAACATTACAGCTCCAGCGGACAGAGGAAATGATGGTAAGTCACTTAACAGCACCGAGGATCTGGGAGGAGGTCTGGGTGATGAAGGAAGTTGGAACTAGGGAACACTGTGTCCTTCTGGAAGCTGGACACAAGCACTGGAGCTTAGAAAAACAGTAAAGGCCAAAGAAAGGAAGACATTCACACTTTCAGAACAAATCCTAGTATAGAAAGGATTCTCAAAAGATCAATCATGGTATGCACTCACTAATAAAGATATTAGCCTAGAAAACTGGAATACCCAAAATATAATCCACACATCAAATGAGGTACAAGAAGAATGGAGGAGTGGCCCCTGGTTCTGGAAAGTCTCAGTGCAGCAGTATAGGGCAAAACCAGAACAGGGAAGTGGGAAGGGGTGGATGAGAGAACAGGGGGAGGGAAGGGGACTTATGTGACTTTTGGGAAGTGGGGGGCCTAAAAAGGGGAAATCATTTGAAATGTAAATAAAAAATATATTGAATAAAAAAAGTCAAAAAAAAAAAAAAAGAAAGAGGTCAGAGAGTAAATGGGTAGCAAGTGAGATTAAAGAATATGTTATTGTTCCCCCCAAAAGCCAATAGAATATGGCAAGATTATATAAAATAAATATTAATATATGGAGAGAGAGAGGATTATAAGTAGTTGCTTCTTCTGGGTATGAAGACTAAGATGTTCTGTCCCATGATCTGCAGTCAGCAAGCTGATGGCACAGGAACAGCAGGATGATCTCCAGGACCACTGATGTGACAGTTTCTAGGTCCCAAGTATTAAGGGCCAACATTAGTACGTTTCAATTTGAGTTCAAAGTCCTAAAGACCAGGACATCCAATCAGGTAGATCATAGCCTAAGGAAATGCAAAGACCAAAGTCCTGGCACAGGCAGTCAGACAGAAAGAGAAAACTCCCTTCTTCTGTTTTTGTTGTATTCGAATTCTCAAGAGAGAGTATGGTGTCCCCACAATGATGAAAACTCAAAATTAAACACTGATCTCTAGCCTGAATCACATGAATTATCACTGTGGATAAGTAGTCACATATATATGCTTTTCTACAAACACACATGCATAGAGAAAGAGATGGAGAGAGGAGGAGGAGGAGGAGGAGGAGAAGAGAGAGAGAGAGAGAGAGAGAGAGAGAGAGAGAGAATCAGGACAAACTACAGAAGAAAGCCACTGTAAGGAATTATTCCTACACCTGGCATTTTACACCTTATATAGAATGAATGGCAGTTTTCTCTCATATTGTTCTTTCAACAGTCATTTATGCATGCACACAAGCATAGGCAGGAAACATGACCAGAAGAGACAGCCTGGTTGCAACTAATCAAAATAGTTATGCTTACAAATAGATTGAGAACATAGTATAATTCAAGTGAAGAAGCATGCTAACTCCCTCTTCTCTCTTCCTCCCTCCTTCCCCCTCTGTCTTCCTCTCTCTTCCTTTCTGCCCATCAGTCTGTCTCCTCTCTCTCTCTCTCTCTCTCTCTCTCTCTCTCTCACACACACACACACACACACACACACACACACACACACACACACACACACGTTAATGGAAAGATCAGAAGTGGTTGCTCAAGGACTCCCCCAAGCACTCAGATCGGTGGGGATGTCTAATGCTGCTGAGTCAGCCTACATATATGGTTTCCATGGCAATAAATAATGAATGGGGATCTTCTGCTACTTAAGCTGAAGAGAAGGTTCAAAAAACAGTAAAATAGTTTGTTCAGTAATAAAATACAGTTATCAAAACCAACTACTGTTGCTTTTACCAATATCAAATGTAAGTATTTTAGGAGACTGAGGGATTCTTTCCTTAATTAAAAACAGAATAAAGGGGATATTTACAAAGTCATCATACAATAACTTTACATGACCCAACAGATCTGCACAGAAAACTAACAGAAAGCTTAGTGACACCCTAAGCCACCGAGCTTGGCTGTGACCAGCATGAGCAGTGCTTAGAAAACACCAGAAGGAATTGTGACAATGAGGTCATTTGTGTCTGTGCTCTTAACATTTCTTGTAAACCTAGGGACTGTGGAAATGGGAGAAAAACACCTCTGGCCATTTTTTAGTAAGATCCCAGATTAAAATCTTTGAAGAGCATGGTAGGCATCCCACATTCCTGGTGGCAGATCCTTCCAAAGTGATCTGGGAGTCACCTTTGATTTCTTGTACTTGTCAATGTACTTGTTCTGGACTAGACTCCATGAATACAGTTATAGGATGCTCTTGAAATACTCAAGAAATGTATTCAGTCTAATCCTCAAAAATCATTCCCCCTTACATGGCCGCATATGCAAAGTAAGCCTGCGTTCCTTGAGAGGCGTGTACCGGGGACAGTAGTGGGAATTAACTGTCATTAATGCTTCCGTTCATTCATCTTGCCTTCAGCAAATTGAAATGAGCTTGTTCTGCCTCCAGCTCACTTTGGACAGTCAGTGTTATAAGTTGAAAACATAAACCTTTCTCTCAAGGATTTTAGGATCTAACAGAGAGATCTACCTATAAATAAGTAAAGTCAAAACTAGAATTTAAAAGCAAAAGCCTGGATTATCATGACCTTAACAAGCGAGTCTCATCCACTCATCCCAGTGTTAATTAGCGAGACAAGATATTATAAAAGCAGAAAAAAATTAATCGGCTTATTGGGAGAAGGAACAAAACTGGTGATTAGTGGTCTCAAGTTCTTCAGACTATTGATATGAGCTTTAGGTTTAAACAGGAAGACTGAAAGGGGGCCAAGGGGTAGGCATAACTAGATGGTCCTGATCAAGATGTGATTCCATTCATCATCACATTGGTAAGTCCTGAAGGTGGGCTCCTTATCACCTTAGCAGACCTATGTAGCTTGTTAAGATGGTCTGCTCCATCGCAGAAGACTGTCCTCATCTTGGGCTAGTGTGGCTTGCTTGTGTGTCTTTGCTGTTCCTAGAATCTAAGATAATCTAAGAGTTTAGGATAAGGATTTATCTTTGTGATTTCAGCCTTGAGGGAAGTTTGAAGGTGAGATAGGTTAGGGAGGAAAATCAGATAGTTTAGGGAGTTTTATTATGATCTAGTTGTCAACCACTCATTAACATTTATTGCTTTCAGATCCCCTGGGAGTTACCATGCAAATACAGTCAAGCAGAGTTCAAATCAAAAGTAAACCAGACAGACACAGATTGAAGGTAGAGATTGCAGGGCTTTGATCTTATCTTTCCCTCAAATTATTATAGTAACATCATCCTACATTGTTAGCAGAAGCAAAAGTTTGTGGTTTTCCCAGTTGCTCAATTCTATCAGTTCCTTTTTACCATAAGAGACAATTTAGTTTTGCACTTTCAGCAGCAGAACAATAGTGGAGTGAAAATTCTTTTGCATGTATTTGATCATCCTATGTGTGACTTTTTGCCAAGTGTAAAGACAAGAATAGAACTTGGGGGCCATAAGTCACACATATGTTCAGGTTCATAGATACCGTCTGACAGCTTTCCTAAATAGCAGGGCCAATTTATAACCGCACCTGAGCACACGATCACTCCAGCTGCCTTGTTGCCTACTTCTTTGAATGCAGTCTTCATTTCAGCCCATTCCATAGGTATTAATGCAATTTTAACTTTGAATCTGACTAATTATGTGAAGCATCTTTTCTTAGGTTTTTGCTGACTGTACATCCTCTTTAGTGAAGAGCCCTTTCCATCCACAGCCCATACATTTGTTCACATCTTATTAATCTTTATGAGTTTGTGATGTTTCCAAAGGAAGTCTCTCTGTGTGTGTGTGTGTGTTTGTGTGTATACTTTGAGTATCTTTCCACACTCTGCAACATGTAATTTAACTCATTTCATAGTGTCTTTATAGTTACTTATTCTGGCAGTAGTTGGCTAACCATGCTGGCTCCCAGTGGGTCATATGTGCACCTGCCCAGGAGCTCTTTGAATTCTTGAATGAACAATACACACACACACACACACACACACACACACACACACACACACTTCAGTTAATTTTTGACATGCTATGACTAGCTCAAAGATTGGGCACACTTAAACCTACCCCTGCTAGCAAATTCTCTCCTCAGGTACTCCTGAGCCTCCTAAACCTTACCATGTTACCCCAGGTCAGTGGCCACTTACCAGAATTATTACATGGCTGATTGGCTTTCTCTCCTGCAGCTCTCACGTTCCATCCTTCTCCTGCAGTCATGTTGATTCTCTGTATTCCTTTCTTCCCGTTCCTAGCCTGTGCAAATCCCAAGGTCCAACCTCAGCCTATCTGCCCAGCCCCTGGCTGTTGGCTCTTTATTGATCAATCGATCAAGAACCAGTTGGGGACAAGGACCTTCAGTATTTTTACATGCAGATTCCTAATTTTGGGGTCCAGAATAATTCAAAGCATTGGAACCAATTCCCATCAACGTATAGAATTTTATTATAGCCCAACATGTCATTAATTTATTTATATTTATTGCTTTCTGAATTTTAGAAATGTATACATGCTCCAGGAGGCTGGCTGGGAGAAGTCAGTGTGCTCTGGTGAATCCAGCGGGCCCCTGCGGGAGCCTTCAGGTGTCTGCTTTGGGATCTGAACAGCCTGGGCCACAGCACTCTGTCTCCAGGAAGTGCAGGAGACCTGGTGTGCACCCAGAGGCAGTCTGGGAGCACACAGCTTGCTCCAGTGGCACAGAGCTTAGGTTCCAGTCCTGAGGCCTCTGGCGGGAGCCCTCAGATCTCTCTGCTTCCGGATCCAGATCAGCCTGGGCAGCAATGTCACACATCCAGGAACTAGAGGCAAGAGGGCCTTCCAGGAGGCTGGCTGGGAGGAGTCAGTGTGCTCTGGTGAATCCAGCAAGCCCCAGCAGGAGCCTTCAGGTGTCTGCTTCTGGATCTGAACAGCCTGGGCAACAGCACCCTGTCTCCAGGCAGTGCAGGAGGTAAGCAGTGCACCAGAGGCCACCTGGGAAGAGGCAGCTTGTACTGGTGAGCCCAGCATTGACAAAACCAACTAACACCAGTGAGAACTAGATGGCAAAAGGCAAACGCAGACACGTCACTAACAGAAATCAAGGCAATATGGCAACATCTGAACCCAATTCTCCTTTAACAGCATGTCCTGGATACCCCATCACAGCAGTAAAACAAGATTTGGATTTAAATTCACTGGTCATGATGCTGGTACAGGAACACATGAAGGACATACTTAAAGAAATTCAGGAGAAAATGGATCAAAAGTTAGAAGCCCTTACAAGGGAAACACAAAACTCATTGAAAGAAATTCAGGAGAATACAAAAGCCAATAAGGAGGAAACACAAAAAAACACTTGAAGAAATACAGGAGAACTTTGGTCAACAGGCTGAGGCCATGAAAGAGGAAACACAAAAAGCTCTTAAAGAATTACAGGAAAGCACAAACAAGCAAGTGAAGGAGCTAAGCAAAACCATCCAGGATCTAAAATCAGAAGTAGAAACAACTAAGAAAACTCAAAGGGAGACAACTTTGGAGATATAAAGCCTTGGGAAGAAATCAGGGGACAGAGATGCAAATATCAACAACAGAATACAAGAGATAGAAGAAAGAATCTCAGATGCTGAACATAACATAGAAACCACGGACTCAACAGTTAAAGAAAATGCAAAATGCAAAAAGCTTGTAACCTAAAATATCCAGGAAATCCAGGACACGATGAGAAGACCAAACCTAAGGATTATAGGCATAGATGAGAGTGAAGATTTAAAACTTAAAGGGCCAGCAAATATCTTCAATAAAATTATGCAAGAAAACTTCCCTAACCTAAAGAGAGAGATGCCCATGAATATACAAGAAGCCTACAGAACTCCAAACAGACTGGACCAGAGCAGAAATACCTCCCATCACATAATAATCAAAACACCAAATGTACTAAACAAAGAAAGAATATTAAAGGCAGTAAGAGAAAAAGGCCAAGTAACATATAAAGGAAGACCTATCAGAATCACAGCAGACTTTTCACCTGAGACTATGAAGGCTAGAAGATCCTGGGCAGATCTCATGCAGACTCTAAGAGAACACAAATGCCAGCCAAAACTACTATACCCAGCAAAACTCTCAATCACCATAGATGGAGAAACTAAGAAATTCCATGACAAAACCAAGTTTACCCAATATCTATCCACAAACCCAGCCCTACAAAGGATAATAGGAGGAAAACACCAATACAAGGAGAGAAACTTCACCCTGGAAAAAGCAAGATAGTAACCTTTCATCAAACCCAAAAGAAGTTAACCAATCAAATTTAAAAAATAACATCAAAAATGACAGGAAGTAACGATCACTATTCCTTAATATCTCTTAACATCAATGGACTCAATGCCCTAATAAAAAGACATAGACTAACCGACTGGATACATAAACAGGACGCTACATTTTGCTGCATACAGGAAACACACCTCAGGGTCAAAGACAAACACTACCTTAGAGTAAAAGGCTGGAAGACAATTTTACAAGCAAATGGTCTCAGGAAACAAGCTGGAGTAGCCACTTTAATATCAGATAAAATTGACTTTCAACCCAAAGTCATCAAAAGAGACTCTGAGGGACACTTCTTGCTGGTCAAAGGAAAAATACAACAAGAAGAACTCTCAATCCTGAACATCTATGCTCCAAATGAAAGGGCACCCTCATTCATAAAAGAAACTTTATTAAAGCTCAAAGCACACATTGCACCTAACACAATAATTGTGGGTGACTTCAACACTGCACTTTCCTCAATGGACCGATCAGGAAAACAGAAACTAAACAGGGACACAATGAAACTAATTGAAGCTTTGGACCAATTAGATTTAACAGATATTTATATATAGAACATTCTATCCTAAAGCAAAAGAATATACCTTTATCTCAGCACCTCATGGTACCTTCTCCAAAATCGACCATATAATTGCTCAAAAGACAGACCTCAACAAATATAAGAAGATCGAACTAATCCCATGCCTCCTATCAGATCACTATGGAGTAAAAGTGGTCTTTAATAGCAACAAAAACAACAGAAAATCCACATACACGTGGAAACTGAACAATATTCTACTCAATGATACCTTGGTCAAGGAAGAAATAAAGAAAGAAATTAAAGACTTTTTAGAACATAATGAAAATGAAGACACAACATACCCAAATCTATGGGACACAATGAAAGCAGTGCTAAGAGGAAACCTCATAGCCCTGAGTGCCTCCAAAAAGAAAATGGAGAGAGCATACACTAACAGCTTAATGACACACCTGAAAGCCCTGGAACAAAAAGAAGCTATTTCACCCAGGAGGAGTAGAAGGCAGGAAATCATCAAACTCAGGGCCAAAATCAATCAAGTAGAAACAAAGAGAACCATACAAAGAATCAACAAAACCAGGAGCTGGTTCTATGAGAAAATCAACAAGATAGATAAACCCTTAGCCAGACTAACAAAAGGACACAGAGACAGTATCCAGATTAACAAACTTAGAAATAAAAAGGGACTTACGGGACTTTCGGGGAGTGGGGGGGGGGGGGGGCTAAAAAAGGGAAATCATTTGAAATGTAAATAAATTATATCGAATAAAAAAAAAGAAAGAAAATAATAAAGAAGTAATAAAAAATAAAAAAAAGAAAAGAAATAAAAAGGGAGATATAACAACAGAAACTGAGGAAATTCAAAAACTCATTAGATCCTACTACAAAAGCCTATACTCAACACAACTGGAGAATCTAGAGGAAATGGACAGTTTCCTAGACAGATATCCAACACCAAAACTAAATCAAGATCAAATAGATCAACTAAACAGTCCCATAACACCTGAAGAAATAAAAAGGGTCATAGAAATTCTCCCAACCAAAAAAAGCACGGGACCAGATGACTTCAGTGCAGAGTTTTATCAGACCTTCATAGAAGACCTAACACCAATACTCTTCAAACTATTCCACAAAGTAGAAACAAAAGGAACTCTACCCAACTCGTTCTATGAAGCCACAATTACGCTGATACCAAAACCACACAAAGATCCAACAAAGAAAGAGAACTTCAGGCCAATTTCTCTTATGAATATTGATGCAAAAATACTTAATAAAATTCTTGCCAACTGAATCCAAGAACACATCAAAACGATCATCCACCATGATCAAGTAGGCTTCATCCCAGGGATGCAGGGATGGTTTAATATAAGGAAATCCATCAATGCTATCCACTACATAAACAAACTTAAAGGAAAAAACCATATGATCATCTCATTAGATGAAGAAAAAGCATTTGACAAAATCCAGCATCCTTTCATGCTAAAAGTATTAGAAAGAACAGGAATTCAAGGCCCATACCTAAACATCATTAAAGCAATATACAGCAAACCGGTAGCCAACATCAAACTAAACAGAGAGAAACTTGAAGCAATCCCATTAAAATCAGGGACTAGACGAGGCTGTCCTCTCTCTCCATATCTTTTCAATATAGTACTTGAAGTTCTAGCTAGAGCAATTAGACAACATAAGGAGGTCAAGGGGATACAAATTGGGAAGGAAGAAGTCAAATTATCACTATTTGCAGATGACATGAAAGTCTACTTAAGTGACCCGAAAACCTCCACCAGAGAACTCCTACAGCTGATAAACAACTTCAGCAAAGTGGCTGGTTATAAAATCAACTCAAGCAAATCAGTTGCCTTCCTATACTCAAAGGATAAGCAGGCTGAGAAAGAAGTTAGGGAAATGACACCCTTCAAAATAGCCACAAACAATATAAAGTATCTTGGTGTGACTCTAACCAAACAAGGGAAAAATCTATATGACAAGAACTTCAGGTCTCTGAAGAAGGAAATCGAAAAAGACCTCAGAAAATGGAAAAATCTGCCATGCTCGTGGATTGGCAGGATTAATATAGTTAAAATGGCCATCTTGCCAAAAGCAATCTACAGATTCAATGCAATCCCCATCAAAATCCCAACTCAGTTCTTCACAGAGTTAGAAAAGGCAATTCTCAAATTCATCTGGAATAACAAGAAACCCAGGATAGCTAAAACTATTCTCAACAACAAAAGAAATTCTGGGGGAATCAGTATCCCTGACTTCAAGCAATACTACAGTAATAGTGTTAAAAACTGCATGGTATTGGCACAGTGACAGACAAGTGGACCAATGGAATAGAATTGAAGATCCAGAAATGAATCCACACACCTATGGTCACTTGATCTTCAACAAAGGAGCCAAAAACATCCAGTGGAAAAAAGATAGCCTTTTCAACAAATGGTGCTGGTTCAATTGGAGGTCAGCATGCAGAAGAATTCGAATTGACCCATTCTTATCTCCATGTACTAAACTTCACTCCAAGTGGATCATAGACCTCCATATAAAACCAGACACACTGAAACTAATAGAAAAGAAACTGGGGAAGACCCTTGAGGACATGGGCACAGGGGAAAAGTTCCTGAACAGATCACCAATAGCTTATGCTTTAAGATCAAGAATTGACAAATGGGACCTCATAAAATTACAAAGCTTTTGTAAGGCAAAGGACACTGTTAAAAGGACAAAACAGCAACCATCAAATTGGGAAAGGATATTCACCAGCCCCACATCTGATAGAGTGCTAATATCCAATATATACAAAGAACTCAAGAAGTTAGACTCCAGGGAACCAAATAACCCTATTAAAAAATGGGGTACACATCTAAACAAAGAATTTTCACCTGAAGAAATTCGGATGGCCGAGAGGCACCTTAAGAAGTGCTCAACATCATTAGTCATTAGGGAAATGCAGATCAAAACAACCCTGAGATTTCACCTTACACCAGTCAGAATGGCTAAGGTCAAAAACTCAGGAGACAGCAGGTGTTGGCGAGGATGTGGAGAAAGAGGAACACTCCTCCACTGCTGGTGGGGCTGTAAGATGGTACAACCACTGTGGAAATCAGTCTGGAGGTTCCTCAGAGACTTCCAGAGGACCCTGCTATACCTCTCCTGGGCACATACCCAAAGGATTCCCCAGCATGCAATAAAGACACATGCTCCATTACGTTCATAGCAGCCTTATTTATAATAGCCAGAAGCTGGAAAGAACCCAGATGCCCCTCAAAGGAGGAATGGCTACAGAAAATGTGGTATATTTACACAATGGAATACTACTCAGCAATTAGAAACAATGAATTCACAAAAAATTTAGGCAAATGGTTTGGAAAATATCATCCTAAGTGAGGTAACCCAATAACAAAAGAATACACATGGAATGCAATCTCTGATAAGTGGATATTAATTAGCCCAGAAGCCCTGAATACCCAGGCACAAATTGCATAAGAAATGACTCCCATGAAGAAGTATGGAGAGGGTCCTGATCCTGGAAAGGATTGATCTAGCATTGGAAGGGAATATAAGGACAGAGAAAAAGGAGGGAGGTGATTGGAGAAGGGATGAAGAGAAGAAGGTTTATGGGACATATGGGGAGGGGGTTCCGGGAAAGGGGAAATCATTTGGAATGTAAACAAAGAATATAGAAAATAAAAATATTTAAAAAAAGAAATGTTTACATGCCTATGGACATAAAACATACCATTGTATTTTATTTTATTTTCATTATTATGCCCTTTGTATTTAGATATATGGTTCAACTGAAATCAACTCTTATTGTGTTATGAAATCGGGAAAGAAGTTTATTTTTAATGACTTTCCATTTTGTATAGTTCAAATTGTTAATAAGTTGTCTTTTATGCAGAACACCACATCCTGACCAAGCATATGTGGTGTTATCTAAGTACAGGTCTGTTTCTGTATGTCTATGACGGCTTCTCTCCCTACTTGCCTATGCTTATGCTTTTTATTTAGTTACTTTGCATTAAGATAAGCCTTGATATTAACAGTGCATGTTCCAACTTAGTTGATCTTATTCGAGACTGCCCCACTATACAAGATGATTTATATCTTCATGTGGATTCTAAAATCAATAAGTTTTTAAAAGAAACAATTTAACTTAATGGGGCCTGGGTCATAACTGAAGGGGGTCACATCATTGCAATATTTGATGTTACAGTCCAAGAGCAATCTGTCTTTCCATGTATTCACTTCTGTCAGACTTACACACTTTTCTATGTAGAGAGCTCAGAAATGTTTAATAGAGTCAGTTCTTGGTATCTGCTCTGCTTACTGTTTTAAATTAGATTACTTACAAATGTCATTTTCTAAACATTCACTGTAAAGCTATAAAATAAAAGTGACTCTTTTCTCTTTTCTATTGTTTTTATGTTGGCTTAGCCTGCTAGGCTCACATATTCTATCACTCTGTAGATTTTCAAATATGTATTCTGTAGGCAAAAACTCTTTCTTCTAGTTCTTGTGTCCTATTGAACTCCCCTTCCTTCTACATTTACTTGTTTCCATAAGAGATCATTTTCTTCTGCATAAAGATCCCTTTTAAGAATTTCTCTTACTTTAGGTCTGTTGGCAGCAAACTGTCTCAGGTGTCATTCTGTCTGAAAATACATTTATTCTACCACCTTTTCCAAACTATCTGTTGAAGTATAAAATAGGCACAGAAAAGTGTACATATTGTAGTTTTATAGCTTCAAGAATTTTCTTCAAGCTGAACTGAAGACCACAGGAAATATTCCCATTAATGCAACCTCTCCCAAGAGTAATTATGATTCTTATTTTAACTATTTACCTTTCTCTGTTGAAATTTCACATAAAAACAATATATGTATTTCTTTGTGTGGGTGGTCTCCTTTACCAAACATTCTGTTTTTGATATCCATCCATACTGCTGCATGCAAATATATTTCATCTTACTACTTTTTAGTCTCCCTTTGTGTGTTCTGGTATTTTCCATGTTTTGGAGGTTATGGTCTTCTGCAAGAGCAGGGACCATTCTTTTTTTGTTTGTTTGTTTGTTTGTTTGTTTTCGAGACAGGGTTTCTCTGTGTAGCCTTGGCTGTCCTGGAACTCACTCTGTAGACCAGGCTGGCCTCGAACTCAGAAATCCGCCTGCCTCTGCCTCCCAAGTGCTGGGATTAAAGGCGTGCACCACCACCGCCAGGCAATTTTCCATGTTTTGACTATTCAAATAGTGCAGGAATGAATGATAATTACATTTGAATCTCTTCATAGTTAGAAATTGTTTCCTTCGTTGGACTTTGACTTTGGAATACAACTGTGGGATCGTGAAATATGAATCATCTCATTTTTTAAAATGGATTTCCAAAGTGAATTTTTACTGATTTATAAAGTAAATTCTACTGGTGGCAGCAGAATACAAGGATATCAACAACTCTTGGGACTTTAACCAACTCTGCTTTCTATGACCTTTCCCATCTTAGTCATTTTGATGGTTGTATATTCTCATAAGATAGTCATTTTTAAAAGGTTTTTTAAGAGAGATAGATGATAGATGATAGATAGATAGATAGATAGATAGATAGATACATAGATACATAGATACATAGATAGATACATAGATACATAGATGCATAGATACATAGGCAGACAGACAGACAGACAGACAGACAGACAGACAGACAGACAGACAGATAGATAGATAGATAGATAGATAGATAGATAGATAGATAGATAGATAGATAGATAGACAGATAGATAGATAGGTATGTGCAGGAGCCATTCTCTGGTGCTGGAGTTACAGGTGGTTATGAACTGCCTGATGTGGGTGCTGGGGACTAAATGTGGATCCTCTGGGAGATCCCTGCAGACTCTTAATTGCTGAGCCATCTCTCTAGCCCCACAAAATGGCCATTTAAATTTAATTTTCTTGATAGCAAATGCAGCAGAGCATCTTTCACAGGTTTTTCATCACTGAAATTTTCCACTTGCTTGTTCTTTCTATTTTTTAGTGGCCTTGGCTTTTTTTTTATAGTTTTTTATATGTCCAGAATATGTCTCATATCAGATATGCATATGATATGATAAACTTATTCTCCAACTCTGTGGGATATGGTCACACTCTCTTAATGCTATACTTTCACAAGTAAAAAAAAATCTTAACTTTAGGATTTCAATTTATAATTCCCTTCTTTTTGGTTAATATATTATATGGATGAATGTTGATATATAAAAATATATTTGCTTTTTCATATTGGTCTCCTACAATTCTATGGCCTTGTAATTATTTATAGAAACTATTTTGGTAGGCTGTTGAGTATTTTCCATATCTACTACCTTACTATATTGAAATAGACAATTCTGTTCATTTTGTTTAATGAGGATACCTCTTATTTGATACTCTTGCTTTAAATCACTGTCTAGAGCATCTGGGACAATGTTGAAAGAAGAAGGTGCTCTGAGGTAGGAAGAAGCATGCAGCCTGTCTCCATTAAGAATGACATTAGCTATATACTCTTAATGATGAGACTTTGCCAGAATCAGCAGGAACAGGAAGAGGATAGGATCACGAGGACCACTGAGATGCTACATTCAAGGAAGCCAGCTTAGAACTACTCCACCTTGCACATTTATTTTAATAACATATCATTTCTACTTACAAATTGATGATGATATTCAGATGACCTGGGAACAGCTTGCTAGGCAGAAAAAATATTTTGTTTTAGTTCAGAGAGGAAATAACAGAAGTGTTTCATTGTCATTAGCATGCATGTATGCTGGAATTTAGCAAAGAAAAGTTAAATGGTAGATATATATAGAAAATAATCAAAACTGTTCTGAACCACTAGCGGTGGTGGGTATAAGGGTATAGAGGCAGAGACAGGGGTAGAGAGAGATGGAGAGATCTCCCAGATGCAGGTATAGGCCTCCAAGGAATAGAAGGGAGCCTACAGTATAGATCAATAGATAGCTAGTGGACCCAGAAACAAACTGAAGAAGCTACATGACTCTTGACAAAGAAACAGGAACCTGTGTTGGAAAAAAAAAAGACAGTCTCCTTTATAAATAGTTCTGGGGAAATTGGATATTCACACATAAGAGAATGAAACTAGGTCCCTGTCTCTGACTCTATACAAAAATAGGTTCAAATGTATCAAAGATCTTAATGTAAGATCCATAATTTTAACACTGTTAGGGTAAAGTACTCCAAGACATATGCGTAGGGGCCAAGACTTTCTAAATAGAATTTGAGTAGGTCAGGAAACAACAAGAATTGACAAGTGAGATTGTGTCCAATTAGAGAGCTTCTCTACTTCTTAATTTCCAGAATTTAGAATTACTTGCAGAATCTTAAATAGTTATTTACCCAGTGGGGGGGCAGGGCTAATAGCTAAAATAAAGAACTAAAAAAAATTACACACCAAAAGAACAAGCAATAAATGGGGCAATAAACTAAACAGACATATCTCAAAGAAATATAAATGTCCAATAAATACATGAAAATTTTACAACATGCTTAGGTATTGGAAAGTTGCCAATGGAAAGTATAGCTAGAATTATCTCACCTTAATCAGAGTAACTGTGATAAAACAAAACAATACCAATGGGGGTATGGAGAAAAGAACACCTTTATATACTGCTGGTGAGTATACTGCTGGGTGGGTGGGTGGGTGGATGGATGGATGGATGGATGGGTGGGTGGGTGGATGGATGGATGGATGGATGGATGGATGGATGGAAGATAGATAGATAGATAGATAGATAGATAGATAGATAGATAAAGATAGAACTTAAAACCCAGATAATCAACTATACACCACTTAACACTGGTCAAAACATCATGGAATTAGAAAGCATTTCCCATGAACTTTCAAATCTACATTGACCAAGATATGATCCAGTTCTTCTTACTGCATACCTTACTGGGGATCAGCATTTATGCTGAATTTTAGATGTGTTTTTTATGGTTTAATATTTCTCCAACAACCCCATAGAGTGGTCATTGCCTTCATCATAGGTGAAACTATAACTTACAGAAGCACAAAACTTTCTCAAAGCACAAATTAAATAGTGAAAGCAGGAGGCCCTACTCAGCCAGCCAGACTCCCTAAGCAGCGAGAGAGAGAGAGAGAGAGAGAGAGAGAGAGAGAGAGAGAGAGAGAGAGAGAGATGTTGATTTGTGTTTTGGAATCATATTCAATTCTCAAATATTTGTAGGTCTCTCCCAGGGTCCATGGCTGCATAGAAGTAGGACTGGCGTGAAGACATTCCCATCATGTTCTTTATCCTCCTGCCTCTACCTCCTGATATTCTTTGTTACATTTAGAATAAACAGAATGTTGATTTGAGAATCAAGAAATCTCTGGGAACTCCCAGTTGATGAACCACCAACCAATGAGCATACACAGGCTGGTCTGAGATCCTTGTCACATATGTAGCAGAAGGTTACACATATCCCTCAGTGGGATAGGATACACATAGCCTAATCCTGTAGAGATTTGATGCCCTGGGGTTAAGGATAAGGGGGCACCCTCTCAGAGGTGAAAGTAAGGGAAGATGGTGGCGGGGAGAACTCTGAGAGGAAGGACCAGGAGGAAGGGCAACACTGGGGATGTAAATAAATAAAATAATTAATTTTTAAAAAACTCAAGAAATCTAATGAAGGGTATATATCATTCAAAAAGTTAGTGGAATCTTATGTCCACTTAGCCTGCGACCATGACATGGTCCTACAAACAGTCCAGTCCCTATGGTAGTGAAGAATTGCATGTGCCTGCCTTGTTTAGCTATGAATTTATATTTAATTTCATCTAACAGGGTGATCTTTCCTTCATTTCCAAGTTCTGGAAAGCATTGCAGTCAAAGTGCATAGAAAATTACGAAGACTTGTGGGAAGGGAACCACACTTAACTTGTAGCCAGTCTTACTCCATATTGTATGGAAAGTGGGAAGATATTGACATGACCCAGCTCTTGCTTTGAGGATGCTTGAAATTCAGCAATGGAAACCAGGTAATCAGTAGACATGGGGGAGATACAGATCAGCCACTGCGGCTCCTTTTGACTTTCCTTACTCTTCTCTCACAGGCGGTTGTGCCTGCCTGCATTTCATTAGTTGTTGGTTTTCATTCCCTTTGCTTGGCCCTCCTCTTGGAATTTTCTGAATATTCATCAATTGCCACCTATGCCAGATTCCTCCTGTCTCACAATGTGCTTGACTGTGAGAAATGCCAAATCACAACAGGGACACAGGTGGCAAATGGTTTTGGAAAGGAAAAACTCCTTCATTTTCCTGAACTAAAAATAAGGTGGGAACGAAATTAATATTTGTCGAGTGCCTGGCTTGTGACAGGCTCAATTCCAGACATTTTAATCTCGCCAGTCCCTATGTAACTATACATTTCAAGTGCTAACCGCACTTTATTGGAGTAAGACTTGAGATTATCTGGCGAAGGGTTAACTGTGTGATTACCAAGCAGCAGAAATTGCATGTGATCCCAATCTGCCACCTGGTTTTGATCTATGTACTGGTTTTTACTGGTATCCAGAGTCCTGGACTAGCCTAAAATAATAACAAGAGACATTGTTACTGCTATTGTTGTTAAGACAATAACAACAATCAACTCTCTGAACACTTCCGCTAGTACACTAGATAGTTAAAACCACACAAAAGTGATCAGAATTACCTGTCACTCACAAGCACTCACCCCCAGTCTTCTGAATGGTTACAAAATGGGAAACTGGCTCTGAGCTGTAACCTACAGCATGGAGGCCATTTTAAATGCAAGTAGATAAACTGGGTTGAATTCTCTGAAAGTTCTCAGCGGTGGAAAGTTTACAAAGCAAAGGAAGGGATAGCTTTCAAGTACCAGCTGCTGCCTTGCTGGGACGCTGCCTATCCTGGCCACTTCTCATGAGAGCTTCCCAAAGGGACACCGCCAACACTACCCGGGCCAAATTAAAGCTGGGTGGTTTCAAGAGCAAACACATCTTTTCATTCTCAGACATTCATAAACCCCATCAGTGCTGCTGTTTGTCCTAGGCCCCAAGAGATGCTCTCTTATGTGAACATAAGGAGATCATATCCTTTTGCTATCATCAAGTATACCGAACTCAGCATACACTGTGTGAATGATTCAGAAGTGAAGTAAAGTAATGCAAATGTCTAGACTCTTGGAGATGATCTTTGGGAGAGTTGCGGGGAAAACAGATGTGCAAGCAAAGTAGATTTAACATTACATCAGAAGGTGGTGAGTAGCAGGGTGTGGGACACTTATGTGTGGGAATGGAAGTCCTAGGGATTAAGAATGGTCCAGAAGGGCTAGAGAGATGGTTCAGCAGTTAAGAACGCTGACTGTTCTTCTGAAGGTCCTGAGTTCAAATCCCAGCAACCACATGGTGGCTCACAACTATCTGTAATGAGATCTGATGCCCTCTTCTGGGGTATCTGAAGACAGCGATAGCATACGTACATAATAAATAAATAAATCTAAAAAATAATAATAATAAAAAAGAATGGTCCAGAAATTTAGGACTTGGAATAGCCAGCCTAAATAGACATAAGAAGTCAATTGAATCTTGCTAATGGTCTTTTATGCAAGCAGTGGTACAAGGTTGTGGGTGTCAAGGAGCTGAGTGGTCTAGGTTGTTGAATGCATGGAGAGTTTGGGGGACCCTCTACATCTGATAGTGTATTGAAGAAGAAAGAAGAGACTGTTTTATCTTGAAAAGTTGAGGCTCCTGACTGTTCACTTGAGAAAATAAAGTTTGGGGTAGGGAAAAGGGAAACTATTATCAGCTAGTAAAATCTATCGTAAATCTCTTAATGATTTGATTTCAAAGTGACATTGCACTAAGCCCAGAACCAATAGATAAGTAAGCTAGTTAGTTTTAACACACTCCAAATAAGTGAAAACACTTTATCCCCATTCAAGAGCAACATGTGGAAACTGTGTTCCTGTTCATCATCACTTGGGACAGCTCTAGCACCCAGATGTCTTTCCGATGCCCACTCACAGCAAGCACCATGCTCTTGAACCCATAACCACTGCTCTGCAATCCCTCGTCGAGGGTCCTGAGACTCCCGTAAATGGCTCTATCCAGTGCGAAGCACTCTGGTTACCCCTTTGCCTTTCTTAGGTCTGTGAAGCATGCAGCTGTAACTTGTCTTGGCTGTAGCTTCCCATCAGGTTAGCTGGGTAACTTGTAGTTTGGAACTACTATACACAAGTTTGCTATAAACGATCTGTTATGATTGACAGTGCATACCAACGTGTGCTCAGGAAACGGAACTGTTGGGTTACAGGGAGTGACACATTTTGCTTTAGTAAGTGACAGTTGTCTAGAATCTTTACACTAATTTACACACTCGCTAGAAAACCTTATTAATCCTAGTTGTTTTACATTATCAAAACAGTGTTACTTTCAGATATCAGTTTACTAATACCAGGCAGTCTCCCTCTATAATGAAGAAACGCACGGACAATTGATGATTCCCACGGCACCTTTACCAGGAGATAAGCCATTTCCATGACTTATTTATGGCCTTTGTTCTATTCCTTGCCCTACTCACATTAGAGAGCAAACTCTGTGGTAGCATGCACTCTGATGCTGTACTTCTACCTAGAACTGGTAAAAGGCAGTGCTCAAAAAAAAAAAAATTCTCATGAATGAGTGAATTAGAAAATGATTAAATATCTTACTTCAAGGAAAGTGGATTAATTCTGTAGCTCTGGTCTTAAAACCTACCATAATGAAAATATTAAAATTTCAGATAAACGTTTACATAGAGATAACCACCACATTTTATAATATTTATAACATTTTTGTAATCACACTGAATTGGAAATAGTCTAAATATTGAATGATTAATCATCAACCATTAACACACATTAATGATTAATGCAATGAACATCATGTTCAGAAATAATATGTGGCTTTTCAATCATTTCAAAGACTGTATACTACCCACTGCTATTCACTCCCCAACTACATTTTCATGTGTTTAGGAGGAGAAAGAAGACACTCATGTTTATGGAGTAAGAGAGAATGTGTTAGAAGTCTTTCTGAAAATTAAAATCAAAACGGAACTTTTTTCCTTGTATTTTTCTATGTTTTCTCAAATAAACACAAGTTTTTATTAGGGGAACAGTACTTTTTATATAAAATTAATTGGGGCTTTGGCAATGGCAGAACAGACCAATTCCTCCTAGAATCCTGCCTCTAACTAGAACTCAATAGATATAACATAATAAAATAGGAAAATTCTGAAATGCAGACAGATGGTAGATTATTTTTTGAAAACCTTAGGTTGTAAGGCTTGCCAACCCCACTGGGGTTCCCTATTAGTTTCCATTCAGCCCTCAAAATACAGTTCTGCTGGCCTCCTTCACTTGGATCTCCCAATGGGCACATATTCAAAAGATCAGAGCCAGGAAGTCTGTTTGCCTTCCCTTCTTGCCCATCTTCAGTCTTTGTGGCAGACCCAGAAAGCCAGGAGCACTCTCTCTCAGGAACCCCCCCACCCCCCGTGGGCACACGTGGCTGGGACTCAGGTAGACCATCAGGTGCTTACTCTGGTCACCAGGATCTGGTCTCTCTCAGCCTCAGCCCAGTAAGGGGCTTTCCTGCAGGTGTTCCTCCTCCACCCCGTGAGCTGGTATTAATAGTGAACTTAAAAAATGAGTTTAGAAAGTGCTGCTTTCTCTTCTATTTTTAGAAGAGCTTAGAAAAGATGGGTAGTTGTTCTTTTTATAAATGTTTTATAAAATTCTCCCAGGATAACATCTGGCCTTGGGCTTTTCTCTGATGGGAGTATTTTGATGACTGATTCAGTCTCCTTTCCTGTAATAGACCAAACAGAATTTCTGCTTATTTAGAATTCAACCTGGGTACAGAGTAAGTTTCTAGAAATGTATCCATTTCTTACAGATCATCCATTTTGGCATATAATTATTCAAAGTAGTGTCACATTGGAATCGTATCTCTGACAGTACCTGTGATACCGCTTCTTTCAGTTCGAATTTTATTCATGAATAACCTCTCTTTTTTGTGGTAACTCTAGATTTAAAAAAAAAAAACTGTCAATTCTCCCTACCTTTAGAAACATTCTTAGTTTTCTTTATGTTTTTCTAATTTTATCCTCTCATTTAGCTTCTATTGTAATCTTTGGGGTTTTATTCCTTTCTTTTACTAACTTTTAGCATTTTTTTAGCTTCTGTTTCTTTTCCTATTTCCTGAGGCATATAGTTATGTTGCTCACTTGAGTTTTTTTTTTTTCTACATGTGTGTTATTTGTGATGCGACTTGAGTAACGATGTGATGGAATTTAGGGTCTCTTGGGAAACACACTTCTGGTCTTTCTGGGGGTGGGATGGGGGGATTTCCAGAGTGCATATCTGGGAGAGGGAGATCCATCCCAATGTCCAGCTCCGTCCAACAGATGACTCAGATACACAGAAGTCCACAGAAAGGGAACACACGTCTGCCTTTGCTTCTCTTTGAGTGAGTACATCTGCCTTTGTTGGCACCACCATTTGCCAACAGAACATTCCAGCATCCATGCCCTCTCAGTGTATACTGAGTACCATGATTCTGCAGGCACCCAACTTCATGAACAAGCTGCTCCCAGGGTACAGCCTCCCTAGCATCCTGGCAGCCATTACTGGTCTTGTCCCTGTCAGGTGAGGGCATCTAGTAAACACCCTGTGAGTTCCCTTCCTCTAGATGGCACTACCCAGTATAGCATTCAGCACTATGAAAGTTCTTCTTAGTTGCATCACATATATTCTGTTGTGTTCTGCTTCCATTTTTGTCTCAAGTCATCTCTTAATTTGCTTTTAAAGGATAGCAGTCAAAGGCTTACATACAGCATCATAGTCGATAATGGAAAACTCAGGCTCTGCCTCTCAGATTAGGAACAAAGCAAGGCACCCTCTTCACTGCTCTTGCTCAAAAGGCATCAGAAGCCCTGGCTCAAGTAACCAGGTAAGAGACAGAAGCAGAAGGCTTCGGAATCGCAAAGGACAGACAAACAGCCCATACTTTGCAGATTAGAAAAAAAACTAAAGATTTCCCCATTGAAGAATAGATGAGCTTTGCAAAACACAGAATACAAAGTCAAACTAAGAAATAATGACTATTTCTGTGTGACCTGTCCAAAAAAAAAAATCACTGTTTACTTGACATCACTTGGCGATATTACTCTTGACTGCATCATCATAATGAAAGTTGATGTGGCAGATGGCTGTGAATGATACCTCAAGTAAGCTGCAAAGACCAAAATCTCCTAAACATTTAAAAAAAAAAAAACTCAAAAAGATAGAAGAATGTTTGCACAAACCCCAGCCACACCTATAAAAATGACTAAAAACAATAACAATTTACGTTTGCAAAATATAGGGGGAAATGGATACATCGCTAGTGTGAATTTTTTTAAAAGTGTATCCAGGGCTGGGGAGAGGACTCGCCGTCATAACAAAACAATGAAATGCACTCAAGGGCTCTCTGTATCATCTCTTACAACTGCACGTTGACAAGGGGCTATCTCAAAATAAAAATGAATTTAAATCACATACTCAAAGAGGGAATGGAAGAATGGCATTAGCAGTGGGGAAGGAGAAATCTGCTCCAGCCGTGCTCCTAGCTGCTGCTCCCCCAGCTCCTGCCAGGCTCAACTATGGGACTAGGCTGACTCTAACACTGTGGAGTCTGCCTCACTTCCTTGCAAGTTAGCCCGAGAATGCTGGCAGTATTAAGGAAGATACAAGAGTTGACAGATGGAGTTATAGAAAAAAACCAAACTCATAAGCCCAAATATCTGGCAAGGATAGACTATCACAACCAAATTCAGAATTGTGTTTTAGTGAAACTGGGAGTTTATTTTGCCTAGCACATGAGTGTCTACCTAGGAATTGTGGAATTATACCATGGAAGGAAAACACCCGTGTAAAGAATGAGAGAGGAACTAGAGGAACCACGCGTACCAAGGAGACGCAGGAGCGGAAGTGCTGCTCTAGCACGTGCTTCCTGGCGGCCTCTAGAGTAGGACATGTGACGAGTTCTTTAAATTTTTTACCTCCAAGTAAAATTAGAAGCATTTTCATAACTTTATTTCTAGAAGAAGCAAAGAACTTACAATTATTTCCCCAAACAAAACAAAACTAATGCAGCCTTATAAAATTTCACCCATTCACACTGGCCATAAATGGACTCTGTAGGTTTTATCCTCTGTCCGTGTGTGTGTGTGTGTGTGTGTGTGTGTGTGTGTACATTCAAGAATTATAATTAAAGAAGAAGTTGTGAATTTGAGAGAGAATAAGAAGGCTATAGGGAAGTGTTGGAGGGAAGAAAGGCAGGGGGAGAAATGATATAAATATAGTACTTATATTTGAAAGTCTCAAAATTGATTGAAAATACCAATGAAAACAGAATGATATTTTTAAAGATAAAACTTACTAAAAATGAAAAAGCTATACCAAATTATTAGGACATTGAGAACTTTTTACATTGGTATAGTTTGAGCTGTGTAAAGTCATTTTAATAATTATCTTACCAGATTTGAACAAATTCTACTTAAGTGTCATGGTTTTTTTGTTGTTTTGTTTTGTTTTTCTGTTTTTGTTTTTGTTTTTCTTGAGACATGGTTTCTCTGTGTAACCCTGGCTGTCCTGGAACTCAGGCTGGCCTTGAACTCAGAAATTTGCCTACCTCTGCCTCCCAAGTGCTGGGATGAAAAGCATACGCCAGCACTGCCCAGCAAATGTCATGTTTTAAAGATCAGAAATAGAAAACAGACAAGCAGCTTGCTCTTTTTTTTTCTTTCTTAAGACAAGGTGTCACTACTTGACCCAGCTCACCTAGAACTCACTCTGCAGACCAAGCTGGTCTTGAACATCTCTGCCTCCTGAGTGTTTGGATTTAAGGTACCACCACACCCAGCACACTTCCATCTTTACAGGTATTTTGATCCTCATAGTCATAGAGACACACTCACAAAGCCCTAAATTATCAGCCTATCAGTCCACTTAACCTTCACAGGCAAACAATTCCATTTGCCAAAATGTTTAAGCACTAAAACAACAGACAAGTGTCCTACTTTACTTTTGACAGGGACCTTTTAGAAGCACCACTGACTGTCTGCTGAACTGTTAGATTTATGACTCATGGCTACTCATTTCCTATAAGAATGATAACAGCCTGTAGTAAAAAAGTGTGAAAAGACATTAAGAGAAATGAGAAAACACTTTATACTGGCAACTCTGACACCTTTTCAGAATTTTAAAGAAAGCTGTGAATAAACTCCCTGCTTAGAAATCATGCTCACTCCATCCTGCTTGCAGGTGAATAATAGCAATAGTTGGGAACAGAAGAATAATATTTCATTAAAGCAAGGTACAGAGACAACTCAAAAGTTAAACAGTTTCACCTCGACTTTGCCCTACAGGGCAATGAGGGGGACACTAATAAAATAAAAATAAAATAAATAAGCCATACAATTAACCATTTGTGGAAAAGGAAACACAAGCACAGGCTAAAGATGTCTTCAAGTATTCTCTAAGTTTTAGATAAGTAGTCAACTAATGGATAGATACAGACAGAATTACACTTTTCAGCCATGTGCATGAAACTTTATGTAGTGTATACTCTTTGCTACACAGTATAAGTGATACACAGTATAAGTGCTACATAGTATAAGTGAATGCATCACTGGCACCAAAAAGCTGAACTCACCTCCAGCTCCAACTTTCTTCTACTCATTAGCATGCCTTCCTCTCAAAGCTCCTCCAATGCTTAACTTCGTCAACCTGACACAACCTATAATCTTCTGGAAGGAGTTCCAATGAGAGATTTTTCTATGGGGTTGGAATGTGGGCATGTCTTGCAGGGGAAGGGGAGTCTGAAGTATATCGATACGAAGAGACCCAGCTCACTGCCGGCGTACCATCCCCTAGGCAAGAGCCTTGGACTGTCTGAGTCAAGAAACTGAGCTGAGAGCAAGCAAGCAGCAAGCATGCAAGCATGGATGTACACATTCTTTCTGTATGCCTATGTGTGACTAGCTGCTTCGTGACACCTTGACTTTCTCACAGTAATGGACTACAGCCAGGAACTGTGAGCTAAAATAAGCTTTCTCCCCTGAGTTGCTTTCTGCCAGAGTATGATCACAGCCACAGAAATGAACCTAGAATGGCACCCACCTGCATGCTGAGCATCTCTTCCCTGCCTGGCATTGACTGAGGCTTCAAAACCATGCAGACTCTTTCCAAGCCAACCTGGTGTTAGACTAGACTTTTTTGGCTCTAGCACTGGGGCTCTAGCATTGTCGAAGTCTAATGGCATGATATACATGCAAATATTTCAGTTTATGGGCATCTCTAGTTTGACTTTGCACAACTGGTGTTCTGGCCTTCTTTCCTTTAGCTTTACTTCAGCACCGTATACATTATGGCCACAGGAGTCTCCACATGACATCCTAAACAGCTTACAGTTTACCTTGGTTTTGATCAGGCAGTTTTTCTCCTGCCTCTCTTTCCTTCACATTATCTTTGCGTAATCTCTCCATAAACCTTAAGAGTACAGAGAAATGCTCTTTTTCAGTTTTCTGATCAGTGCCAACCTAGAAAAGAAATTAGTTACTAAAAGGGTATGGAAAGGTTTCAAAGCTAGGGCTGAAACAGGTGCATATCAATCCCTTATAGTAGTCAATATTTAGAATTTAGTCACATGTCAAATCAAGATGCAGAAGCAATGTTCACTAAAGGAGGGACGGCTGGACTTGGGTGGGTACTCAGTAATCTCTACAATAGACTATGTTTAAATAAAAGAATCAACAGAGGATGACAATTTGTTTATCTCAATTTGAGCTCTGTACAATATATACATGCATTAAATGTCACATGATATTTGAGGAACACATACAATTTCTTAAGCATGTTGTAAGTATGTATGGGTATGCACATTGTAGGTACATGTGCATATACATGTATAAGCACACAAAGGACAAAGGACAGCAACAGCTGTCATCCTGAGAAATCCCACCCTACCAGGGTCTCTCATTGGTCTGATGATCATCATTTAGGCTAAAGAACGTAATCAGTGAGCGCAGGGCACCTCCTACCTCTGCCTCTACAGAACTAGGGTTAGCAGCAGGCAGCATCATACTTGGCATTTTACATGATAACTAAGGACTGAATTCAGTCAGTTCCTCATAGTTGCAAGTCAAACACTTTACTGAGCCATCCTTCCAGTTCCAAATATGTACAATGATATGCATAAATTAAAATTCAAAAGTAAACAAAAATAATTATAGTAACAGCAAGAAGAAGTACAAATGTATAATAAAAAGGAACAAAAAGCTACTTGTGCTTGCCATAAATACCCACTAGAGGCTAAACTGAAGCTAGCACAAAAATGAGTAAAGTGGGTAGTAAGTCTGTAGCTGTCTAGATGTTAATCTTCTATGGGTTTTATGTAATCATCATATTTGTTAAACTATTTTAAATCATTCTTTTTGATACATAACATTATAGAACATACTACAGTATTGGCATCACATGATGTCATGTAAACAAATGGACCAACATTACTTGTGAAACAACTGTGAAATAATCCTGTGAAACACCAGTAAGGAGAGTAACAGAGTACTATTAAAAAGGCAACATTGTAGCTATAATGGGGCTTACTCAAGGAATGTAAAACTATTAAATACTAGGAATTCCTTGATCCAAGTCAAGGAATATAGTAGGTCCCAGGATGTGGTTCAGTAGCTATAGGACTTGCCACTGAACCTGACAATGTAAGATCCAAACACTGGAAGGAGAGAACTGGCTTCTTCAGGTTGTCCTCCAGCCTCAGTGCTTGCCCTAGCACATACATGCATAACACACACACACACACACACACAGAGAGAGAGAGAGAGAGAGAGAGAGAGAGAGCTCTATAAACCTATCTTCTTCGCACTTACAATTTCATCAACGCAGTTAAAATAAACTGAGTTAAAGTAACCGAATGCTATATCTAATAGGAATAAGTATTGTGCTTGAAAAAGGATTCACAAAAGGTAAAGAAGATAATTTTCTATTCAAAACGGCTGAGCTGGATAGTTTTGTGTTGACTTGACACAAACTAGAGTAATTTTCAAAGAGGGAACCTCAATTTGGAAAGTGGCCTCAGCAGATTGGCCTAGGGACAATTCTGTGGTCCATTTTCCTGATTAATGATTGGCATGAGAAGGCCCTATTCACTGTGGGTGACACCACCCTGGGCAGGTAGTCTTAGAGGTGCATAAAAAATCAGGCTGAGCAAGCCGTGAGGAGTTAAGCCCCTAATCAGCACTCCTGCAGGACCTTGCCTCAGTTTCTGCCTCTAGCTTCCTGTTTTGAGTTCCTGCTCTGGATTCCCTTCATGATAGACTAGATGAGTAAGATGAAATAAATCCTTTCCTCCTTCAACTTGTTTTTGGTTGTGGTATTTTATCACAGCAACAGAAACCACAACTAAGACAACAGCTTTTGGTCAGTATCTAGGAATTACTGCTTGGGTAAATTTGGAGAAGTAACACACTAAGCTAAGAGCTCTTGACAGTGCAGTGACCCTTTGGGTAAAAACCACGCTGCAGTGACCACCCCGCCAGCAGCAGAGAGACCCTCCACTCAGCACATCTGTCCTTGTCTCAAGCTCCCTCGCAAGCCTCCATAAAGGTTGCTCTTGGTGACCCCATCTGCCAGAAGATGTAGCATGTCTCGTAGACAGGCATGCCATGACTCTGCAAGGGAGGGTGGGTGAATGTGTTAAAGATGGCCTGGTATAAAGCTCTGAGTGTTGGGGCAGAGCTGTGGATTGCTGGGAAGCAGCAGCAGCACACAGATCCTCTCAGAGAGAAGCTACTAGAGTGGAGGCAGCTGGTCTGGGAGCACAAGAATCCGTCCAAGTGAGGAGGAGACAGTTTTGCTAATGCTGGCAGGCTTTCAGGAGGCACTACACCCAAAAGGAAGGACCACAGCTCCCAAACTGATTCTTACCAATCTTCCCCCACTCCACCCCAGAGCTCAGGTCCAATATCAACCAGTACCAACAATGTGAAAATTTTTAAAAAGAAATAAACGAAGAACGCCTACATCAGATTTAGATTCACAGGAAAGGCTTTATGCATGGTCTGAAACCTTCTTCAAGAGGAAATCAGGCTGGAAACTTCCCCCCATGCCACCAACAGCAACAGTGTTGCCCCAGTTTTACCTTTTCTAGTACTGGTACCCCAGATCAACCAAGGATTTTAGAAAGACACAGTCTAAGCCCATCACAATGCTGGTGCCTAAAAAGACATCAAAGGAGTCTTTTAAAAAAATCTCATCGCCGAAATCAATTCAAGGCACATTTAATATGGGGGAGTGAGATTCCACAGAGAAGTGTGTCGTGGTGATGATTTCTGTGAACAGCAGTACAGAGAAATCCAAATGAAGAAGTGGGATGTGGGCCCTGGAGGGAGGAGGGGAGGGGAGGACAGGCAGGCAAGGGGACTAGGAAGAACACTGTGGGAGGGAAGAACAGAATGAGTGGAGGCTCAAACATGGAGGGAAGCTGGCACGAGATGAAGGTCACAGCATCTGCTGAGAACTCATGGGCCCATTTCTACTAGAAAGATATCTGATGCTGATCATTATGCTGACGGTCTTTTGTACCAGGTCAACACCAGCCCACTCATATTATGTGAACATATCAAGCTGACCTAGGTCACCATCATATCACACACTGAGCAAGGGTGACCTACATTTTCAGAGCTGGTTAGACTAGCTGGTTCTCTAAATAATCTAATTTCATGGATGTTTTCTCCTGGCCTTCTGTCTTCAGATTTAAACCTTAGGAACTTTTCTCCCCGGTGTGACCATTTTTTCAAAGACCATGCTTCATGAGACCACCCCGCCCATCAGCTTTGTCAATCATAGTGTCAAACACCAGCCACGAAGGAGTCATTTGGATATTGTGATCAGTGGCATAAAACTCAGGAAAATATAGTAAAAATAGAAAAAAAGTTCTTACTTTTTAGGACTAAATTAACAAATATATTAAATAAATTCTATATATTGTGTACTAATGTAAGATTTGGGGATCCTCACATCCAAAAGAAGATATGAAGAAAGAGGTAAAAACATATAGAAAAGCTATTGAACCCCAGAATATGAAGAAAAATGATACTTGGGAACTCTGAGTATTAGAAATATCAGTTCAGGGTTGTGGCAATGATATGTAGATATCAAGGGCTATTGATGAAGCTACTCAGACATGAGAAGCCCATTTAAGGGTTCTTTGGAGAGGCAGTTGTGTTGGAAGGTGTTTTCCTGGGGCAAACATGTGAAGGAATGTTTCATTGAAGTGGACAAAGGTGAGAAAGGCTAAGGCAGACTGTGAAGAAACGTTTCACTGAAGCAGACATAGGATAGAAGACATCTGCTAAAGCAAGCTCGTGAAAGGACAAGTGATGAAGGGTTCTTTGCTAACAATCTATGTATTGGTCCACCTTACACTGTGTAGTTGAACTCCACCTGTCTGTTGGGACTCCATGGACTCAGGCTGATTGGACGCTCATGCTGAGGCAAGAGCTATTCTGAAGCGAGGCACATGGAGAACATGTGATGTTTGGAGGATATAAATAGGATGAGAAAGAATGATGGAGACAGAGCTTAGCTGTACAATGCTTGTGGCTCTCACATCTTCGTTGATCTTTGCTTCCCTGAGAGAGGCACAGCTGAGAACTTCTCCTGGTGGTCTCTGCTAGGCAGTGCCACCACGGCTGATTGGTGTTTGCTATCCTGACTCTACTGAACTGGGCCACAGGTTTATCTGTGAAGTGTTTGAGAGTGGATCAAGCTGCCGCTGCCTTCTAACCTGTGAACTAAACTGCCAATTTCCAGACAACACAGGCAGGATTTGCTCCAAACCTTTCTAAACAGGTCTGCTCCCTACTATCCTTTCTTTTCCACTACTTCTGGCAGGCGGTGGGCTACGAGGGAAATTAAGTGTTTAAGAACCATCATTAAAATTGGATTTGAAAAAATTAAAGTTACAGATGTGAATTTTATCTCAAAAGTGTGAAAGACTGTCTTAGCTAGTTTCATGTCAACTTGACACAAGCCAGAGTCATCTGAAAGGAGGGAATCTCAACTGAGAAAATACCTACATAAGATCTAGCTGTAGAGCATTTTCTTAATTAGTGATTGCAGGGGGAGGGCCCGGCCCTTTGTGGGCAGTGCTATCCCTGCACTGGTGCTCCTAGGTTTTATAAGAAAGTAGGTTAAACAAACCAACAGCACCTGCCATGTTCCTGTCCTGACTTCCTTTGATGATGAACTGTGATGTGGAAGTGTGAGTCAAATAAACCCTCTCCTTCACAAGTAGTTTTGGTCATGGTCTTTCATCACAGCAATAGTAATCTTAACTCAAAGACATAACACAAAAAATGGAAAAGAAGATGATGGTGGAAGAAAGATCAAAGACACAGAAAATCAGGACATGATCATTCAGAAAGCTGACAATGTTCATATTAATGAGGCACAGCACTAAAGAGCAGGCTTTTTAACAACAATAACAATAACAACAATAATAAGGCTCTTTAATAATAATAAAAAAGAAACTGTTCAGAGCACCACAGACCAGACATCAGGGACTTACACATCAGGTCCTAGAACTTGATCTTTACCATAGAGACTCCAGGGACCCACAGAAAAATATGGCCACCAAACTGGGGATAACCATGATGGCTTTTGTACATGCACAGGGTATTGGATTCAATATCCAGTATCACACATGTACCCACACATGAGTGACCACAAAGAAAACTCTGATCAGGTGTTTCAAATTTAGATAAACTACTATTTGAGAAGCACTGAAACCTTTGAACACCACAAATCCAAGATAAAGTTTTTATGTAACTAAATAAGAGAGTATATTAAATAAGAATTGGCATTTCAGAAAAGAATAAAAGGGGCTGAGAAGACTGCTTAGCCAGTCAATGATGTCTTGTAAGCATGAGTCCCTGAGTTAGATTCCCAAAAGCCAGACCAGGCATGGTAGCATATACTCATAATTCACTTACTAGGAGGGCATAGACAGGCAGATCCCTGGGGGGTTACTGACAGGCTAGCCTCGCCTAACTGTTAAGTTCCAGACCAATAGTCTCAAACCATAAAGTAAATGGCAAATGAGGAACACCATCCAATGTTGTCCTCTGGCCTGCACACGCACATGTGTACCTGACACACAAACACACACCCATGCACATAAAGGTACATGCACAAAAGATCAGAATTCTTTTTAATAAAACTAAATTGAAGTAAAACAAGATAGCCTAGGAAGAAAGCAGTTGAGGAGAACATCTTATAGAAAGGAATAATACCAAATCAGCTAAAACTTTCCAAATATTTTAAGACAATTCGAATAAAAGTGATAGCTATTAATGTGCAAAAGAACCAGTGGCTGCCAATGGTAAAAAAAATAAAAGGAGGGGTGAATAAGATAAATTCTTTAAAATTAAGGACATTTTCATAAATCAAAGTAAAATTTCAACTTATATATTTAAAGAACATATTCCTGCCATGAAAAACAAAATGTCTACACAGAGATGTTAGTTAGCTAAGGATCAGTCCTTCTATCCATAGGAGGCCTCCCCTTCTCTGAGGAGAAATAAAGGGGAATGGGGGAACAGGAGGGGAGAGGGAGACTGAGAGGAAAGGAGGGAGGGAGCTGCGATCTGGATGTAAATTATATAAATTAATATATATATATTATTATATAATAGAGAGAGAGAGAAAGCTAAGAAATATCTGTCATTTACCCAGAATAATTTCCACTAAATTTGACAACTTGACAGCCAAAGCTCACACAAGGATGCCATGTAGCACCTTTTACACAGTCCAAACTGTAAACTAAGACTTAAATCTGCCTGCAACTTATTTCATCATAAAGGTCAGAGATGTATCAAACTTAGGCAACATTCTTTCCAGGAGCCTGTGTTAACCAAGTTATCACCAAGCAGCTTTAGACTCCCAAAAGGCAGCTGGAAAGATTGCAACAATGTTTCAGTATCCAGGACTTAGTATACTTACCTACAGAAGTCAGACTGAAGGATTAAGAAAATTATACTAAAACATTATCAAGTAGCAGCCAAAGTAGCCAGCTGTCTCCTGAGGTGTTCCCCTAGAGGACATTCACTACCAGTAGACAAAATCATAACTTAGACTGCAGAAAAGAATCTTAAAATGAGTCAGTATGAAAAAGTGCTGGCTGGCTGGTATGTGTGTGTGTGTGTGTGTGTGTGTGTGTGTGTGCAGGCGCGCACACATGTGTATAGTATAGTATAGTATAGTATAGTACAGTACAGTACAGTACAGTACAGTACATGTGTAGCATATCTCCTTGAGCACAAATGGATGCATGCAGGTGCACATGCATGTGACTGTGGAGACCAGGTATCTTCTTTATCTTATTTATTATCATCATCATCATCATCATCATCATCAAAATCATTATCATTACTGTCATTATGATTTGAAGATATAATAATCACCCTCTCACTAAGTTCAACCCCCACCAACTGGCTAGCCTGGCTGCTGGGCAAGTTCCAAGGCTATGACTGTATCTAGCTTTTGGTGGTAGGGGTGCAGACAAGCACCACGACATCCAACTTGTATGTGGGTGCTGGGGTCTAAATTTAGATTCTCAGCCTTGCATTGCAGGCACTTTAATAACAGCAGTTATCTTAGCACTCCAAAATTGGGGATTATTAGGTCAAGATATATTAGTATATAACTAAGGGATGAGAGTGGGTTTCAAAAGGAGAAGCTGTCCCATAATGGTGTGTGTGTGTGTGTGTGTGTGTGTGTGTGTGTGTGTGTGTGTGTGTGTGTGTGTGTAAGAGACAGAAGAAGAGAGATACAGAAAGAGAGAGAGAGAGAGAGAGAGAGAGAGAGAGAGAGAGAGAGAGAGAGTGTGTGTGTGTGTGTGTGTGTAAAAGAGAGACAGAAGAAGAGAGGTAGAGAGAAAGAGATAGAGAGAAAGAGAGAGAGAGAGAGAGAGAGAGAGAGAGAGAGAGAGAGAGAGAGAGAGAGTTGTAGTTTCTATTTTTGTTTTCTTCTGTCTATTTGGGAGGTAGGCTCCCCTGTATCCCAGGCTGACCTTAAACTGGGAACAGAGCTGAGGATGAACTTGGCCTCCTGAACCTCCTCGCTTCAGAGTACTATGTAGAGTACTTGAGAGTACTATGATACAGACATGAGCAGCCTTTCCAGATTGCTTTTGTTGTTCTTGAACTTAACGTTGTTCAAAAGATGTAATTTATAGCCAGGCTGAAATATTAAGCAATGTTTTCAAAATTAAATATACTTCAACAATTAAGTTTAGCAAGGAAGTAGTTTATTTACTTCTCCAAAAAATTCGCCTTTGTGAATAATTTCCATAAAAACTGTAAGTGGAATTCGGAGCTGTGGTATCTCTGGTTTGGTAAGATACAAGTTTCCACATGCTTTGGCCTTAAGTGTGGTTCATTTGCTGTTTGCAGTATCGTCTGAACTTCCAGAGAAGAAAGTTCTATCCTTATTTTTAAAAAAAAAAAAAAAGATTTATTTATTTATTTCATGTATGTGAGCACACTGTTGCTGTCTTCAGACACATTAGAAGGTGGCATTGGATGCCCATTATAGATGCTTGTTAGCCACCATGTGGTTGCTGGGACCTCGTGTGTGTGTGTGTGTGTGTGTGTGTGTGTGTGTGTGTATGTGTGTGTGTGTGTACTCTCAAGCACATAAATCAATAAATGTCAATAATAATTGTCCTTAAGACTAAAAATAAAATGTCACCAATATCAGGACATAAAACTGGAGCACACAGGAGCAGTGGAAGAAAGGAGAAATGTTTTTAGTTAATCTCCATTTTGGTCATCAGAGGAAATAAGTAGGTTATACCTAATAAGAGTGTTATAGAAAAGTAAGAATGTGTCTGTTACTGTCTGTTTTCTTACTTTTTTGTGTGTGTTTGGATGTGTGTGGGATGGTGTATATATGTATATCCGTGTATGCATGTTTGTGTGGAGGTGCTGGCATATGTGTAGAGGTCACAGGACAATCTCAGGTGTTGGCTCTTGCCTGCCACCTTCTTCAAGAAAAAGGTCTCTTTGATATTTGTCCCCACCTATGCTCAGCTACCTGGTCAGAGCATCCAGGCATCCTTCTGTCTCTGTCTCCCACCCACTGCAGAAGCACTAGAATGAGATACACACGCAGTTGCTCCCAGTTTTACATCTGTACCTTGGATTTTAATTCAGGTCCTCATGATTCTGTGGCAATCACCTGACCCACTGGGCCAAGTCCCCAGCTCCAGAAGTCTCTTTTTGAACAAGTAAGCTTTGAAACAAAAGGAAAAAGTATTCACATAAAGCAAAAAATACACTAGTTTAAAATAGACAAAGTATAAAAACACTACCAAAAGTAGCCTTCCTATCAATAAGCTTATAAAAAATTATTCTCATGCTGACTTCTTTCAGCCTGCTCTAGTTTCTCTTCTGTTACTATGATTTTAAAAAAATACTCTGAAAAAAACTTAAGGGAGGAAGGGCTAATTTTAGGTCCACGAGAAATGATGGACTACTTAAAAATTAACAATGTATTAAGCCACAAAAAAGTTAAAAGAAATAATAATTTCCATAAAAACAAAAGCTAAAACGGTATATTTTTATCAAGGGGATATAAAACTAGAAGCATAAATCCCTTCTTCCTGGAAATACAAAGCCTGCACACAAAACCTCATTCAAATCTTGTGTCAAGAATATATATACTATAGAAAACATAAAGAATAATTGCAAAACTTCTGAGAACTGAAATAAATAAAATGCAGCATTTTGCAGAGAAAGGATATGAATAAATTAAATGCTCAGATGAAAGCACAGAACTCCAAATTTTTCTTATCAGTGAGAGTGACAAGTGGGTAACATGCCAGCTCCAACGTGAAGGAAAATGATAGCTCTGCGAAAGAAGGGAATGATGGGCTGGGAGTTCGCTCAGCCAGTAAAGCTGGCTTGCAAGATGAAGGCCTGAGTCCCTCCTAAAAAGCTAAGCATTGGTACCATTGGTTCCATCGCAGCACTGGCAAGTACTGAAACATCCCAAGGGCTCACAGGCTAGCAGCTTAGCCTGTCTATAAAGTTCTAGGCCAGTGAGTGACTCTGTCTCAAAGTGGAGGAAAAAAAGAGATAGTGCCTGAAGAACAAGGTTGTCCTCTGGCTTACACACACACACACACACACACACACACACACACACACATACACACACAATTTGTTCCTTTGAATAACATTAATAACATGGGAAAATCTAATAAACCTATTTTCCTTTCTAACAAACACACAAAGTAGCACAAATATACAAAAATATAACTAAAGGAAACCACCAAAGAAATTTTAATACACATAATTAAATTATAAGAGTTTCACGAAATCACTTTTTAAAACCTTGATGAAACAGATAACTTGAGTCAAATAAAAAGGATGTCTGTAAATGTCACAAAAATTACTGTAAAAATTATAGGTGAAATATTAAAACAGAATCTTTTGCAGTGCTGAAAGAAAACCCCTAACTTTATGTTGAGGTTTGGCCCTTTGCTGTGTATTGTAATGCTAAGTGTGGACCCCCAAGACCTTGTTGCCCCAGAGATGAGAAAGTCTGCACATAGACCCAAGTGACACCATGTAACCTTGCCCCCAAGCTATTTCTGATTGGTGAATAAAGATGCCTAAAGCCTACAGCTGGGCAGAATTTAGCTAGGCGGGGCTTGGTCTTCCCAGCCTTGGAGTCAGAGGAGACCATGAGGAGAGAGAGAAGAAGGGAAGGAGGAGAAGGTAGCCATGATTTAGAAGTCAACAAAACATGGCCCTGGGGGCTGGCCAACTGGAGTTAAGAGCAGCCCAGATGAAACATAGTAAGTAATAACTTGGAGTTATCAATAGGAAAGTAGATTCTAATAGCACGGAAGGTAGATATCCACCCAGCTCTTGTGCTATTTAAGGTTTGTAATTATAAAGGTTGTGTGTGTGTTTTATCTGGGAACCAAATTCTCAAAAGTGGGAACCCCAGATTGGGATTAAAAATTTCTATAACAACTTTATTCTTGGGATGCTAAATGATTAAATATGGAACAAATCATTCTGCCAATTATCATAGCAGTATGCCAGCACCATTTCAACTGTGACAAACATTTTTTTAAAAAATTCAACTCTTATTTTTAGTCATAAACACACTTACACATATGTATTCATTCATTAAAATAGAAATCAATTAATGAATGTGGAAACACTAAAGGCATTCCACTGAGATAAAGAACAATGCAATGTTGCTCACGGTATCCATTACTCTCAAAGGTGACATTGCTGTGACCAGCCAATGGACTTAGCATACATCACTTGGGAAGTACTGCTAAACCAATACACATGTTAGAAAAATTTGAGATAACAAAAAGTGTTCTGAAGTTAAGAGGATTGGCTAATTAGCGAGATAAAAATTATGTGGAAATTAAGACCTTCTGCACACGTGGAGCCTCCACTTAAGCAAATGCCAAATGTCATGAGATACAAAAGAAAGGAACACACTCCACTTTGAAAAGATTAAACACAACATCTAACAGACAAACATTACGGCCTACCTACAGAAAAACTTAAACTCTACTAAAACACAAAAAGTATCTTGAAATACGAAAAAAGTCCCTCTCTTAGATATTGACTCAAAGAAACAGATAAATTCATGATGTAAAGGCCTGCTTTCTGTCAGTCAGAGACATGATTAGAGGAAGGTAAGAGGCTGAGGAGATAGCTCAGTCAGTAAAATGTTTATTGCACAAGTACGAAGACATGAGTTCATTTTTTTTAAAAAAAAAAAAAAGTGGGGGAGTCGGAGGGGGGTAAATAACACACACTGCAATCCCAGACTGGAGAGGCAGAGAGAGGAGATTCCTGGGGCTTGGTGGCCAGGTATTCTTGCCCAATTAGTATGCTACAGGTGCAGTGAAAGACCCTGCCTCAGAAATAATAAGAAGCACAATAGAGAAAGACACCTGAGATTGGCTGGCTTTTGTCTTCCACATACACATATGTACATGTGCACGTGTGTACACACACACACACACACACACATTATGGAGCTATATTCATCTAGATTAAATATGTATGGGATAATTCACTCAACTGGACAGTCTGGTGGTGTGGATGCTAATTAAACTAGGGTCTAGGGTTCTAACTCAGTGGTAAAGTGTTGCTGACCTGCATTGGGCCTGGTAACTATTACTTGTTTGATTTTCTCTCCCCCAAGAAAGTATTTCCCCATATAGGCAAGTGATGGATTAGGGGTTATGCTGAAAGTATTCCATTTGGAAAAACAAGTCCCAAATTTTAGGTCTTTAATTAGTAATAATGGTATGTTGTCTTTCCCCCTCTTTTATGTGGTTTTGTGACAGCATCTGGAATTAGACTGCTGATTGTTGACTTTTGGAGTGGCTATCGTAGCCACCTATGTGGAGTTGAGGCTCAGATCTCTATTGGATGGTATCCAAACCTGGCATATTTGTGATCCTGGATGGTACTTGACACTCATGCTGGAGCCACTTGTGGTGATATATGATTGGGAAATCAGAAGTGGTCCTAGCAAGGTGCAGCTTCTGACAACAAGAACAAACCCTCTGTAGGACTAGTGAGATCAGCATATGGCTCACAGTACAGAGCCTTCTTATTGTTAGTCAAGTATAGTGACAAATCTCACAAATGATTGACAGGAGTATGAAACAGAATTGTAGTTAGGAAATACAGTCGTAGCATGTTTATTCTCCAAACACTTTCTTAAAATGTAGTTGAATTAAGCCCTCAGGTTCTCTAATTCTGTCTTTAATGAATAGAAGATACTCCCAATAAGTTTTCATCCCTTTGAGAGGAAGAATCAAATTGCGTGATTTTTTTCAACACTCCAAAGCACCCAGAATGCTCCTGGGGCATAGAGATCAATGAGTAGGCATGATCTGAATAGAACTGAGTGGCTGGTGGAATCATGGAGTGGGAGAAATTAATAGCAGGGCTGGACTTTTTTCTTTATGAATGTGCCATCAAGCCTTCAAACTAAAGGAGCACAGGAAAAATCAGAGCCCATAGTCCAAGAGGGCTGTGTGCTCTGCAGCTGGGCTTGCACTGTCCTGTGTCTCCTTAGAAAGGATGCCAGTGGGAAAGGCATTTTTCTGGAATGATGAGTATGGAATTAGAAGCACCAAATGACTTGGTTTGGGTTTGTTCTGTTTGGTTAGTACATTCTAACAGGGTGCCTGTGTGAGTCAAAATAAGATCTTATCACATGTCATCCACACCTAACTCTATTAGCATGTAAATAAAAACTGTGCCTGTACATTGCAAACACAAATATTTGGCTGGCAATATAACTCATTTTTCTTTTTAAAATGAAAAGGAAAATGGCAACTAATGGAAATTTCTCAATATGGATTTCTAAGATTAAAAAAAAAAAGTAACATATCCACCAAGCTAAGGACTAAGGACTTTCTGAACGCTTAAGAAGACACAGCATAGTCACCATTGAGACCACTGTCATCATCTTGTAAATCTTAGCAGCAACAGCTTCATTCTTAGAACTTCCTGGCAGGGATGTGAAGAGCGTGGGATCTGCAGCCAGACACAAAGTCTGTTGTGTGGGGAGAGAAGCCTTTTCTTCTAATGCATGGTAAGCCATAATCTTCCTAATGGGTAGAAATCGTTGTATGATCTATGGCTGCAGTAGGTGAATATACTGAAGGGAGCAAATATACTAGCCCAAAGCGCTGACCCTGCCATTCCTTTGCACAATAGATCACTGACACAATGGCCTCTTCTTTAGACAAAGTAGCTAGATCTCCTATTTCTCCACCTGAGTGCTACTAACAAAAGAACTTCATCATTCACATCCTAGAGGAAGGGAGTGCTAATTAGGGTTCATGTTCAAACTCTGGAGGAGAAAGGGAGAAGCTAATGTTGGACAGTATTAGAGCACTGCTAGGTCACCAGTCATAACATTTAATGATATCAGAACCCGACTATAACTCAAAGTCGCTGTTATTGTTATTGTTGTTATTGCTAACTGTAAAGTGGGAATAGTCAGTTTACAGCCTCACAGAACATTCTCATTTTTCTAGGGTAAACACACACCTGTTAAATCCTATCTTACCATCTGGCTATTTTTTTCTTCTTATTTTTGGTGTCCTTTACTGAGTGGAAGGCACTGCATTGGGATATATGTGTATGTATGTATATGTGTCTATATTGTGTGCATATCTATATGTATTTGTATATGTACATGTTCACATACATTTATGAATATATATTCATAACGTTGATTAATTAGCAGGAAATGGACAATAAGGTTAAAAACTAGTATAACACCACATAGAACTTAGGATGGGGTGACAGACCTGCAACCCAGAACTATTCAATAGCATACTTCATGCAAATGAGCCTCTGCTATGGTTTGCCTCTGAAAGACAACCTTGGCTCATGTATAGATGGCTTTGACTCCAGGTGCTGGGACTATTTTGAGAGTGGAGTTGATGTCAACTTTAGGAGGGAGGGTTTAGCTGGAGGAGATGGGTCACTAGAGGCATACCTCTGAAGGTTTTATCTGGTCTCTGGTCCCTTCTCCCCGCTTCCTGGCCACCATGAGTTGAGCAGATTTCTCCTCCAGGCCTTTCTGCTATGATTATCTGCCTCATGGTGGCCAAGAAAAAAAAAGGTATCAATCAACCACACGATGAAACTAAGAGCTAAAAATAATCTTTCCTCCTCAGTTGCCTTTTCAGGTCTTCCCCACAATGAAGACCAAATGGCGCACCCTCCTTTAGAATTCACATCGCAAACCCATGAAGGGCCTCAGTTGCATAACTTTTGCAGAGATGGAATCGTGGGCGAGGGTTTATCCCCATGTCCATTCACAGCCCCTAACCCACTTGTCCAGTTTGTGCTTCCTGAAGCACCGTGTTCTAGGTGATTAAAAAGACTTCTGTGATCTGGAAGTTTCCTCACAGCTGAGCATACATCAGACATCTGAGGAAATAGCCATTCCTTGTCTAAACCTCAGGACCAGTGAGTTGTCACAGCAGGCTTCTACCAGAGCCCTTGTCACACTGCCATCTCTGGCCACTTGATATTCAACTGAGTCGCTACACAGCATAAGCTCCAGGTTTAGAAGGAGTGCATGTTTCCACTGGGGTCCCAGATGGGCTAGGAGCCTGCAGGGCCTAAAACTCAGGCCTCCTTCATTACCAATATTACCATTCACTTCAGAAAAGAGAGGGACTAGAAAAGTCCTTGGTGTGATACTGAAATGGGATCCTTTTACTGTTGGCAATTTCTCCCTGTCAGAAAGCATGTGTTGTTGTGGTTTAATATCACCAGTCTTCTCATTCATCTTGAGAAAACCAGAGATGAAAATACAGGCTGAAGCTGAGGAGAGGAGGAATGATCTAGTCTGTACTCCAGGAGCAAGATAAATGATAAGGCATGCTATACAGTGAAGCTATGAGCGAAGTCTGCACGGATCAAAGCTGGGCCCTCCCTTCAAAGAACAGCACCACTGTGGCGAGTTTGACTCCATTTTGTTAGAAAATTCCTTTAACAATTCCCTTTCAACCACCTTTGTAAACAGCCATCTTCTGACTGCAGGTCTCACAGTTGAATGCAAATCTCAAAGGGGAATCCCAGAGATGATTCCAGCTTTTTATCTGCTGCTGGGATTCTTCGTAACCAGAATGATTTCATTATAAACTCATGATGAGTCCCTTAAAAGGAAAATGAGAATCCCAAGAGAAATGCTTTCATCACTACAGCACACACAGCACACACACTCAGGCTGACATCAATTGAGCTGCAAACCCCATGTATTTTCCTGAGAAATAAACCATCACCCAGGGCAAAGGAGATTTCAAGTCAGCTGAATTCAGTCAACCCACAAGAAATTCCCGGCAGAAGTATAGCAGGCCTTCAGTGAAACGGTCTAAAGGTGGATTTTTTGTAGAGAAAATTTAATCAAGCAACCTGGCTGCCCAGCTCACACCAAAAAACCCTTCTAGGTTTGTGTGATCTGGCTGGAATGCAGACATGCCACATACCTTTAATTCCTCTGGCTGGAATATCAACTCACCCTTAGTACACACCTGTAATCCCAAACCATGAAGTTAGTTTGTAGAAGGAAGCAACCATGTTTGGAAGTGACTTCTAATTGAGAGTCAGACAAAGTAACAAATCAGAGAAAGGTTTGACATAATGAATCAGAGATAGGATACGCCCAACTCTCATGAGAACTGCTCAGGAAAGAGAGGACTTAAGAGAGCAGTATAGGGGGAGTGGGCAGGGGCAGAGGCAGTCTTACTGGACAGATTTACAGAGATTAGTCGCAGGTGAAGTCAGAAAGAACCAGAAAATAAGAAGGAGCCAGAGATTAGAACAGATTGTCAGAATTAGTTTGAAGCCAAGCAGAGAAATTCAGTCAGAAGTCTAGAGAAGCCAGTTTGAGTCGGTCAAGAGTGGAGAGGAATTTGGGCCAGAATGCCTGAGTTGAACCAGCCAACCAGAGTTCAGAAAGAAGTGGAAAGGGTGAGCTATCCAGCAGTAAGCCTCTAAAACAACAATCACATCTTGCAAATAAAAGTTACTTGACTTAAAAATTATCTTCAAGCTGACCATAGAGCACTAGCCCTCTGATCTAGAGCAGCAGAAATGGCATCGTTCTGTGTGCTGCAGGAACAGTAACCCAAGGTGATAATCTCCATTCCCTCTCCTTCTTCACTTTCTAAAGACATTAGTCTCACCTTTCTACCCCAATTCCCAGCATTCTTCATTAACAGATGTATGTATGGGCATGACTGTGCACCTAAGATATCTAATTACTGTAGTGTGTAGTTTCTTTTCTTTTATTTTATTTTTTAATGAATATTTTCCTTATTTACATTTTAAATGTTTTCCCCTTTCCAGATCTCCCCTTCGGAAACTCCCTATCCCATCTTCCCTCCCCTTGCCTCTATAAGGGTGCTCCCCCACTCATCCACATCCTACTGTCTTCCCACTCTGGCATTCTCCTATACTAGGGCATCAAACACCCTCAGACCCAAGGGCCACTACTCCCACTGATGTCCATCCAACAAGGTCATCCTCTGCCACATATGCTGCCAGCACCATTGGTCCCTCCGTGTGTATTCTTTGGTTGGTGGTCCAGTCCCTGGGAGCTCTGGGAAGTCTGGCCTGTTAGCACTGTTGCTCCCTCCATGGGGATGCAAACCCCCTTCAGTCCTTTCTTCAACTCTTCCATTGGGGACCCCACACACACACACTCAGTCCAATGGTTGGCTGTGCAAGTATCCTCCTCTGTATTTGTCAGGCTCTGGCAGAGCCTCTCAGGAGACAGCCATATCAGGCTTTCATCAGGCAAGCACTTCCCAGCATCCAGAGTAGCGTCCAGGTATAGTGGCTGTATATGGGATGCCAGAAACTAGAAACAACCCAGATGTCCCTCAACAGAGGGATGGATACAGGAAATGTGATACATTTATACAATGGAATACTACTCAGCTATTAAAAACAATGACTTCATGAAATTCACAGGCAAATAGATGGAACTTGAAAATATCATCTTGAGTGAGGTAACTCAGTCACAAAAGAACACATATGGTATGTACTCACTAATAAATGGATATTAGCCCAAAAGTTCAGAATATCCAAGATTCAATTCACAGACCATATGAAGCTTAAAAAGAAGGAAGACCAAAATGTGGATGCTTCAGTGCTCTAGTCAGTGTTCTCTAGAGTCACAGAACATATGGGTAGTCTCTATATAGTAAGAGGATTTACTGATGACTTACAGTCTGTAGTCCAACTCCCCAACAGTGGTCAGCAGCTGCTGTGGATGGAAGTCCAAGGATCTAGCAGTTGCTCAGCCTCACAAGTCAAGCAGGCAAAGAAGAGAGTAAATCTTCCTTCTTCCAATGTCCTTATTATGTAGGTCTCCAACAGAAGGTATGGACCAGATTAACTCCCTAAATTTAGCCTGGCATGTACCACCATACCTTTAATCCCAGATGACCTTGAACTCATAGTTCTACAAGTCTTAATCTTCTGTAATTTACAGTTACTATGCCTCAAGATCTCCATGCAAGATCCAGGTCAGAAACTTGTATCTCTCAGCTTCCAGATTAGGATCACAGGTGGGCCTTCCAATTCTGGATTATAGTTCATTACACATATAGTCAATCTGACAATCAGGAATAGCCACTACAAATGGTGAACAAAATACTCACAGGAGGAAATATGGAGACAAAGTGTGGAGCAGAGACTGAAGGAAAGGCCATCCAGAGACTCCCCCACCTGGGGATCCATTCCATATACAGCGTGTAGCATCTAATATCCCACTTTAATCTCCAAGCAGATGGACTGTGTTACCAGCTTTCATACCTCAGTTTATTTGCATTTGCATAATGCACTGAAATTTTTCTTGTTCTTTATTTCTCCCTAACTTTCCTATGTTACATTTTATCCCAGGGCATGAAGGATGCAAGGGAAAGAGGAGCAAGAGGAAGAAAAGGCACAACCTGCCTTAACAATGTGAGGATGGTGTCTACTGAAACCCAAACAAATAAGCAATGTAAACCTACAGCCTAAATCCTCCAGATAATAAGGCACTGTCAGATCACTCTACAGCTAGCCTAACAGAAAAAGGAGATGGTAGGAGAAAGAGCACAGAGAGCTTTGTTAATCACCAGCAGTTGGGTTTTAAATTGCTACTGCCTTGCCACTGTCCTGGGGGCTCGTGCAATTGTCTCAAGATAATGTCAGGCTGTGCCTTTTATCCACAAGTGCCATCCAATCACTGAGGCATAAAATAAGAGGAAGAAGGATTTTTTCAATCTTACCAAATGAGATTAAGTAGGTTGATCTGGGCCCATATCTACCAAGAGGCTGCATTCAGTAAAAATTCACATTATCACATTTTTATGTAAATTTTCAAGGAATTCTTACTGGTATAAATTAATAGGCAAAGAGAACCAAGACTAGAAATCTGGATTTCATTTCATTTTGTTTTTTTAAGATTCCGAAAGCATTGTTTTGCTTTGAAGTTACCATATTTTAGTGAAAGGTTGTTTTGTTGTTGTTATTATTGTTGTTGTTTTTAAACTGCTGCACTTGAGGCAAGTCCATATACAGCATGGTAATATTCTCAAATCACACAACAGAGATTTCTGAAAATATCCCTTGTGCTCAGAGAAAGCCATCACCATATCCTAATGCCGTTTAACAATACACAATACAGCCATGTGCTTGCTGTTACAACAAACTAGGTCACTGCAAATCACTCACCAAATGCTCAGATGAAAAGGCCATTATCATCAAGAGACTATGGAAGACATGGTATCAGTTTTGCAAGATCCAATCCATGAGTCGAGGGTATATTAAGAAAAGAATTTGTCTAGGAAATTGTGGTGCTTTAAGCACCTCCGAGAGTTCCCTCTCCCTTGCTTGAGGCTAAAATCCAGGAAGCGGTGGTAATCAACATTAAGGGCCCACCATCCACTGGGCCCACAGTGCTTTCTATCCTTGTCTTATCATTTGATTTGTGGCACAAGTGCTGCCTCTGCCTGGCTGATTCCCATCAGGAAGCCTCTCTGCAGGTGTACTGTGTGACCTGTGAGTTCAAAGAACCTGGTTTTCACGAAGTTTAACTCCTTTGACATTCCAAATATCAACATAAATAATAACATGTTTGTTCTGCTTCTCTCTTACTTTTATTTTGGCTTTGTAAAAATGTTCTCCATAGGCATGTAAAGGATGCAGTACAAACCACAGATGGCAGGGAGATAAGGGTGGGACTATCAAATGGGGGCTATAAAATCCAGATGCAAATAGAACCTTCTCCCATAGTTTACAAACGTTTCAATATTTAGTACACTTAAAAACAAAGAAAAACAAATGATACTTCTCTTCCCCAAAAGTAAGACTGTTGCTGTTCAAACCAGCAGAATTCAAGACAAAGGACTCACCAGTATATCAGCAGGATCTGAACAGTCCAGAACACACTGGATCACTGTGTTCCAGAGGTCAAGCCTAAGACACAACTGACCAAACAAAATGAGATCGAAGTTAAACTGAGGCTGATATAGATGCCCAGATGTGGGTTATTACTGTTACCCAGAAATATTACCTGTACTGGCTTGGGTACTGCATGATCCCTGGCCCAAGAAGCTGGCCTTATTCTTTTCCTAAGGCTGAAGGAAGTCGGCCCATTCACCTGCCTTTCCGCCCTCGTATCTATGACTGAGTATTATTGGAGGCATTGACAACCTTCCCGGGGGAACAGGGTAGAGGTAGGATTTCTATTTTAGGATCTTATATTGAATCCAAATAGATACAATTAGTTATCTGAATACTGTTACTGAACAGAAAAGAGAGGTTACTGCAGAAGTCATTTATTTTTTATTTTTAATTACAGAAGCAAAAAAAAAAAATGTTAAAGTGAAAGCATTGAGGCCAACTCCTTCACAAGCTCACTCATTCAGTGATATGAGCCGAGCACCTAATTGTGGGCTAGGCATGAATTTAGAACAGTGAAAGACAAGCCTGTCTACTTGAGTCTATCAAAAAAGAAAAAGACATACGCTTAATCTATAAGAACGCCGTACAGAATGCCAGAATAGAAAATGATGCTTTAGAAATAGAAGAAAAAGCAGAATAAATAAAAGCACTAGCATGTATGTAGAGAAAGATGTAGGTTTGAGTCTGAATATAGTAGTCAAGAAAGACCTCATGGGCAGGCTTCACTTGAACAGAAAACTCGAGATGAAGAAATCAGCCCTGAGGCATCCATGTCTGTGAGGAGAGCCTCACAGCAGAAGGAAGAGTCCATGCAGAGACAGAAGGGAACTGGCTAATGGGGAAACACTGCTGCTGCCCAAGCATAAGGACCGATCCCCATCAGCAGTATCCGTAGAAAAGGCAGGCAGTGGCAAGTGTTCACAGTTCTAGAACGGGGGTCTGACGGGGTGGTAGTGTGAGCTGCCTAGTCAGCCAGTGTATCCAAAACATCGAGCTTTCAGTTAAGTGACAGACTCTGCCTTATAAACTAAACTTAGGTGAGCAGGTGAACCGAGGATGTCTATTCCTTGCACACTTATGCACACATGGGTAAGCATATGTACAACTACACATGCACATACTATATACATATACACAGAGACCAAATATAAGAAAGACCAAGAAACACCAAAAAAGGTAACATTGCCAAGGTCCTATGAGAAATGGAGGGACTCCAGGACTCCAGAGTAGTGATGTCCCACAGACCATGTGGAATAGGAGCGTCCCCTCAAGTGAGCTAACAAACAATGTTGGGAGGTTTAAGCAGGAAAGTGAAATGACTGGATTTCCTTCCATGTTAATAGATGGGCTCTGACTTACTGAGAACTGACTGTAGACAGGGATTCCAGGTAAGATGCTCTAAAGGAGCCAGATGGGAAGCAAGAAGCCGAGACTACACAGATGGGGGAGTTGCTGATGGTAGCAGCATTCGGAATCCCTAATGAGGAAAGATACAATCAAAGCAGTTGATGTATCTGATGTGAGAATCATGGAGGGCTCCAATCCAATGAAAGCATGGAGTCATCTATTGGACTCCTTTCAGAAGACCTTTCATCTTGAATGTGAATGGCAACTAGGAAGTTTCCTCTTTCACCTCAATCTTCTCTTCAGATAATTAGCAGACAGTGCCAACTCACTAACACCCAACTTCCCTTGTTGCTGAGGTAACAAACCAGCCCCAAGTATCTTCTCTTTTGCTATCTTAACCATTCCCTGTTCATTCCTTACCTTACTCCCTTCTCTCCTCTCTGAGAAGAGTGTGTAATGTCTATGTGAACATCATTTCATGAAAATAACCCTGGTAAAAGTTAGCATTGGGCCCCTGAAAGCCCAGGTCAACCTAGACTTAGGCTCTGTCAAGGGTCACTCCAAGAGAGAAAACCAGTCCCCATCCTTCCAATCTGAGGCTTGCCCAAGGTCAACAAAGGTCATTAACAACCACCCTGCTCCTAGAATGTATCTCTCTTAATTCTCTATCCAAAGAGCATAAACTCTGAGGGAAAAACACAGAGAAACTTTTTCAAGATTTAAATGTCTTATTGTTTAAAGTCCTTCAGTATTATCTGTGACAAATGTCGTATTTATCCCAGGAAAAGAAAAATACTTCTTCTAGAGATTTTTTTTTCTGCCTAGTGACTAACCTCCATCTTTTGTTATGAATTAGCTCAGAGGCACACCCCTAAGACCTCAAATGAATTATCCATAGAAGTAGGAGGAGAGTGAACTGAGTGTCTGACAGGATCCCTCTCAAACCTGATAGCACACGGGTTCTCGAGAGGGTGTGGGGCCCACGCCTGCAGAGGGAAATGCAAAACAGCACATTTCCAAGGCTTATGTAACAGCTTTTCAGAGGTTAAAAACTGCCCCCGGTGGCATTTTATGAATTCCTGTAGTCAGCTCAGCTGCTGGGGCTGTGGTTTTCACTTATAAGGGTCCTTAGAAAGACTGTTATTATTTTATTCTTTGTACTTCAGAGCTAAATCATCTTGCATTGCACACAAGTCAGCAAGACTGTTTTCGACCAAACTGCGAACAATTTCTTCTGGCAGCCATTGTTCTGTGATTTCCCTGTCTGTATCGACAATGGGTTCCAGTTCCAAACCTTATGCATACATATGGCAGCCATCATTACAATAGGCTGGCTCTCTGGCTGGAAGTCAGGAAGACACTTAGATTGAGGGCATTGTGCTGCTCAGATTCGGGACAGAAAAGAAAATGACAGCTTGAAATAACAGCAGACTAGAGTGCAGCGCGTCTGACTGAGCAGAGCTCTGTGAGCAGGCGCTCTACGGGTCTCTAGATTTTCAATCATTTCTTAGAGAAGGCATGGATGGGCAAGCAGGCAGAGTGAAGAGAGGTACGGACTAAAAGAAACGGACCCTGGATCCCTTGTTCCGTTTTGCTTCTTTTGTGTCTTCTTACTCCATGGAAGAATAAAATGGCCAAAAGTGTTTAATTTCATATAGACATTCTTCTTGCTGACAGGGTGTAACTCCATTTATGAAAGGCAGATTTAGACTTGATTTTCAATGGCAACAATAGCACACCAAGTGTTACACGCAGTGCTGGACTCTCTCTTTCCCTGGGCTCTCTACAGCCAGAAGCACTATCCATATTCTTGGTCACTTCTTTCACTCTCCTGGAAGTTCAAGTCTTGCCCCTCCCCCATTACCTAAAATTTAAATAATGTATTTGGACATATGCAGAACCTTAGGCATCTGAGGAAGACAGGAGCTCCTCCGAGTGTCTTCACACAATGCATTCAACAACACTAACAAAAAGAAAACTGTTGAGAGAACAAATGGTCTATAGCCTCCTCTGTCTCCCACGAGTAACAGAAAAGGCACATTTCTTAAACTTTGGCTTTGGAGCTCCTAATTTTTCTCCAACCTGCAAAGGCCATTTTTGATCAGGCATTTACTTTTCAATGCAAAAAAACAAACAAAACAGAAAACAAAAACAAGCCTGATGTCACTGTCACCTTGATACTCTAAGTGAAATATGGTCCAGCCCATAGTCTATATGTTGTAAGAAGCCCACATGTCTGCTAGAAGTGCTTGCTCCTCTCTGCTCTGTCCCTGCATATCACTTGCTGGTCAAACGTTACTATGCAGAATTTTAGAAATTTTAGCTAATTATCTCATAAACAGCTTTTCACAGAAAATAACTGCAATTAATTATTTTTCTTATATCCTAATCACTGCACTAGCTGAGAAAAACTGGGTAATTATTTGCTGACATGAAGCAGTAAGAAAGCATCCTATCTCAACGTTCCTGTTATGAGTTTCTGACAGGCTTGGGAGATGTCCTGGTGGTGAAGAGTCCTGGCTGCTCCTCCAAAGGACTGTGGTTTCATTCTGGCTCCAGTGCTTGCTAACTTGGAGAGACTGTTACCTCAGTTGTCTGTTAAAACACAAAACAAATGCAGAGCTTTTTCTATAGAGATACTGTGAGGCTTTAAAAAAAATGATAATGTTTCTTGGTACTCAAGAAACAGAAGCACCATTGCAACAAGCTCTCCTCTCATTGATGAGGGCCCTTAAAAACAAATATAGAAAAGTCTGTTAGACCCATTTATATAGATGATGCTCAGGTATCTGGGAGGACCCTGTGACTAGGAACACATGCCAGAATAATTTGTCACTACTGAGTTCCTCACACATTGGCATCAACACATGGCTTACCTCATGTTAGTTATTCATGTGACATGAACCAAGGACAACCAAACAGTTCCCACTCCTAGGAATATGTCCTTAGCAGTCTCCAGAGTATTTGAAATTTCACTAATGGAGAAGAACAAGCAAGGGTCGTGAAAGGGATGAAAAGGCTATTCAGGAAGAAAGCAATAAAAAGCCATATGAGCTCTACCAACCAACTTCTTATGACAGAGTCAGGGCACTCACTGCATCTGGAAGAGGTGTTTTGTGTAGAAAGCAAATCCCTTGGAGGTGTGCATGGGAGGTAATCTATGCACAGGGCCCTTCAAACAGCATCCTCAGCCTTCCACCTGACTGGTTTCTAAGGTCCAACCTACATGTCTGTGGGTGTCTGCATCTATTACTATTGTAGAAATAAGTGCCTTCATAGCCTTCTGCCTCATAGAACTCGTGAATTTCTATATACTGGGTCTGGGCTCTGTGCCATCTACTGACATGGAAGACCCAGCATCACCTGCCAGGACTCTGCAAACAAACAGAGAGACATAGAAGGTGGTTGCAGTGACAGGAGGCTGATGGACCAGCAGAGAGGTTCAAATATTTTGAATGCTATGGGTTGATTAGAAAGGGCCAAAAGTTCCTCCATGGAAAGAGCATGGTTTATAACTCTGATCATTTATACATGGGCTCACTTTCCCTGGGTAATTATAGATTATTATCTAGCTAATTACAGTACACAGTTTTAAAAGATCTGAAATTTATTAGCCCAATCTGGAAATTACTGAGAAACGTGATTTGAAAAGAAAAATTCTGGGAAAGTCGTTCCAGTCTTGCCAGGGTTACACAGTGTAATAACCTCATGATCTCTTCCTGCGTGAGATGGGTTTGTAGTGCCAAACATCCTGCAGATTGTCCTATCAAAGGGGATTTCAGCATCTCATCACTTCCAAATGACTTTTCTCCTCGGTAAGAGGAGGTACCAGATTTACAAAAGAAGAGGGGGGGACCAGATGTCAGTTAAATTTGAATTGCAGATGCCTATTAAATCAACTTAGCCCTCAAATGTTGCAAAAGGAATACTTAGACTAAAAATTATTCATCTTTTGATTAAAATTCAAATTTAACCCAGCATCCTGTGTTTAATTTGACAAAAAAGATCTGAAAGTACATATGAAGAGTAATGCTAAGCAAAAACTGCAAAGACGCAGGCTTACTAAACAGTGTCCTAATGTCCAAGAAAGGAGAGTCAGACTTCATACATGTATCCAATAAGACAATGTTGAAAACTTAAAACAGGGAGGAAAATGTTAATGAGAATTCCCAAGTCTGAGCTTAACTTCCAAGTTAAAATGATCTGGTCCTCCTTTTTGGCCGTTGGTGCTATGTATGAAGAACCTCATCAATGAATACTGAAAGAGGAAAACCAAAAGAATTATGGGGAACGCAGTCCTGATGGGAACCCACACCTGCTTCTGCATGCACCTGCCTCTGCTCCTGATTCTCTGAAGTGCCACCAGGAAGATTGTCACTCACAGCCTTCCATTATTTTGACACACCAGTAGTTCACACGCTGTGTTAAGGGATAAGAAGAGGCAGAAAAAAGCAATGATCTGATTAATAAAGGTATTAGCTCCTCAGTTTTAAAATTTTCGAAATGGCTTTGAAAACTATTTGGGTATAAAACAATCACTGGCCAATATACTTGAAAAGTAGCATAGACTAGTTAAAGACAAAATTGAGTATTAACCATTAGTTTAGATTTTCAAAGAACATGACTGTGAGCTGAGTGGAATCAAAGTAGTCCAACAATCCCTCCATTCAACCAAGGCTTAACACCCAGTGTGCCAGGTACCTCACTGCAGCCACTGAGGCGCAGCTAACAAGACCGGCGAAATCTTAATCTTGAGGTACTTATGGTACAGGAGTGAGGGAGGAGGGAAGAACCAGGAAAAAAATACAAGAAATAGACAATAAACAGGAAATCAAATAAACAATAAAGTCACAGATAAAGTCACTGAGCCCTGGGGGCAGAGTCAAGGGCTCTGGAGAAAATAAAACAGTCCCAGATCTAGATAAGTCCCAGTGGTTTCCCAAAAGTATCTCTAATTTCTAAGTTCAAGGTTGAGGACTCCTGCATTCTCTTGCTCACTGACAGTTCAGTTTTGCAAAGTTCATTCAGTTTAAAGAAGGGTTCACTTAACCATTCTGTGAGTCCCTAAAAGCATGAAGTACGGTCTCCTCCACGATTCATATTCTCCCTCCTCCTCCCTCCCTTCTTCTTCTGCCTCTCAAACACATAAGCTTTGTAAGTACAGCACACTTTGCTGAGGCCTGTGGGGGAATGAATAGCAAGAGAATTTACTCACCACAAATACTTGTCATTTAAATTAGATGTCTCCAGAGCCTGGGGTCACTCTATTACCTTGCTCCTTTCAGCTCTGGCATTCCTATACTGTTTTCTTCATTTCTATTGATAAGCTTTGCACAGTACTTACTAGTTTACCACCTATTACACCATCAACTTGGTACCTTGTTTTGTTTTTTTATAAGACCCTTAACAGGGTATTACCTAAAACAGACAACTTGCTCGTTAAGAGAAACTCAGAAGCCAGCTGTTAAGATAATCACTTAGTTATTTCAACAGCCACATGAAACAATCAGAAATCTAAACTTTGTTACATTGTGTGTATCAATTGTAAATAAAAAAAATATTCTTTGATTTTTCAGTTAACTAAAAGTTTGCAAGAGACCCAGGCACTTTCTTCTGTCGTCAGTTTTCCACATCCCTTTGGTATCCCACAGACTATGTGCCTGGAGCACAGTAGGCCCTCAATACCTGTTTGGTGGATTTAATTTAATGTACTACAGCCTACACAAGCACCGTAGTGAGTAGAAAGCACACATCTGGCAGCTCAGCGCTGGTTTATTAGTGGCAGTTTGCCACCAGCAGCACTTAGCTGTAGATTGTTTCCATGCTGTTTCCTGATCTCATCATTAGAAAATACTCCTGAGGTACCTTTTGAAGTGAGCACAGGGAGAATGCATCCCTGCGGTCTAAGATTTCACCCTTAAAGATACAATACACAGACTGTCCCAAGCAAAGCAGGTAATGAGATGATATAATTAAGCTAGTGATGGCCAGCATCATCTAGTACTTACTCAGGTCCTAACAGTATTGAAGACACATTGTCACAAAGGTGACTTAATAGCCCCATTGCCCTTGAGCTGCTAGCTTTCTTCAGTTCACAGTTAACCTCATAGGATATCTTTGGCTTTTGAAATGATTTTTTTTCCATCTGGTGAACATGATTCTAGTCCATACTGACTTGAGGACATTCTCCAGCTAGTAACATCAACTCCAGCCAGGCCACATCCAGTTCAAGCTCTGAGTTATTGCATGTCACATCCATTTGTCCTTGAATCAGTTGCTTCCCACCTGCAGGACACCTCGTTCTCTTCTAATACTACACTATGCTAAATCTACTTGCTGTCAGCATTTCTCATTGGATTATGGGCTTTCGGGAAGGCGATGTGACACCTTTCACTGTTTTAAAGCTTCAGTGTATAACACAAAGGTTGGAGATTGGTTTTATTTGGTTAATAAATATTTGCTGATTGAATCACTCTCTTCTTGTTCTTAGGTAGGTAACTTTTAGAGAGGAATGGGAAGGCTATGATACTGATTAGAAAATAAATCATTTAGTTTTCTACTTAGTGTCTAATACATACGCATTCTGTCATATGCCCTACCCCTTAGACCTAATATCTAAGTTAGAATTGTGATATGTTGTTTACATCATGAGTTGCCTACTTCACCAGAACCAAGTCATTTATCTCTAAAATTTAGAATTTATAATAGTAAATTCATGATTTAGTGCAAAATTCACTTTGTCCATTCTTAGTCTCTGTGGTCTTAGTTCTCTCTCATGGAAAAGAGAGTTGGAAGGATAAAATTCAAACAAGTTGTCCATGTAATAAGGATTTTTATTTGTCCTGCATAAGTAACACACATCTGTCATGCTTTGCTACTGATCTTGGGACCCAAAGATGAATCTGACTATGTAATTAATACTACCGGTTCCTAATAAGGACTTTACATTATCTTCTTCTTTGCTACATGTTAGTTGAGATCCTTCCGGAAAGAAGAATTGTCTATTTCTTACTCATCATTGGTATGTATGTAAATATATTTATTTTATTCTTTGAGTTACAAACTACTGTTATTTCTTCTGTTAATGGAGTTGGGACCATTCACAAACTCATTAGAGTTATGTCTGTGCCATTTTAGACCATCTGTGTCTTCTTGAAAAAATTATTTGATTTGTGGCATCACAAGATGCTATAGCCAATTGTTTCTCTAAGGACAGTTGTCCCCATTTTCTCTTCACTTACTTGTTTGGGGGGCAAACTTAATTCTCTTAAATGAAGGGTCCTTTGTCCATTTGAAAGATGGTTCTTAAGCATCTGCTGAACAACAAAGATACAATTGTGGTTGGGACAGACCCAGACCCAGACCCAGACCCAGACCCAGACCCAGACCCAGACCCAGACCCAGACCCAGACCCAGACCCAGACCTCTACTTCCTTGATCCAACACCCAAAACAATCAGAATACCCTGAGAAAATGTAGAGATGACAGGTTGCTGCTTTGCACACTCTGGCAGAAAAGAAACAACTCTAGCATATGTTTGAGGCCCTTATTAATCACATTGAGGAAATGCTATATTATCATCCAAGGAAAACTGCTACCCCCCATCCTTTCCTCTATTACCATCTCCTAGGAATTTATTGCCCATTGAGAGAATTGTTTGCTAAGCAAATAAGTGCTAAACTTATGAAGACTATAATTCAGGTGGTGACTCCTTAGAGAATAGCATTAGTTTATGAGGTCTACTTAATGTTTCCCTGGGCTATGCTGACTTTCATTATTCAAGGGAACTGAGAAATGTCTTGGGGAAGAGCAATAATTGGCTGTATCTATTCATGTTTCTGTATAATCACTATGCAGGATCCATGTAGACAAAGTTGAGTGTTTGTATATTTCAAACAGGACGGATCCAAAAATTAAGTGCATAACAGAAAGGGATGACTTACTTCAAGAGTACAACAAAATTATTCATTGAAGAAATTCACAGCAGAAGTTAACATAAGAAACAAGTGATCAGATAACCTATGGATTCCTTCCATGGAGCTAGAACAAGTAATTTTATCCATCCTCCCACCTCCTCCTTCACCTTCTCTCCCTTCCTCCATTCTCTCCTTTTGTTTTCGGAGACATGGTCTTATTTTGTAGCTGGACTCAAATTCAATAAGCTTTCTACCCTGGCCTCGCAAGTGCTAGCATTACAGCTCTGAACCACCTCCGGCAAGCTACAAAATGCTACTTGTATATAAAACAATATTTAGACATTCAATGTAAGATATTTCCAAACCACTTCCAAATTAGCCCACATACACCATGAGCAACAAAATTAAAAATGATTTGTAACACTACTTCTAAGCATGCTTAGGTCTCCTGTACTTTAACATCAGCTTTAAATTACATTTTCTATACCTACGCTTAGTACTAGAGTATGATCTGACAATTTATGAAACAAAGCATTTCTTGCTCTTGAGTGTGGATAATACTTATAAAGAAGAGGATGAGCCAGTTTAATGAAGTAATTATCGTACCCTCAGAAAAAAGCATTCTGAATTCCACCACTTTTCCTCTCTGACAAGCTATTACCCAACAGAAAACATGTTATTTTGAAAGCTGGGTATTGGAGTTCAAGCTAGCAAAACACCTTCCGGTATAGCTGGTGAAATGAAGAATGAGGCCTCATCCATACCAAAGCCATCTGTAATTTTTAAGAAGATAATCCCTTTATTTGACAAACTTGAGAACTACAGAAATAAAAGCAAATGCTGCTGACTTTCACCTTTGTCTAGAATAGGAGTATATAGACAAATCTGGTGTTGAAAAAGATAGTACCAGAAATAAAATAATTTTTTATTTCTAAAACCTTCGTAACAACTGATTTTAAAAGCATGGTATACTTGGCAGACTAGTTCCCCCACTAGGCACAGTATGAAACAGGACGCAATCTGGGAGACTAGCATTCTCACAGGTCAGTCATGAAAGAGTCATGGGGCAGAGTCCCAGAGCGATGATGGAAATAAGAGATCTGGGGAGATACTTGACAGAAAAACAGAACAGAGAGCAGCCATCACACAGGAGAATGCTCTCTCTGCTAAGTTGACACATTTGAGACCAGGTGATGGCATCTGAAAGCCTCTGGGAGACAAGGACCTCAGATCACAGTACAGAGGTTTCTGTCAGGTTCTTGTCCAGAGGTGGGGCAGTGTGTGTACACAGTCCTGAACAGACAGGTTTGGGAGACTGAGAAATGAAGGAAGATAACAAAGGCTGGAAGAGTTTTCTCTTCAGTACCTAGTACATCCATTTGGGAGGCCAGAATCCCTTAGGAAGAAAGATGTACCTTACAATAATCAATCAGGGAGATCTTCCAATACTTTAGTTACCTACACAAACAAAAGTTAAAATTAATTTTCTAAAGAAGTAGCAGTCAAGACTCTTTCAATATGGATCTTCAAAGTATTATCTTCAAAAAATAGGCAAGTAAAGTAGTCCACTTTCAGGAGAAACAGAAGTCAGAGCAGAAAAGCCACTGATAAAGATGATACTGTCATTAGCAGAAGTCAGAAACGGGTGTGTTCAAGAAGCTGGAGAGATAGTTCAGCGGTTAAGAGTACTTGCTGCTCCAGCAAAGGACTGGAGCTCAGTGCTTAGTGCCCATATCAGGCAGCTCTCAATCACTTGTAACTCTAGATCTAGGGGATCCAATGGAGGCCTCCTTGGGCAACAGCATGAATGTGCACTAAGGTACATAGTGGTCAACCTTGAAATCATATATATCCAAATATCAAAAACAGACTCACTCATTAGCATGTTGTATTTTATACATATTTATGTATACACATACATGCACATGTGAACATGCACATACCCAACAGATATAATTAAAGTAAAAGAAGCCATCAACTTGAGAATTGGGGAGAAATGGGTACATATCAGAGGAGAGTAGCTGATAGGGGATTTGGGGGGAGGAAAAGAAAGAGGGAGGGTTGTAACTACATCAATTAAAAATTAAAAAATAATAAAACAAATATTTGACCAATTACAAAATACATTCATACTTAAAGAAAAGGTGATTATTGTTTTAACAGATGGAAAATTATACTGAAGAGAACAATTTTAACTAACAGCCATCATTTCCCAAAACATAATCCACACATCAAATGAGGTACAAGAAGAAAGGAAGAGTGGCCCCTGGTTCTGGAAAGACTCAGTGAAACAGTATTCAGCAAAACCAGAACGGGGAAGTGGGAAGGGGTGGGTGGGAGGACAGGGGAAGAGAAGGGGGCTTGCGGGACTTTCGGGGAGTGGGGGGGCTAGAAAAGGGGAAATCATTTGAAATGTAAATAAATTATATAGAATAATAAAAAAAAATACCAAAAAAAAAAAAAAAAAAAAAGAAAAACAAGTGATCTAACCTATGTTAAATTGAAATATGAGAGGGAAAAGAGGAAAAGAGTGAGACAGGGAAGTGATTCAGAGAAATTGTGATCAGAGTAATAGCAACACATTGTACAGAATCCATCATGTATACACACATGGCATTGTCAGCAGTCATAGACAAGGTGGAAACGAAGAGGATGCATGACCAATGTCCTTGTGTTTTACATGCTGCAGTAAAAGACACATACTGGAGTTTGGCATACTAAGCATCTTCAAGTGCACAACCCAGGGGCAGTAAGTGTACACGAAGTTTACATGGGTGGCCATCACAACTGTTAGTTCCCAGAGCTCTTGGATCTTCCATGAGTGAATCTCTGCCCATTAAACACATACTCTTTGTTCCCTCCTTCCTGTGAGCTTCAGCAGCCATTATACTACCATCTATATTTTATATCTCTATCACCTCATAGAGATTCTAACATACAGCATTTCATGATGGGCATTTTTCACTTAGCTCAATAGCCTTCAGATACAGCTGTGCTATACTATATTAGAATTCCTCCATTTCCAAAGGATAATAATAGTCTATTGCATATGTATGCCATACTTTTTAATTAAACATTCATTGTATTTTATTACACATGGGTTTTTTCTTGGATGTCTCTCTATACTGAGAATTTGGTAGTTTTGGTTTCTTTCTAAAACCACAGTAATATTATGGGAACATGCTTTGCTTTTAATTCCAGGTGTGGGATATGGGGCTATTTTACAGCAGGTGACTATGATTTGTCCTGTGCTCTAGTAGGGGCATACTTTTGTCAGCTTCAGATACTTTTTTGTAAGTGTGTATGATGTTTGGAATTCTGGAGAGTTTTCAGACATTTCATATAAATGCTAGAACCCCTAGGTTGGCAGGTTGGTTGTTTGTGGTTTGTGAAGTAGTACTACACAAAGAAGAAATGAGAGAAGAAAGAAAGAAGATATCCTGACTGCAAATATCACACTTGTCCCCTAATCAGCAGGAGGTAGTCTAATGATAACATCACCCCTTAATATGTCCCATTTATCCTTTTTCCTCTTCTATCTAGTTTTAGGGGGCTGAAACAGTAAAAGGAAAAGTGTTAGAGAAAGGTGGAAGAAAGAACCCACAAAGCAGCAAAAGCCCAGCTACATCTCTCTGTGACACTTATATACCTGGTGCCCTAGCAGGCCAGAATAGAACGACAAATTCCCAAGGACTGAATTTCCAGACAGTTGTGAGACTTCATGTAGGAAATGAACTTAGTTCCTTAATGGCTGAGCCATCTCTTTAGTTTCCCATATGACACATTTTGTTTATTTATTCATCGGGCTGTGGACACATTGTTTCCAAACCTTTGGGCCACATTGAATAATGATTCTATGAATATTCAGTGTAAATATCTCTTCATAGTCCTGCTCTATTGGCTTTTAAATTTACACCTAGAAATGAAATTTTACATTTCTTAGTGAAAAGTACCACGGTATTACTAATTATGAGGGTCTCCCTGGGAATATAGCTTGGCATAGGATGCTTATACAGATTGCATAAGGCACTAGATCTAATTTGCACCATAGCAAAAGTGAAAACATGTAGAGGTTTAGCTGGAGACAGGATGCAACAGACACACCCCAAAGCATCTTTAGAACTAATACAGTTGAGCAAAATTTTAGTAAACAAATAGAATATTTTAATAAAATCGCCAAACCTCTTTGCCTGATTTCTATCCCAACATATGCAAAATAAATATTACTTTCAAGTACACACCAATGTTCACTGAGATACACTATATGGTATACTGTTCTACTTTGAACCTATGTCCCCCACAGGATCATGTTTTTAAATCTTGGTCTTTAATGGTGATGTTTCTTAGGGAGCCTGTGAGACCTTTAAGGGGTAGGGCCTAGCTGGGGTCACAAGAAGTGGTCCTTTGATAGTTATTCCAAGCCTCTGGTTCCTGCCTTGTTCTTTGTTTCCTGATCTGCCATGGTGTAAAGAGGCTCTACCAGACACTTGTACTGATGATCTGAGCTGCTTCTCCATGCCTTTACCACCATAATGAACCCAAGTTCTGAAACTGTGCCCCAAATGTATCACTCCCCAAGTTTCTTCTATTGGATTACATTCATGGCAATGAAAAAACAAACAAAAAAACTAATAAACATACCATAAAATGCCTCAGCAGATCACAGAAAACTAAAATCACACATGGTAGAGTCACTAAACACCACAGAAATAAAATAGGAATCAATAAAAGAATATTAGAATTAAGTAACACACTTTTATATAATCCTTAAGTCAAAAAAGAAATGACAAGGCAAAATTTAAATAGCTGTGAACTTAATGAATATGAACACATACTAAAAATGTAAAGGATACATCTAAATGAATGCTTAACAGCAAGGGGGAGAATTTAAGTTGAAATTCTTATATTTAAAGGAAGAGCTTCAACACTGATTAACCTGGGGGCCAGAGAGATGCTGAGCCTGGTGACCTGAGTTCAATCCATGGAATCCATGATAGAAGGACAGAGCACACACAGCATGAGTGCACATGCATGCATGCACACACACAGACACGCAAACATAGCAGTAGCAGCATTATTACAATTTAAACCTGATTACCTAAATATTACCATTTGAACCATAAGGTTTAAAAACAGATATCAGTGAAATAGAAACTAAGCAAACTATAAATCACAGTAGAGTCAAAACCTCTCTAAACCTGAGGGGCTGTGTTGTTGACTAAGAGACTTGTAGAGAAAGCATGAAGACCTAAGTCTAAATTCCTACCTACTGTGCAAGAGCCTGGTGTGGTTGCATGTGTCCATAACTCAGTTGTTGAAGGGGCAGGAGGGTCACTCAGACTTGAGGGTTGCCAGTTTAGCTCCAGTTAAAGTGAGGTACACTGTTTCACAGATATAACATAAATTGTGCAATCAGAACACCCACAGCTTTCTGCGCATGTTCATGAGCATGTGTGTCATCACACAAATGTATACATACATCACACATACTAGCACACATAAATACAAACATATGGGTGATAACATTGGTAAAACACCCAAGAAATAAACTGAGAGAAAAAAAATTACCAAGTTTGGAACAAAGAGAAAGTAATATTTCAGGCATCATGGAGCTAGTATCAACAATGGCCCACAGGTTTAATCAGGCTTCTATTTTTGTGTATCTTGCAGGCTAAGAATAATTGTCTTATATTTTGAAATGATTACAGAAAATAATGCTTTGTGATGCATGAGAACTTTATGAAGTGCAAACATGAGAGTCCACAAACAGTTTCACTAGCATACAGGCACACTTACTCTCCATTGTCCCTGCTTACGTTCTCATAGAACGATGTTGAATGTCTATGACAGAGACTGTGTTTATGAATCCCAACTTAAAAGGGAGAATTTCACAATAAAACTCACTACTTTGTGTAGTATATGCTAAGGATACTGAAGAATAAGGAACTGAGAAGATGCTCAGTGGTTATGAGCATTCACTGCTCTTGTAATGCCCTACATTACATGGGTACATGGAAAATAACATCTACAACTATAGTTCCAGAGGCTCCAATACCCACTTATGGCCTCCACAGTCATCGCATACATATAATATATAGGCCTACATGCAGAGACATACATAAAGTTAATAAATCATACATAAAGTTAATAAATCTTTTTAAAAGGAAAGTAAGAATGAGAAAGAAATTTCACCAAAAGCTTTGTGTTATCTAATAAATTTAAAAATTGGGCTAAGGCTGGGTATGACTATACACATTTGTAATGCCATTATTTGGGAGGGAGAAGCAGGAAAAAAACAGTTCAAAGTCATGCCAACCATGACCACACAGTGAGTTGGAAGTCAATTTAGACTACATGAGACTATGGAGAGAGGTGGGGGGGGGCAGGGATAGGAGGAAAAGGGGAGAGGGAGAGGGAGAAGGGAAGGGAGAGGGAGAGGGAGAGAATTGAAGTAAAATAAATGTATTTCTTGGAAAATACAATTAACAAATGTGACTCACACAAAAAATATATGAATATGAATCAGATTTTAACTTGTAATGTAAAACTTTCCCCAGGAAAACCCTAAGCACTTTAATCCACTAAATTCAATTATAGAAGGACCACAGACCTAAAGATGAAGGGCACAGTGAGAGAAGAAACATCAGAGGACAGTTGTGAGATTAGAAAAGTTTCTAACCAGGGCATTAAAAAGTAGCAACCAAGGGGACCACACAGATAAAGTAGCCTATTCCAATTAAAAATCTGTGTTCGTGTGTGCCTCCAGCTTGCAAAAAGTAAGCCACACCAGAATAAAGAGGGCGGCAGCGGCGGCGGCGGCAGCAGCAGCAGCAGTGGCTGCTCCAGCTGAAGGGCCATCAGCAGTGGAACCAAGGCGTCACAGGGACCAGTTAGGCCCTGCGCCCACGACCACTGACCTTCGCTGACCAGCCGGACAGCAAGCAGCTGCAGTTGTGCGGCGCCTTTCCTGCACGGAGGCCACTTCAGAACTCGGCCTCCCACCAGTCAGGAGAGGAGCATCCATCTTGGCTCCGTACTCCAGGAATCGGACAGACTGAGGTACACAAACATAATCCGAGGCCAACACCGCGGTGGTCTGAGCCCGACGGGCGTTGGCCTGCACCCAGGCCCTGGGCGGGTCGGGGGGCCATCGGGGTGCCAACCCAACCAGGAGGTTTTTTGCCCAGGCCTGCGAGCGCGCCGCCGCCATTTTGCCTGCAGGGCGACAGAGAGCTCAGGCGGGCAGACCTGTAACAGGCATAGCCTAAGGCTAACAAAGCGGGTGTCCAGGCCCCAAAAGGCACAGGACTGACCCCAAGAACTGGGCGGCTTGGTGGGCCATCTGTGAGTCAACCCGCCCAGGTGATTGTTAGCAAAGCAGACTCTCCCGGCGCTTTCAGGGAGCGCGGGCGCGCACGCCCGCCATCCTAGTCACCTGGCAAACCCAATTAACAGTCAAAGCCGTAGGGGAACTTTGCTCAGACCTTGGATTCCCAGGCTTTTGCCTGGACTCAGGGACTGGGCGGCCAGGCTAACCTTGTGTGCGACAGCCCGGTTGGCAGATCGGCTGCCCAGCGGAGTGAGCGGAACACAGGGGAGGTCACAGTAGCATACACCATCGGCACTCCCTGGGAGTGCACACGGGCTCCATCTGCTCCACAGACACAATCTGGGGCAAGGCCTCAGGCAGAAGCCCTTAGCTCTACTCTCTCCGCTTCCGGATCCAGATCAGTCTGGGCGGCAGCATTACATCTCCAAGTCCTGCAAGTGGCTAGCTGGGCTTCCGGGCGGCCAGCTGGGAGAAGTCAGGGTGCTCCAGTGAATCCAGCGGGCCCCAGCGGGAGCCTTCGGGTGCCTGCTTTGGGATCTGAACAGCCTGGGCAGCAGCACACTGTCTACAAGCAGTGCGGGAGGTAAGCTGTGCACCAGAGGCCAACTGGGAAGGGGCAGCTTGCACTGGTGAGTCCAGCACTGACAAGATAAACTAACACCAGTGAGATCTAGATGGCAAAAGGCAAACGCAGGAACGTCACTAACAGAAATCAAGGCAATATGGCAACATCTGAACCCAATTCTCCTCTACCAACATGTCCTGGATACCCCATCACACCAGTAAAACAAGATTTGGATTTAAAATCACTGGTCATGATGCTGGTACCGGAACACATGAAGGTCATACATAAAGAAATTCAGGAGACAATGGATCAAAAGTTAGAAGCCCTTGCAAGGGAAACACAAAAATCATTGAAAGAAATCCAGGAGAATACAAAAGCCAACAAGGAGGAAATGCAAAAAACACTTAAAGAAATACAGGAGAACTTTGCTCAACAGGCTGAGGTCATGAAAGACGAAACACAAAAATCTCTTAAAGAAATACAGGAGAACTTTGGTCAACAGGCTGAGTTCATGAAAGAGAAAACACAAAAATCTCTTAAAGAATTACAGGAAAACACAAACATGCAAGTGAAGGAGCTAAGCAAAACCATCCAGGATCTAAAATCAGAAGTAGAAACAACTAAGAAAACTCAAAGGGAGACAACTTTGGAGATAGAAAGCCTTGGGAAGAAATCAGGGGACAGAGATACAAATATCAACAACAGAATACAAGAGATAGAAGAAAGAATCTCAGATGCTGAAGATTCCATAGAAACCATGGACTCAACAGTTAAAGAAAATGCAAAATGCAAAAAGCTTGTAACCCAAAATATCCAGGAAATCCAGGACACAATGAGAAGACCAAACCTAAGGATTATAGGCATAGAGGAGAGTGAAGATTTACAACTTAAAGGGCCAGCAAATATCTTCAATAAAATTATGCAAGAAAACTTCCCTAACCTAAAGAGAGAGATGCCCATGAATATACAAGAAGCCTACAGAACTCCAAACAGACTGGACCAGAACAGAAATACTTCCCGTCACATAATAATCAAAACACCAAATGTTCTAAACAAAGAAAGAATACTAAAGGCAGTAAGAGAAAAAGGCCAAGTAACATATAAAGGAAGACCTATCAGAATCACAGCAGACTTTTCACCTGAGACTGTGAAGGCTAGAAGGTCCTGGGCAGATCTCATGCAGACTCTAAGAGAACACAAATGCCAACCAAAACTACTATATCCAGCAAAACTCTCAATCACCATAGATGGAGAAACTAAGATATTTCATGACAAAACCAAGTTTACCCAATATCTATCCACAAACCCGGCCCTAAAAAGGATAATAGGAGGACAACACCAATACAAGGAGGGAAACTTCACCCTGGAAAAAGCAAGATAGTAACCTTTCATCAAACCCAAAAGAAGTTAAGCATTCAAATTTAAAAAATAACGTCAAAAATGATAGGAAGTAACAATCACTATTCCTTAATATCTCTTAACATCAATGGACTTAATGCCCCAATAAAAAGACACAGACTAACTGAATGGATACGTAAACAGGACCCTACATTTTGCTGCTTACAGGAAACACACCTCAGGGTCAAAGACAAACACTACCTTAGAGTAAAAGGCTGGAAGACAATTTTACAAGCAAATGGTCTCAGGAAACAAGCTGGAGTAGCCATTTTAATATCAGATAAAATTGACTTTCAACCCAAAGTCATCAAAAGAGACCCTGAGGGACACTTCTTGCTGGTCAAAGGAAAAATACAAAAAGAAGAACTGTCAATCCTGAACATCTATGCCCCAAATGCAAGGGCACCCTCTTTTGTAAAAGAAACTTTATTAAAACTAAAAGCACACATTGCACCTAACACAATAATTGTGGGTGACTTCAACACTGCACTTTCCTCAATGGATCGATCAGGAAAACAGAAACTAAACAGGGACACAATGAAACTAATTGAAGCTTTGGACCAATTAGATTTAACAGATATATATAGAACATTCTATCCTAAAACAAAAGAATATACCTTTTTCTCAGCACCTCATGGTACCTTCTCCAAAATCGACCATATAATTGGTCACAAGACAGACCTCAACAAATATAAGAAGATCGAACTAATCCCATGCCTCCTATCTGATCACTATGGAGTAAAAGTGGTCTTCAATAGCAACAGAAACAACAGAAAGCCCACATACACGTGGAAACTGAACAATACTCTACTCAATGATACCTTGGTCAAGGAAGAAATAAAGAAAGAAATTAAAGACTTTTTAGAACACAATGAAAATGAAAACACAACATACCCAAATCTATGGGACACAATGAAAGCAGTGCTAAGAGGAAAACTCATAGCCCTGAGTGCCTCCAAAAAGAAAATGGAGAGAGCATACATTACCAGCTTAATGACACACCTGAAAGCCCTGGAACAAAAAGAAGCTATTTCGCCCAGGAGGAGTAGAAGGCAGGAAATCATCAAACTCAGGGCCGAAATCAATCAAGTAGAAACAAAGAGAACCATACAAAAAATCAACAATACGAGGAGCTGGTTCTTTGAGAAAATCAACAAGATAGATAAACCCTTAGCCAGAATGACCAAAGGGCACAGAGAAAGTATCCAAATTAACAAACTTAGAAATGAAAAGGGAGATATAACAACGGAAACTGAGGAAATCCAAAAAATCATCAGATCCTACTACAAGAGCCTGTACTCAACACAACTGGAGAATCTGGAGGAAATGGACAATTTCCTTGACAGATACCAAATACCAAAATTAAATCAGGACCAACTAGACCATCTAAACAGTCCCATAATGCCTAAAGAAATAGAAGGAGTCATAGAAAGTCTTCCAACCAAAAAAAGCACAGGACCAGATGGTTTCAGTGCAGAATTCTACCAGACCTTCAAAGAAGAGTTAACACCAATACTCTTCAAACTATTCCACAAAATAGAAACAGAAGGAACACTACCCAATTCCTTCTACGAAGCCACAATTACGCTGATACCAAAGCCACACAAAGATCCAACAAAGAAAGAGAACTTCAGACCAATTTCCCTTATGAACATCGATGCAAAAATACTCAATAAAATTCTTGCCAACCGAATCCAAGAACACATCAAAACGATCATCCACCATGATCAAGTAGGCTTTATCCCGGGAATGCAGGGTTGGTTCAATATACGGAAATCCATCAATACAATCCACTACATAAACAAACTCAAAGAACAAAACCACATGGTCATTTCATTGGATGCTGAAAAAGCATTTGACAAAATTCAGCATCCCTTCATGCTTAAAGTCTTGGAGAGAACAGGAATTCAAGGCCCATATCTAAACATAGTAAAAGCAATATACAGCAAACCGGTAGCCAGCATCAAACTAAATGGAGAGAAACTTGAAGCAATCCCACTGAAATCAGGGACCAGACAAGGCTGCCCCCTTTCTCCTTATCTTTTCAATATTGTACTTGAGGTACTAGCTCGGGCAATTCGACAACATAAGGAGGTCAAAGGGATACAAATTGGAAAGGAAGAAGTCAAACTATCATTATTTGCAGATGACATGATCGTCTACCTAAGTGACCCAAAGAACTCCACTAGAGAGCTCCTACAGCTGATAAACAACTTCAGCAAAGTGGCAGGTTATAAAGTCAACTCAAGCAAATCAGTGGCCTTCCTATACTCAAAGGATAAGCAGGCTGAGAAAGAAATTAGGGAAATGACCCCCTTCACAATAGCCACAAACAGTATAAAGTATCTTGGGGTGACTCTTACCAAACATGTGAAAGATCTGTATGACAAGAACTTCAAGACTCTGAAGAAGGAAATGGAAGAAGACCTCAAAAAATGGGAAAACCTCCCATGCTCATGGATCGGCAGAATCAATATAGTTAAAATGGCCATTTTGCCTAAAGCACTATACAGATTCAATGCAATACCCATCAAAATCCCAACTCAATTCTTCACAGAGTTAGAAAGAGCAATTATCAAATTCATCTGGAACAACAAAAAACCCAGGATAGCTAAAACTATTCTCAGCAACAAAAGGAAATCTGGGGGAATCAGTATCCCTGACCTCAAGCAATACTACAGAGCAATAGTGTTAAAAACTGCATGGTATTGGTACAGTGACAGGCAGGAGGATCAATGGAACAGGATTGAAGATCCAGAAATGAACCCACACACCTATGGCCACTTGATCCTCGACAAAGAGGCTGAAAACATCCAATGGAAAAAAGATAGCCTTTTCAACAAATGGTGCTGGTTCAACTGGAGGTCAGCATGCAGAAGAATGCGAATTGATCCATCCTTGTCTCCTTGTACTAAGCTCAAATCCAAATGGATCAAGGACCTCCACATAAAGCCAGACACTCTGAAGCTAATAGAAAAAAAACTGGGGAAGACCATTGAGGACATCGGTACAGGGAGAAAGTTTCTGAACAGAACACCAATAGCGTATGCTCTAAGAGCAAGAATTGACAAATGGGACCTCATAAAATTACAAAGTTTCTGTAAGGCAAAGGACACCATCAAGAGGACAAATCGGCAACCAACAAATTGGGAAAAGATCTTCACCAATCCTACATCAGATAGAGGGCTAATATCCAATATATATAAAGAACTCAAGAAGTTAGACTCCAGAAAACCAAACAACCCTATTAAAAAATGGGGTACAGAGTTAAACAAAGAATTCTCACCTGAAGAACTTCGGATGGCGGAGAAGCATCTTAAAAAATGCTCAACTTCATTAGTCATTAGGGAAATGCAAATCAAAACAACCCTAAGATTTCATCTTACACCAGTCAGAATGGCTAAGATTAAAAATTCAGGAGACAGCAGGTGTTGGAGAGGGTGTGGAGAAAGAGGAACACTCCTCCACTGCTGGTGGGGTTGCAAATTGGTACAACCACTCTGGAAATCAGTCTGGCGGTTCCTCCGAAAACTGGGCACCTTACTTCCAGAAGATCCTGCTATACCACTCCTGGGCATATACCCAGAAGACTCCCCACCATGTAATAAGGATACATGTTCTACTATGTTCATAGCAGCCCTATTTGTAATTGCCAGATGCTGGAAAGAACCCAGGTATCCCTCAACAGAAGAGTGGATGCAAAAAATGTGGTATATCTACACAATGGAGTACTATTCAGCCATTAGAAACAATGAATTCATGAAATTCTTAGGCAAATGGATGGAGCTAGAGAATATCATACTAAGTGAGGTAACCCAGACTCAAAAGGTGAATCATGGTATGCACTCACTAATAAGTGGATATTAACCTAGAAAACTGGAATACCCAAAACATAATCCACACATCAAATGAGGTACAAGAAGAAAGGAGGAGTGGCCCCTGGTTCTGGAAAGACTCAGTGAAACAGTATTCAGCAAAACCAGAACGGGGAAGTGGGAAGGGGTGGGTGGGAGGACAGGGGAAGAGAAGGGGGTTTGCGGGACTTTCGGGGAGTGGGGGGGCTAGAAAAGGGGAAATCATTTGAAATGTAAATAAATTATATCGAATAATAAAAAAAAAAATCTGTGTTCATCAGAAGGTCCCATTAAGAGGGTGAAAAGGCCAGCCACAGATGAGAGATGTCTGCAGCACATATCATGGACAAACATTGCTATCTAAAGTACAAAAAGAGCCAGAAATAATATACAGGGTTTTGTTGTTGTTGTTGTTGTTTTAACAAATGAGGGAATGCATTGAATAGTCACCTCATACAAAGGGGGAATGCCGATAAACATGAAAATCAGTCTCTGTCATTATCAGGGAACACAAATTAAACCCACAATGGGAAACACCTGCTGTTTGCAATTTAGCATCGCCTCCTGTCCTTTGAGGAGTGCCAAATTTCCTCTGTCGACAATTTTCCGTTTGAAACCCACCTCTTAGCTATTCCCAACTATGTAGTTTGGCCCCCACCAGAGTTCTAGGCTGGGGAGATGACTGACCCAAGCTGACAAACACACCTCATTTTCTGTGGCTCCAGGGTTTGCTGTGAACATGAAATATCAGATCCATCAAAACATGGAAAACTATCCCTGCAGCTTCAAGTGAGGAAGCTCCTTTCTTCTCCTTTCAACTAGAAATAGCAGAAGGGCCTTTTTCTTTGGTTTCCCCTGTGATGGAAAGTGACACTCTGTGATCTAGAACTACATGTCAAGAGACACCAAAATCAGATGGACAGCAGAGAGAACAATCTTCCAAGGTGTCTCTATTGAGCAGGTATGCGACATCTGCCTGAAGCCACTCCCACCACTGCCATATTCAGCAGTGCTAGCTAGTAAGTTCCTCCATGAGGAGAGCCTTTGAGTTAGATTTAATGCCTTTAAAATGGTGTCCTCCCAAGGAAAGTGGCTTGGCCAGGAAGGGCTTTTACCAACAAACTTAAGCCCTGCACGAAGAGGTTCGACTTCTGAGAGTTGTGCTCAATCTCCTCATGTATGTCGTGAAACACATATGGCCAGATGAATAAACAGATACACACAATGAATAAATGCTTTTGAACAATAAAACTTTTTAGTATTTTTAATATGCCTGAGAACTTGGCAGATAACTCTTTTTTTGTCTTTTTTTTTATTCGATATATTTATTTACATTTCAAATGATTTCCCCTTTTCTAGCCCCCCACTCCCCGAAAGTCCCATAAGCCCCCTTCTCTCCCCCTGTCCTGCCACCCACCCCTTCCCACTTCCCCGTTCTGGTTTTGCCCTATACTTCTTCACTGAGTCTTTCTAGAACAAGGGGCCACTCCTCCTTTCTTCTTGTACCTCATTTGATGTATGGATTATGTTTGGGGTATTCCAGTTTTCTAGGTTAATATCCACTTATTAGTGAGTGCATACCATGATTCACCTTTTGAGTCTGGGTTACCTCACTTAGTATGATGTTCTCTAGCTCCATCCATTTGCCTAAGAATTTCATGAATTCATTGTTTCTAATGGCTGAATAGTACTCCATTGTGTAGATATACCACATTTTTTGCATCCACTCTTCTGTTGAGGGATACCTGGGTTCTTTCCAGCATCTGGCAATTACAAATAGGGCTGCTATGAACATAGTAGAGCATGTATCCTTATTACATGGTGGGGAATCCTCTGGGTATATGCCCAGGAGTGGTATAGTAGGATCTTCTGGAAGTGAGGTGCCCAGTTTTCAGAGGAACCGCCAAACTGATTTCCAGAGTGGTTGTACCAATTTGCAACCCCACCAGCAGTGGAGGAGTGTTCCTCTTTCTCCACATCCTCTCCAACACCTGCTGTCTCCTGAATTTTTAATCTTAGCCATTCTGACTGGTGTAAGGTGAAATCTCAGGGTTGTTTTGATTTGCATTTCCCTAATGACTAATGAAGTTGAGCATTTTTTAAGATGCTTCTCCGCCATCCGAAGTTCTTCAGGTGAGAATTCCCTGTTTAACTCTGTACCCCATTTTTAATAGGGTTGTTTGGTTTTCTGGAGTCTAACTTCTTAAGTTCTTTATATATATTGGATATTAGCCCTCTATCTGATGTAGGATTGGTGAAGATCTTTTCCCAATTTGTTGGTTGCCGATTTGTCCTTTTGATGGTGTCCTTTGCCATACAGAAACTTTGTAATTTTATGAGGTCCCATTTGTCAATTCTTGATCTTAGAGCATACGCTATTGGTGTTCTGTTCAGAAATTTTCTCCCTGTACCAATGTCCTCAAGGGTCTTCCCCAGTTTCTTTTCTATTAGCTTCAGAGTGTCTGGCTTTATGTGGAGGTCCTTGATCCATTTGGATTTGAGCTTAGTACAAGGCGATAAAGATGGATCAATTCGCATTCTTCTGCATGCTGACCTCCAGTTGAACCAGCACCATTTGTTGAAAAGGCTATCTTTTTTCCATTGGATGTTTTCAGCCCCTTTGTCGAGGATCAAGTGGCCATAGGTGTGTGGGTTCATTTCTGGATCTTCAATCCTGTTCCATTGATCCTCCTGCCTGTCACTGTACCAATACCATGCAGTTTTTAACACTATTGCTCTGTAGTATTGCTTGAGGTCAGGGATACTGATTCCCCCAGAATTTCTTTTGTTGCTGAGAATAGTTTTAGCTATCCTGGGTTTTTTGTTATTCCAGATGAATTTGTTAATTGCTTTTTCTAACTCTGTGAAGAATTGAGTTGGGATTTTGATGGGTATTGCATTGAATCTGTATATTGCTTTTGGCAAAATGGCCATTTTAACTATATTGATTCTGGCGATCCAAACTTAGAAATGAAAAGGGAGATATAACAACGGAAACTGAGGAAATCCAAAAAATCATCAGATCCTACTACAAGAGCCTGTACTCAACACAATTGGAGAATCTGGAGGAAATGGACAATTTCCTTGACAGATACCAAATACCAAAATTAAATCAGGACCAAATAGATCATCTAAACAGTCCCACAACGCCTAAAGAAATAGAAGGAGTCATAGAAAGTCTTCCAACCAAAAAAAGCACAGGACCAGATGGTTTCAATGCAGAATTCTATCAGACCTTCAAAGAAGAGTTAACACCAATACTCTTCAAACTATTCCACAAAATAGAAACAGAAGGAACACTACCCAGTTCCTTCTACGAAGCCACAATTACGCTGATACCAAAGCCACACAAAGATCCAACAAAGAAAGAGAACTTCAGACCAATTTCCCTTATGAACATCGATGCAAAAATACTCAATAAAATTCTTGCCAACCGAATCCAAGAACACATCAAAACGATCATCCACCATGATCAAGTAGGCTTTATCCCGGGAATGCAGGGTTGGTTTAATATACGGAAATCCATCAATGCAATCCACTACATAAACAAACTCAAAGAAAAAAACCACATGGTCATTTCATTGGATGCTGAAAAAGCATTTGACAAAATTCAGCATCCTTTCATGCTTAAAGTCTTGGAAAGAACAGGAATTCAAGGCCCATACCTAAACATAGTAAAAGCAATATACAGCAAACCGGTAGCCAGCATCAAACTAAATGGAGAGAAACTTGAAGCAATCCCACTAAAATCAGGGACTAGACAGGGCTGCCCCCTCTCTCCTTATCTTTTCAATATTGTACTTGAGGTACTAGCTCGGGCAATTCGACAACATAAGGAGGTCAAAGGGATACAAATTGGAAGGGAAGAAGTCAAACTATCATTATTTGCAGATGACATGATCGTCTACCTAAGTGACCCAAAGAACTCCACTAGAGAGCTCCTACAGCTGATAAACAACTTCAGCAAAGTGGCTGGTTATAAAATCAACACAAGCAAATCAGTGGCCTTCCTATACTCAAAGGATAAGCAGGCTGAGAAAGAAATTAGGGAAATGACCCCCTTCACAATAGCCACAAACAGTATAAAGTATCTTGGGGTGACTCTTACCAAACATGTGAAAGATCTTTACGACAAGAACTTCAAGACTCTGAAGAAGGAAATGGAAGAAGACCTCAAAAAATGGGAAAACCTCCCATGCTCATGGATCAGCAGATACTCTTTATTCATCACATCTGAGCTTTAAAATGCCATGATACGTATAGAAGAAGAATAATGATAAATGAAGAAGAGTGATGGTTGTTGTTGTTGTTATTTGAAGATAAACAGCTTATCCTTTGCTATTTAATTTAATGGTCTAATAAGATGCTACTGGGTTTATTTCTAATGACTCTGCAGGAGGTGTGCATAGCCCAGCAGTCTTGGTTAAAATGGTACCCAGCCACCATCACTGCTAAGCTCCAGCCTCTCCTCCAGGGTGAGCTGATTTGTCAAATCTATGAGAAATCCCTTTCCAGGAATAATCTCCTCTTACTGGCACAAGGATCTCACTCTTTCTTCCCACAGAATAAAAACACTGAAGAATGTGGTACACCTACACAATGGAATACTATTCAGCTATTAAAAGCAAAGACATCATAAATTTTGCAGGCAAATGGATGAAACTTGAGAATATCATCCTGAGTGATGTAATGGGTAAAGGAGTGGGGGCAATGAAGGAGGTTTGTAAGGGTGGGGCTGGGAAGAAAGGAGGGAGGGGGCCGTGATCCGGATGTAAGGTGAATTTAAAACTTAAAATTAAAACAAAGTAAAAAACAAACAAACAAACAAACAAAAAAGAAATACTGAAGAAATTCCATTTTCTTGGGGCACTTTGTTTCAGTCATTGATAGCCAAAGGGAAGTGCACAAGCTTGTCTTTATGATCATTTCTTCAGTAGGTTGTATGGCAGGACTGCAGTTACATGCTGGCTGGGGTGCAGACCAGTACTGCTGAGGGGTTTTTCTATTTTTATTTTTTTATTTTTACTTTATCTTATTTATTTATTTATTTATTGGTTTTTTTCAAGACAGGGTTTCTCTGTATAGCCCTGGCTGTCCTGGAACTCACTCTGTAGACCATGCTGGCCTCGAACTCAGAAATCTGCCTGCCTCTGCCTCTGCCTCCCAAGTCCTGGGATTAAAAGCGTGTGCCACCACCGCCCAGCAGAGGTTTTTTTTTTTTTTTTTTTTTAATGTTTTACAAAGTATAGAAATAAAAGTTTTATTGTTGAAAATCTAAACAATAAAGTGCATATCAGTTCTAGGTTAGCCCTGTGATCTCTGGGTGGCTCCTGCTCTGTTCCCATGTGTCACCCGGCCCCTTTCCCTATCAGTAACACATGCCTTACCACTGGCTTGAAAGATTAGGCCAGCTGCTACATGTGTTATGGTAATACACTCAACCAATTTCCTGTCGGGCATTCAGACCATTCCCATTTTAAACCTTCTATGTTGAGCATTTCATTCTTTCTCTTTCATTTTAAAGCTTTTGGTGTGTTTCAGTATTCACTTTCCCTGTTTTTGTGTTTATTTGTTTGTTTGTTTGTTTTTAAATTGGGCTGTGGAGATGGATGGCTCAGTAGCAAAAGCACCTGTCTTTGAATGAGTTCCTGACTTCAGATTCCCTGAACCCACATAAAGCCAGACGCCGTAGTACATGTCTGTCACTCCAACACTCCTACTGTGAGTTGGAGGGCTGAGTCAGGACACTCCTGGAAGCCTGCAGACTAACCAGGGCAGCACAGAGAGGACAAGGAGCCACTGACGCACACAGTGTGGGAGATGAGGATCAATAGTCAAGGTTGTTTGCTAACCTTCACAAGCACTCTGGCCCGTGCATACCTGTACTCACAAACATGAACACATACTGAACACACACACACACACATTATACAAATACACTTAGAGACTCAATCTTAGTGTTGTATCTTGTAGTTTGTCAAGCCACTCCCTGCCCTCTGTAGTTTGCATGGTTTTCTTTCATTCCGAAGGGGGAACTAAAGCAAGGGGAAGAGGTGAATCACAGTAAGCTCTTTCTTGACGTATAGACAAGCCTGGCGATCAGGGCCACACATTCCATGATATTCTGGAGAAAGCAGAAGCCTGCCTTTAGTGAATACCTGCAAGTATAAAGTATGTCTGAAGCACAACAAATTCCTAATAAATATTAATGAATAAATGAAAACATCCAGAATTTAAGCCAGATCTGTTCTCATCCCAAGGTCATCATCATGGACACCTCGTGAGATCTTCCTCTGACTCAGATCGACACTCACTTCCCAAACCAGACTGCAATGCATGAAAGCAAGGAGGAAGTCCACGTCTTCTAGAACAAGCAGATTCTACCCCGGGCATTTGAGGTATTAACGTTCCATGCTCTCTGGGAAAGATTGCATTAGTTCTAGGACTCCAATAGTTCTCCAGTGTTGCTAAGATCTACACGCTGCCCATTTCAGCCACTGACTGTGTTTATTGTTTGCAACCAACAAACTGGAAGGTTGACCCAAAACCCAGGTCTTCACCTGCATCAGCAAAACTTCAGCAAGGTCTTAAAAAAGGAAAATTAATTCCACTTCGTGGCAGTGAGAGCGGTCCTACCTTGGAAGCAGAGACCAGTTGCTCATGGCAGACTGCTGAGAGCAAGGTCCCAGATGTCTTGCCAGACACTACATGAGAGCTGAGAGCGTGGGCTCGTAACTGCGTAAATCCCAGACATCGCAGACGCATGGCTTTCATTGTTCTTTCTCCATATGCTACAAGAGACCAGTCTGGGGTGCCCCACCTGTATGGAAAGCCACGACAGTAGCTATGTGAATTTTCCTATCAGAAAACTTAGGGAAGTTAAACTTACTTTTTAAAATATTTCAGGTAGAGCTCATACCTTCCGGAAACTAATTATAAGAACTAGCTGTCCTTGAATAAACCTGCCAGAAGTAAAAAGGCCTAAGGCTATTTTTAAAAATATTTTATGACTTTTTTTTTAATGGCTTCAGGTTTATGAAAAAGGCAATTCAAACCATTGGAAGCAAAAGAGGGAGATCATTTAGTGTGAAAACAACCTTAGAAATGCATTTAATTTATACGCTCCACCTTGCACAGCTTTACCTTCAAAACATCTCTGTGCTACTTTTTGTCTTGTGTCTCCCATCCGATCTTTCCATCCAGCCTGTATTAGCTGCTCCCCGAGTCAGGGTTCCAGTTCCTGCTCTGCAGCCTATTTTCTCTGCAATCCACCTTCACAACTGTGCCAGCCCAACCCTCTGTCCAAAAAGCTACCACTGTGATAGCCCTGTATGCAGTAAGAAATGCCTGACCATTAGAGCCAAGAACAAAGGCTGCATTCCCTGTTCCACCAGCTAGCAGCAATCTGAATTTACAGTCATCTGCAGTATAATGATAGGGCTGCCTTCTCAGCCATGCATCATTAAGCAGTTTCACCACCATGTGCACACCACAGAGTGAACTTCACACACCTGCACTGGAGCACCTACCACACACCTGCGCTATATTACCATATTATGAAACCGCCGTGGTAAATGGAGTCCACCATTGATCAAAGAGTACTGAGGTGAGTGACCATACCGAACCTTAACATCTCTGAGCCTTAATGTCTATCTGCAAATTGGAGCTCATGCATCCCCTGAAGGAGACTGCAAATAAATGGTACTTCATTTGCTTTACTTTCCCCTATTAAGTTCTTTATATATATATATATTACATATTTTTATTTTATAATTACATAAATATATTTTTTCTTTTTTTTATTCGATGTATTCTTTATTTACATTTCAAATGATTTCCCATTTTCTGGGTCCCCACTCCCCACAAGTCCATTAAGCCCTCTTCCCTCCCCCTGTTCCTCCATCAACTCCTTTCCACATCCCTGTTCTGGTATTCCCCTATACTGTTGCATTGAGTCTTTCCAGAACCAGGGGCCACTCCTCTGTTCTTTTTGGACATCATTTAATATGTGGATTATTTCTTGGTTATTCCAAGTTTCTAGGTTATTATCCACTTATCAGTGAGTGCATACCATGATTGATCTTTTGAGACTGGGTTACCTCACTTAGTATGATGTTCTCCAGCTCCATCGATTTGTCTAAGAATTTCATGAATTTATTGTTTCTAATGGCTGAATAGTACTCCAGTGTGTAAATATACCACATTTTTTGCATCCATTCCTCTGTTGAGGGACACCTGGGTTCTTTTCAGCTTCTGGCTACTACAAATAGGGCTGCTATGAACATAGTGGAACATGTGTCCTTATTACATGCTGGGGAATCCTCTGGGTATATGCCCAGGAGTGGTATAGCAGGGTCCTCCGGAAGTGCCATGCCCAGTTTTCTGAGGAACCGCCAGACTGATTTCCTTTTTTTTTTTTTTAATTTTTTTTATTCGATATAATTTATTTACATTTCAAGTGATTTCCCCTTTTCTAGCCCCCCCCCCCCACTCTCCGAAAGTCCCATAAGCCCCCTTCTCTTCCCCTGTCCTCCCTCCCACCCCTTCCCAGTTCCCCGTTCTGGTTTTGCCGAATACTGTTTCACTGAGTCTTTCCAGAACCAGGGACCACTCCTCCTTTCTTCTTGTATCTCACTTGATGTGTGGATTATGTTTTGGGTATTCCAGTTTTCTAGGTTAATAACCACTTATTAGTGAGTGCATACCATGATTCACCTTTTGAGTCTGGGTTACCTCACTTAGTATGATGTTCTCTAGCTCCATCCATTTGCCTAAGAATTTCATGAATTCATTGTTTCTAATGGCTGAATAGTACTCCATTGTGTAGATATACCACATTTTTTGCATCCACTCTTCTGCTGAGGGATACCTGGGTTCTTTCCAGCATCTGGCAATTATAAATAGGGCTGCTATGAACATAGTAGAGCATGTATCCTTATTACATGGTGGGGAATCCTCTGGGTATATGCCCAGGAGTGGTATAGCAGGATCTTCTGGAAGTGAGGTGTCCAGTTTTCGGAGGAACCGCCAGACTGATTTCCAGAGTGGTTGTACCAATTTGCAACCCCACCAGCAGTGGAGGAGTGTTCCTCTTTCACCACACCCTCTCCAACACCTGCTGTCTCCTGAATTTTTAATCTTAGCCATTCTGACTGGTGTAAGATGAAATCTTAGGGTTGTTTTGATTTGCATTTCCCTAATGACTAATGAAGGTGAGCATTTTTTAAGATGCTTCTCCGCCATCCGAAGTTCTTCAGGTGAGAATTCTTTGTTTAACTCTGTACCCCATTTTTTAATAGGGTTGTTTGGTTTTCTGGAGTCTAACTTCTTGAGTTCTTTATATATATTGGATATTAGCCCTCTATCTGATGTAGGATTGGTGAAGATCTTTTCCCAATTTGTTGGTTGCCTCTTGATGGTGTCCTTTGCCTTACAGAAACTCTGTAACCTTATGAGGTCCCAATTGTCAATTCTTGCTCTTAGAGCATACACTATTGGTGTTCTGTTCAGAAACTTTCTCCCTGTACCGATGTCCTCAAGGGTCTTCCCCAGTTTCTTTTCTATTAGCTTCAGAGTGTCTGGCTTTATGTGGAGGTCCTTGATCCATTTGGATTTGAGCTTAGTACAAGGAGACAAGGATGGATCAATTCACATTCTTCTGCATGCTGCCCTCCAGTTGAACCAGCACCATTTGTTGAAAAGGCTATCTTTTTTCCATTGGATGTTTTCAGCCTCTTTGTCGAGGATCAAGTGGCCATAGGTGTGTGGGTTCATTTCTGGATCTTCAATCCTGTTCCATTGATCCTCCTGCCTGTCACTGTACCAATACCATGCAGTTTTTAACACTATTGCTCTGTAGTATTGCTTGAGGTCAGGGATACTGATTCCCCCAGATTTCCTTTTGTTGCTGAGAATAGTTTTAGCTATCCTGGGTTTTTTGTTGTTCCAGATGAATTTGATAATTGCTCTTTCTAACTCTGTGAAGAATTGAGTTGGGATTTTGATGGGTATTGCATTGAATCTGTATAGTGCTTTAGGCAAAATGGCCATTTTAACTATATTGATTCTACCGATCCATGAGCATGGGAGGTTTTCCCATTTTTTGAGGTCTTCTTCCATTTCCTTCTTCAGAGTCTTGAAGTTCTTGTCATACAGATCTTTCACATGTTTGGTAAGAGTCACCCCAAGATACTTTATACTGTTTGTGGCTATTGTGAAGGGGGTCATTTCCCTAATTTCTTTCTCAGCCTGCTTATCCTTTGAGTATAGGAAGGCCACTGATTTGCTTGAATTGATTTTATAACCTGCCACTTTGCTGAAGTTGTTTATCAGCTGTAGGAGCTCTCTAGTGGAGTTTTTTGGGTCACTTAGGTAGACTATCATGTCGTCTGCAAATAATGATAGTTTGACTTCCTCCTTTCCAATTTGTATCCCTTTGACCTCCTTATGTTGTCGAATTGCCTGAGCGAGTACCTCAAGTACAATATTGAAAAGATAAGGAGAAAGGGGGCAGCCTTGTCTGGTCCCTGATTTCAGTGGGATTGCTTCAAGTTTCTCTCCATTTAGTTTGATGCTGGCTACCGGTTTGCTGTATATTGCTTTTACTATGTTTAGGTATGGGCCTTGAATTCCTGTTCTCTCCAAGACTTTAAGCATGAAAGGATGCTGAATTTTGTCAAATGCTTTTTCAGCATCCAATGAAATGACCATGTGGTTTTTTTCTTTGAGTTTGTTTATGTAGTGGATTGTATTGATGGATTTCCGTATATTGAACCAACCCTGCATTCCCGGGATAAAGCCTACTTGATCATGGTGGATGATTGTTTTGATGTGTTCTTGGATTCGGTTGGCAAGAATTTTATTGAGTATTTTTGCATCGATGTTCATAAGGGAAATTGGTCTGAAGTTCTCTTTCTTTGTTGGATCTTTGTGTGACTTTGGTATCAGCGTAATTGTGGCTTCGTAGAAGGAATTGGGTAGTGTTCCTTCTGTTTCTATTTTGTGGAATAGTTTGAAGAGTATTGGTGTTAACTCTTCTTTGAAGGTCTGGTAGAATTCTGCACTGAAACCATCTGGTCCTGTGCTTTTTTTGGTTGGAAGACTTTCTATGACTCCTTCTATTTCTTTAGGCATTATGGGACTGTTTAGATGGTCTAGTTGGTCCTGATTTAATTTTGGTATTTGGTATCTGTCAAGGAAATTGTCCATTTCCTCCAGATTCTCCAGTTGTGTTGAGTACAGGCTCTTGTAGTAGGATCTGATGATTTTTTGGATTTCCTCAGTTTCCGTTGTTATATCTCCCTTGTCATTTCTAAGTTTGTTAATTTGGATACTTTCTCTGTGCCCTTTGGTCAGTCTGGCTAAGGGTTTATCTATCTTGTTGATTTTCTCAAAGAACCAGCTCCTGGTTTTGTTGATTTTTTGTATGGTTCTCTTTGTTTCTACTTGATTGATTTCGGCCCTGAGTTTGATGATTTCCTGCCTTCTCCTCCTCCTGGGTGAAATAGCTTCTTTTTGTTCTAGGGCTTTCAGGTGTGTCATTAAGCTGGTAATGTATGCTCTCTCCATTTTCTTTTTGGAGGCACTCAGGGCTATGAGTTTTCCTCTTAGCACTGCTTTCATTGTCAGACTGATTTCCAAAGTCGTTGCACCATCTTACAATCCCACCAGCAGTGGAGGAGTGTTCCTCTTTCTCCACATCCTTGCCAGCACCTGCTGTCTCCTGAGTTTTTGACCTTAGCCATTCTGACTGGTGTGAGATGAAATCTCAGGGTTGTTTTGATTTGCATTTCCCTAATGATTAATGATGTCGAACATTTCTTAAGGTGTTTCTCAGCCCTCTGAAGTTCTTCATGTGAAAAATCTTTGTTTAGTTCGGTACCCCACTTTTTAATGGGGTTATTTGTTTCTCTGGGTTCTACCTTCTTGAGTTCTTTGTATATATTAGATATTAGCCCTCTGTCAGATTTAGGGTTGATGAAGATCCTTTCCCAATCTGTTGGTTGACGTTTTGTCCTTTGGACAGTGTCCTTTGAGTTACAGAAACTTTGTAGTTTATCATTCAACACATCCTCTTCCTGACCTAGCAAGGCCATTCGTGTCCAACAGCTTGTCCTTACCAAATGAAACCCCTGCCCCTGACAGGCTTCATTCTCAGCTTGTCCTGTTTGTACCTCTCCCTTGTCCGTGGTATATGCTGACTTCTCCTAACTTGCCCACTGTCAGCTCCTGCCCATGTCGCTAATCCTTTTAAAATCCAGCATAAGTCCTTCCTGCTTTACTCCTTAGCCATAATGACTTCACTGTGTTCTGACATATACCATGAGCTCAATTCCCAAGCCACAATCTCAGCTATCTAGGAGTCGAGCGCTGTTCGTGTTTCTGTAGTTAAACATGATTTCTAGGATCCAAGGTTCAACTCTAATTAGAGGTGGTTATTCAGTCTTAGTCAAGTTAGTTTTCCCTTGGTCAGACCAGGCTTTGCTGGGTCTCTTCTGGATTTTTGGCTTCCTCTTCTAAGAACTGTAGCTCATTTATAGCAAGAAGGTTCAGGGGGGAAGGTGCTTGCAACCAAGCCTAATGACAAGAATTAGATCCCCATATAAAGGTAAGAACAAACTCCTATACTTGTCCTCTGATCTTCACACACGCTAAAGCATTTGACCCCCCACAAACACACAAATACATAAACATATGTAATTTAAATTTTTAAAAAATATAAAATGAATTGTAGCTCAATTTTAAAGCAGCTAACCAAATGCTTGGGCCAGGTTAGTGGACAAGGACATTAGTGCATCTCTCTCTCTCTCTCTCTCTCTCTCTCTCTCTCTCTCTCTCTCTCATCCTCCCTCCCCTGGCCCTATTCAAATGAGCATTGTTATCCCTAATGACATTATCACTGACTCCCCATTTGCACCTGTTTTGGGTCTTGGGTTCTTAGGAGGCCTGAATCTGGACCTTGGTGAACCTCATCTTCAGGCCAATGGCCGCCACTGACTTACACTTGACTTTGCTCAGGTCTGGTAGAAAGTCCCATGTTGGGTCAGAACCCTTTGTCCAGATGGCACCCACAGCCACCCCCACCCATAAACTCCTTCTCTAATCAAACCAACAAGACTCCAGAACAGGAAAGCCAGGCTCAACTCTCCCTCTCTTCTGTCTCTACTCTATCCACTTGAAACAATGGATCTTTTAACAGTCGTTGTCTAGAATCTCTTCCTAGAAGACTCACTAGCCAGGGCAAACTGGTGTGTCTGGCAGGGGAGAAGACTGGACATGACACAGTACCCAGAATCCATGTAAGGCTTGTCCCAGGCCAATTTACTGTCCCTAAAATATAATTTACTTCTCTGCTAGAAGTATCTCTAGCTCTTATTGCTTCCTCCCTATGAAAAAGGCATCTCTAAGTCTTACGGGATCATGCTCACCCTGGGATGCCTTGGGCAGCAAACAAATTTGGGTGCCCTTTTTCCTATGGATTTATCTATTTCCCATTTCAAGAGATTCTCCTATCAGACCTTCAGAGGGTAAGTTTCCGTTGCCCCATGGGTGACCATTGTTCCCACTTAAGCAAAACTCTATACAGGGGGGTTGTCCACACCATTCCTGACTCTATTGTCAACTCTCATCTACTCTTCCAGAAACACTTCATACATTCCCATTTGGAAAAAAACTAGCTCTGACATATCTATAGACTTATAATTCTACATTCTGAATCTGAGTCTTTCAGGGTCAACTTTTGAGACTAGGGGAAAAAAAAGCTTTCTCTTTTGATCTACAGGTTCTACTGTGAGTTTTCAACACCTAATTTAGAACACAAAAGCTGTGCATTATCCATCTCCTTCCTGAAGCCATAAGCCCAGGCTGTCCCAGCTGCCACCTGAAATGGATGGATGGGTTACAGCACATAGGAAATATCAATAACTGGAGGGGGAAAGCAAGAAATGAACTCGAGGCTTCAGTACAATACAGATTGGGAACAAAAATAACACTGATGCCAAACATCACTCCTACCATATTGTTCTGGAGCCCCCTTCTTCCAAGATCATGCCCCCCTTGCTCCTCCTGGTCAGCTAATGTAAACCATTACTGTTGTGCTTGCCCATCTCTTCCTTTGAGAAGCTTACAGCTCCATCCTTCCATTCCAGCCCCAAAGTAAGTAAATTGCTCATTCTAGAGTCTGGCAGAATCCTAAAATGACCTCCAGTGACACTCTTCTGTGCTTTTCTTCCCTGGTTTGTGCAATATAAAACACCACTACTGCTACCCTGCTAAATTATGAAGCAAAAAGATTTTTGTCAGTGTAATTAAAGTTGTTAATTAGTTTACTTAGAGTTAATCAGAAGAGAAAGCATTCATGCAGGTCTGACCTTATCACAGGCGCTCTTTAAAAGTTTTCTCTCACTGGTTTCAGAAAAAGAAGTAAGAGATAGGGAATGTGGTGTGGGCTTGGTGTGCCCTCACTGGGGACAATGGAAATAAACATGCTCTGAGAGATTAAAAAGGATGATGCCAGCATCTAGCAAGAAAATGGAGACCTCAGTTCCACAATCTCAAGGAAACTGATTCTTCTAGGAACAAGGAAGCTTCAGAAAACATGAGCCTCAGGAGATGCTCTCTGACTGACGCCGGCTTTTCAGTCTGGTGAGACTGCAGGCAGAGGATGCAGGGATGCCATGCCCTGACTCAGGCTTGCAGAAGCTGTGAGATGATAAGTGTGTGTTCCTTTAAAACAGCACGTCTCCAGTGATTTGCTATATCCCTACCATCTTTTGATAACCCAGTCGTTGCTGTATCACAATTGCTTTGCAATTCATATGTCTAGTATAAAAGATACAAAAAAGGAAGAAAGAAAGAAAGAAAGAAAGAAAGAAAGAAAGAAAGAAAGAAAGAAAGAAAGAAAGAAAGAAAGAAAGGCAAAACTATATATACCTATTTTTGTCCACATTTGTATTAAAATACTGTTGCTTGAGTTAGATTCATTAAGTATGCTAAATGAGATATTGTTATAAAAATATAATAGTGACTAGTATATATGATTTAGCTGTTATCGTTACTATGGCCAAGAACCATTGAAGTGGTTGCCAAGTCAATGCATTAACACAAGAAATGTATCTGAATGGATGAGTTCATTTTAGAGAATTCCCGTTGCATTTGCAATCAATATCATGACATGCACCAGATTTAGAAGGCAGAGGTGGGTGTGGGAGAGCAAAGTGGAAGGGAAGACATAAAAATGAAATGAGAAAGGACCATGCATGAATGGCACTCAACAGGTCCATTTGTCTGCAAAAGATTTCTCTAGAGGAGAGTCAAATTGGAAAGGGTATGGGCCATGTTATGGAAGATGCTGAATGCCACACTCTGAAGATGACACACTATCCTTTAGAAAATAAGAAGTGCTGGTGGAATTGCACACCGTTACAATCATCTCAAGGATGCACTGGACAAGGCATATTTTGTAGAAAGCGACACCAGTTGAGAAAGATGCAAGATATTAGAGCTTCATGGGAGCAGGTAGAGACATCAAGGGTATAAGCAGAAGACTGGAGAAAGGTACATTAGTACCGAAGAAACAGAGCCCCCATCTTGCCATGGACAACAAAGGTCACAGCCTTGCCACTTACCCAGCAGGCATACATTGAGCATCCCATTTGGAACATCTTTCAAGAGTTCCTCTACTTAGAAGGAGACTTCTAGACTTACCCAAGACAACTGAAAAGTCTTAAAGTATGAACCAACATTAGCAGAAAGTCCTCCTGCAAATGTCGATTTGTGATAACAGATATCACCTTTTTTCCCCTCTTCTTCAGCTTTTCAACATTTTAAAGAAATTGGAGCTAATTGAATATGAGTAGGCCTGGACTTTCCCAGGGGGGAAAAAAAGAACTTTGTTGCTAGCTGACTGTGTTGACTACATGTGGGCAAGCTCTGAGAAACCCCCTTCGGCTAGAATAGGGAGCACCATTCTCTCTAGGAAGGAATCTACCCAAGCTTCAGTTGGATCCTCCAAGGTATGTGAGCTTTGCAATCCTGAGTGAAGATTCTAGGAGTGGATCGATCCCTCCTCCTGCCTGGGTGGACAAGGATAGATATTCAAAAGTACCTAGGTCTTCTACCTCCTCTTTGGAACCTCAACCACAGCACATTCATACGCCTGAATTCTGCACCTGACTCCATCTTGACTTCTGAAACTACTTCACTGGAGCCATCGTTTAGGAAACATAGGCCATCTTAATTCCTTTCCATCCTCAACTCAATGAGTCAAAATCCGGCAGAGCAATCATCAGTCACCTCTCTTGCCTTCATTCTTGAGAATTCTTCACTCTAACTATAGACCTTCAACTCCTTCAACTTCCCCCTCTCTACCTGTCTTTACACATCCCACAGTAGCCTTGGCTTTTTCACAAACACTCCCTCATCCCTCAGCCAAAGCCTTGCCCACAGAAGTTCAGTCAACCCCTTGGTTCGCCACATTTCATCTGTCTAGCATGCAGTTCCCTGAAGACCAACAGTCCTCACTTCCGCAGCTGACCTTGGGTCTTATTGTGATGTGCAAGCCACTGAACTTCTCAAACCCCCAGTTTTTCCCAAACTCAGTTTTACATATTACACTAATCAGCCTATACACTGTGGTCATTATTCAAAAGATGCTTTGGGTACAAGTTGGGATAATATGACCCCTTTATCTTTCCACTGTGCCCTACACAGTAAGTCCCAAATTTGGGTTCAATCAGTGTTGGACATTTCTGTTGGAAAAAGAAAAATGAATAGTATCTGTGAGAGAGTTCACTCGGTGAAGTGTTTGCCTCTCCCAAATGAATATCTGACCCTGTTCCTCTGAATCTACATAAAAAGCCAGGCATGGTAGCATCTACTTATAATCCTAACACTGTGGAAGTAGAGAAAGGAGGGGCCCTGGGAGGCTAGCCTGCCAGTCTAGCCTAATTTGTAAGCTGATGGTCAATAAGATACTCTGGATCAAAGGAAGTGGGTAGTATTTCTAAGGTTGTCCTCTGACCTCACACAAACACACACTTACACCAACATGATGCACACATGTACATATACATAAGTTAAAGGGGGGAAATGGAGAATCCTGGGGCTAGAAGATGGCTGTGTGGTTAAGAGCATTCACTGATCTTGCAGAAGATCCAGGGTCCATTCCCAGGACTCATGTTTCAGGGGTTACAACCATCTTTAACTCCAGTTACAGAAAATGTGGTAGCTTCTTCTGACCTCCATAGGCACTGCACTCACATGATGCATAGACATGCATGTGCACAAAACACCCACAAACATAAAATTCAAATGTATAAATCACTTCTGTAAGAAAGAGAAGATCATGCTACCTAAGGAAGAGTGCTTAGGCATGCTGGGTAGTAATTTCTAACTTACATAGCCCCTTCCCATTCTCAAATTCCACAATCTCTACATTAGTGTTTATAATTATTTCTACTGCTCTGTCTCTCTACTAGCCTTTCAGTCTGTATGAAAGAAATTGGCTTTAGCTCTGTATCCTCAGAGCCTCCCATAACCTGGGTCAGGATAGGCATCTAAAACACTTTGACTGATAGAAACGTAACTTCCTTTGCATCTGTGAGGCTCCGCAGTGATGGGGCATTTACCGCCTGTAGATCTTCCTTTGGTCCTGGAACGATTTCCTCCGATCTTGAATTCGACAAGCAGAAATGGTATTTTGCCTGTTGGCAGCAGTGCCATTAGAAGGATTAGAATTCAAGGACATTTCTGCCAGTGGGCTTTTCTGTCCAAAGAATGGCTGTGAAAGTGGAGGGACTTAATGCACGGGGACAAAAGCCTACACTCCTTCTATAAGCCTGTGCTATTTTCCATGCTAACAAATATTAAGCTTCACAAATGCACAGTATCAGAACCAAACTGGCAGTGATCCTTTCCTTACACACTTTTATCTGATAAAAGCATCAAGCTTTTAACCACAGAAGTAATATATACTCCTTAAAATATATAAGGAGTATATATTAAATTGTCTGCTGAGAAATAAACTATATGAAGTTTAAAGGTTGATTATCTAAAATATAAAATTGACAAATCTATTATTTCATACTTCATTCCCTAAAAGATACTGGAGTCTTGTAATAAAGCAAACTGACAAGACTCAATTTATAGTCAACAGAGCCAGACTTGAGCTCTAGCTAGAGCTCTGAGTAGCCCACGAGTGTCCATTTTCCCTGAGCCCAAGTAGAGCTAGATCTTCAGGCATCAACAGGTCAGAATTAAGAATGGCTGAGGCGGGCTTCTGGAAGTATTATGTAGTGCTGGACATTAATTAGTTGTTAGATCATGGGGGCATCCCTAGAGTCTGAGGAGCTTGGGAAAAAAAGAGGTAGTGACTGTTTAATAACTAAAGGTTTGGAAATAAAATATCTTAATATTTTAATACAAATGAATCTACAATGTGCTGTGTAGCATCACTCCTGAGCCAGCACTTGCTGTCTGGAGGGCACTGAGTAACTTCTCCAGACTCTGAGACTTCCTCAAGTGGAAGATAGGAGCTCTTGGTTATTTAGTTTGGTTGGAGGATTAAATGGAACAATAGCCATATGAGGAGGCTGCCACAAATCTAAGACAGAATAGGGATTTGCGCATCGGGATCTGTTAATACTGACTGTCAACATGACAGGATCTAGTATCACCTAGGAGACAAACCTCTCACATGTCTAAGTTAGGTTAACTGACGCAGGAAGAACCACCCTAAATGTGGGCGGTGCCATTCTGTGAACTCCATTTCTGGCTGAATGAAGAGGAAGGAACAAGCTGAGTGCTGCCTCACTCACCCTTTCCCTTCCTCCCTTTGTCCTCTCCCTCCGTCTCTCACCTCCATCCCTCCCCTGTTCCCTTCCTCCCCCTCTCTCCTCCCCTTCCTCCCTCTCATCTTTTCTTTCTCCCTCTCTCCTCCCCACCTCCCCTCCTCTCTCTCTTCCTTCTCTCAATCTCTCTCCCTCTCCTCCTTTGTTTCTCTCTCCTTCCCTCCCTCCCTTTCTTCCCATCTCTTCTTTCCCTCCCCCTCTCCCCTACCTCCTCTCTCTCCTTTATCCCTCTCTTTCTCCTCCCCTCCCTTCTTCCCTCGTATTTCTCCCTCCCCCTCTGCCCCTCTCCCCACTCTCTCTCCTTCCCTTCCTCTCCCGCTCTTTCCTCCTCCCCACTATGGATGCACTATAATCAGCCACCTCATCTCTTGCCACCATCCCTTCCTCACTATAATCAACTGTGTCCTCAGACTGCGAGTCAAAAATGAGCAAGCACTTCCTTCCTTCCTTCCTTTCTTCCTTCCTTCCTTCCTTCTTTCCTTCCTTCCTTCCTTCCATGCTTCTGTCAGGTGTTTCCTCACAGCAGGGAGAAGAGCAACTAATAGACTGTGATGTGGAAAAAGCATCTCTCTCTCTCTCTCTCTCTCACTCCCTCTCTCCCTTTCTTTCCTCTCTCCTCTCCTCTCCTCTCTCCTCTCTTCTCTCTTAGCATGCACACATCCTTTTTCTCTTTCTCTCCCAGCACCCCCATAGTGATTCAATTCTTGGGCCCAGTGAACTCCCCTGAGAGCAGTCACCCAATAAATCTGTCTTTAATATAATCTTTAAAAACGAGAAACTTCTTTCTGAGGTTTTTTAGGATGAATAGAATGCTCAGCATGAGAACTGTTTAACTGCCAGCCATATGGGTCTGTAGGTTCTGCTTGTTTTGCACAGCCTGCTGGTAACAGCCACCAGTCCTACACCACTGCCTCCTAAACTGTGAGTGGTTGGTCCTGGAGAGCTTCATTTCAGTCTACACTCCAAACTTTCAGAAGGCAGGCCTTGCTGCCTGATTAGGGATCTAAGCTTCCAGGCATTTTTGGTGCTCTCTACATGCCACAGGGCACCACGTTTGAGAGCCACTTGGTAGAATGTTTGGACACTCTGTTTCTTCTCCCAGACTCTGTACCCAGTAAAAGGATTGATGACCCTCTCAAGATCCAGAATTTAGTGTCCTACTGCCACCAGGAAGTTTGGCAGAATGATCATTGACACGGATGTTTCTACTAGCAAAGCCAGATGAACCCTCTATCAGAGAGTAAACTCACCGGGCGCTTTGAACATCTCTCACCTATTAGCCAGGTAAATTACAGTCATTTAACTATACTTCACCAATTTCCAAATGGAAGAGAAATTTAACATCAAGAAATATCTATAGATATTTAACAGATGGGTAAGCTGAGACCCCTAAAGAGGCATTATATTGCTATTAAGTGGTTGATGAACTTGACCGGAGAGAGCCCTTACCCACCCCAGAATTCCAGAAACTCTCACATGTGAGGTATTAGAAAACAGATGCACCGAGCAGGTGATTAAACTTAAGAGAGACTGGTTACATGCTGCTGGGGCAATATTCCATAAAAACCTTGTGTTTTCAGGTAAAATATAGTATTGCTAAAAAGTAAGGCTACAGGGACTCCTATGCCTGACTGAGCCTTTGCAAAAATGACAAACTCACTGTGATGTATTAAAAGACCAAAACTGGACACTGTGTACTAAAGAACTCCACAGAAGAAAAGTAAGATTTTGCTGCAGCAGTCTGGTGTATGTGTGAGTCATGCGATAAAAATGCCCAGTCTCCAGCATCCATTTGTCTTTCCCAGGGCAGGCAGCCCTGTGCCTTCCTTTGAGATACTGACGAGTTCTTAAATGGCAAATGAAGATGAAAAACAGAACAGCTGGACTTATGGCTCCTTCTTGGAACACCCCTCCCCCCACAAAAAAAAAGGTTAGCACAACATTTCCTGAAGGAAAACAAAAATGGATCTTCACTCTTGTTCTTTTTTTCTGAAAGATAGTTTCATGGTCCTTCACATTGCTCGATCCAACTCTCTAGTCACACATCTCTTCAAAGATGGCATTTGAGAGGACCTTATTAAAAAAAAATCTCTGTAATAATCATCACTAGCATTAACTTAAAGTCACCACTATTGTATAAGGTCATGGGAGCAGGGCCTTCGTCATCCTCATTGGCAGCTGTGTCTGTGTGCTTCTGCCTAGAACAATGTCTAGTTAATATGGAAATAGTGGAAAATGAATACATATTTTTGAATCAGAAAAAAATCTGGCCTTACCAGCCTATACAACTACACATATGCAGAGGCAGAGATATCATATAGACCTCCTCCAAAATAGACAAATGCCTTAGAATTTTAGAGATCACATTCTTTCATAGAATCCTGTCTGTGAAGTACATATGTTAATATTTATGGTAACATTCTGTAAACGTATTTTAGGAACCAACTACTTCATTATCCTTTTACCTCATGCCTATGTAAGCCTAATGGTCAATTTCCATATTCAACTTGACTGGGTTAAAAAAAATGCTAGGTCAGAGGCTAGTGGGGGCAGTCAGCTGGAAATATATTATCATGAAAACATGATAGTTCTGATTCCTAGAGTCATGCAAAATCTGGCCACAGTCACACACGTCGCTGACTCCAGCACAAGAATGTAAGGGGAGATCTCCTCCTCACAAGGTCACTGCCAGGGATTGGTATGTATAATGTACTTCTTTAATGCCTAACATAGGAGCTGGCCAGTGTGTATAGACTATGACTGCCACAGACATGAGAACACATTGCAATTGAACCTGTTCCTCTAGTCTTCCCTGCCATCCTGATGTTAGAGACACACAGGAAGAAGTATAGCCATATCACAAACTCTTCATTTCTAACTTTTATCACTTCTCAGCATTTTGACAAACACCCAACATAATCTCAAGCTATCACAGAGACTGTGCTGGGACATGATGTATTTATTCACTGTTGACTCTGAGATCTGATTGAGCATCTCTTTCCCTCCAATAACCCACTTGACCGTTTACTCAGTTTTGCAGTACTAGTTTGCCTGCCAAGATAAGAGTCCATGTACTCTCCCCCTTTCCATCAGTTCTTCCATAACTTGATGAATACGATGTCACTATGCACCCATCCGATTCTACGATGGTGAAGTCATAGACATGAAAAAGATGTAGCCCCTGATCCTATGTAGTTTAGACCAGCTAGGAAAAGATGTGCACCTAACTCACTAGATGAATGTGACAAGAGAACGAGGAGGAAAAAAAGTACTTTAGGGAGAGAAAACAAAGGAATCCAAAGCCAGTATTATAATCTATCTTCAATCCCAAGAATTAACGTCTATAGTCACCTCTAAAATGACATCAAAATACACAGGATCAAAAGCCACTGAGATTCCTATTCTAATCATAGTATGTCCACAGCACTGTACCATATAGAGGCTCTCACAAGGTCCCTGGCCAAGATCTGTACCACTAACACACATAGCAGAGCTGTGTGAGTCCTAGAGTGTTCCCGATACTCACTGAAAGTGGAACAAGGGAGGAAATGTGCTATAGCTGTCCCGCTCAAGGTTGAGCACCATGTGCCCTTATTCCCTGTGCCTTGACCACTTTAGGGAGTCCGTATTCATCACCATTTACTGAAAAATAAAGTTTCTTCTGTGATGAATGTTGAGAGATGTGCTAATCTATTCTTTGTTTACATTCCAAATGATTTCCCCTTTCCCAGTTCCCCCCTTCCCATATGTTTCATAAACCTTCTTCTCTTCATCCATTCTCCAATCACCTCTCTTTTTCTCTGTCCTGATACTCCCCTCCAATGCTAGATTATGCCTTTCCAGGATCAGGACCCTCTCCTTACTTCTTCATGGGAGTCATTTGTTATGCTAATTGTGCCTTGGATAGTCAGAGCTTCTGGGCTAATATCCACTTATCAGAGATTGCATTCCATGTGTATTCTTTTGTGATTGGGTTACCTCACTTAGGATGATATTTACCAGATCCAACCATTTGCCTAAAACTTTCATGAATTCATTGTTTTTAATTGCTGAGTAGTATTCCATTGTGCAAATATATCACATTTTCTGTACCCATTCCTCCATTGAGGGACATCTGGGTTCTTTCCAGCTTCTAGCTATTATAAATAAGGCTGCTATGAACATAATGGAGCATGTGTCTTTATTGCATGCCGGGGAATCCTTTGGGTATATGCCCAGGAGAGGTATAGCAGGGTCTTCTGGAAGTGTCATGTCCAGTTTTCTGAGGAACAGCCAGACTGATTTCCAAAGTGGTTGTACCATCTTACAACCCCACCAGCAGTGGAGGAGTGTTCCTCTTTCTCCACATCCTCACCAACACCTGCTGTCTCCTGAGTTTTTAACCTTAGCCATTCTGACTGGTGTGAGGTGAAATCTCAGAGGATTGTTTTGATTTGCATTTCCCTAATGACTAATGATATTGAGCATTTCTTAAGGTGCTTCTCAGCCATCCGAATTTCTTCAGGTGAAAATTCTTTGTTTAGATCTGTACCCCATTTTTAATAGGGTTATTTGGTTCCCTGGGGTCTAACTTCTTGAGTTTTTTGTATATATTGGATATTAGCCCTCTATCAGATGTAGAGTTGGTGAAAATCTTTTTCCAGTTTGTTGGTTGCCGTTTTGTCCTTTTGACAGTGTCCTTTGCCTTACAGAAACTTTGTAATTTTATGAGGTCCCATTTGTCAATTCTTGATCTTAGAGCATAAGCTATTGCTGTCCTGTTCAGGAACTTTTCCCCTGTGCCCATGTCCTCAAGGGTTTTCCCCAGTTTCTTTTCTATTAGTTTCAGTGTGTTTGGTTTTATGTGGAGGTCCTTGATCCACTTGGAGTTGAGCTTAGTACAAGGAGATAAGAATGGATCAATTCACATTCTTCTGCATGCTGACCTCCAATTGAACCAGCACCATTTGTTGAAAAGGCTATCTTTTTTCCCACTGGATGTTTTTCAGCCCCTTTGTCGAAGATCAAGTGACCATAGGTGTGTGGATTCATTTCTGGGTCTTCAATTCTATTCCATTGATCCACTTGCCTGTCACTGTGCCAATACCATGCAGTTTTTAACACTATTGCTCTGTAGTATTGCTTTAGGTCTGGGATACTGATTGCCCCAGAAGTTCTTTTACTGTTGAGAATAATTTTAGCTATCCTGGATTTTTTGTTATTCCAGATGAATTTGAGAATTGCTTTTTCTAACTCTATGAAGAACTGAGTTGGGATTTTGATGGGGATGCATGAATCTGTATATTGCTTTTGGCAAGATAGCCATTTTAACTATATTAATCCTGCCAATACACGAGCATGGAAGATTTTTACATTTTCTGAGGTCTTTGATTTCCTTCTTCAGAGACCTGACGTTCTTGTCATATAGATCTTTCACTTGTTTGGTTAGAGTCACACCAAGATACTTTATAATTTTTGTGGCTATTGTGAAGGGTGTCATTTCCCTAACTTCTTTCTCAGCCTTCTTATCCTTTGAGTATAGGAAGGCAACTGATTTGCTTGAGTTGATTTTATAACCAGCCACTTTGCTGAAGTTGTTTATCAGCTGTAGGAGTTCTCTGGTGGAGGTTTTCGGTTCACTTAAGTAGACTATTATGTCATCTGCAAATGGTGATGGCTTCAGTGCAGAATTCTATCAGACCTTCATAGAAGACCTAACACCAATACTCTTCAAACTATTCCACAAAATAGAAACAGAAGGAACACTACCCAACTTGTTCTATGAAGCCACAATTACGCTGATACCAAAACCACACAAAGATCCAATAAAGGAAGAGAACGTCAGGCCAATTTCCCTCATGAATATTGATGCAAAAATACTTAATAAAATTCTTGCCAACCGAATCCAAGAACACATCCACCATGATCAAGTAGGCTTCATCCCAGGGATGCAGGGATGGTTCAATATAAGGAAATCCATCGATGCAATCCACTACATAAACAAACTCAAAGAAAAAAACCATATGATCATTTCATTAGATGCTGAAAAAGCATTTGAAAAAATTCAGCATCCTTTCATGCTAAAAATCTTGGAAAGAACTGGAATTCAAGGCCCATACCTAAACATAGTTAAAGCAATATACAACAAACCGGTAGCCAACATCAAACTAAATGGAGAGAAACTTGAAGCAATCCCCCTAAAATCAGGGACAAGACAAGGCTGTCCTCTCTTTTCATATCTATTCAGTATAGTACTTGAAGTTCTAGCTACAGCAATTAGACAACATAAGGAGGTCAAGGGGATACAAATTGGAAAGGAAGAGCATTTCTTTAAGTGCTTCTTGCCATTCAAGATTTCTCTGTTGAGAATTCTCTGTTTAGATCTATGCCCCATTTTTAATTGAATTCTTTGGTTTGTTGGAGTTTAACTTCCTGAGTTCTTTATATATTTTGGATATTAGCCCTCTGTCGGATGTAGGGTTAGTAAAGATCTTTTCCCAATCTATAAGTTGCCATTTTTTCCAATTGACAGTGTCCTTTGCCTTAAAGAATCTTCTCAGTTTCATGAGATCCCATTTATCAATTGTTGATCTTAGAACCTGAGCCATTGGTATTCTGTTTAGGAAAATGTCTTGGCATTCTGTTTAGGAAACTGTCTTCTGTGCCAATGCATTCAAGGCACAAAAGTGTGCCACTTTTTCTTCTATTTAAGTTTAGTGTGTCCAGTTTTATGTTGATGTCCTTGATCCTCCTGGACTTGAGTTTTGTGTAGGGTGATAAATGTGGGTTTATTTGCATTCTTCTACAGGCAGATATTCAATTATACAAGCACCATTTGTTGAAGATGCTTTTTTCCCATTGTATGGTTTGGGTTTCATTGTAGAAAAATCAAGTGTCCATAGGTGTGTGGCTTTATTTCTAGGTCTTTGATTCTATTCCATTGATCAACCTGTTTCTGTACCAACTCCATGAAGTTTTTAATCACCATTGTTCTATAGTACAGTTTGAGGTCTGAGATGGTGATTTCTCCAGAAGTTCTTTCATTGTTCAGGATTGTTTTGGTTATTCTGGGTGGTTTTGTTTTTCCACAAAAAGTTCAGAATTGTTCTTTCAAGGTCTGTAAAAATTGTCGGAATTTTGATAGGGATTACATTTAATATGTAGATTGCTTTTGGTAAGGTGGTAGTTTTCACTATGCTAATCCTAGCTATCCATGAGCATAGGAGATATTTCCATTTTCTGATATATTCTCAATTTCTTCAGGGATTTGAAGTTCTTGTTGAACAGAACTTTAACTTGCTTGATTAGGATTACACCTAGATATTTTATATTATTTGTGGCTATTGGGAAGGGTGTTGTTTCCCTAATTTCTTTCTCTGCCTGTTAATCATTTGTATAAATGAGGGCTATTGATTCTTCTGAGCTAATTTTATATCCTGCCACTTTGCTGAAGTTGTTTATCAGCTGTAGGAGTTCTCTGGTAGAAGTTTGGGGATCGCTTATGTATACTATCATATCATCTGAGAATAGTGATATCATGATTTCTTCCTTTTCAATTTGTATTCCTTTGATCTCTTTTTGTTGTATTTCTCTAGTTAGAACTTCAAGAACTGTATTGAATAAATAGGAAGGAGTGTTTTCCCTTATTTTAATGAATTGCTGTAAGTTTCACTTCATTTAATTTTATGTTGGCTTTTGGCTTGCTGTATATTTATTTTATTATGTTTAGGTATATGCCTTGAATCCCTGATCTTGCCAAGACTTTTAAGATGAAGGAATGTTGGATTTTGTCAAAGTTTTTTTTTCAGCATCTAATGATCATCTATCAGGTGTTTTTTTTCTTTCAATTTGTTTATATGGTGAATTATGTTGGTAGATGTTCATATATTAGACCATCCCTGCATCTCCAGGATGAAGCCTACTTGATTGTGTGAATAATGTTTTTGATATATTCTTGAATTTGACTGGGCAAGAATTGTATTGAGTATTTTTGCATCAATGTCCATACATGAAATTTTTCTGAAGTTCTCTTTCTTTGTTGAGTCTTCGTGTGGTTTAGGTCTCAAGGTAATTGTGGCCTTTTAGAATGAGTTAGGTACAGTTACTTCTGTTTCTATTTTGTAGAATAGTTTAAGACATGTTGATATTAGCTCTTCTTGGAATGTCTTGTAGAACTCTGCACTAAAACCATCTAGTCCTGGGCTCCTTTTGGTTGGGAGACTTTTAATGGCTGCTCTTATTTCCTTGAGGGTTGTAGGACTCTTTAGATGGTTTACTTGATCTTCATTTGACTGATGTGTGGTATCTGTCTGGAAACTTATCCATCTCATTTATATTTCCAAGTTTTTAGAGTACAGGCTTTTAAAGTAAGAGCTAATGATTTTTTGGATTTCTTCAATTTCTGTTGTTATGTCTCCCTTTTCATTTCTGATTTTGCTAATTTGGATACTGTCTCTGGGCCTTTTCTTAAGTTTAGCTAAGGGTTGGTCTATCTTGTTAACTTTCTCAAAGAACAAGTTCTTGGTTTTGTTGATTCTTTGTGTTATTCTCTTTGCTTATATTGATCGATTTCAGCTGAGAGTTTGACTATTTCCTGTCATTTACTCTTCTTGAGTGTATTTGCTTCTATTTGTTCTAGAGCTTTCAGGTATGCTGTTAAGTTGTTTGTATGAGATTTCTCCAGTTTCTTTATGAAGGTACGTAGTGCTATCAATTTTCCTCTTAGCACTGCTTTCATTGTGTCCCATAACTTTGAGTATGTTGTGCTTTCATTTTCATTGAATTCTAGAAAAGTCTTTCATTTCTTTCTTTATCTCTTCCCTGACCAGGTTATCATTTACTTGAGTCATTCAGTTCCCATGAGTATGTGGACTTTCTGTTATATCTATTGTTGTAGTTCGGCCTTAACACATGTCAATCTGATAGGATACAAGGGGTTAATTCAATCTTCTTGTATCTGTTGAGGCTTGCTTTCTGCCCAATTATATGGTCAAAATGAAGAAGGTTCCATTGAGGAGCTGAGAATGTATATTCTTTTGGTTTTGTGTGAAAGGTTCTGTAGATCTCTGATAAATCCATTTGGTTTATAACATCTGTTAATTTCATTGTTTCTCTGTTTATTTTCTGTGTTGATAACCTGTCCATTGGTAAGAGTGGGGTGTTGAAGCAGGTGTTGGCGAGGATGTGGAGAAAGAGGAACACTCCTCCACTGCTGGTGGGGCTGTAAGATGGTACAACCACTTTGGAAATCAGTCTGGCAGTTCCTCAGAAAACTGGACATGACACTTCCGGAAGACCCTGCTATACCTCTCCTGGGCATATACCCAAAGGATTCCCCGGCATGCAATAAAGACACATGCTCCATTGTGTTCATGGCAGCTTTATTTATAATAGCCAGAAGCTGGAAAGAACCCAGATGTCCCTCAAAGGAGGAATGGATACAGAAAATGTGGTATATTTACACAATGGAATACTACTCAGCAATTAGAAACAATGAATTCACAAAATTTTTAGGCAAATGGTTTGATCTGGAAAATATCATCCTAAGTGAGGTAACCCAATCACAAAAGAATACACATGGAATGCAATCTCTGATAAGTGGATATTAATTAGCCCACAAGTCCTGAATACCCAAGGCACAAATTGCATAACAAATGACTCCCATGAAGAAGTATGGAGAGGGTCCTGATCCTGGAAAGGATTGATCTAGCATTGGAGGGGAATATAAGAGAAAAAGGAGGGAGGTAATTGGATAATGGAGGGAGAGAAGAAGGTTTATGGGACATATGGGGAGGAGGGATCCGGGAAAGGGGAAGTCATTTGGAATGTAAACAAAGAATATAGAAAATAAAAATATTAAAAAAAAAGAGTGGGGTGTTGAAATCTCCCACTATTATTTTGTGGGATTCAATATGTGATTTGAGCTTTAATAACATTTCTTTTATAAATGTGTGTACCTTTGCACTTAGAGCATAGAAGTTCGGAATTAAAACATCATCTTGGTGGATTTTTTTCTTTGATAAGTATGAGGTGTTCTTCCCCATCTTTTTTTTTTTTTCTCACTTTTGGTTGAAAGTCTATTTTATTAAATATAAGAATGGCTACTCCAGCTTTTTTCTTGGATCTGTTTGCCTGGAAAACCTTTTTCAAGTTCTTTTCTCTGAGGTAGTTAGCATCTATCTTTGTTCCTGAGGTGTGTTTCTTGTATGCTGCAGAATGATGGATCCTGTTTATATATCTAGTCTGTTAGCCTGTACCTTTTTATTGGTGGGTTGAGTTCATTGATGTTGAGAGACATTAATGACCAATGATTGCTAGTTCCTGACATTTTGATGTTGGAGATATTACTGAGAGTGTGTGATCTTCTTCCTTTGGTTTTGCTGTGAGTTTATTAATTTCTTGTGTTTTCTTCGGTATAGTTACCCTCTTTGTGTCAGAGGTTTTTATTATACTCTGTATAGATGGATTAGTTGAAAGATATTTTTTTAATTTGGTTTTGTCAGGGAATATCTTGGTTTCTCCAGCTATGGTGATTGAGCGTTTTGCTGGGTATGGTAGTCTGGGCTGACATCTATGGTCTTTTAGAGTGTGCAAGACATCTGTGCAGGATCTTCTGACTTTTAGCGTCTCTGTTAAAAAACTCAGGCATAATTCTGATAGGATCACCTCTATGTTACTTGGTCTTTTCCTCTTGCATCTTTTAATACTCTTTGTTCTGTACATTTAATGTTTTAATTATTATTTGTCAAGAGTATTTTCTTTTCTGGTCCAATCTATTTGGTGTTCTGTAGGCTTCTTGTACATCTATGGCCATCTCTTTCTTTAGGTTAGGGAAAGTTTTCTTTTATGATTTTGTTGAAGATGTTTTCTGGCCCTTTGCACTTTGAATCTTTAGTCTCATGTATTCCTGTTATTCTTAGGTTTGGTCCTTTCATAGTGTACAAAATTTCCTAGATATTTTGAGTTAGGAACTTTTTACATTTGGCATTTTCATTGATCAATGTATCCATTCTTTCTATAAAATCTATGCCTGAAATTCTCCCTTACATCTCTTGTATTCTGTAGGTAATGCTTGTGTCTGTAGTTTCTGTTCTCTTTCTATTTCTCAGGTTTTCCATTTCTAGGTTTGTCCCCATTTGTGTTTTCTTTGTAGCTTCGATTTCCATTTTTAGGTTTTGGACTGTTTTATTCATCTCTTTCACCTGTTTGATTGTATTTTCCTGTATTTCTTTAAGGAACTTACTTGTTTCCTCTTTAAGGGCTTCTATCTGTTTGACCATGTTTTCCTGTATTTCTTTAAAGGAATTATTTAGCCTCTTTAAAGGCCTCTATCATCTTCATGAGATGGGTGTTAAGGTCACAGTTTTGCTCTTCAGATGCTAGGATATCCAGGGCTTGCTGTAGTATGAAAGCTGGGTTCTGGTGGTACCATATTGTATTGGCTTCTATTGATTATGTTTTTGTGCCTGCCTTTCGCTATTTAGTTGTCTCTGGTGTTGTTTGGTGTGAGTGTCCTGAACTGGAGTATACCTCCTGGGAGGCAGGTAGAATTGTGTGGTTGGGTGTGATGTGCTGGTCTGTGACTGCTGTTTGTGTCCAGCAAGACACAACTCTCTCACTGAGTAAGTTGTGCCTCTTGGGAGGCAGGCAGAGCTGTGGGGTGGGGCACAGTGCACTGCTCCATGAGCCCTGCTAGTGCAGATGTGGACTGGAAAGAAGACAGAGCTCCCACAGGGCAGGGCAGAGCCCAGGAAGCTGCTAAGGGGTCCTCGAAGGCAGAGGTATTGGAGCAGGGAGGTGGAAATGTCTCACCTGTGTGTCGGGTTAGAGACTGCCTCTTAGGAATGTTTTTTTAAGAGAGAGAACACAGAGTTGGGTGAGTACAAAAGCAGGTGAATGGATCCAGGGAAGAGGGGTATATATGATTAAAATACTGTATGAAATATCAAATAAACAAATTTATATATATATTAAGTGGAATAAACTATTACAATTGACACAGTTCTGGGAAGAAGTAGAGCTCTGGCCACTCAGGATAGAGAAACATTCACCAAGACTTTACAAAGATCTGGAAGTAATTACTACACCATAATAAGGACTAGTGTAGATTTACATGGAGCAATACAATAGTATTAACTACATGTAGTAACAACTTTAAACTTAAATTAATTAAAATTAAATAATATTTAGAATTGCCAATGAGAGAGCATCCACAGGATGGACCTAAGCCCTCTGCACATATGTAACAGTTGTGCAGTTGGGTCTTCATGTGGTATCCTAAAGCAGGAGCAGGGGCTGTATCTGTGACTACATTGCCTGCCTTTGGATCCCTTTTCCTTAACAGAGCTGCCTTGTCTAGCCTCAGTAGAAGATGCACAAGTCTTACTGTAACTTGATATGCCAAGGCTTCTTGATATCTATGGAAGGCCTCCCCTTTTCTGAGAAGAGGTGGAAGACAGTGGAAGGGGTGTGGGGTACAGGAGGTAATAGGAAGGGACTGAAAGGAGAGGAGGGGGGAAGCTGCAATCAGAATGTATAGTAAATAAATTAATAAAAAAGAAATGTACAAAAATGTATGTAATATTTAAACTCACTCCCTTAGTCTCATGAGCCATATTCGAAATGTTTTCTAGTTCAATGTGACTAATTGTAACTACATTAGCTAATAAATACACAGTCTATTTTAATCAATGAAAGAAAAGATTATTTGATATCAACTCTGCTCTGATTCCTCTGGGAATTCTATTAACAATAATGCCACTGCTTGTGAAGTGAAAGGCTATCATATAAACATCTTATCCAGAATCTACTCCACATTTAACTATTGGCTAGTCCTGAAGATCTTCCATTTAAGTGAACTCTCTGTTGCCACTTCTACCCTGGCTACCAGCCTCAGAACCCAATACTCAAGCGAATAATCCTGACAGCACTAACTTTGAGCCAGGACATTCTTCCGCACTGCTGTACAGCAGTTTCTCTTGTTCTCTCCAACTCAGTGCTGACTCAGAAATAGGTGACAGTAGTGAGGTCAGCTGATAAAGGACATCCAGAATTATGTAAGAAATACACTGTTCATTTCAACACACAATGATGTCTGTCACAAGCAAAGTGAATGCTGTTTGACTCACACAGACAGAGGTGGGCAGCATCGAGTGAGATTATAAAAGGGCCCTCCTTACTGTACTCACCTCTTGGTGTAGACTATTTTCACAAGGTACCTGATCACATTTTAGGCCCCAGTTACAGCAATCTAGTAATAGCAGTCACTGCAATGCATGTGGTGTTTACAGCAAGCAATGGCTTTATCCCACACCAATCCCCTAAGCTCCTCATTATGCTTCTGAAGAAACTATTTGGTTCAAAAATGAATAAAGTAGAAACAATCAAAAAATGAAAATTATCTATATAGAACAATCCTAAAGTATTTGGAGTAGGACTTAGTAAACATTTCTATGTAGATCCTTTCTGTCCCCTGCAACTTGAAGTGACTAAGGTTATCCAATCATGACTGGCGTAGAAACTGAGAAACAAAAGAGAACCTAAATAAGCTGAAGCATAAGATGAATGGTATGACCCATGTGACAATCTCTGAAAGCGCCCCACTGTTAAAGAATCAAAGGCATTTAGAAGAAACACAAAACTATCACAGCACAATGTAATGTAAAAGAAGAGAGAAAAACTAGACGAACTAGCAGAATATTAAAACTCCCCTTTACTTTATATCAATTTTAAACAACTATTTTTAACATATTGATTTTAAAGAGTCACCAGGTTATAAGCCTTTATCGATTCACTGTCTTGGCTAGCTCTCACCTCACTCACTGCCCACTAAAAGAATAGTGCCAACTTCCGGCGGAGGAATTTGTGAGAAGTCACGTTTGCCTCTTCTTTCTGTCTTTGGGCCAGCCTACTGAAAGACATCTGCTGTCTTTAGGCTGTAAAGTCCATAGGCTTTAGTGGTCTATGCTGGTCCAGCTCTGCTCATGACTACAGGCATGGGACTAAACGATGGTTAGACAAAGGAAAGGTCACATGGTTACCACAGCACATTATCAGTTGGGAGAGGATTACAGTGATTTTTATCTTCATCTGTTCGACTTCCATGTTTCTCTCTTTGTTCTGATGTTTAGTGAGGACTAGAATAAGCCAGACCCAGGAGTAGCATAGTACTACAGAAGTCACAGTGTCATGGGAGAATCTTGGGGGAAGGAATGCCTCTTCCCAAGTCCTTGCACTCATTCCTACAATGGTGGAAGGTGGTGAAGGTGGATCATGCTTTGGTGGGGAACAATGACTACCACATATGCACAGGTCACTGACCTCCAAGGATATCAAGGACATGTTTCACAATTATGAAAGCAATGCTGGTCCAGGCTCAGGTAGCTGTGAGGATAGAGGTGTGGCAGATCCCAAGACTGCCATGTTTTCAGTATGTCTGAAAACAAAATGGTTACCTGCAGGAAACCTACAAGGGGAAGCCAGAAGACTTTGAAGTGTCACGTGTAGGAAGCAGGTGATGCATGTTACGCTGATGTTTTCTGACGAGGCACTTGAATCATGCAGTTTGTAAAGAAAACTAGGTGACATTAAGTTTAGATCTCATGAAGGGGAAACCACCTACATCCAGATGAAGATCGATGGGCCCAGAAGTCCAAGTTGGGGAAGTTCTGTATCTTGAAACTAAATTTAGCAGATGTCATTGCAGAGGCAACAGAAAGAGTGGCGCCTGCTGCATAGGGAGGGGCAGGCTCACCACATGGTTCTCATCACAGCACATCTGGCTCTCTCACACATGATGATTGGTGACATGAATACTTTTCCTTCATTCAGTGCCATATTTTCATTTTCAAATTCAAGCTGTTTGTTTGGGACTGCATTCTTGCGTAGCAGTTCTTTGGTACAAACACCTACATCCCCTGCCCGTCCTAGGTCTTTGTGAATTATATCTTAAATGCTATCATAGACAGGATTGCTTAAACTTCCATATCTTACAGTTCAGTCTCATGAGAAACATTTTCTTTTATTATACCTTAATCATATTTCCATTGTTTTGATTTAGTTCATACTCCCATTCTGGGAGTGGTTTGAAATATAGCCACCAAACTATTTTCATTCATTGTTAATTTCCTGGGCTAATTTGATTTGGAGAAACTGAGAATTCCAGGTCTAATCCTCTTAAACCTTTGGGATCTGAAATCATTCCATTAGGATCATTTCCTACTCTGGTTCCATTTGATGATATACTTTCTACAGAGTAGGGACTCTGGGCACTTGTATTATTACAATCAACTATTATTTTATGGGTCTGAAAAACTGAACTCTTGGAGTTTATACAACTAATACACTGTAGCAGGATATCTTGGGGCCACTTTGCTGGATTTCGGTACAACACAAGTGGGCAGTTTCTCATGTCTCTCTCAAATCCTGGGGCTTCTCTGCTTCAGAACTCTAAGGCAGCGGTTCTCAAGCTTCCTAGGGCTGCAACCTTTAACCCAGCTCCTCACGGTGACCTCAGCCACAACATTATTTTTGTTGCTCTTTCATAACTGTAATTTTGCTAGTGTTATGAATTATAATGTAAATATCTGTTTTCTGAAGGTCTTAGGTGACCCCTATGAAAGAATCTTTAGATAACCTGCCCCCCCCCCACACACACACATATACAAAGGGATCTCCATCCACAGGTTGAGAACCACTCTTCTAAGTCCTCAGAAGACTCAGCCCTCGCACCAAAACAAAAAGAGTGCTCTCAAGCTCTAAGGAACAGAAGTCAGTAGGTAAGCAGCCCCCCTCCTGCTTCAGAGAGCAGGAACATTCATTCAGCAACACCCCCACACACACCCAAAGCCCAGCTCACACTGAAGCCCAGCTCTATAAACGATTTTATTCCTCCCTCCCCCACTTTACTTGTTCACTTGCTCCTTTCTTTCTTTAGCTTCTAGAGCTTTCTAAGTCATTTTTCTTCTCAAACGTGAAACAACCCCCCACACCACCCCTCACTGCTTGTTCACAACTCAACTCACCTCTCGGCTCAGCTCCTGTAGAAAGCCTTATAAGGCACAAAACAAAAAGTACACGAGTCCTCATAATGGGAGAGGGTTAGAGGATCCCCTCTTTTTTTTTTTTTATTCGATATAATTTATTTACAATTCAAATGATTTCCCCTTTTCTAGCCCCCCCACTCCCCGAAAGTCCCGCAAACCCCCTTCTCATCCCCTGTCCTCCCACCCACCCCTTCCCACTTCCCCGTTCTGGTTTTGCTGAATACTGTTTCACTGAGTCTTTACAGAACCAGGGGCCACTCCTCCTTTCTTCTTGTACCTCATTTGATGTGTGGATTATGTTTTGGGTATTCCAGTTTTCTAGGTTAATATCCACTTATTAGTGAGTGCATACCATGATTCACCTTTTGAGTCTGGGTTACCTCACTTAGTATGATATTCTCTAGCTCCATCCATTTGCCTAAGAATTTCATAAATTCATTGTTTCTAATGGCTGAATAGTACTCCATTGTGTAGATATACCACATTTTTTGCATCCACTCTTCTGTTGAGGGATACCTGGGTTCTTTCCAGCATCTGGCAATTACAAATAGGGCTGCTATGAACATAGTAGAGCATGTATCCTTATTACATGGTGGGGAATCCTCTGGGTATATGCCCAGGAGTGGTATAGCAGGATCTTCTGGAAGTAAGGTACCCAGTTTTCGGAGGAACCGCCAGACTGATTTCCAGAGTGGTTGTACCAATTTGCAACCCCACCAGCAGTGGAGGAGTGTTCCTCTTTCTCCACACCCTCTCCAACACCTGCTGTCTCCTGAATTTTTAATCTTAGCCATTCTGACTGGTGTAAGATGAAATCTTAGGGTTGTTTTGATTTGCATTTCCCTAATGACTAATGAAGTTGAGCATTTTTTAAGATGTTTCTCCGCCATCCGAAGTTCTTCAGGTGAGAATTCTTTGTTTAACTCTGTACCCCATTTTTTAATAGGGTTGTTTGGTTTTCTGGAGTCTAACTTCTTGAGTTCTTTATATATATTGGATATTAGCCCTCTATCTGATGTAGGATTGGTGAAGATCTTTTCCCAATTTGTTGGTTGCCGATTTGTCCTCTTGATGGTGTCCTTTGCCTTACAGAAACTTTGTAATTTTATGAGGTCCCATTTGTCAATTCTTGCTCTTAGAGCATACGCTATTGGTGTTCTGTTCAGAAACTTTCTCCCTGTACCGATGTCCTCAAGGGTCTTCCCCAATTTCTTTTCTATTAGCTTCAGAGTGTCTGGCTTTATGTGGAGGTCCTTGATCCATTTGGATTTGAGCTTAGTACAAGGAGACAAGGATGGATCAATTCGCATTCTTCTGCATGCTGACCTCCAGTTGAACCAGCACCATTTGTTGAAAAGGCTATCTTTTTTCCATTGAATGTTTTCAGCCTCTTTGTCGAGGATCAAGTGGCCATAGGTGTGTGGGTTCATTTTTGGATCTTCAATCCTGTTCCATTGATCCTCCTGCCTGTCACTGTACCAATACCATGCAGTTTTTAACACTATTGCTCTGTAGTATTGCTTGAGGTCAGGGATACTGATTCCCCCAGATTTTCTTTTGTTGCTAAGAATAGTTTTAGCTATCCTGGGTTTTTTGTTGTTCCAGATGAATTTGATAATTGCTCTTTCTAACTCTGTGAAGAATTGAGTTGGGATTTTGATGGGTATTGCATTGAATCTGTATAGTACTTTAGGCAAAATGGCCATTTTAACTATATTGATTCTACCGATCCATGAGCATGGGAGGTTTTCCCATTTTTTGAGGTCTTCTTCCATTTCCTTCTTCAGAGTCTTGAAGTTCTTGTCATACAGATCTTTCACATGTTTGGTAAGAGTCACCCCAAGATACTTTATACTGTTTGTGGCTATTGTGAAGGGGGTCATTTCCCTAATTTCTTTCTCAGCCTGCTTATCCTTTGAGTATAGGAAGGCCACTGATTTGCTTGAGTTGATTTTATAACCTGCCACTTTGCTGAAGTTGTTTATCAGCTGTAGGAGCTCTCTAGTGGAGTTCTTTGGGTCACTTAGGTAGACGATCATGTCGTCTGCAAATAATGATAGTTTGACTTCTTCCTTTCCAATTTGTATCCCTTTGACCTCCTTATGTTGTCGAATTGCCCGAGCTAGTACCTCAAGTACAATATTGAAAAGATAAGGAGAAAGGGGGCAGCCTTGTCTGGTCCCTGATTTCAGTGGGATTGCTTCAAGTTTCTCTCCATTTAGTTTGATGCTGGCTACCGGTTTGCTGTATATTGCTTTTACTATGTTTAGGTATGGGCCTTGAATTCCTGTTCTCTCCAAGACTTTAAGCATGAAGGGATGCTGAATTTTGTCAAATGCTTTTTCAGCATCCAATGAAATGACCATGTGGTTTTGTTCTTTGAGTTTGTTTATGTAGTGGATTGTATTGATGGATTTCCGTATATTGAACCAACCCTGCATTCCCGGGATAAAGCCTACTTGATCATGGTGGATGATCGTTTTGATGTGTTCTTGGATTCGGTTGGCAAGAATTTTATTGAGTATTTTTGCATCGATGTTCATAAGGGAAATTGGTCTGAAGTTCTCTTTCTTTGTTGGATCTTTGTGTGGCTTTGGTGTCAGCGTAATTGTGGCTTCGTAGAAGGAATTGGGTAGTGTTCCTTCTGTTTCTATTTTGTGGAATAGTTTGAAGAGTATTGGTGTTAACTCTTCTTTGAAGGTCTGGTAGAATTCTGCACTGAAGCCATCTGGTCCTGTGCTTTTTTTGGTTGGAAGACTTTCTATGACTCCTTCTATTTCTTTAGGCATTATGGGACTGTTTAGATGGTCTAGTTGGTCCTGATTTAATTTTGGTATTTGGTATCTGTCAAGGAAATTGTCCATTTCCTCCAGATTCTCCAGTTGTGTTGAGTATAGGCTCTTGTAGTAGGATCTGATGATTTTTTGGATTTCCTCAGTTTCCGTTGTTATATCTCCCTTTTCATTTCTAAGTTTGTTAATTTGGATACTTTCTCTGTGCCCTTTGGTCATTCTGGCTAAGGGTTTATCTATCTTGTTGATTTTCTCAAAGAACCAGCTCCTGGTATTGTTGATTTTTTGTATGGTTCTCTTTGTTTCTACTTGATTGATTTCGGCCCTGAGTTTGATGATTTCCTGCCTTCTACTCCTCCTGGGCGAAATAGCTTCTTTTTGTTCTAAGGCTTTCAGGTGTGTCATTAAGCTGGTAATGTATGCTCTCTCCATTTTCTTTTTGGAGGCACTCAGGGCTATGAGTTTTAGAGGATCCCCTCTTAAGGCAAGGTACACTACTAGAGGATGTCTGTTCCCTCCATGTTCTCCCTTGACCCTTAGTGCAGCTAATGGAGTTTGGGGCCGCCAGTTCAGCAATGGACTACTTAGGACTGGCATTATTGATTTATAGCTAGAAACCTTACGCACCCCCAGTGAATTCGGAGGAGAATGTAACAGTCTTGGTGGGCCTGGATGAGCAGCATGGTAAGAGAAACTGGTTTCTGTTAAGACCCACGAAAGAGTGCTCCCTTTCTGCAGCCCCTCCACATGGAAGCTCCAACATTCTCCATGAAAATATCCTCTTGCTAAGAAGCAAGCGGCCATAATCTGCATGACCCGAGATCATTTCCTCGTGTGGCTCACTTATTTAACACATTAAAGCCACTCATAAGCCCAGGGTTATTAGAAGTCAACTATACTGCTGCAAACAAAACGTCCACACAGCACAATACAGAGCTCCTGCAAGCTGCCAAGGAGAAAATGCCTCGTGGCCTCTAGATATTAATTAATAATGAAAGCTACAATCCCAGGCTGTACCCAAGACTATGAAATCCCTTCAGATTCGAGACCTTTTCTTTTAAAGTTTCTCAGATCATGCACCAATAACAGACTTTGGAAGAATCAATAAATTGCACACATACCCCTTCTGTACTCGAATATAGAATCTAGAAATCAGGCAGATGGAGAATAAATTATTTTTATTGCTGGGCTACAGTGATAACTGACTGGTAAAGTGCTTGCCCCACAAAGATGAGGACCTGAGTTTTACTCTACAGCAGCCCAACACACACACACACACACACACACACACACAGGCATACACACATATATACACACACATACATACACACAAATACACACACAGGCATACACACATATACACACACACATACATACACATAAACACACACACACACACACACACACACACACCAGGACCTAAGACTTCAAGTGCTTGAGCCTCTGGGCAGCATTTCTCATTCCAGTCAGTAGGGAATAGTAACACACCTCATGTAAATAGAAGGAATACTCTTTCTTAACAGTCTCACCCTGTGCGCACCAAGCACAGAACCTCAGGAACCCCTTTACCTCAGTCACCTGCTTGGACAGAGCTCAGCCCACATGTCATGAGCCATTGGTCTAGCTATGGAGCCTTACTATTGGCCCAGGTGATGGACTGGGCCAAAGGATACGGCAAAGGACCTTCCTTCCCATGCAGAGACTCTAGGAGGACAGGAACAAGGGGACCCAGCTGGTCTGTACATAGCTGAATTTCTGCAAGGTACATGATTCTGTAACACTTCCTTCCATCCCCACTTCTGAAACATCTCAGCACCACTCTGGGACACTGTGAGTCAGCTCCTCCCTCCTCTATTCCTACCTCTTCCCCTATCCAGGCTAAGAGCAGTATGGTGCCCCCAAGTATGGCCTTCCTCCACTACAGCTCACTACAACTTCTTGGCTGCTGTTATGGTGTTAGGTCAGGCCCTCATCCTCTGCCACAGGTAACAACCAATACAACTCTCCAGTCCTCAGTTGCCCTGTCCCTAAACAAACTTGCTTTGAACCACTACCTTCTACACCCTTTTATGCCATATTCCCCAAGGAACCCAAGAATCTCACATTTCTAGCATCAGATCTGTGTATACCGACATAAAAACAATTGACTTAAACTTTTTGGCCTCCAACTAAAGACAACACAGTGCATCAAAGGCCAGGCAATTTTAAAAACAGACCTTTCTGAATTGGAAAATGCATGTCTTGGCTGCCAGGAGGCCAAGGAAGAAATGAAAGCCAAAGGAGCATCCTGGATTGCTTAAGGAAAATACAGCTAAAATCACATTTGCACAGCAATTAACCTCACCTCAGAGGCCTGCCCTATGGCCAGGTCTTAGGCAAACTTCCCTTGCCACATTCCAGCAAGATGTGTGGGAGAATAAATTACCTGGGAAAGGAGTCCAATAAAAACAGTTGGAGTCTGTTGAAAAAAACACTCAGGTCAGTCAATATTGGACCTGAATTTCAAGAACAGCTTACTGATCACATCTGATGCTATTCCACTTCTTTCTCATGTCCACCACATCTGAGAACTGTCCTGTAGACATTACCTGTGTGTCCCCAAATGCAGAGGAATTCAGTTCTGTCATTAAAGGGAGCCAGGACAGGGACAGAGGCAAAGGGCAAAGCATTCTGACATCTGCCTCTCTCTGCAGCAAAGACTTGAGAATCTTTAAGGGCAGCATTCAGGGTAAAATAAGCCTTGTGAGGGCCGGAGAAAACTCTGGGTCTGAGTGTACCTGCAGTAGCACTCTGGGACTGTAAACCAGAACAAACTGCTGCCTTAATGATGGCAACTTTGCTTAACCTTGAACCACAGCATTGTGATGACAGGTCTTTGAGATTCCACAGCTGTGCACGGGGTTAATCCTCAGGCAAGCCAGCTCCCAGAATCCCATGGAGTCTCAGAACAGGTTCCTGAAGTACAAGAATAACAGTGCCACACCACCTGGGATTCCAAGTCCTTACTCTGGTAAGACCCACTGATTCCAAATCCACATTTTAACAAGACCCCTGGAGATTAACTCACTCCTAACTCCCAGGGCTGTGACAGAGAGATGGGGAAGGAAAAGAGCAGAGAGAAGATAAAAACAAAAGCCACACACAGAGAGCTTCGGGAAGTGCAAGCAGGGCAGGCAGAGCAGGCCTGGTGAGGTCATGAAACTCATTCTGAGGAGAGGTCACATCTGAATAATCTCCATCTTTGATTCAAAGAATTCCCACTTCTTTGTGTGAATTTTATATGCTAGGATTTCTAGACCATGACCAAAATATTCTTCTGAGCTCCAGGAAAGCATTTCCAAATAGAAGCCAATGAAGAACTAGCCAATCTGAGAATACTGAAGAGTTGAACAAACTAGAGATCATATTCCGACCTTAGGAGGCTGCTCTGGCCACCTTCTCGTCAGCACCTCGGGCTACTCACCCAGATTCTCCACTGTCTGCCTCCAGGTGTCCCATCCCTGATTCCTTTCCAGCTGAGCTGAGGACCACACCGAGCACCGTCAAAGTACAACATTTAATCCTAATTAATAATAAACGAACTTGGCTAGGAACATGTTTCTCAATAAGAGCAGAGCACTCTTTGAAAAAGCTCCTGACAGTTACCCTGTGTGAGCCTAGGGGTGGTGAGCAGTTTTAGGGAAGCCGACCCACATGCTTTTTTTTTTTTTTTTTTTGATCTCCTCTATCTAAAGCAACCCTGATATCCTCTTGTGACATAAACCAAGGGAGCCTTTGTTCCCTGTCATTCTGGGTAACGATTCTGAGTAGCCCTGCGGACAAACTGGGCCTCCAGTTTGTGAAGTCAAGATGCACAGTCAATTCTAGGAAGAGCTTGAGGGAGGGTCCCACAGAAGAAAAGCTTGACATTGGTGATCCTCGTGTGTGCTTTGCCCGACCCAACCATCTTACAGAGGAGCACATCGTGTCTCAGAGTGGAGAGGAGCCACCACAGCCCAGTGCCACAAAGAAGTAAATGAGAAAACAAAATTATATGTGACGGTTTATTTTATTCCTTGGAATCGTGTTTCCTTATTTTTTTTTCATAAGAAAATATATGTATTTGTATTGGCTTGAATGAGAATGGCCCCCATAGGTTCCTACATTTGAAAGCTTGGTCCCTAGTTGGTGGAACTGTTTTGAGAATTAGGAGGTGTGGTCTTGCTGGAGGAGGAGGTGTGTCACTGAAGGTGGATGTGAGCCAGGCCCAGACCCCCCACCACACCCTCTTCTCTGTCCGCTTTCCTGCCTGCCTCCCACTTGTGAGCTCTCAGCTACTGCTCCAGCGCCATGCCTGCCTGCCTGCTCCCTTGCTCCCTGCGATGATGATCAAGGACTCACTCTCCTAAATATAAGCAAGCTCCCAATTAAACGCTTTCCTTTATAAGCTGCCTTGTTATGTATCTCTTCACAACAAGAGAAAACTAAATAAGACAGTCTCATGGGGCCTGGGGAGACAGCTTAGTAGATAAAGAGCGCATGCTGGAAAGCAGGGGCCCTGAGTTAGAATCTCAGCATCCCTGCAAAAATATAGGCATGGCTACACGTGCTTTAGCTCCATCACAGGACCAGGGAGAAAGGCATACCTCAAGAGCCAGCATAACCATAGGAACATGCTTCTGGATGATTAAGAGATACTGTCTTAAGAAAATAAGGTAGGGGGTAGATAAAGGAAGACTCAACATTCTACTCTGGTTTCCTCAGGCACGCACGGCCACACACTCACATGCACGCACATGTGCACCCTGCACACAACACACACTTGCACAAGCGAAAGGAACATATGTGTTACTTTAAAGATGCGATGCTAAATATTCCTGGGAAAACGCACAGGCATTTGCTCCAGAAACCTTAGAAGTGAGCGCTCTTCCATCTCCATTATCCTTCCGCATTGAGGAAATCATTTAACCTTTCTAAGCTCCACTGTCCTCAATTTATAGTTTCTATTTTAATAACTGCTGCCTTCTCAAGTTCACAGATGTTTTGTGAGGCTCAAATAAGATAATGAGTAGTTAGTCCTACAATTCAAAATAACTAAGGACAAAAAAAAAATTGACAGCCTGCTTTCATAAAGCCTGCTCATGACCTCAGTGCTTCTGAGAGCTGGCCTGCTTGCTGTATAAAGGGAGAGCTGTCATCATGGAGCTGAGAGACCAGGGCCTTTGGAGCCAGGCACCTTGAAATGAACCCAATTGTAGTCATTGTCCTTGGTTTGAGTTTAGGCAAATCACTTCATCATTCCTAGCGCCGGTTTCTTTGTCTCTAACATAAAGATTATATTCATGAAGAGCGAGGGAGCAAGTAAGGATAAATGCACAGGCCTTGCCTGGCCCTTAGGAGGCTGTGATGGCTTGTATATGCTCAGCCTAGGGAGTGGCACTATTAGAAGGTGTGGCCCTGTTGGAATAGGTGTGTCACTGTGATTGTGGGCTTCAAGACTCATCCTAGCTGCCTGGAAGCCAGGCTTCTCCTAGCAGCCTTCAGAAGAAGATGTAGAACTCTCAGCTGCTCCTACACCATGTCTGCCTGGATGTGACCATGTTCCCACCTTGATGGTAATGGACTGAACCTCTGAATCTGTAAGCCAGCACCAATTAAATGTTGTCCTTTATAAGACTTGCCTTGGTCATGGTGTCTGTTTATAGGAATAAACAGACTTTGTTAACCTAGACAAAGACCTTCCTGCTAGTGCAATCATAAAGTAAGAGTGAAACCATCTATTTTCCTATTGAAAGAATATGTGACTTAGATGTGCCTTACATCTGGAATTCAGCTGAATTTTCTCCATTATACACTCACTGAGCTGGGTGTGGTGATGCCTCACAGATCTCTGTGAGTTCAAGGCCAGCCTGGTCTACAGACAGAATTCTAGGGCTACGTGAAGAAACCCTGTCTCAAAAACCACTCACTGGTCAGGAGAAGGCAGAGGGCCTCCTGCTGCCTCTGCCTGGATGGTCAGCTATAAGATCAAGAACCATGCCCAGTAGCTTTTGAGATGTCTGCCTATGTTATGAGAGCATGTTTGCTTGACCCTTAGGACTTACAAAGTAGAGAAACCCAGGAGGATGCAAGCTATTCATAGACATCTTGCTGCTTCACTGTCTACATAGCATAGGTGGGAAAGAGGCTTAGATTATAGTGCTTGCCAATAGGCACGAGAGGCCAAAGAGATTTTATAAACACCAAAATATTAGTGATGATTACAATGAACAAAGCTTCAAATAGTGACAGAACACAGCCCTCAAGAGAAGGCTGGCATTAGCGGTCAGTATAAGGGACGGAGGCATGGCAGATGTGGTTTAAGGGGAAGAAGACAGGTACCTGCCCACTCTGTTGTAATGGGAATATCAGCCCTTCACTGTGCAGCCTGGGAAGCATGAGTCACCAAGCAGACATGCCAAGGCTGAAAGGGTGATGTATCACCTCGTGAAGAACTGACTAAGAAGAGCATTTGGGATTTTCCAGGGAGGACTTGGGGATTGGCACGGTGGTAGCAGCTGACACCTGGGGTGGTAGAGACAAAGGAGAATGCTCAGAAGCCTACCTGTGGGCCCTGGGATGTGAACTCCTAAAGCTCACAGCTAGTCAGATTCCAGACACAGATTGAACTTGGTTATTGCTATGGCTTAGATCAGAAAGAGTTCGTCAAACTCACACATTGAAGGCATGGTCCCCAACTGATATCACTATTAAGAGGTGATTGTATAAGGGCACTAATGTCAAAGAATGATTGATTTGTTGATGAATTTATAGCTGAATAGGCTACCAGAAAGTGAGGCATAACTAGAAGTCGGTAGGTCACTAGATGCATGACTGAAGGGGGCATCTTGTCCCTGGAAACCCCCATTCTTCTCTTTTCCACTTTCTTGGGCTACTAGGCCCTTCTGCTGTAATGTTTCTGGCTTGCTACAGACCAAAAATTAATGGAATCAGTCGACCTGAACTGAAACCAGGAACCTAAATAAACATGTACTTTAAGTTGATTTGTTTGGACATTTCATCCTAGGAGTAAAAAGTATGTTACACAATTATTAAATTTCCTCAAAGATGGGGGAACAGTCATTCTTTGAAGCCTTCTCTTCTTATTCTCCCCTACAAGAAGTCTCATTTATAATTTGAATTGCATACACTCAAGCAAAGTACACTGCAAAAGTAAGCCAGGTTTATTGCTGTTATTATGACTAATGGAACTCCAAAGACCCCTTACAACGAACAAAGGACAAAACATTTTTAGAGGCATGAAGAACTTGGAAATCCATCCTAATGAATAAAATGTCATTTACCATCTTGGCTTTTTTTTCTGATCTTTAGAGGTTTCATAATCTTTCCTGGCATTTCAGTAAAGCCAAGGAACCATACTCTTTTTAAAGCTAATTGCCTGGAAAAAAATTCCTCCTCTCTCCAGTGCAGAATAAAAGTGGCTGGCTGTCTAGCAATGACAGAGCCCTAAATATGAGCCACCGCAGACAGGATGGGGACTAATTTGAATCCACCACCACTTCTACTTTGATTTTCAGATGAAAGCTCCTAAACCCAAGGTCACAGCATTTACTGGTATCTTATCTCTGTATGGGTTCCATGTCTGTCATGTATACTAATGGTTACCCAATAACAATCTTCTTCTAGTCCTATAGAGCTAGATTTTCTAAGATGGCTGGAGCTGGGAAACCATTGTTCTCTGTCTTTGAGGAGACAGAAGAGTAACAGATAATGAATGAGAGTTGTCTGTCAGTTGGACACAACCCAGGTCTCCTCTTTGGGAAGTATTGATAACTAAAAAATAAGAAGACCTAAACCTAGCTTCAGTTTTCTTGATCATGGGTACCACCATCTGTCTCCAAGAAAATGGAGTGGAGTGTTGTTTGGTTTAGCTTGGTTTTTAAACTGACTGCATGGTGAATAAAAAGTAACATGAGCTAATAATGTCAAGAAAAGAGGAGTGAATTCAAAGCAAGGGCAGATCGAAGATGTGTGGGCTATTTAAGCAGAATACTAAAACTCTATGTAAGGTCCACAGAGAGCAGGGGCAGCATAGAGTCAGTCAGAAAGCACACATCCTTGGCTTGTGAAACACATAAGAATCATGGCCCCTGGTCAAAACTTGTGTTTGAAACAAGCATCTCAGCATGGAGACCTTTGCTATGGCAAACCCTTCTGCCCATGTATGCCACTGCCCCAACCCACTGTGCTCACTCACTCTACCCATCCCTTCAAAGCATACTACATATCACTTCAACCAGGAAACCCGGCTTCTTCCTTACCATCCCTCCGGTCTCCTCACGCTGATTTTTGTTACACCACTACAAGGCCCACCTTGGTAGTGATGATCCATCTGCTTATCTTTCTTCTGCATCACACTATGAACTCCTGGAGGACATGGAGTTTGCCCATATTTATTATGTATCCCAGTGTCTGTTACACTTAGCATGGCCACGTGTAAGGGAAGAAGAGAGCGAGGGAAGGACGCTTCAGCGGTCTAGGTGCTCAGCCCTTACACAGATGTCTCCACTGAACTTACACAATGATTTTGCAAGTGAAACATGCGGTAAACATCCCTCCCCCCTCCAGGTCAAGGGCAGAAAGTCAGCAGAGTGTCAGTCAAGTCTCTCTCCCTCAGCTAGGGAGACAGGCCGTGAACAGCTTGCAAGCATTCCTTGCCTTCAGTGCTGGGGGGATTTGGCCATGGGGCTCTTAACGAGATCAAGCTGAATCGCACAGTTTCATCCTGTCAAAATGCATTGGAAATCTTTCTTGGGTGATTTATCATGGAAATACACATGGCACGGGGAAGGGGAAGGGGAAGGCAGGGGGATTAGAGGAAGCACAGAAAGCCACTCAGCCTGCAGTGCTCTGCTGGCACCATGCCCACGGCGGCCACTGCAGCTGATGGACAAGCCTAGGCTGACACTAGACAGATGGGCTCCTGTGAGAAGGCCACCTCCCGAAAATAAATAATCAAGGCCACTTCAAGAAAAGTGTTAACACGCAGCAGCCACAGCCAATAAATCCTGGACAAGTAGGTTCCAGTGAGGGGAATGGATTCATTCCAGCCACCACCATTACTTCCCAGCCAGATCAGCTAAAACATGGAGTAGCTCAGATCTGTACCACCTCCCCCCACCCCAAGTCAATAGCAAACCAGCACTAATTTAAAGTAACAGCGTCCACAGTTACCTGAAGCTGCAGCAACAGAGAGAATTGTATAAAACATAAACAACCAGGAATTTGAAACTATCACACTGAACCTTCCCACACCTGTATGTATTCCCTGCCTTTCTCTCAGCTGTGAGAGGCCAATCCTTAATGTTGTGGTGTATAGGCGCCACTGTAGCAAAGGGACTTCTTGTTAAAAGTCGCAGTAACAAATGTGGGCTCAAACACAAAGCAGCTGCCATTTGTCAATGCTGTTCTGTAAAAAGGTGCCAGCTTGCACTGCGGGGCCCTTGAGGGCAGAGACACCTCGTTCTAAGGCTGAGAGCCTGTTCTTGCTAGGCAGCATACTGAAAACAAAGATTAAGAGGCAAACTGCTCTGCTTCCAGACCCCTGCAATCTGTGGGGGACATAGAGAGAGCCACAAAGGAAAGGCCTGAAGAAAAGATGGTGGTGCATGTGTGTTGTACATGTTGTACATGTGTGTTGTACTTTGAAAGAAGCAAGCTTACTGTGTCCTAGGGCAGAGCATCTCTGGCTAAGGAAAGGATTCTGAGAAGACATGTGTCTGACTGTAGGTCTATATATGCAATAATCATCCAATAGATCTCTCCTTAGAACTATACAGTGTAAATGGTGTGTGTGTGTGTGTGTGTGTGTGTGTTCTGTATGTGTAGACATGGAGGAAAGAAGGAAAGAGGGAGGGACAGAGGGAAGGAAGGAAGGAAGGAAGAAAGGAAGGAAGGAAGGAAGGAAGGAAGGAAGGAAGGAAGGAAGGAAGGAAGGAAGGAAGGAAGGAAAGAAAGAAGGAAAGAAGGAAAGAAGGAAAGGAGAGAGTTGATGAGGGAGGATGGATGTCTCTCCAGAACTCATTGGTAGTAAAGGATGATCTTGACCTTAGCCCTCCTGCCTCCATCCCTGAGGGCTAAGGTCACAAGCATGCAGCAGCACACCCAGGTTATGTGGCTCTGAGGATGGAACCAAGACTTCATAGATGCCAGGCAAGGACTGTACCATCTGAGCTATATCCTCAGTCCACGGTGCCTATAGTTTTGAAAGTTACTTTTTAATAATAATTCTTAAAAGACAAAGAAAGTAAATACTGTTTCAAACCACAAATCTTATAGAGCTACAGTGTATTGCAGTTAGATTTCTGGGTTTGAGATCAAATGAGAAAATAAAGGAAATCATACTAAGAACTATTAAAAACCAAAACCCACTGACAGCAGAAATCATTGTCGCTGAGCTCACTGGACTGCAGTCACAAACACCCTGAACTGGGCAACTTAGAACTGTGCTTATCCTCCCAATATTCTGGGAACCACAAGTCAGAAACTGAGTCAGCAGCTTTGGTTCCTATTCCGCAGGTTCTAGAAGGAATCTGTCCTGGGCCTGGGCCTGGCTTCTGCCAATATCAGTGGTCCTGGGTATCTCCTGGCCAGTCTCTGTTTCTGGCTCCCTAGGTTCTCTCACAATGTGAGCCTTTGTGTTCAATTTCCCTCATCTCATAAGAACACCAAACCTTGCCTCATTCCTTAACCTGAACCCTGACTAAGGAACAGCATTAACAGTGATGGGGGCTATGAATTTAGCAGCAAACAAAAGTATCTTTTCTGGGTTTTTAGCTGAACAACAACAGGGGTGCCCACAGTTGTACACACCAAAGTGTGTGTGTGCATGTGTTCAGGAGTGTTGTGTCTGCATGTCACACATCCGAAATTGCTCCTTTACTGATGCTCTGTTTGCTCTCTCTGCAGAATCTTGGCCTCCTGGAACCGTGGGATTTCTGAAAAAACACATCCCTTGCTTATTACACTGTGATAGCTAAGAGGTGAATGGAGCACTGATAGTAATATATAATTTGTTTTTTTAATAAATGGCAGATGTGATAGAGCAATCATGTCTTACGAGGGAAAGACTAATTAGAGCAGGGACAAACATAGCATGGACCCAGTTTTAAGTTTTCATAACAGCAGATGTCACTGACACATCTGGGTGTTTGTTTAGCATTTGTCCCCCTGGTTCGGAACTGTGCCTTGAATAATGACAGATGAGGAAACTATGATTGGAACTAAAGTCATCCCAAAGTTTGATGTACAGCCAATCACCTCCCACTTGGCAAGGGCTCTAAGTAACTGCAGCAGTGAGGAGTCTGGCAGATTTTGCCCTTGAGGTTAAAATATTAAACAGAATGAAAACTAATCTCACTTCAGTGAAGTGTGGTAGGCACTTCAACATTGAATGTTTGAGCGACAACCTTGCACAGCATCTCCTTTTAAAATGATTTTATTAGAGTAATTAAACATGTAGAAAACGATGGCATCTTTCTGCTGTTGTACAAGAGCTCTTTCCTAGTCTCTCTTCATCTCTGGAGCTAAATAAATCTCTACATAGCCGTCGCTGCTATATACGTCACGCGTTAGCTCTATATATAGATCTGTAGATAGAATATTCACTGTGAACACAGGTCACGCTATATTCACAGGGAGGGGTATTTAAAAAAAAAACCTGTAAATTCTTTTAATAGTTCACACAGATAGCCATGGAAGTAAAAAGTCAGACGTACCCTTTAGGTCCCGTGGCTGCACATTTATTTCCTTAACCACTCAGCAAATCTTTACTGCGTATTCATGTCATACATACATACACACACACACACACACACACACACACACACAGAGGGAGAGAGAGAGACAGAGACAGAGACAGAGAGACAGAGACAGAGACACACACAGAGAAAGAGGGGCAGGGAGGCGGGGAGGGAGGGAGAGAGAGATCCACTAATGTGAGTTTAACACCAACAGCAAAAGAGAAAGGGTCTCTGTAGCATACCCTGCTGCTTCCAGCCATGCAGCAGATGACTCCCTTAATGCCAGCAGTATCCAGAAAAAGATGAAATATACCACATCCTTGCTCGGTTCCCACTATGACCCTTCATTCCCTTCATAAATCACCATTGCTCTATTTCTCCACTATCATTTTGTCACGCCTCATTCACCTTCCATATCTGCTTTAAGCCAGAAGCGGCCCTATACAGTGACGCTAAGGGAAATGGGAGGACAAGGGCCCACCAAGACCGAAAACCATCCAAAAGGGAGCATGAATGACATCAGTCCTTTCCAGGGATTCTTAACCCTGAAGCCCATCAACTTTCAAAGTATTTGTAAGAGAATTGTATCATTTCAATAGAAAAAAATCACATCTTTATTTTCAAATTAAAATTGCTTAGTATGTGAAATGTAAACAAGTAATGGCTGAAGTTAGAGCAATCTCTGCCATTGCCTACAGAATAAATCATAGATATTTTGTGCCACATCAAAGTGCTGCAGACACCTTCAAATCATGCCTATGCTCATTGGGACTGTTTTGCAATTGTGGGAGTTATCATGCAAATCACTAAACCGTATAATTTTAAAATCATACATAGTGATACATCACACATTTGATTTTTATTATTTTTATAATTAGACTTCAATATACAATTATAATTCATAATACCATATATCTTCCATGAACTCAATATATTCCAAAATGTTACAACTGCTTCACAAGGTTTCAGAGAGACCAGACAGTAGCATTACTGACAGAATGAGCTAGAGAAAAAGATGACTTCCAGTAAACAGAGCCTGTAGAGAAACCCCATCTCTGCTGCAGCTAAGGTGGGAAAATTAAAGCACTACTCTTGGTGCCAGCTGTCACTGAGGAATTTATAACTTGGGGCTGGAGAGATGGCTCAGCAGTTCAGAGCTCTTACTGTTCTTTCAGAGTTCAGTTCCCAGGAACCAAGCAGGGCAGCGCACAGCCCCTTGTAACTCCAGCTCCTGGGGTATCTGAAGACGTTCACCCACATGGGCAACAGCATCTTGTATACAAACCCATATAAAGGTACACATGAAAAAAAGAAAAAGGAAAAGAATTTATGACCTACAGTCATAGGTCTATTCCCTTAATGATTAATGAGTACAAAAAAAAAAAAAAAAAAAAAAAAACCTTAATGGGAGAAACAAGCCAAATGTGGCCTCTCTCACAATGCTCTGAAGTGAATGGTGCAAAGAACAAACACATCTTGTTTTTCTCTGCATGGAAGCATCCAAAACTCTCCCCGAAGATTTCTAACACATTACTTTTAAGTAATGAGCTCAAAATAAGCATTATTAAACAAATAGTATATCACAAACAAGAGTTAAAATAATAAATAAAAGTATTTTAATAATGGGCCCCCAAGACATTAAATACTTGTATTATCTGATTCAGAATCATAATAATTACAAAATATTTAAGGAAATTAAACAATGGGTTTAAAGGCTAGCAAGAGTTGGGCTACTAAAAATTAATAATTCATAATGAAGGAAACAAAACTTTTGGATATTTAAAGAAATACAACTTAGAAGCTAGGGGAATAGCTGCAGGTAACTGCTTGCTGCAGAAGCAGGAGGATCTGAGTTACACCACCAGTACTCACCCAGGCATAGCCACATTCAGCTGTGACACTAGCAAAGGAAGATGGAGAGAGGTGGATCATGGGAGCTCACAGACCTAGCCACTCAGTTAGCTCCAGGCTTAGTGAGGAAACATACCTCCAAAAATGAGGTGGAGTGTGATAGAGGAACACGTATGACATTGGCTTCTGTCCTCCAAATGCATGTGCACACACAAAAACATGTACATGTGCATATAGCACATACACATGCACACACATACACACACAAATACAATTTAAAATTTATATTATTGTAACTGGAATATAGATACAAACTAGACTCAATCTCTAAAGTTTGATTTTTTAAAATCTAATTAGACATGGATGAAAAGATAATTATGATATTAGGAAATATTTCTAAATAATGCATGAGTCAAAGATGAAACAGTTATGGAAATTAAAATACACTTAAATTAAGTAATATATCATGAAACTTGGGAATGTCAAAGTAATTATTTGAGGAAATCTATTATTTTGTTATGTTCAACAGAGAAGAAAAGGAACAAAAATTTAAGCTTAATATTTGGAAAAAATTAAAGCTGTACTTTTTTATGTTTTTCTTATTGAATATTTTCTTTATTTACATTTTAAATGTTATCCCCTACCAGAAATCCCCTATCCCATCCTCCCTCCCCGTGCTTCTATGAGGGTTTTCCTACACCCACCCTATACTCACCTCTCTGCCCTCGATTCCCCTACACTGGGGCACCCATCAAGCCTTCATAGGACCAAGGACCTCTCCTCCCATTGATGCTGACAAGGCATCCTCTGCTACAGATGCAGCTGGAGCCATGTGTACTCCTTGGTTGATGGCTTAGTCCCTTGGAGCTCTGGGATGGGTGGTCTGGTTGGTTGATATTGTTGTTCTTCCTTTGAGGTTGCAAACCCTTCAGCTCCTTCAGTCCTTTCTCTAACTCCTCCATTGGGAACTCCGTGCTCAATCCAATGGTTGGCTAGGAGCATCCACCTCTGTATTTGTAAGGCTCTGGCAAGGCCTCTCAGGAGACAGCCATATCAGGCTCCTTTCAGCAAGCATTTCTTGGCATCCACAATAATGTCAGGGTTTGATAACTATATATGGGATGAATCCCCAGGTGGGACAGTCTCTGGATGGCCTTTCCTTCAGTCTCTGCTCTATACTTTATCTCCATATTTGCTCCTGTAAGTATTTTGTTCCCCTTCTCAGAAGAACTGAAGTACCCACACTTTGGTCTTCCTTCTTATTGAACTTCATGTGGTCTGTGAATTGTATCTTGGGTATTTCGGGCTTCTGCACCAATAACCACATATCAGTGAGTGCATACCATGTGTGTTCTGTTGTGATTTGGTTAGCTCACTCAGGATGATATTTTCTAGTTCCATCTATTTGCCTAAGAATTTCTTGAATTCATCATTTGTAATAGCTGAGTCGTACTCCATTGTGTAAATATACCATATTTTCTGTATCCTCTGTTGAAGGACATCTGGGTTCTTTCCAGCTTCTGACTATTATAAATAAGGCAGCTATGAACATAGTGGAGCATGTGTCCTATTACATGTTGGAGCATTTTCTGGGTATATGCCTAGGAGTAGTATAGCTGAGTCCTCAGGTAGAACTATGTCCAATTTTCTGAGGAGTCACCAAACTGATTTCCAGAGTGGTTGTACCAGATTGCATTCCCACCAGCAATGTAGGAGTGTTCCTCTTTCTCTACATCCTTGTCAGCATCTGCTGTCACCCGAGTTTTTGATTTTAGCCATTCTGACTGGTATGAGGTGGAATTACAGGGTTGTTTTGATTTGAATTTCCTTGATAAATAAGGATGTCGAACACTTCTATAGGTGCTTCTTGACCATTCAATATTCCTCAGCTAAAAATTCTTTCTTTAGCTCTGTACCCCATTTGTAATAGGGTTATTTCATTCTCTGGAGTCTAATTTCTTGAGTTCTTTGTATATATGGGAAATAAGCCCACTATCTGATGTAGAATTGGTAAAGATCTTTTCCCAATCTGTTGGTGACCATTTTCTCCTACTGTCAGTGTCCTTTGCCTTACAGAAGCTTTGCAATTTTATTAGGTCCCATTTGTCAATGCTTGATCTTAGAGTATAAGCCATTGGTGTTCTGTTCAGGAAAATTTCCCCCGTGCCCATGTGTTCAAAGCTCCCCACTTTCTCCTCTATTACTTTTAGTGTATCTGGTTTTATGTGGAGGTCCTTGATCCACTTGGACTTGAGCTATGTGCAAGGAGATAAGAATGGGTCAATTTGCATTTCTCTACATGCTGACTGCCAGTTGAACCAGCACCATTTGTTGAAAATGCTGTCTTTTTTCCACTGGATGGTATTAGCTCCTTTGTCAAATATCAAGTGACCATGGGTGTATGGGTTCATGTCTGGGTCTTCAGTTATATTCCATTGATCTTCCTGCCTGTCTCTGTATCAATATCATACAATTTTTATCACTATTGCTCTGTAATACAGTTTGATATCAGGAATGGTGATTCCCCCAGAAGTTCTTTTATTGTTGAGAATAGTTTTCACTATCCTGGGTGTTTTGTTATTCCAGATATCTGTAAATTGTTCTTTCTAACTCTAAGAATTAATTTCAAATTTTGATGGGGATTGCATTGAATCTGCAGACTGCTTTTGGCAAGGTGGCACTTTTTAGTATATTAATCCTACAAATCCATGAGGATGGAAGCAAATACATCCAAAAGGAGTAGATAGCGGGAAATAACCAAACTCAGGGCTGAAATCAACCAAGTAGAAATAAAAAGAACTATACAAAGAATCAACAAAACCAGGAGCTGGTTCTTTGAGAAAATTAACAACATAGATAAACCCTTAGACAGAATAACAAGAGGGCTCAGAGACAGTATCCAAATTAACTAAATCAGAAATGAAAAGGGAGAAATAACAACAGAAATTGAGGAAATTCAAAAAGTCATCGGATTTTACTACAAAAGCCTGTACTCGACACAAATGGACAAATCTGGATGAAATGGACAATTTTCTAGACATATACCAAAAAACAAAGTTAAATCATACAGATCTGAGTCCAGACTCTGAAGTTAAATACTTAGAAACAATTAAAACCATGCAGTTTTTCTAGATGAGACTTTCCCCCACACCCTCATATTGCAAGCATGGTTCCCCACAACCTTAGCATTTGCAGGCAGAAGCAGGCAGAGCCCACTAGCCAATCCAGCTGCAACAGAGTGCACTGAATTCATTAAGTCTTGTCTAACTTATGGCACACAGATAAGTTAACGTGTACACACACACACACACACACACACACATACACCCTGCAGCCTTACCTCTTCCTTAGTTCTTCTGCTCCTCCACCCCACCCTGACCCTGCCACCCTGCTCCTGCTCTGACTGCTGGCAAACAGCAACCCATATTATGATATGTTTGGGATTGTTTTTAAAGATTTGTCTTAATTTGACTCCCAAAAGCCAAGCTTCCAGGTGAAGAATTGCCATGACATTGGGGGGCGGGGGAGAGAACAGACATGTAAGAATATGGGGACACTCTCCTGACTATATCTTGGGTAACAGAGATGAAATCTAGATTTTAAAAGGTGTTATATCAGGAATAGTGGAGGGGAATGTGTGCTAGCTGTGGAGAGGTTTTGAAGTACCCAATCATTGAGCTAGTCAAGGCATATCAAAATTAGCTGGTGTGTGTGTGTGTGTGTGTGTGTGTGTGTCTTTCATTTGAGAATCCAGAGAGTTCTGTCAGATGGTTAGGGACTCAATCATCCAATGGGAGGGAGCTCAAAGAGGATTAACTAACTCACCGCTACAACAATATGATGACCAACAGCCTTCAAAATGATCCTGTAAGGACATAAACAGTCACATTGAAAATATTTACACTAGAATCTTCTGCTAGCCCCTGCAACCTTGGGTCCATATGCCTGGTGGGGGATGGCAGTCCTTAATATACTGTAATATACATCTCCACACATCCCATACATATTCACTGAGCATTTCAGTCTGATAGGAGACAGGAGGCGGGTCTTCACAGAGCCCTGCAGCAATCTCATTGTGTAGTCCCTCTCCCCCAGTAGTATCAGTCCGTGGTAAGAGCCAAGCACTGATTAGACATACTCCAGAAGTGCTTAGCTACTCATTCTCTTAGCTTACTGAATGCTATAGCCATTCAGCATGGACTCCAGTACTAATGCCTTTAATATCAAATGGGAATGATACTGAGTTAAATACTTCCTGTGTTAAGAATAGTTTGCTGTTCAAAGTGGTTTGATGTGCATGAGAAAAAATTGGTAGAATGTTGTTTATACATTTTTAACAACATATTCTATTTTCTCTTATCCTTTGACTTTCAAATGGATGTTAATATAGTTAAAAGTAAGGGCACGTTAAGAAAGTATTATTTGGATGACATGACTTGTGTTATATGATGGTAAAACACTAACAGGTATTTGTCTTTCCTTGCTGTGTTTTTTTCTAGAATAATTTATAGCAAGCTGAGCTCATCTGAACGTGAATACAGAGGCCACTTCTGTGGGAAATATGATGTTATTGACCTATGATCAAAATCAGTGGTTAAGCCTAGTGTGTTGGTACATGCATTCTGGAGACTGAGGGAGGAAGATCACGAGTTTAAAGACAGCCTAGGGTATACAGTGGGCATCTGACTAGAAAAAGAATAATTGATGATGAGGCGTACTTGCTCTAACCATATGCTTTTCAATGGTGTTTTACACTTTTATATGCTTTCTTTTATTACCAAAGGTACATAAAGCTGAGGCCTCACTCAAACAAGGCCCCAGTTGACTCCAGGCTCAAAAATGGCAAATTGGGAACCTAAGCAATAAGTGGGAAATATTGCCAGTAAATTACAGTCACAGTGTAGATGATACTGGTTGAGTGCCATAGTCAAAGGTCAGGCTGGGAGCTCAGAAAACAAGTACATCCTGAGAAAGAAACAAATTGAAGATGGGAAGAGCCAGGAATGAAACTGGGGCATAAAGCCCTAAAGTTTTTTTTATCTATTCACAGAGCTGTGATTCTATGGCTTAAAAGTTTGGACTCTGGTCTTAAAGCATCCTAGCAGCTACTAGATCCTCTACACATTTTTAAAGGATCAACTAAGAGTTGAAATTTGTCAGAAAAATCTAAATGACTATTTGTAAAAGAATGAAAAATGAGCCCAGAAACTGAGTAATGTTAACCATGGTAAACAGTGGGGTTTCACTGAAGGGCAACCTTGGGTTTCATCAGCACTGTGATCCAAACACCCATGGACTAGCTACAAGCACCAGGGCTAATGACAAAGTTAAAATGAAATAAGTGAGCTAGTCAAGTCTACGGGCAGCAAACACTCAGTCTGAAATAGGTTAGGAGGAGAAATGTATATTGAGATACCTGTCTCATAGAATCCACACCAGATTTAATGACCACTCAAGTCAGTGACACATGTACCTCCAATTCCTCTCCCCCCCCCCTCGTCTGCTTCATCCCTCTGCTTCATGTGTGGATAGACATGAAAGATGAAGTTCAGCTGCAACCCAGAACTGTTCATTTTTAACCTCTTATCTTTTCAAACCAACTAGTCTCTGATCCCAGTTAAACTCGATAGAGAAAGTAGGAACTTTCTGAATTGGGTTATCATGGTTCCAAGCTTGGATCCGTCAGTTGAGGCTAGAATGGAGGATTGCTTTGATAGAACATGGGTCTGCAAGAAACACAGAGTTGAGAGTTGCAGTTCCCAGAAGAAAGAGACACTAACATGTGGCAGTAAGTGTCCATGACACAAAGTAAAATGGTTTCATGTCATACTCTATAAATGGGGCTTGCTCTGCTCTCTCTGTTCTCCCAGCAGACCCAATGCCTAGGCTTGTCCCTAGTCCCTAGCTCTGCAGCATAACACCAGCTGCAACCCTCTTCCCTTTCTTTTCATGTCTCCTGTGATCCTACAGTCTATTCTGTCCTGTTCTCCCTTCCCCCACTCATACCTGTATCCCAGCTTCAACACCATCATTTCGTATGAACATAGCACCCACGTGAATCAGGAAAACAGAAAACACACAGCCTAAACACACTCTAAAAATCCAGAGAAGGAACTGAAACCAAGGAACAAACATTTACCCAACAAAGGCAAATCCAGAAATCAGCACCTAGACCAATTGTCACTCCAAATCCAGATGCCTAGATGTCAGCTTGAGAACACAATAACAGTCAGGACAATATGTCTTCGCTAGAGACCAGCCAACCTAGCCATATGAGGCCTTGAATATTCTAATATAACTGAACCAAAAAGGAGGGAGGGAGGGAGGGAAGGAGGGAGGGGGGGAGGGAGAGAAAGAGGGAGGGAGGGAGAAAGAGAGAGAGAGAGAGAGAGAGAGAGAGAGAGAGAGAAGAGAGAGAGAGCTTAAAACCACCTATATGAAAATTATAGAGGCCCTAAAAGAAGAAATGAATAAACTCCTTAAAGGAAGCCAAAGAAAAACAAACAGTTGAGGTAAATGAATAAAACTGTCCAGATCCTGAATGTGGAAATAGAAGCAATAAGGAAAACACAAACTAATAGAATTCTGGGAAAAAAATTTAAGAATTTAATCAGGAACTACAGAGACAAGCTTTACCAACAGCATATAAGATGGAGAAGAGAATCTCAGGCATTGAAGATGAAAAATGGATACATAAGGTTAAAAAAAAATTAAATCTACAAATTCCTGACACAAAACATTAAGGAGGGCTGGAGAGGTTGCTCAGTGGTTAAGAGCACTGACTGCTCTTCTGAATGTCCTGAGTTCAAATCCCAGCAACTCACAACCATCCGTAAGGAGATGTGGCTCACAACCATCCGTAAGGAGATCTGATGCCCTCTTCTGAAGTGTATGAAGACAGTTACGGTGTACTGATATATAATAAATAAATAAATAAATAAATAAATAAATAAATCTTTTTTTAAAATTAAGGAAATCTAGGACACTGTGAAAAAAAACCTAATAATAATAGAAATAGATGAAGGAGAAGAATACCAGCTCAAAGACCCAGATACTATTTTCAACAATATCATAGAAGAAATTTTTCCTAACCAAAAGAATGAGATGTCTATAAAGGTACAAAAAGTACACATAGCACCAAAGAGACCAGAAAGTAAGGTCCCTCTGCCACATAATAATCAAAACACTAAATATACCAAACAAATGAAGAATATTAAAAGATCCAGGGGGATAGGCCAAATAACACATACATACAAAAGGAAACCTATTAGAATTACATGCCACTTCTCAATGGAGACTCTAAAATCCAGGAGGTATTAGACAAATGTGCTACAGACTCTAAGAAACCACAGATGCCAGACTAGACTATTATGCCCAGCAAAACTTTCAATTACCATAGATGGAGAAAATAAGATATTCCATAACAGAATCAAAAATAAGCAATATCTATCTACAAATCCAACTTATAGAAGGTGCTAGAAGTAAATTACCAACCTAAAGAGGCTAACTACACCCATGAAAATACATGAAATAAGTAATCTCACACCAGCAAAAACAAAATAAAAGAAACACACACAAGCACATACACACACATACACATACACACATGCCACCACCACCACCACCACCATCATCAACAACAACAACAATAACAAAATAACAGGAATCAACAGTCATTGGTCATTGATATCTTTCAATATCAATGTATCAATACATCCCACCACACTACCCCTAAAAGAAACAAACTAACAGATGGAATATGAAAACAGGATGGATCCTTCAGCTGCATTCATTAAACACATCTCAACATCAAGGATAGACGTTACCTCAGGATAAATGGTTTAAAACGATATTCTAAGTAAATGAGGCCAAGCTGGTGTAGTCACGTTAATATCTAAGAAATAGGTTTGAATTAGTCTAGAATAGAATAGTCCTAGAATTGAAAGAAACTGAATACACAACATATTCAAATTTATGGGAAACAGTGAAAGCAGGGCTAAAAGTAAAATTTATAGCACTAAGTGCCTATATAAAACACTGGAGAGATCTCCTATTAGCAACTTAACAGCATACCTGAACGCTCTAGAACAAAAAGAAGTAATTATACCCAAAAGGAGTAAATGGCAAGAAATAGTAAAACTGAGGGCTGAAATCAATAAAATTTAAACAAAGAGAACAATACAAAGAGTCAATGAAACAAAGAGTTGATCTTTTGAGAAAATCAACAAGATAGACAAGTCTTTATCCAAACTAACTAAAATAATTATCCAAATTAACTAAATCAGAAATGAAAAGGAGATCATATAAACAGACACACAGGATATCCAAAGAACCATAAGGATATACTTTAAAAATATGTATTCCAGCCAACTATTGAACTGATTACAGGGTCCCCAATGGAGGAGTTAGAGAAAGGACTGAAGGAGATGAAGGGGTTTGCAACCCCATAGGAAGATCAACAATATCAACCAACCAGAGCTACCAGGGTCTAAACCACCAACCAAAGAGTACACATAGAGGGACCCACGACTCCAGATGCAAATGTAGCAGAGGATGGCCCTGTCAGGCATCAATGGAAGAAGAGGCCCTTGGTCCCATGAAGGTTCGATGCCCCAGTATAGGGGAATGTGAGGGCAGGGAAGTGGCAGTGGGTGGGTGGGTGGGCGCACATCTTCATAGAAGCAGGAGGAAGGAGATGGGAAAGTGAGTTTCTGGGGGGAGGAATCAGGAAAGTGGATAGCATTTGAAATGTAAAAAAATAAAATATCCAATAAAAAAGAACATGAGACAGTTACATAAAGAAAATTAAATATGTATTTTACCAAATTGCAAAATCTAAAAGAAATGGATAATTTTCTCAATAGATACCACTTACCAAAGTTAAATCAAGATCAGATAAACCATTTAAATATACTTATAACCCCTAGTGAAACAGAAGTATCATTAAAGTTCTCCCAATCACAAAAAGCCCAGGACCAGACAGTTTTAGTACAAAATTCTACCAGACTTTCAAAGAAAAATTAATGCCAATTTTCCTCAAAGTTTTGTACAAAATAGAAAAATATAAGAAACATTGTTCAATTCATTGTATGAGACCACAATTATCCTGCTACCCAGACTACATAAAAATTTAACAAAGAAAAAAGAATTACAGATCATTTTACCTTATGAACATAGATATAAAAATAGTCAATAAAATACTTGCATCCAAATCTAAGAAAAACATCTAAAAGATCATACAACATGATCAAGTAGGCTTCATATAAGAGATTCAGCAATGGTTCAATATAATAAAATCAGTAAATGTAATCCACCATATAAACAAACTGAAAGAAAAAACACATGATTATCTCATTAGATGCAGAAAAGGTCTTTGATAAAATTCAACACTCCTCCGTGATAAAAAAAAGTCCTGGAGAGATTAGGGATACAAGGGACATACTCAAACACAGTAAAGACAACTTACAGCAGCCTATAGCCAACATAAAATTAAATTGAGAAAAAGTCAAACAAATTCTGCTAAAATCAAGAATAAGACACTCTCTCCATATGCATTTAATAAAATACTTGAAATTTTAGCAAGAGCAGTAAGACAACTAAAGATCAAATGGCTACAAATTGGAAAGGAAGTCGAAGTATAGTATAATTACTTGCAGGTGATATGATAGTATACATAAGTAACCCTAAAATTTCCACCAGGGAATTCCTACAGCTGATAAATACCTTTAGAAAATAGTTGGATACATGATTACTGAAAAAAAGTAGCCTTCCTATATATAAATGAAAAATGGACTGAGAATGATATCAAAGAAACATCTTTCACAATAGCCTCAAATAATACAAAACATCTTGTTGTAACTCTACACAACCAATTGAAAGACTTGTATGACAAAACCTCATGTTTTGAAAGAAGAAACTGAAGAAAATATCAGAAGGTAGAAAAATCTCCCACACTCTCCATTAAAATTTTAACATATTACTTTTTTGTTTTGTTTTGATTTTTTCAAGACAGGGTCTCTTTGTGTAATCATGGTTATCGTGAAACTCACTCGGTAGACCAGGATGGACTCAATCACAGAATCCATCTGCCTCTGTCTCCCAAGTGCTGGTATTAAAGGTGTGTGCAACATAAAGGTGTGTGGTTTCAACATAATTCTTTACAGATCTTGAAAGAACAATTATCAATTTCATAAGGAAAAACAAAGCAAACTAAGAATAAAATAAGATAGCTAAAACAATCCTGAACAGTAAAAGAACTGCTGGAGGTATCACCATTCCTGATTTCAAGTTGTATCACATACTAATAAAAAACCCTGCATGGTATTGACATAAAAACAGATATGTTGATCAATGTAATCAACGAAAAGATCCAGACATACCTCCACATACCTATGGACACTTGATGATTGATAAAGAAGCCAGAAAACACACACACATGCCAGACAAATAAGACAGTATCTTCAACTAATAGTGCTGGTCAAATTGAATGTCTGCATGTAAATGAATGCAAATTGAACCATATTTTACTCTTTACAAAACTCAAGTCCAGTTCCTCAGAAAACTGGGCATGGCACTTCCAGAGGATCCTGCAATACCACTCCTGGGCATATAACCAGAGGATTCCCCAGCATGTAATAAGGACACATGCTCCACTATGTTCATAGCAGCCCTATTTGTAGTAGCCAGAAGCTGGAAACATCCCAGGTGTCCCTCAACAGAGGAATGGATACAAAAAATGTGGTTTATTTACACAATGGAGTACTATTCAGCCATTAGAAACAATGAATTCATGAAATTTGTAGACAAATGGATGGAGCTGGAGAACATCATACTAAGTGAAGTAACCCAGTCTCAAAAGATCAATCATGGTATGCACTCACTGATAAGTGGATATTAACCTAGAAACTTGTAATACCCAAGAAATAATCCACATATTAAATGATGTCCAAAAAGAACGGAGGAGTGGCCCCTGGTTCTGGAAAGACTCAATGCAACAGTATAGGGGAATACCAGAATAGGGAAGTGGGAAAGAGTAGATGGAGGAACAGGGGGAGGGAAGAGGGCTTATGGGACTTGCAGGGAGTGGGGATCCAGAAAATGGGAAATCATTTGAAATGTAAATAAAGAATACATCGAATATAAAAAATTTAAAAAAACCTCAAGTCCAAGTGAATCAAAGATATCAACATAAAACTAGGTACACTGCACCTCATAGAAGAGAAAATAGAAATAGTCTTCAATGCATTGGCACAGGAGACAACTTCCTGACTAGAACATAAATAGGACAAACACCAAGATCAACAATTAATAAATGTGATCTCATGAAACTGGAAAGCTTCTGTAAGGCAAAAGACATAGTAAAGCAGACAAAGTAGCACCCTATATAATGAGGAAAGATTTTTCACAAATACCACATCCAATAAAGGACTAATATCTTCTATATAAAGAACGTATATAGAACTCAAGAATACATAAAGAACTCAAGGAATTAGATATCAACCAACCAAATAACCCAATTAAAAATGGGGTGCAGAACTAAACAGAGAATTTTCGATAGAGGAAACTCAAATAGCTGAGAAACACTTAAAGGTACATTCAAAATCCTTAGCCATCAGGGAAATGAAAATCAAAACTACTTTGAGATTCCATGTTATACCCATCAAAATGGAAATGACTAAGATCAATAACACAAGCAATAGCTCATCCTGGTGAGGATGTAGAATAAAGGGAAAGAAGACTCCTCCTGGCTGGGTCAGCACACAGATGGCCCACCAAGCAGCCCAGGGCCTGGGGGCAGTCCAGGGCCTGACCGTCTGAGACCCCTGCTATGTCCGCCTCGGGCTATGCCTGTTAGTTGGTTTGGTTTTGCCTGCTAGGTCTCTCTGGCTTCCTGTAGGCAAAATGGCGGCGGCGCGCGCCCGTGCGCCAGCCCGGGCAAACAACCTCCTGGCCAGGTTTGCACCCCGGTGGCCCCCCGATCAGCCCAGGGCCTGGGTGCAGGCCAACGCCCGTCGGGCTTAGACCCCTGTGATGTTGGTCTCGGGTTATATTTGCGTACCTCAGTCTGATTTCTCTGGCGACCGAGAACCAATATGGAGGCCTCGTAACTGACTGGTGGGAGGCAGAGTTCGAGTGGATGCAAAAATGTGGTATATCTACACAATGGAGTACTATTCAGCCATTAGAAACATGAAATTCTATCATTCATATCTAAGAATTCATGAAATTCTTAGATAAATGGATGGGGCTAGAGAACATCATACTAAGTGAGGTAACCCAGACTCAAAAGGTGAATCATGGTATGCACTCACTAATAAGTGGATATTAACCTAGAAAACTGGAATACCCAAAACATAATCCACACATCAAATGAGGTACAAGAAGAAAGGAGGATTGGCCCCTTGTTCTGGAAAGACTCAGTGAAACAGTATTCGGCAAAACCAGAACAGGGAAGTGGGAAGGGGTGGGTGGGAGGACAGGGGGAGATAAGGGGGCTTATGGGACTTTTGGGGAGTGGGGGGCTAGAAAAGGGGAAATCATTTGAAATGTAAATAAAAATATATCGAATAAAAAAAAAGAAGGCTCCTCCATTATTGGTGGAAATAAAAACTTGTATAGATGGAAATCAATATAGTGGTTTCTAAGAAAATTGAGATCAAACTCTAGACCCAACTATTACTACTCCTGTGCATAAACCCAAAAGACACTCCATCCTACCACAACACTTGCTTAACTATGTTCATAGCAGCTTTATTCATAATAGCTACAAGCTAGAAACAACCTAGATGTCCCTCAACTGAATAATATCCAAAGAAATCATGGTATAGTTACATAATGGAGTATTACTCAGCTGTTAAAAATAGCATCATGAAATTTGCAGGCAATGGATAGAACTGGAAAAATATTCTGAGTGAGGTAATCCAGACACAGAAAGAAAATACTGTTGGCTTACATTTTTCAAATCTTGCTTTTAATGATGGTTCTTAAAGGCTTTAAGCTCCCTTCTAGTCTACCACCCACTAGGGGTAATGGAAAAGAAAGGTTATTATGGTACAGGGGAAGTGTTTAGAAATGGTTCTTTGGAACAAATCCCATCTGTGTTGTCAGGAAATTATCAGTTCAGTTCACAGGTCAGCAGTGGCAGCTCAACCCACTTGTAAACATTTCATAGATATACCCAGTTAGGTAGAGTCAGAATAGCAGCAGTGGTGGCATAACCTAACAGGAATAGCTAGGCCTCAGCCAAATTGGCATGAATCAGCAGGAGGGAGCAGGACCATTAGGGATACCAGCAGAAGTTCTTAGCTGTGCCTTTCTCAATGAAGCAAAGATTAGTGAAGACTTGAGACCAAGAATGGTTGCAAAGCTAGCTCTACCACAAAGCCCCTCTCTCAGTCTATTGAGTCCTATTTATCCTCCCTCCAAACATCACATGTTCTCCATGGCTCTTGCCTCAGCACATGAGTCTGTCCTAACAAAATCCATGTGAGTTTGTGTCAGCTGACATCACTCTCCCAACTGGCCTAAGTCTGAGGAAGCGGCAAGAAGCCACAGTACACCATCAGAAGTTTTTTGCTACATTTCTCTCTATAGAGTCCCTACAAAAGGAGCTCAACTACACAATGTAAGGTGGACCAATACATGCATGCCATTAGCAAAGAATCTTTCATCATGCCTTCTTTAACCTGTGTCCACTTCAGTGAAACATTCCTTCACATGTTTGCTTTAGCGAAAAATCCTTTCACTTGTGTCTGATTCAGGAAAATACTCCTTCATGTCTTTGCCCCAGCAAAACACCATCTGACACAATTAACATTCGAAAGAATCCTTAAGTTTCCACTTCACAATCTGGTAGGTATTAACTTATAAGTATATATTAGCTGCTACATAAATGGTTTTTTTGTTTAAAAAAAAAGCTGTATATATCTATAGAACCAGAGAGGTTAAGTGAATAGGAAGGCTCTAGAGGAGATGCATGGATTTCTTGGAGAAGGAAAAATAATAGATTTGGTGAGTGAACTGGGGTAAGTAAAGACAGAACAAGAGAGATCAGATTGGAGGTAGAGGAGATGGGATGGAGGTAAGGAATACAAGTAGTGACAGTTAGAATTGGGGAGCACTTACACTTAGGGGGTGTAGAAACCTAGTGCAGTGGAAGCTTGCAGAAAACTATGAGAATGATCCTAGTGAAGACTCCTAGTAATAGGGCATACTGAGTCTGGCCATCTCTTGTAGCCATTAAAGGTTTCCAATGGTGGGATGGGGTTTCATTTGGTTGTTGTTAGCCAAGAGGGTTCTGTGGAGATCCCTAAATAACCCAGGTTGATGCTAGGACAGAGGGTTGCTCTCAGCAAGATGACAGTGGGGTTCTAATCCTGAGAACAACATCCACACGGAGAGATCCAGCAACGTAGAGCTCCAGAACATGGAGACTGCTTTCGTGGAGCCTTCTCTCCTAACTTATAGTCTCTTTAGTAGGTGGAGGGACTCTGCAGGCTATCAAAAAAGTAACATGGACACCAAGCCAGACATAAAACCTTTGACCTATAATATGTCCTTGGTGCAAGATGTGCTGATTCAATGGTAGTGCAGAAATTATGGAAATAACCAACCAATGTCTTGAGGTTCATTCCAGGAATGGAGCCAATTCTGGACACTGCTTGGATGGCCAGGAACCTGAGACCAAATAGCCCAGAGATCCAGAGCAGAGCCAAACAAAGACAATCAATAAAATGATATTCTGCTATACTCATAGATGGATGCCTTGTTCAGTCATCATCGGTGAGACTTCTCACAGCAGATGAGAGTGCATGTGGAAGTCCACAGCCATACATTATATGAAGAGAGAATCTAAATTGGAGGTCTCCATTGGATCGATCACCTCACAGAGCTTGGGGAGTCCCACAGAAGATGGGGGCAGGAAGATTGTAGGAGTCGGAGGGGATAGAGGACACCAGGAGAATATGGCCCACTAAATCAACTAAGCAGGGCACATATGGGCTCACAGAGCCTAAGGCATCAAGCATAGGGATCTTCAGGAGTCTGTATCAGGTCCTCTACATATACGTCGTGGCCATTAGCTTAGCTTGTTTTTGTGGGACTTCTCTTACTGTAGGAGTGAGTATGTCTTTGACACTTTTTTCTTTTTTTAAAAAAAAATTTATTTATTTTTTATGTATGTGAGTACACCATCACTGTCTTCAGACACACTGAAGAGAGCATCAACTCCCATTACAAATGGTTGTGAGCCACCATGTGGTTGCTGGGAATTGAACTCAGGACCTCTGGTAGTCAGCTCTCTTAACCACTGAGCCATCTCTCCAGCCCTCTTTTTTTTTCTTTTTCTTTAAAGATGTATTAATTTTGTCACTGGGGAGCTGGGCAGCTCCAGAGCCTTCTGTGCACGGCCCACCAGGAGAGAGTGATCTCCCAACAGTGCTTTCACTTCTGAGCCTGGAGGTGAGATCTCCACCCTCTCTCTGGAGGGAAACAGCTAGGAGCACACAGGGCATATGATCAGTGGAGCAGCTGGGAGGGAAGTTTTCCCACAGTCATTTGCACCAGGGAGCCAAGTGGCTCCACAGCCTTCTGTGCACAGATCCTGACAGAAGAGACTTGGTCTCCCAGGAGTACAGACACAGGCTTACAGGCACATAGGAGGGACAAGCTCCAGCCAGAGACAGCAAGACCAACTAGCACCAGATATGACCAGATGGCAAAAGGCAAGAACAAGAACCCTACAATAGAAACCAAGGCTACTCAGAACCCAGTTCTCCAACCACAGCAAGTCCTGGATACCCCAACACACTGGAAAAGCAAGAGTTGGATTTAAAATTGTATCTCATGAGGCTGATTGAGGGCTTCAAAAAGGACTTAAATAACTCCCCTAAAGAAATACAGGAGACACTGGTCAACAGCCCTTAAAGAGGAGACACAAAAATCCCTTAAAAAAAATACAGGAGATCATGGGTCAATAGGAAGAAACCATTAAAGAGGAAACACAAAAATCCCTTAAAGAATTTCAGGAAAAGACAAAAAATCAAGGGAAGGGACTGAACAAAACCACCCAGGATCTAAAAAATGGAAGTAGAAACAATAAAGAAATCACAAAGTGAGACATCTCTGGAGATAGAAATCCTTGGAAAGAATCCAGGAGTCATAGATGCAAGCATCTACAACAAAATACAAGAGATAGAAGAAAGAACCTCAGGTGCTGAAGATTCCATAGAAAACATTGATGATCAATAGTCCAAGAAAATGCAAGATGCATAAAGCTAGTAACCCAAAGCATCCAGGAACTCCAGGTCACAATGAGAAGACCAAACCTAAGAATTATAGGTATAGACAAGAGCAAGGATTTACATGTTAAAGGCCCAGTAAATATCTTCAACAAAATTATAGAAGAAAACTTTCCTAACCTAGAGAAAGAGATGCCCATGAACATACAAGAAGCCTTCAGAACTCCAAACAGACTAGACCAGAACAGAAACTCCTCCCGGCACATAATAATCAAAACACCAAATTCACTAAACAAAGAAAGAATATTAAAAGCAGTAAAGGAAAAAGGCCAAATAACTTATAAAGGCAGACCTATCAGAATCACACCAGACTTCTCAACAGAGATGATGAAAGCTAGAAGATCCTGGGCAGATCTCACACAGACCCTAAGAGAGCACAAATGCCAGCCTAGATTACTATACACAACAAAACTCTCAATCACCACAGATGGAGAAGCCAAGATATTCCATGATTAAAACCAAATTTACACACTATCTTTCCACAAATCCAGGTCTACAAAGGATAATTGATGGAAAACACCAACACAAGGAGGGAAACTAAAACCTAGAAAAAGCAAGAAAGCAATCTTCCAACAAACCCAAAAGAAGATATCCACACAAACATAAAAATTGCATCAAAAATAACAGGAAGCAACAATCACTATTCCTTAATATCTCTTAACATCAATGGACTCAATTCCCCAATAAAAAGACATAGACTAACAGAAATATTTTTCATGTAAATCTTCAATTTTATCATAAAATGTTTGTAATTCCTCTTTCAATTAATTTAGTAATGTTTTTATGTCTATCATTTTATATATATTATTTTCATGATAATCTTCAATTTTAACATGTTTTTCTATATATTTCTTTTATTTTATCAGAAATGTTTTCCATGTAAATCTCTGATTTTATCATAAAATGTTTTTAATTCCATCTTCAATTAATTTAGAAAGGTTTTTTTGTCTACCATTTTATCTGTATAATTTTCCATGAAATAGTCAATTTTAATGTGTTTGTCTATATATTTCTTGAACTTTATCAGACATATTTTCTATGTAAATCTTTAATTTTACCTAAAAATGTTTATAATTCTACTTTCAATCAACTTAGAATTATTTTTATGCCTGCCATTTTATCTGTATAATTTCAATGATAATTTTCAATTTTAACATGTTTTTCTACATTTTCCTACAATTTTATCAGAAATATTTTCCATGTAAATCTTCAGTTCTATCATAAAATGTTTCTATTTCATTTTTCAATTAATTTAGCAATGTTTTTTATCTCTACCACTTTACTCTTAAATTTTCCATGAAAATTGTCAATTTTAACATGTTTTTCTATATATTTCTACTATCTTACCAGAAATATTTTCCACATAAATCTTCAAAATGTTATCATAAAATTATTTTACTTCCTTTTTCAATTAAAGAACATAATTTCCAAAACAGAATGAAAAAAGATGTATTAATTTATTTTATTTATATGAGTACATTGTAGCTATCTTCATCACACCAGAAGAGGGCATCAAATCTGGATTACAGATGGTTGTGAGCTACCATGTGGTTGCTGGGAATTGAACTCAGGACCTCTGGAAGAGCAATCAGTGCTCTTAACCACTGAACCATCTCTCTAGCCCCTCTTTTATCTGATCTTGGGACTCTTTTCCTCCTGTTGGATTGCCAGTATTAGAGCTTTTGCCTAGTCTTATTGTGTCTTGTTTTATTGTGTTTGGTTGTTGTCTCTTGGAGAACTGCTCTTTTCTGAAGGAAGATGGAGAGAATGTAGATCTGGAGGAGGTGGCAAAGGAAACTGAGGAGTGAAAGGAAGGGAAACTGTAGTCAGGATGCTTTGTATAAGAGAAAAATCAGTTTTTAAAAAACAATATGGAGCTCAATCATTTACAAGAACCAGATGAAATCTGAAATCTGACTCTCTCTCTCTCTCTCTCTCTCTCTCTCTCTCTCTCTCTCTCTCTCTCTCTCTGCAGCTTAACAAATCAACTTTGTTCAGGCTCATTCATTTACAAACTTTGGCTGGCATCCAGCATCACCAGTATAAGATCATGGGTCCCAAGGAACTCCTTATATCTATGGTCTCTGGTCTTCTACAGCTGACAATCAGCTCCCTGATGCATTACAACTGCCATTTCCACTCTGGTCATGTTGCCATGGGAATCACATCAAAGTTCTTTGTAGGAATTAGCTGTAATGCTTTTGCTAATGGCCCATGGCCTTGACTCTTGAGATAACAGTATTTGATGGTGAAAACTCTTGCTTCTGAGATTCCTCCCCTTGATCCCAGGGTGAAGAAGGACAAGGGACAGAGAATTGAGTGTGCCCACTAAGCTAGAGAAGACATTTCTAAAGATCCTGATACCAACTCAGTGAACTTAGATGTTTTTATATGTTGAAGAAGGAGGGGCCATAAAGTCACAGCAAGAGAAGAAAAAAATTAAGAAGTACTTGTCAAAGAACACCTGTTTTCATTTGGATGATAAATACTCATTCAACAGATCAATATAGTGACTAAAGCCAGCAACAATAAAATGAATTCTGAAAAAAACAAAGTGTAAATTGAAAGGTTTGTATCTCTAAAAGTTAAATATGTCCTTACTGTTTAAGTGTGAAATGTCCTCTGCAGGCTTGTGTCTTTAAATACTTGATCCTCAGCTAAGGAAGCTATTTTGGGATGTTATTAGATCTTTAAGAGGCAAGACTTGAGCTCTCTTGCTCTTTCTCTCTCTGTTCTCTCTGTGTCTCTGTGTCTCTGTCTCTCTCAGTGTCTCTGTCCTCTCTCTCTCTCTCTCTCTCTCTCTCTCTCTCTCTCTCTCTCTCTCTCTCTCTCCCCCCTGTTCAGTCAGGCAAGGAGAGGAGAACATGGAAGTCTGCACTCACAATGCATGAAGGCTCCCATGGGCTGCCATGCCTTCCCATTCATGACACCTTGAACTGAACAAATACTTTTTCTAGTAAGTTGTTTCTGTCAGGTATTAGGTTTCAGTGAGAAGGGAGAATGAAGACCTATATGAGATAGCACACTTTAATCAGTCCTGAGGCTCCATATTATACCTGATTTTTTATTATTATTATTATTATTGTTATTATTATTATTTACAAATTAAAAGCAACTTTTAAAAGAAGGGGGAATGAGAAGACCTGGTTGTATGCTCCACTCAATCAGCAGCTCTCTGAAAAGATGGTGTGCACAAAACCTCTCCAGAGTCTGTTTCCTCATCAAGTCCATACATGGATGGACTTAATCCAACTTGTTTTGCATTCAAAACTGCTTTGGTTGGTATTTTGATAAGGTTTTATATTTCCAACTTGTAAATGATTTTACCCCTATTAAATCTTAGTGAGTAGGAATTGTCATATAAAAAAAAACAAGCAAGACTAGAAGCTGTACAACATATTGTACAGGTGACAGTCAAAGGAGATGCGAAGTTGCAGACTCAGTTACTCAGTGAAAGAACACCATGCCCTATGTAGGATGAAGCAAGAAAACACCAACAACAAAGCTAGTGTGCGTGGTTGATTAGGATACATCTATTCCCAGCCAGAAAACAATGAGCCCAATAAAAAGGTTAAAGAGTTGAACAGCATCAGGCATGGAGGCAGAAATCAAATCCCAACAACTATGCCTCTAAACTCTTTATGCCTTGTGCCTGGGCCATGTACCCCAAAGCCACAATGGTCACTGTGGGAAATAAATGTGTAATGGAATACAGTTGTTCTTTTCTCAGAGGGGTTTCCAGTATCTAAGCAGGTAATGAAAAAACTAATTGTGTGTGTGTGTGTGTGCGTGTGTGTGTGTGTGTGTGTGTGTGTGTGTGTGTGTGTGTGTGCGCGCGTGTGTGTGTGCCTGTGTCTGTGTCTGTGTCTGTGTCTATGTGTATCCAAAGCACAGAAGGTCTGTGTATGAGATAGAGAAGTCCTAGGGCTCATTTTGCATCATATTTTGGTGTTGGTGTTGTTGTTGTTGTTATTGTTGTCCTGTTCAGAGCCTCAGGGTCATTCCTCTGCAGCTGCTCTCTAATCTCTCTGCTTTAACTCGCCCAGGCAGAGTTCTATTTTGTCAGAGCCTAGAAGAGATCTTACTCACTTTTACAAACATTTGCTGACTACCTACGGGAAGTCAAATATTATGGCAGGAATTTAATATAAAGATAAGTTGATGGCTAATTAAAAAACCAGATACCTTGATGCTAATTCTCTGATTCCATTCCAGTTCCTTGCTGCTAAACAGGCCAAGGAGGTTTCTGCAGAGTTCTAAATACCATGCTCCAGGCCTTGTATCCTTGGTAAAATGAAGAAGAATGGAATTCTTGTGCCAGCTCTACCAGTATCTTGCTTTGAGCCAAGGTTCTCAAAACCATTCAAGCTTTTGGCTTCCTTCTTTCCCTCACCCACAGGATGCTGGGAGGAGTCAATCAGTTGATTGCTGTGAAGTCACTTTGATATGGTCTGCCTGATGACAAGCCAGAACACTGCGATGGCAAGGCGGAGATTTCACTGGAATCCAGGCTTCTGATTCAGGCAGGCTTCCTCAGCCACAGAGCTGCCGTCAGCTGCCACCGCATCCTCTCTTCAAACCGTGTGAATTTAAAAGCTGGCACGGGCTCATCTGAAATTCACACACCGGAGCTCCAAACAGACAAGGACATTCTGAAATTGGAAATGCAGGAAGATGGCAGGTGGTACTGCTCTCCATGAAAAATGGGTTTTAGAGAAACAGCCTTGCTCCTTCCAAAGATGCCTGAGGTTTGTGGGTGATTTGTAATGCTTTCACTGAAAAGCCCTCATCCTCATGAACACATTTTGAAGATAGAAATCAATCTTACAACATAACAGGGGGAGAAAATCTGTTAGAAAAAAAATGAAGAGGAAAAATCCACCTTATTCAGGAATCCTTTATACTCAATAAATGAGTTCCAGAGAGGGGAAGGCCATATCCATATCTTCCCCTCATTCCTGCCATTTACTGGGTAAGCATAAGAAGGAAGATTGAAGAGAGGGACTGTTACCCAGCTCTACCAGCCATTCTATCTCAATAATTTAGGTGGGAGAGAGACAATATTTGTCATTTCACCTCAGAAACTCCCTCACCTTATCTTTGACATTTGATACTATGCCAGTGTATATCTACAGTAGAAAATAGCAAAGACTACCCACAAAACAACTCACAAGAATGCACCATGACACAATGGGTATCCCTATACAAAAGGGCAGCTACTACCCTCTTGGGTGTAATTGCAGCCTTTAAATGAATACAGCAGTACATGGTGATTCCATTGAACTCCCAGGCCCATTTGAACTGTGCCTCAGACTCTGAGACTAGAGAAGGATAAACCACGAGGAACTCTAAAGGACACATCACAGAATGCATGACAATAAGAAACTCACAAATTTTAGGAGCAGGTAAACTACTAGATGAGGTGGAGTTCAGGAAAGGGTGTGGGGCAAAGATGGAGGGTTCAGGGAAGAAGACAAGAGGTGGACTAGGAAGAAAGATTAGAAAGTATGTCCCTGAAAACAGCAATCTAAAGTGAATGTCCACCAGCAGGCAGAGAAGTCCCCTTTATACTGGAAAAGAGGGGGAAACAGCCAGTCTTTTCTGGATAGATAATTTAAACTCTTTCAGAGACCTGACCTACATACCTTAATAAAAGTTGTACAATTGGCCTGAAGAACAGATGAGATTTTGGAAAAAGAAGTGTTGCCATCTGCAGGTAATGTTGCTTTCCACCTGTCTTCAGAGCCCCAAAATCTCATCTTCCAAATCTCTCCAATGGAATCTTGGGAGCAGGAGATGGGGATCTGGCTTAGCAGCAAATAACTTACCTGTCATGTGTAAGGTTTGGGGTTTGATCTTCAAACCTGGAAAACAGTAAACTAAACAATGAAGAATCATGTGGACAAATTATTCTTCTCCAGTGCCCTTCTGACCCTTCCTCTGTGCTAAGAACTTCTTTCATAAAATACACAATCCAAGAACAGCTTGTCTTGGAGGAAGAAATTCTATGAGCACTCACAATGAGTCAATAATTAATCCAGTATAAACCAAGACAGCACTAGTCTGGAATAAAGCACTCACTGTCTTACTCTGTACATCCAAAGGGCCAATACATACACAAAACAGAGACCATCTCAAGGAGAAGCCTAGTTACATTTTCTGGACACAGTGACAGAAAGATGCTATGACTTGAAATGTTCTTAAAATATGCACCAAAGAAGGCAATGGGGGCTGAACATGAAAGAACATGCTGAAAAAGCATGCCATGGTAAACTCAGAAAAATAAGAAACCGTGCAGAACCATGCATGAGTACAATGGAACTCACAAGCAAAAAAGCACCTCACCTCAAAGCTCAGGAAAAGATCCAAAACCTGACCCAAGTGCAGTGAATCTATGATAATAATTGCATTCTCCCCTTTAAACTGTACATTCCAATTCTCTAATAGGAGTCAAAAACCAATTGAGGTGTCTCAGCTAGAGTGTTTTTATCTGATGGGTCAATGCCTAGGAAAAGAATTGAAGGCTTTGCTACCACATCCCATAACAGAAACCAGAGAGCAAGTTGTGTATCTCTATGAGTATTTGTGTGTATACACATACGTACACACATATATAAAAAATGTACAATATTTTGTCATACAACCTTTTCCACGCACCTTTGCTGGTAGTCTCACTAAGAACACCAAATGGCTATTAGATGTGCCTCCTACAAGCTTCCAAGTCAAGAGGTCATTTCAAGATGGCATTGTGAAAGGCAAGCTGAAAGAATGTGAGCTCCCTCTCTGATACTGGTGAACTTTACATTTTAAAATTATTCCTTCCATAGTCAGCAAATATTCTTTAAGTATCCACAAGCTAAGAATAAATGTGAGAGAGAACCGAGATGGCTGTATAAGAAAATGTGCTCCCTAAGAAGGACATCAGGCAAGGGGACAGTCCTCTATCCACATTAGCAAAGACAGTCCATAGGCTTAATTAGGAGTAAGCTAATGCAGATCCTAAATAGTGAGACTCAGCCTGAAACCTAATGTGGGCAGTAGAAAATACAAAAGGAGAGTCAAACCTAGGTTCAATGTCTGTAAGATATTAATAGCAAAGAGCAGCATCTCCTGACTCTGGTCTAAAGGCCTTATGATGTCAGGTCTGTGTGCAACAGGCCAAAGTCCAAATTCCCAGCAGAAGAAATCCAAGCTTTGGACCTTGCTCCAAACTCCAGTTCAATCTGCTGCACTCATTCTTTGAGTTTGCTCCCTTCCCTAACGGCCAATGTCAATGCCCCATTTGAAGGCCTGGGGTCAACAATAGATCGATGGGTAAACATCTATGCAACACACTTAGTATAATGTATCAGCAACTCATGTTAGTTCCAGTTCTCATTTTTATACCAATTGTGAAAACATGAAGGGAAGAAAGATAATGCTGGTGATACATAAAGGAAAGATACTGAACTGAGATGTGTGATGTGCCTGCCACAACAGTGAGCTCTAACTGTGGGCTTTCCCAACAGCACATAAGTTATCCCTAGATAAGGACTCTAAGATTTCTTGTATATGAATATGTATGTAGGCCAATAGCTTTGGCTCATTTCTGCTAGCTCATAACTCAGTTAGCCCATTTAATATAGCCCAACTCATGCCATGTGGCTGGTTACCTGGTCCTTAGTTTCAAGCAATGATAGTTATATTCCTCTGTGTCCAGGAGAATCTCCCCGCCCTGACTAAATCCCAAAACTCTTCTCTCTCCTCTCCTACTCCTCTCCTCTCCTCTTATCCTGCCTTAGCTCATTGGCCAAACATTATTTTATTGACAGGTGACTTTTTACATAGTGCACAAGAGATTGTTTGTACAGAGCTCTGTGTCTTGACAAGTTAACTCACATACTATCATGGGTAAGATGAACAAGGTGACCTCTGAGATGTCTTTTGGCAAAAGGGAATTCCAGTTCCAAGATGGGGATGAATGGCAGTGCTAGAAGGAAAGTAACAGGGTATAAAGAGACATCAGCCTTGAGTAACACAAGAATAGCTCAACTGGGATATAATTGCAAATACTCTCAGTACTAGAAACAGATCAAACAGAACAGCCTTGGATTCTATATAAAAGAGTTGGGGGATACAGAGAGGAAGAGCAGGAGAAAAGAGACAGAACTCTTCAGAAGTCACATTTACAGGTTTTAGATGAGTCTTACATAACCAAGATAGACCTTAAGTCACTGACCATTGGCCCTTACTGGATGATCCAAGAGACTCCATCATGGAGTACCATGATTCTTGTGCACAGAAGATAGGCAAGGAAGATGTATATGTCAAAAGAGGGCAAAGCAGCAACCAGTTTGGGAGATATACTGGCCTCTGTCCATGTAAAACATACAGTTATTCTCTCCATTGTTAGACAGGTGTCCTCATCTCTGTTACAAGTATTATAAATCCCTCCTTCCAGACAACTGGCCTAACCCCTGTTCAAATTAGAAACATACCATTTAGTATTAATGGGAGATACCTGAGCAATTTAGGGGGGTAGGAGGACCTAGCTGGGTTAAAGATGCCACAGTCTATTCTTCCAAGTCCTTGAGCCTCAAGAATACACATCCTACAAATAAAACAGATTTAACATCATGCCATGAGATAAGAGGGAAGTGACTTGTCTCTACTATTTGCCCCTCTCCACACATAAAGGCACAAAACATCTACCCATTAACCACTAGAAGTATCACACTGGGACTATTTCAGAATAGTATCTGAAAAGTAATAAAATGTTTTTTAATACTCCACAAAAGGACAATTCTTTACACTCATCCTTAATTATGCTCTGTCTCTCTGAGATGCCTCCAGACCCATCAGTCTCTCAGGAACCCCAGAAGAGACAGCTCCAAGGTTATTTCAACCCATCCCTAATCCTAGACCATCCAATGACACGATATGCTTTCTGCACTTCCCATTACCCTTCACATTCACTCTGCTAAATCTATCAATGGCTCTGCTTGGCCAGTTTCTCTTCATCCTGAGATGGCAATATAAATGTCTCTTTCACCTAGAATTCCACAGTTAAGTCCCAGGTTGGCTTAAATGCCCTTTCTTACCTATATCTTCATATATCCTAGCAATAGATGGTTCCACTATTGTTGTCTGTTGGCTTACCTGTCTCTTCCACTCACTTATCAGCTCCTTGAGGACAGGGTCTCATTTTCAATTATGTAGTGCAGAAGTAACATATAGAAGTTCATAATTACTTATTTAAACTGGGTAAATCAATCAAACTAGATCAACGCTTGGAATAGAGAACTACTTGGGTCTACTTATACACAGCTGGTAAGAGAGACGTAGAAAAATACCTGGAAAATGGGTACATTCCCTAGAGTTCACAGTGAGCCTACTTGTTGATTGTGGAGCCAGAAATTAGAGCTGATGAAAGGGCAGTGTCAGATGACAAAGGAAAGATTCCCAAAGTCACATTTGATTCCCTTTATAAGAAATAAAATGGAAGGGACCCACCTTTTATAGAGAACATATAAATATCCCTTTTATACTGGGATAAGACAAGGCACAGGGAAGCAAGTAACACATCATGCACATAGCAAACTTGGCCATTCTGATTTCAGAGTCCATACCTTCCCCCCTCCCTCCCCTTTCCAAGATGTTCCATTCAACATTCTGGGTAACAAGATGCTGTCTGGGAAGCTCAGCACCCCAACATCAAGACTTATGATAGTCCTGCCCAGAGAGCTGTGAAAGGAGAGAAGCCCCGCGGCCATACTCGCTGCCTGCCAGGACAGAAAAGGGTCACTAGTACTGTAACACCCTGAGCTTTAGATCTCTGGTGGTGCAAACCACCAGGGGTCTGCCTGCACTCATGAACTGAACACATAGGAGGTTTGTCTGCCAGCCTGCAGGGCACAGGGCCTGTGTCCTGCCCAGAGAGCTGTGGAAGGAGAGAAGCCCTGCGGCCATACTCGCTGCCTGCCAGGACAGAAAAGGGTCACTAGGTACTGTATTACCCTGAGCTTTAGATTTCCTGAGTGCCAGGGGTCTGCCTGCACTCAGGAACTGAGCACATAAGCGGTTCATCTGCAAGCCAGTCCATCGCAGGACCTGTGTCCTATGTGAGAATCAACAGAGGAAGTGACCCCCACCACACCATCTTCGCTCCATAATAGAGCAGACAGAGAACACCTGGTTGACCTTGACAACGCAAGTATAACATTACTTGAGGCAAGACTGAGAAGGGCTCCAAAGGCACAAAAGAGGAAGGCAGCATATCAGTAATCTGTGCCAGAGGAAACCCAGTCATCCACTGTTGCAGAGATAACCTTAAAGACCCACAGTAGGTTGAAGCACCAGCCAGTGACAATAAGACCATCTAACACCTGGGAGAACTAGATGGTTAAGGCAAACGTAGGAACGTTACTAACAGAAACCAAGGCATTATGGCAGCATCTGAACCAATTCTTCAACAATAGCAAGTCCTGGATACCCCAACACACCAGAAAAACAAGATTTGGATTTAAAATCACTGGTCATGATGCTGGTACAGGAACACATGAAGGACATACTTAAAGAAATTCAGGAGAAAATGGATCAAAAATTAGAAGCCCTTACAAGGGAAACACAAAAAATCATTGAAAGAAATTCAGGAGAATACAAAAGCCAATAAGGAGGAAACAAAAAAAAATCACTTAAAGAAATACAGGAGAACTTTGATCAACAGGCAGAAGTCATGAAAGAGGAAACACAAAAATCTCTTAAAGAATTAGCGGAAAACACAAACAAGCAAATGACAGAACTGAGCAAAAACTTCCAGGATCTAAAAACAGAAGTAGAAACAACTAAGAAAGCACAAAGGGAGACAACTTTGGAGATAGAAAACCTTGGGAAGAAATCAGGGACCATAGACACAAATATCAACAACAGAATACAAGATATAGAAGAAAGAATCTCAGATGCCGAAGATACTATAGAAACCATGGACTCAACAGTCAAAGAAAATGCAAAATGCAAAAAGCTTGTAACCCAAAACATCCAGGAAATCCAGGACACAATGAGAAAGCCAAATCTAAGGATTATAGGCATTGCTGAGAGTGAAGATTTACAACTTAAAGGGCCAGCAAATATCTTCAACAAAATTATGGAAGAAAACTTCCCTAACCTAAAGAGAGAGATGCCCATGAATATACAAGAAGCCTACAGAACTCCAAACAGACTGGACCAGAACAGAAATACCTCTCGACACATAATTATAAAAACCCCAAATATACTAAAGAAAGAAAGAATACTTAGGGCAGTAAGAGAAAAAGGGCAAGTAACATATAAAGGAAGACCTATCAGAACTACACCAGATTTCTCACCAGAGACCATGAAAGCTAGAAGATCCTGGGTGGAGCTCATGCAGACTCTAAGAGAACACAAATGCCAGCTGAGACTACTATACCCAGCGAAACACTCAATTACTATAAATGGAGAAACCAAGATATTCCATGACAAAACCAAATTTACACAATGTCTTTCTACAAACCCAGCCCTACAAAGGATAATAGGGGGGAAACACCATTACAACGAGGGAAACTATACCCTGGAAAAAGCAGAATATTAAGCTTCTTTCATCAAACCCAAAGAAGATAACCACACACGTATAAAATTAAAATCAAAAATGATAGGAAGCAATAACCACGACTCCTTAATATCTCTTAACATCAATGGACTCAATTCCCCAATAAAAAGACATAGACTAACAGACTGGTTACGTAAATAGGACCGTACATTTTGCTGCATACAGGAAACACACCTCAGTGTCAAAGACAAAAACTACCTTAGAGTAAAAGGCTGGAAGACAATTCTACAAGCAAATGGTCCCAGGAAACAAGCCGGAGTTGCCATTCTAATTTCAGATAAAATTGACTTTCAATCTAATGTCATCAAAAGAGACGTGGAAGGTCATTACTTGCTGGTCAAAGGAAAAATCCAACAAGAAGAACTCTTAATCCTGAACATCTATGCTCCAAATACATGAATGAGGGTGCCCTCATTCATAAAAGAAACTTTACTAAAGCTCAAAGTACACATTGCACCTAACACAATAATTGTGGGTGAATTCAACACTCCACTCTCACCAATGGACGGGTCAGGAAAACAGAAACTAAACATGGAGACAATGAAACTAATTGAAGCTTTGAACCAATTGGAGTTAACAGATATATATAGAACTTTTCATCCCAAAGCAAAAGAATATACCTTTTTCTCAGCACCTCATGGTACCTTCTCCAAAATAGATCATATAGTTGGTCACAAGACAGAACTCAACAAATATAAGAAGATTGAAATAATCCCATGCTTCCTATCAGATCACGATGGAGTAAAAGTGGTCTTTAATAACAGTAAAAACAAGATAAAGTCTTCATACAGTTGGAAACTGAACAGTACTCTACTCAATGATACCTGGGTCAAGAAAGAAATAAAGAAATCAAAGATTTCTTAGAATTTAATGAAAATGAAGGCACAACATACACAAACCTATGGGACACAATGAAAGCAGTGCTGAGAGGAAAACTCATAGCATTGAGTGCCTCCAAAAAGAAATTCGAGAGAGCATACACTAGAAGATTAACGGAACAACTGAAAGCCCTGGAACAAGAAGAAGCCAATTCACCCAGGAGGAGAAGAAGACAGGAAATCATCAAACTCAGGGCTGAAATCAATCAAGTAGAAACCAAGAGAACCATACAAAGAATCAACAAAACCAAAAGCTGGTTCTTTGAAAAAATCAACAAGATAGATAAACCCTTAGCCAGACTAATCAAAGGGCACAGAGAAAGTATCCAAATTAACAAAATTAGAAATGAAAACGGAGATATTACAACAGAAACCAAGGAAATTCAAAAAATCATCAGATCCTACTACAAAAACCTGTACTCAACACAACTGGAGAATCTGGAGGAAATGGACATTTTCTTAGACAGATACCAATTACCAAAATTAAACCAGGATCAAATAAACCATCTAAACAGACCCATAACCCCTAAAGAAATAGAAGGGGTCATAGATAGGCTTCTGACCAAAAAAAGCACAGGACCAGATGGTTTCAGTGCAGAATTCTATCAGACCTTCAAAGAAGACTTAACACCAATACTCTTCAAACTTTTCCACCAAATAGAAACAGAAGGAACACTACCCAACTCCTTCTTTGAAGCCACTATTACGCTGATACCAAAACCACACAAAGATCCAACTAAGAAAGAGAATTTCAGGCCAATTTCCCTTATGAATATCGATGCAAAAATACTCAATAAAATTTGTGCCCAAGGAATCTAAGAACACATCAAAATGATCATCCACCAGGATCCAGTAGGTTTCATCCCAGGGATGCAGGGATGGTACAATATAAGGAAATCCATCAATGCAATCCACTATATAAACAAACTCAAAAAACCCACATGTTCATTTCATTAGATGCTGATAAGGCATTTGACAAAATTCAGCATCCTTTCATGCTAAAAGTCTTGGAAAGGACAGGAATTCAAGGCCCATATCTGAACATAGTAAAAGCAATATACAGCAAACCAGCAGCCAACATCAAACTAAATGGAGAGAAACTTGAAGCAATCCCACTAAAATCAGGGACTAGACAAGGCTGCCCCTCTCTATATATCTTTTCAATATTGTACTTGAATAGAGCAATTAGACAACATAAGAAAGTCAAAGGCATACAAATTGGAAAGGAAGAAGTCAAACTATCACTATTTGCAGATGATATGATAGTATACTTAAGTGACCCTAAAAACTCTACTAGAGAACTCCTATAGCTGATAAACAACTTCAGCAAAGTGGCTGGCTACAAAATCAACTCAAGCAAATCAGTAGCCTTTATATATTCAAAGGATAAGCAGACTGAGAAAGAAATTAGGGAAGTGACTCCCTTCACAATAGCTACAAACAGCATAAAGTATCTTGGGGTGACTCTAACCAAACAAGTAAAAGACCTATATGACAAGAACTTCAGATCTCTGAAGAAGGAAATTGAAGAAGATCTCAGAAAATGGAAAAATCTTCCATGCTCGTGGATTGGCAGGATTAATATAGTTAAAATGGCCATCTTGGCAAAGGCAATCTACAGATTCAATGCTATCCCCATAAAAATCCCAACCCAGTTCTTCATAGAGCTAGAAAGAGCAATTCTCAAATTCATCGGGAATAGCAAAAAATCCAGGATAGCTAAAACTATTCTCAACAGTAAAAGAACTTCAGGGGGATTCAGTATCCCAGACTTTACTACAGGGCAATAGTGATAAAAACTGCATGGTATTGGTACAATGTCAGGCAAGCAGATCAACGGAATAGGATTGAAGACCCAGAAATGAACCAACACACCTATGGTCACTTGATCTTCGACAAAGGAGCTGAAAGCATCCAGTGGAAAAAAGATAGTCTTTTCAACAAATGGTGCTGGTTCAATTGGAGGTCAACATGCAGAAGAACGCAAATCGATCCATTCTTATCTCCTTGTACTAAGCTCAACTCCAAGTGGATCAAGGACCTCCACATAAAACCTGACACAATGAAACTAATCAAAAAGTAACTGGGGAAGATCCTGGAAGACATGGGCACAGGGGAAAAGTTCCTGAATAGAACACCAATAGCTTACGCTCTAAGATCAAGAATTGACAAATTGGACCTCATAAAACTACAAAGTTTCTGTAAGGCAAAGGACACTGTCAAAAGGACAAAATGTCAACCAACAGATTGAGAAAGGATCTTCACCAAACCTAAATTTGACAAAGGGCTAATATCTAATATATACAAAGAACTCAAGAAGGTAGAACCCAGAGAACCAAATAACCCCATTAAAAAGTGGGGTATGGAGCTAAACAAAGAATTTTCACATGAAGAACTTCGGAGAGCTGAGAAACACCTTAAGAAATGTTCAACATGATTAATCATTAGGGAAATGCAAATAAAAACAACCCTGAGATTTCACCTCACACCAGTCAGAATGGCTAAGGTCTAAAACTCAGGAGACAGCAGGTGTTGGCGAGGATGTGGAGAAAGAGGAACACTCCTCCACTGCTGGTGGGACTGCAAGATGGTGCAACCACTTTGGAAATCAGTCTGGCGGTTCCTCAGAAAACTGGGCATGACACTTCCTGAGGACCCTGTTATACCACTCCTGGGCATATACCCAGTGGATTCTTCAGCATGTAATAAGGACACATGCTCTACTATGTTCATAGCACCCCTATTTGTAATAGCCAGAAGCTGGAGGGAGCCCAGGTGTCCTTCAACGGAGGAATGGATACAAAAAAATGTGGTATATCTACACAATGGAGTACTATTCAGCCATTAGAAACAATGAATTCATGAAATTCTTAGACAAATGGATGGAGCTGGAGAACATCATACAAAGTGAGGTAACCTAGTCTCAAAAGATCAATCATGGTATGCACTCACTGATAAGTGGATATTAGCCTAGAAACTTTGAATACCCAAGACATAATCCACAAATTAAATGATGTCCAAAAAGAATGGAGGAGTGGCCCCTGGTTCTGGAAAGACTCAGTGCAAGAGTATAGGGGAATTCCAGAACAGGGAAGCAGGAAGGGGTAGATGGAGGAACAGGAGGAGGGAAGAGGGCTTATGGGACTTGCAGGGAGTGGGGACCCAGAAAAGGGGAAATCATTTGAAATGTAAATAAAAATATATCAAAAAAAAGTTAAAAAAAAAAAAAAAAGTAAGTGGTGAGTAACTAACCTGGTCACAAGGTGACTTGAGGCCACATATACAGCATCCCCCTGCCTCAGCATGTGTGCTCTGACAATATCAGCCTTAAGTCAAAAGCAGAGACAAGCACAAAAAAAGACCTATGATATAGAATGGTAGCCCTGAATCAGTAAACAGACGCATAGGTACCCATACAAATGACCAAAAATGAGTCTGTCTTTGAAAACAGTTCAAAAAACTATTAAGAGAAGGGACTGTGCAGGGTGAAGGGCAGAGTCCACAAAGGCTCATCCAGAATGATGACAAGGCTGCAAGAAAACATCACAAAGCACACCTGCTCTTGCTCCCCCAAAACAATCCCCAATGCAGAGCCATCTTTACCTGTCATCATCAGTAGGGACCTGCCCAGTTTTCAGCTCACAGTCTCCTCCCTTCAAAGGCAAAGGTATCAAGTGTGGAGAGAAGGGCTTAGAGGAAACTAAAACCTACCCAACTCCCAGCCAAATGAAAATGCCACAGGCACAAGGCCAAAGAGTATTCTTGGCCTGGATGGCACTCACCACCCTAAATTTAGCGAACTGGTGAGCTTTTTAAGGAGCATCTTATTCAACCTTTTGCAAGCCAGAGAGCTACCTCTTAATGCACAGCCTGCTCTCCCTCTGAAGCTGAGCACACTGTCCTTGGCTTTGTTGTAGAAAAGCAATGCCAACAAAAGCGCTGTGTTGTCACCTAGCCTTACCTGTCCAAGCAGCACTTGGATGGGGTTTTTTAAGGCCACTGCCAAAGGCCTCTTTCCCAGAAAAAGTGCAACACACGCACTCATACACACTCATACACTCACACACTTACACATACTCACACACTCATACACACTCATATAATCACTCACACTACACACACTCACACTCACTCACACACTTACACATACTCACTCACACACTCACACACACTCACACACACTCATATAATCACTCATACACTCACACACACTCATATAATCACACTCACACACACACTCACACTCACATACACTCACTCACTCACACACTCACACATGCTCATATAATCACTCATACTCATACACTCACTCACACTCACACATTCATACACTCACACACATTCATACACACATATACTCACACACACTCATATACTCATACACTCACACACACTCATATAATCACTCACACACATTCACACTCACACATACTCATACACTTACACACTCACACACACTTATACACACTCATATAATCACACTCACACACTCATACTTGCACACACTCACACACACACTCACACACACTCACACATACACACTTACACTCACACACTTATACACATATACACAGTCACACATGCGCATATACACATATACACTCTCACACACACTCATATATACTCATATAATAACTCACACTCACATACTCACACTCACTCACACACACACTCATATACTCACACACACTTATACACATACACAGTCACACATGCACATATACACATATACTCATACACTCTCACACACACTCATATACACTCATATAATAATTCACACTCACATACTCACACTCACACACACACTCATACACTCACACTCACACACTTATACACATACACAGTCACACATGCACATATATACATATACTCATATACTCACACACACTCACTCATACACAAATACATTCACACACACTCACATACACACTCTAACACACACATAGCATTCACACACACAACACTCACACACATACACAGACATACCTTATAACTGCACTATATTTCCTGAAAATTATTTCTTTTGTTTTTTGAGATTATAACATATAATCTATCATTTCTCCTTTCCCTTTCCTTCCTCCAAAGCCTCTCATAGACACCTCCTTGCTCTCTTTCAAATTCATGGCCAATTGTTACACATGTTCCTATCTTCATAAGTATAACATGCTCAGTAATATCACTTGTCTGTATGATCTTGATCTTCATTACCCAAGATCCAGACTTTTGCATTTAACCCTTATACTTCCCCAAACTGTCATTTTAGAATGAGAATATTTTAGGAAGAATTTTCATGCCCATTAACATAAACCAGGTCTATGCAGATTATATCATTCTAACATTCTAACATTCCTGATTCCATTTCACCCATTGACAACCATGTTGGGACTGAGAGGTGGCATGTGAGGCTAGAAGGTAAGAACCCTTGGGCTCCTACATAGAAAGTCTCACACTCACTCAGCAGGTTCATATGCAGAATAGAGGTGGTAAGATCTAGCTTCACTCAATAAATAAAGTTAACATTACTCTTGGGTGAGTATTGATTTGGAGAATTTTTAGAACCAAGGAGTGAAATGAACAGCTCTTGAACCATACAGAAGCCAAGGGCTAGAGACCATTTTGGAGAGTTCGTGACTAAAAACGATGTTGAAAAAGTGGGAGATGATTCAAGAGTAAAGGCCCTGCATCACTGCACTGATCCCTGGTGCCCATGTAAAAGGCCAAGCATTGTGGCACTTTTCTAACCCCAGAACTGGGACAGAGACTAGCAAATCTCCAGATCTCTGGAGCTTGATGCTAGACAGTATAGCCAAATTGTTGAGCTCCAGGTTCAGTGAGAGATCCTCCCTCAAGAACATAAGGTAAAAAAACAATAAAGACACCCAAGGCTAACAGTTGGCCTCCACAAGCACAAACAAGTACAAACATATATTCCATTCACATACACATGCACAAACACAAAAGTGATATCAAGATTCAAGTGAAACTTTTATCAGACTAGTGAAGTCACAGTCATACACACACACACAAAGGTCAACAGAGGATGTAGGAAAAGAAAGAAAAGATTCAGGATCATCCAAGTGAGGGTATTTGTTTAGACAGGCAATCAACTCTGGGCTTTTCCATACCATATTCCAGAACTTACAACTCTGTCTGTTGAGAACAATAACTTTCCCTATTGTATAAAGAACAAGAAAATAAGAAAAGGAATAAGAACTATATTCAAAATCCCTACAACAGTTATGCATGCATACCCTACCTTCAATACAGCCTCATGAACAGTACAGCCCACAAAAACGAGCTTCCCTTTTCAGGGACCTGGAGCCCCTGTAAGAAGGAATATCACTACTGAGAACCCCTCCACATGCCCTAAAAACATTTGGTTTTGTTTGTAAATTTTTATTTCCAAAGCTTTCTAAGCCCAAGGTAGTAAGTTTGTGAGCCTTTTTCAAACTAGGATAACCTTCCTAAGAGGCTCCTAAACTTACTGATAAGATTTTGCCCAGAATCCCTCTGCTCATCAAAGCCAAACACTGCCATCCTCTATGGTCTCAGCATCAATACTCGTGCTTGTCGGGGACAGGCAAGCTCTAACTTGGGTTTTCTTGTCTCTGCTTCTATAACCTCCTCCCTTGCAGTTATTCACCTCTTTAAGCCAGTGGTTCTCAACCTGAGGGTAATGACCCCTTTGGGGGTTACATATCAGATACTCATAATAGTGGCAGCAATTACAGTTATGGTTGGCAATCACCACAACATGAGAGACTGTATTTAAGGGTCGCAGCAATAGGAAGGTTGAGAACCATTGCTTTAAGCCATCTCTTGTTGGTCAGGTCCCTTACTTCAGCAGAATCCACTCAGTCCAGCTACCTGTGAATTCCCCCAATGGCTTGACCCTCCAGCTAACCCTTGTCTTGACCCTCTTATTTCAGTTTCTCCAAGTCAATGGCTCTGTCTTCCCAGATAGTTGAGTTTGCTGTGTACAGTGGCATTTCGCTCACAGCACCACTAATGTAAACTCCTGCATTGTTCATTCTTGTGTCTTGTTTCTTGCTTTCCTACCTCGTTTTAGCTCAGGGACTTCTTAGTAGTGGTCAGTGTCACCTACAATAAGTGCAGATTTTTCATGTGGTCACAGCTACCAGACCATTGTGTCCCCTGAAAGCCACAGCTATTCCTTGCCTTTATTCTATGCTTTTCTTTCTATTCAGCATATAGCCAGTCTGTCTGCACAAGGCACTTGCTTTTCTGTCTGTATTCTGAAGCCAAAACTCTACCTTGATCACTGTTGTCCCTAGCATTCCCTGACTCGTACCTTATACTTAGTGGCAAGTTCAGCATGCAGGATATTCCAGAACAAAGAGATTATTAATAGGCCATATGACTTTAAGTCAATATGTATGGAGTCAATAAGTATGGAGTAAAGCTATGATAAAGAGAATTACCAATTGAAAGAGTGCAAGCTTCAGGAGAGCCAGGGGGTTACTTTTTATCTCTGTATCCCCAGTACTTAAACCAGTGTTTGACATAAAACCCACTCCTATGAATAAAATGAATGAATAAAAGTAGGTTCTGTAGAGCTAAGCTAAAAGCAATGGCCGAAAGAAAATACTTTTATGTTTATTCTCCAATTAGTTGGCTTCTCAATATATTGCTACATTTATATGAAGTCATAGATGGTTTCTTAGTACTTTCAGATAATAGATTCATTGTCTGGAATCTACTCTCATCACAATCCTTAGATTTCCTTCAAACTCTACCCAAATCATCTTGAAGTTTTGTTCAGCATGGTGGGTAGCACCAGTCCTACACTAAAGTTAAGTTCCCTAGTTAGAACACTATGAATGTGCCTGTTTAATTTGAAGGCAAGAGAGAGAAGACTGTATTCTTTTGAAGTCAGTATGTATGTAGGCATATCAGTAGATTGGGTGTTAGTTGGATCTGAGATTTCCTGTATAGTGTTTATATGACTCTAAATATTAGGTCCAGTGGGAAACAGGGCCTCCCTGTATCACTCACACACCCTCCACTATAGCCATGGAGTATCCAAACTCCAGCTAACATGTTCCTCCTGATATGTGTAGGAATGCATGGGTTGTTTGGTTGGGTTCACTCAACAAGAGAGTTCAGACAGAGGTTCAGCAAGTTGAGGTGATAGCAGAGGTGATCCACTCTGTCTAACATCAGGACAGAGGAAGGGAATGTCTTATGGACAGTTTCCCTTCTTTTTAATTTCTGCAACAAGTGTAACTTCCATTTTCTCCCCTAAAAGTTGAACAAAAATAGATTTATTTTAGCCTGCTCTGGAGGGAGAACAAAGTGCCGTTCTTTAATAGGTCAGATTATCATAATTTAAATTAATGTTCTTCCTTGGGTTTTAATATGATCATTTTTATCCCTGATGATCTTTTCAGTAACTTTTTAAAAGGCTGAAATCTAGGATTTTGAAGTCCCTGAGGAAATAGGTGCTGAGTTTGATTAATTTTATGTCATGCTTTTGGGTGTATGATATTCTTCAATTTTATCTTAGTGGGAAAAGGCACCTAGATTCCAGATGTCACCTGTACCCATTAGACATGCTTGGTCCTGGGATCCCTCAAGGGCTTCTCAGAACTATTCTTTGTAAAAGTATCTAAACAACAATTATAATAACCAGTTTCCACCAACAGCACTTTTTATCACCGAAACATAGCCAAATGACTAACAAATCACATTAATAGTAATAACTCCAGGAACAAACATGTGGTAAAAAGGAGATCTCTCTTCCTCTATCTCAGCCTATTGTGTCCACAGTGTATAGCTATGACCAGAATTAACCTTAGGTCTAAATCCATCTTAACCTGTTGACTTGAACCTGTTGAACTGAACAGTACCAAAATGTAGCCTTACTATGTTTGTCTCAAAATACATAGGTCAAAAGAACTATAGACTAGGAAAGCACCTAATACAATCATCTTCCAAAGACACAAATCACCTGTATAATTTTCCTCATCAAGGAAGGTCAAGTATAACACTCCAGTCAAAAATATCTGATTCCTTTGGAGCAATCATTCATTTGAAAGCCAGTTAAACAAAATGAAATCAGACTGACTTCCCCAAGGTCACAGTTGAGATGTGCATTATACTAGAAAGGCATGGAACTCATAAGCAGCAAGATGACACTGAGTTAGGAACAGCTGAGTCTCAGTGGAGCCCAACAATGTCACGAGCCACATTAAGGAAATGAGCCAGGGCTTGTGCCGAGCTCCTAGCCAGGAAACAGAAATGAAGCAGGAACCTCCACAGTCGCATTGGGTAGGAAAAGGCTAAAGCCTAAACATAAATATGTGGTTAGGCAGACTGCTCCTGAGTAGCCAGAGACAAAATAAAGTCTGACTTGGGTGAAGAAGGATTACAAAGGAGGTAGACCAGATGGTAGATTTATGTGAGCCATGTTTCAGATTCTGGGTAGACATCCAAGATAAAATGGACTTCGTGCTAAATCAAATTCCCAGCTAATTTTGTTGAAATGCTTAGGGAACCTGCCCATAAAATTTCATCTTGCATTTCTTCTCTCTGCTTCACTTGTCATTCTTTTATTTTGTCCACATCTCTCAGACCTGTCAGTATCCTTAATACCCCACAACCTAGCACCCTGTGCAGCTTTCCACTCAATAAATCGCCATTCCCAGAATCTACTACCTGAGATAAGAAACAGACAGGCTTAGATGGAGTATTCTATTATACGGCCCACTCTGTTTCATATACTTCAGGAAACAGCTAAGTAAACTCTGTACATGCTTTGATTGCCTACACAAGAACTACCGAGCTACCAATGATGTAAGCCGAAAGTGCTAACTATGGATGTCAGTCAACTGCTCCCTTGGTGTTTGTGGAAATGAGCCTCGAGAATCAGAATAAATGGAATAGGAAGAATTCTTGACAGAGAAAACGGCTCTTAAATACCATTACTGAGTAAAGCCATGGTTTCAGACACCATTTCTGCAAGGAAAAAAATGTGTATGTATCTCAATTGTAAAAGATACAAAGGTGTGGGTGCTCGGAGAGTCTGTCTCCCCTCATCACCCTCTCCTTGTTTCTGCCCCAGCAGCTGTTTCAGAGGCATGTTTATAGACTTCCAGTGCTATATAAAGTATGATTTGAAAAATACTAGTGCGCACTTAAATTCATAGGCTTCCAAATCAAGAAACCTTAATTCCAAACCCAATTTGTACATGTTGCACCTGCATGAATTCACTCGAATTAAGCAAAGGTTCCGCTCCTCATCTACAAAACAGAGATGATAAAGAGATGATAACAGTATAATCAATGGGAGTTTGGGAGGTTATGTAAGAACACTTACAAAATACTTAGCCTTTCCTCGCCTACACTGAGAATTCAGTAAGTTCCAAATATTTTTTTTAAATGACACATCCAAAAGAATATGATTTTTTTATTAGTAGAGGTAAGAATCTGTAACCATTGCTTTTAACATCTCCTAGAATATTGTTCCCAAATTTTGCCCAGCAAAATATTACTGCCCAGGAAATCATTCATGAATCTCAAGTTTTGTGGTCAAATTTACTAGGAAAATGGTGTTTAATAAAACACCCCAGAGATGCATAGTGCATAATCCGGGCCAAGTATCTGAGTCAGAAGCCCATCAATCACACCATGAAATCTTATCTTGAAAATATCACTCTTGCTGGAAGTGAAGAATAGAAGAAAGCAAGCAGGACAATGACAAGGACATGAATTAGGGCCACTGCAGCCATCTAGGGAAAAGATGATTACTGCCTAACAAAGGTGATATAAAATGAAAACAGTCAACTTCTGTAGAGTTGGGGAAGATGGCCAGGGACATGTCAGAGTCAGTGATGTACCCAGGGACCTGGCCTAGACAATGGGTTCAGAGGTAATACTCTCAGAAAAAATGGATTACAAGAGCAAAAATAGGTTAGGCAAAGAGGTGTTGTGCTTTGCACTAATTTTTCTCTGTGAGTGAGAAAGCCCACTTCAGCTGGCCAGCATAAGAACTGGGTATGATAGCTCCCTTCGGGGGCCAGTACTATCTTAATAGCAGGCAGCTCTCCTTTGGGCTCCCTTCTCATTGCCTGTTCCTTTGAATCTGCTTGTGCTTCTGTCCCCTGTAGAGAGAGACTGCAGTTGCCCTAACTTAAAGTCTAACAATTAGAAAACTAATACTACTGTCTCTACTGACCTATTAGATGAATATGGCCCCAAATGAGGCCCTGTCCCCACCCACCTCTACAAGGCTACAAGAGCTGTGACCACAAAGGATACACTCTCCCAAAGAAGAGGCTCTGCAATCAGCAGAGGTAAAAAAAGAGGTATGTTGTGGAGAGGTGGAATGAGCATGGGAGGATATAAGTCAGTACTTATATAAGGCTTCCAAATGGCATTTACTGCAAGTACTACTATTGAACCCTCTTTTGTGTTGTTGATTGCCTTGACACTGTCTGTATTCTGATGTTAATTCTGCTTCCAACCCCAATACTTCTGTATAGCTTAATTTTAAAGATTAGTGTTAGGAGAATTTCTTATCAGTCATAAAGCTCTTTCTCTGCTCAGTGCAGCAGTGTAGGGGAATACCAGAACAGGGAAGCAGGAAGGGGTAGATTGGGGAACAGGGGGAGGGAAGAAGGCTTATGGGACTTTCAGGGAGGAGAGATCCAGGAAAAGGATAATCACTTGAAATGTAAGTAAAGATTATATCAAAAATATTTTTTTAAAAAGCTCTTTCTCTGTGGTTGTGTGTAGAAATACATGAAAAAAAAGTATACCAATCCCATCTTTCTGTTGAGATTAAACCAGAACATAGATTAGGGGGACTTATAAAGCCAACTCTCCAGCTGAGGTTTTTTGGATATTAAATTCCATAGGTGACATGACTGTAGACTTAATACAGTCCTGAGATAAAGTGTGCGATGGTGAGCTGCGATAGGCAGCCTGGTCCCTGGTCCAGCTCAGGCTTAAAACCCCGGTGACCCAGAAGGTGGCCATAGCCTGCAAGGGACAGCAGGCATTTGGCCATGCTCCTTGGGCCTTGGCTTCTGTCACGTAGCTACAGCCCCCACGGCCTTCTGTAGAGAGGTCTGTGACCATCTGCCACATAGGAGCAGCACCCAAGCCCTCCTACATGCAGATAATGTATCCCCAAGCTCTCAGATCAAGCCAATGGGAAGTACCTGCTGTGAGACCCTGACCCACCCAAACACTGTATATAAGAATCCTATCCAGAAGGAATAAAGGTGTGTGAGAACTACTCCTTGTTGTCTGAAAGCTTCTGTCATGAGAGCTGTAACACCGCCACTTGGGAAGAGGTCTGCTGAAACACCCTTCTGGCTCACACTCTCTTCCCTTTGCCTGAACCCTCAAACCTGGCCTCCCCTTGAGATGGTACCTCATTACATGAGATTCATTAAGACTTTTCATTAAGGGGAGTCAGTGTTCTATAACTCCATTGGACCTTGGATAATGTCTCCTTCCACCCTATGACTCCTGTCATCTTCACTCTGTTTTGACTTCCATGCCAACATAGGTAAGTAGATATCTCCTCTTCCTCCTGTTCTTCCTCCTGTTCCTCCTCTTCCTCCTCCTCCTGCTCTCTCTCTCTCTCTCTCTCTCTCTCTCTCTCTCTCCCCCTCTCTCCATCCTTCCCTCTTTTTCTCCTCTCCCTCTTCCCATCCATCCTTACCTCCTTTCCTTCACCTCCTCCCCCACCCCAACTAGAGAACCACTAAGGTCAGAGTGTGCCCTCCCACCCCTACACCACTGGCCTAGGCCTGATAAATGTCCTCCTCATCCCTTGAACAAAGCCATCTCACTCCCAGATTGAGACATTTCCCTGGACAAATGCCTTTCTATATAGTCAAGGACTTGAGGCTGATATTGAGAACTAAACTTCAAGTGTGTTCAACTTGGCCAGGTTGGTAATAAGGTCCTTTGAGGTTTGGCACTTCCCTCACTGGATGTTAGCAAATTAAAGGGGGAATTCTAAAGAAGAAACAGGAGTGAGAGAGACCCCCCAACTCCATGTTCAAGCAATTCTCTAAATCACCCCCCTCTTTCTGGGTTGAAGCTTGGAAAAGAAAGGGGTCATACACACAGCTCTCCCTTCCTTCTTCTACCTCCACCCTGCATCCTCTGATACATCCTAGATTGGGAGATGGAGCATTTTAGCTAGAGCAATGCTTCTCAGATTTTAGTGTTTACCACAGGCCATGTTGATAAATAGATATCTGATCCCTATCCAGAGACTATGTATACAGTAGAGTTGAGGGCTTGCATATATCAGCTTGCCCAGTGATCTGCTGGTCTGGGGAAATGCAGTCATTCTTCCCCTACAACCTCATGGCTAAACTCTCCTGCAAAGAAGGGATTCTTTTTCTTATGCACACTGCAACATTTTTATGATATGAAATCTCTATTTCTCTACCTATTAAAAAAACACTATAATAAGACTCCTGCAAGCTTAGCCCATTATGTTTGATAGTACCTAGACTTGTTTCCTTAACAAAGTTTAAATGCCCAATATTGAATACTGTATTTGATTTTGTGAAAGAGGCTAAGTATTGCTCAGTATCTTTTCATTTCCTCTGTAACATTCAAAAGCATATCCCTTCCAATATAGTTTTCTTCCAAATAAATAAATAAACAAACATTTTTTTTGTTTTGGTTAACATTACATTTCCAAGTGTCCCCTGCTTTATACGGGAACTCAATACTTAACTGTAGGTTCCTTTCAGTTGTTTATTTTGGGTGATATTTTCTAGAAAGTTGTCCTGCTTCCTCCACCCCCAACAGCAATCTTTTTTTTTAAATTTACATTCCAGTCATTGCCTCCCTCCAAAATCTTCATTAACCCTATATCCGACAGAGGGCTAATATGCAAAATATATAAAGAATTCAAAGTTAACCTCCATAAAAACAAATAACCCAATTTAAAAATGGGGTACAGAGCTAAACAGAGAATTTGCAAGAGAAGAATCTCAAATGGCCAAAAATCCCTTAAAGAAATGTTTAAAGTTCTTAGTCATCAGAAAGATTCAAAGCTGTCCCTCTTAACCACCCTGTTCAATCCTCTCCATTCCTGTGTCCTTTCTTCCTGTTTTAAAATGTTTAACCAAAACCAAAACAAAACCCATTTTGCAAGATACTTGTGTCATCGACACAAATATCATAGAAGTTCCTTCCAGCTGACCTGAAGGAAGCAAAGGGAAGAGTCCAAGATCAGATTCACGAGAAAGAAAAATGATGCTACCCAAACTTAGGGTGCAGAAAGGGTAAGGGAGATGCTTTGCTCAGAAGTGGAAGAAAACAAATAAACAAACAAAAGTGATGTTTGGGAACTAGAGAGGAAGGTTAGAATTCTGGGATACTATCCCTGCTGTGGTTACACATACCAAGGAGAAAGGACCAAGGAAGAACAGAATGAGCAGTAGTCACATAGATGTTCTGGGGTTTCCTTCAGGTTAGCACCTAGTCCCCTCCCTCATGAAGGTCTGTACTCTTGGTAAGTGGGCTCTATTCTTTGAGAGAACAAAAGAGTACAGAAGAGAGTTTGTGATTGCTGCCTAGAATAGCTGAGCCCAAGCTTGGAGTCACCCAGAAACCAAAAATCTAGCCTGAGACTACAAACATGGAAAACTTAAAGCAAAACCCCCAGAGAAACAGAGACAGGTGAGATATCCAAGCCACTGTCAAGCCTCAGAGCCCTCTAAAACTGTCACAGCTCAGTGACGAGACCAGAGTCCCAGCATGGGGTACAACCTTCCTAATGCTGTGACCCTTTAATACAGTTCCTCCAGCCATAATATTTGTGTTGTTACTTTATAAGTGTAATGTTGCTACTGTTATGAATCATGATGTAAATATCTTGAGAGATGGAAATTTGCGAACAGGGTCACAAACCACAGATTGAGAACCACTGTTCTTGACCCTGGGGATGAATATTTCACAGCTTGCACAGCCATGTGTAGCAGTTCACAACCTTTGGAGGCAGAAAGAGGTCATCACAAGAAGCAGGAACAGTGATTCCTGGCCTCGATCTCTCTCGCTCTCTTTCATATGAATCTTCCTTGGGAAAACACTAATTTTCAAAAATTGCCAAGATGGACAAAGACAGACATGTTCTTTAAAGGCCTCGTTTATGAGGTTAACAGCAAGAAATGCACTTGGCCTTCAAGCAGGACAAGGACAAAAACTACCCAGCCTTCAACCTTTGCCCTTGTTTCCCTAAAACTTTCAAAGAGAATCAAAGGGAGTAAATGTCAGCACACATGAGCTAAATAACAGCCTCATTAGGAAAGCCCACCAACCCATCCCAACAGAGGGTCTTCGCCATCTTCTACAGATGAGCACAGAGTCCTACCCAGGACCGGAGGTCCTGCCATGCTCTACTGGTGGCTACTCCCAGTCCATAGAAGATTACCTAGGTACTGTTTAAAAGCAAGGCAGCAAAATTGTCATCTGCAAAGTGTCACCAGGTGACACTTCCCATATGTATCTAGTGATAAGGAGCCAGGTGATCTCAGGTGTCACCTCCCCAAGTTTCAGATGGCTCAGGTGAAAAGCCAGAGGTTCAGTTAGAGTTTTGCTGCTACCTGTATGTTCTCCCAACCCTAACATGGTAAGATATGAATGGTTCTCTGTAGCTGTTTCAGGACCTCTCCCATGATTGATGGGTTCTACAGAGACTAACACTGTTCTTACTTGATGAAGACAGGAGGCTCTGCAAAGGCGGGCCAGCATGGGAAGAGGCCTGTCAGTCAGAGAAGATCATTTGAGGCTGAAAGATGTTTCTCATTCCTTCTGCTATGCTCATGGACCTCCCAGAAGACAGCCAAACAAAACGCAGAGGCTGCCTCTCCCCTCACCCTGATAACCCCACATTGTGGCAGCCTCTCTCCTCTTCATGGTCAGACAAGACTTAACAAGGCTTGGGCTTCCCTCCATAGAGCTTCGGCCTGGTGCCAAGGCCATATTCATTTTACCAAGGAGAAAATAAGCAAAGGCTCAGAGGAAAGAACTGTGCTTTCTTGGGGCTGAGAAGAGGCAGGGTGAACAATGGGGTGCCCTTGTAGGTGTCAAGTCCCTTTCTTCTAAATCTTTCATTCATTCTGGGAAGAATTGGAGGTGCTCCCAGAAGACTCTGGTTTTTTGTTTTCTTTCCCAAGCTCCTGGATTCCTGGAAGCTGCTAAGGATGATCATGGAATTGGCACTTGACTGATTTTTTTCTATTGGAATCACTTATTCAACTATGTCATAAAGGACAAAAGGACAATGAATACATACAATAGCCTACAGTGGGTGGCTACCTTCTCTGTGTCAGGAGAGTGACAGTGTGTCCTCACAGTATCCTCACAATGACCCTGTGAGGGTTATACTTCTCTCACCTTCACTTCATAGATCCTCATCTATGAACTGGGGAGTCAGAACAACTGACCTGTCTGATGTCCTGCCTTCTGCACATGCAAAGCTCATCTTGGTCTATGTGTGTATGGACCTAATGAAATACCAGAGGCTGGGTGTGAGGGTTAACTTGGATTGTAAACCTGACTGGGTTGATACATGCCTAGCACATTAGTAAGGCATGCCTTTGGGTATGTATGTGAACTTGCAGAGAAAACTGATGGAGGAGAGAAGAGAAGCCCTAGATGTGAGTGATGGAAGAGAAGCCCTAGATGTGAGTGATGTCATCCCGTGGGCTGGGGTCCCAGACTGAATAAAATGCAACAAAGAGAAAGTGAGCTGAGCACGAGCATTCAGCTTCTCTGCCTCCTGGCTGAGGACACAACGCAATCATTAGCCTCACACCCGTGCTTTGAACACAACCCTCTCACTGACAAGCCCGGCTATCAGGGTGGACTCTGTCCTAGCTTCCTTTCCATTGTTGTGATAAAACACTCTTCCAAAGGTAACCAGGCAGAGGAGACTGGTATTTCAGCTTACAACTCCAAGTCACAGTCCATCACTGAGTGAAGTTAAGACAGGAACTCAAGGCAGGCCTGTTTACTATTCCAACCAACATTGTCTTTGGCCAAATAATTTAGAAGTTATTAAATTAGGAAGTGCAGCTGAAACCATGACAATGTTCATTGCTAGCTCATGCTGAGCTAGCTTTCTTACATACCCAAAGACCACCTGCCCAGAGAATGGCACCACCCACTGTGGCCTCATCAATTGTCAATCAAGACAATCTCCCACAATGCTCACAGGGCAATCAGATCTGGTCAATTCCTTAGACGAGGCTCTGTTCTCACATGATGCTAGGCTTTGTCAATTTGAAGGTTAAAGCTAACTAGGGCAACGTGTACCCTCGAACTATGAGCCAACAGAAGTTCTCTCTTAAATTGCTCCTTGTCAGGTATTTGGTCATATAGTGAGTATATAGTGAGTGGTAAAGAGCCAATTTCTTACAGTTCTAGAAGACAGAAAGTCTGAGACTAAGGCAAGAGAAGGTTTAGTTTTCTTCTGAAGGCCCTTCTGCTTCCAGCATGCCACCCTGGTTTGCTAAGGGCAAAGACCATACATATTACATACATACATACACAAACACACACACACACACACACACACACACTTTTTGCCACAATTCCCAGGAACCACAGAGAGACACCAAATCCAAACCTGCTTCCCTTCAAAGAACTGTCATCTTTCCAACCTTTCACACCCCAGAATCATAGGCAAATGGATATATCTTACACTACCAGTTATCAGTGGGGCCTGAACATGCCAAAGGGCATTTGACTGACAGCTATAGACATGGCAGGCTACAGACTTTGGTACTGAGGAGATTAGAGAAAGAATTGGGTCAATATGAATCACACCAAGAGAAAAATCTCTAGGGTATTAGATCTGGAGAATATTACTAGCCAGTATTATTAGAACACCTTCCTGACCATGCTAGCCAGGGCCATCTCAGTGTTTCCATTAGAAATCTTATTTTCGAGGGTTTATGACTTGCTGTAAAAATTCAATTGCAGTTGAAGAACAGCATACTAGGTTGGCAGAGCAAAAAGCAGTTCAATTCAAAGAAAAGATTAAAAGTCAAGAAGAAACAAACAGGAGAAAAGGAAAAGGGTTGTTTGAGAAAAGGACAGCTGGACTTGCCCTCCTCTTGTGCCCTTCTGAGAATTACAGATGGCTTTATTTCGAACTTGATTTTTCACAGGTTATTAACTCCCAGGTGGAAAGAAGTCCTGCGGGATTTGAGAGGCAAATGATGCATTCACCAGTTGGAAAAGCAGCCTGCCCAGAATCTTGTTCCAACAGACCCTGTAGGTTACTAGTAATGCCTGCCCCCTCAGTTCTCAAGGGACACATATTGATTCTTTGCTAGTCTGGCAAAAGGCAGATTTGATGGTCAATTTTGTATGTGCCAATTAGTCTAGAATAAAGGATGGATAGAGAGCTGGTAAGACATAATATATAGGTATGTCTTTGAGAGTTTTGTAGAAGAGAGCAGCATTTGAATCAGTAAGGTGTGTGAAGAGGATCCACCCCCTCATCACTGCAGTCAGGTAACATCCAAGCTGTTGAGGGCCCAGAAAGAACAAACAATGGCAGAGAAGGGGTGAGGTCATTTTCTCTCCTTGAGGTGGAGAACCCATCTTGTGCTCTTGGACGGTATAGCTCCAAAGTCCCTACCCTTCTCTACTCTCAGCCCTTCATCCTCAGACTGCAAGATCAGTGCCTCTGTTTTCCAGTCTTTCAGATCCAGTTGGAATTACTCTTCTGAATTTCTAGGTTGCCCAGTTTTCAAACTATATATCATCAGACTTCTCTGGCTTTGCAGTGGTATAAGCCAACCTTCACAAAACCCCACACACATGTGCATGCATATACACACATGCACATAAAGGCGTCTTTTGGGTTCTATTTCTCTTCCTTTCTCTGGATAACCCTGAGTAACTAGTAGGGTACCAAAGATGCCCAGTAAGTTTATATTCTCTGATGAATAAAAGGTATATTATATTCCAATTAGTCATTCTCTAAAAATAAAGCAACTATGTCTTTCTCTGTTACCCTGGAGAGCATATTTTGAGACTTGCACCCAAGGTTTTTATACATCTGTCGCTATTCTTCCAGCTATAGCTTCAATATAAAGTAGCCCAATGGAAATTTGTCATTTTACCAGCACTACCCTCTGGGTCACAAATCCAAAGAAAGGATGCTTCTCTTAGTTCAGAAATACCATCTTCCAAATGTTGGAAGTACATGCTTGGAATAGGTAAAGCCTACCATGCACTGTCTGGGGATGGGTATCTGTTTTCAGTTTTTAATAAGTCTTAAGGGCCTGCAGGGAAATAATAAAAGACAACAGCCAGACTTTCTGCTTGGGAGGGAGTCCAGGGACAGCACTCTAGTCAGAAAGAGAAAGCAGGAAGTGTACATGAACAGAGATGGCTTGCTCAGTGATCTCAGGAAGCTGGGATCACTTGGCTACTTGAGATTCCTTTAAGGAAGGAACAATGGAAACTAAACTATCCTTGTTGCTGCCACAGCAGTGAGATTCTGCATTTGGAGAGTGATATCTGGTGTGATACTCCAGTACAAGGACTGAGTAAAATAAGAAAAGGGAAATTTTTATCAGTGCTGTGCATGCCAGATACACTTTCCAAACATTATTTCTTACAAATCTTATAAAAGGCTTTTGACCCAAGTATGCATATCCATATCCATTGATGTTGGAGGACAGCTCCAACAGTGTTCAGCGATCTAAAGAGGTAATGTGAGGGTCGGTGATGATGTAAAACAAGCACACATTCTGTGTGTGTGTGTGTGTGTGTGTGTGTGTGTGTGTGTGTGTGTGTGCCTCTCTTTCACTCTCTCTTTCTCACACATACATACACACACACACACACACAATTGGTGGATGAAGCAATCTTCAACAAGCTCTGACAATTTTATTGTTTCTCCCACAACTTATATATTTCAGCAAAATCTTTCAAGTAGTAAAAAAAAAATCACAATGTGATTACATTTTAATTTTTAAGGGAATGATTACAATAAGTATACATTAAAAAATGTTCCCTGATACCCTCACATGATCAAATGTTTCATATATTCTGGGTGAAAAACAAATTATTCCTAGGAACCTACATGCATTTGTAACTAAGGAACTTGTTATAGATTTAAAAATTATGAGCAAGCAAGGTATTTTTCTTGTCCAGTTTCTCTTACAGGCAGACTGCAACTTGTGGTACAAAGAAAACATCAGTAATTTTATTATTTATCTTAAAAAGTAATCATTAAAAAATCTTAAAAGAATTACAAACCTAAACTTTCATATAAAAACAGTCATTTCTACTTTAAATCCTCAGGATGCATATCTGCTCCTTAACATTTTTTCTTAAATTATATCAGGAAGCTGAGGGCAAACATGGGTACCAGAAATGAATCACCACCTGATCCCCAGCCTAGCTTTAACAAGAGAGGCACATCCAGCTGTCATTGCACTTGTTCCCTAACCTTAAAAACATCCTTCGCTCAATAAACAAAACTGTGTCTTTAAATCGTTCCCCAGGATTCTCTAAATCAGAGTCACTAAGATAATATCTTGGGGCTGGAGAGATGGCTCAGTGGTTAAGAGCACTGACTGTTCTTCTGGAGGTCCTGAGTTCAATTCCCAGCAACTACATGGTGGCTCACAACCATCTGTAATAGAATCCTATGCCCTCTTCTGGTGTGTCTGAAGACAGCTATGGTGTACTCTTATACATTAAATAAGTAAATAAGTAAGTTGATTAATTAATTAACTAATTAATTAATTGATTGATTGATTGATTGATTGATTGATTGATTAAATCCTGACCTAACTTGAGTAACAATCTACATCTCCAAATTCTTTCTAAGGGTAGTGGTCGTTGCTAACAATCTACATCTCTAACTTCTTTCCAAGGGTGGTGGCTGAATCATTAATCTGCTCCAGCAGCAGTGCTTGAAAAAAAGGTCAATCACTATTATTGTAAGTGCCAACAACACTCTCCAGTGAGGGCTTAGAAACCCCCTTAGAGATTTCATACAACCTATAAATTAGGAAGGATGTGAAGACTGCTGAGGCAACAGGCAGAGAGAAAGAAACTCCACCATAGCATGAAGTTCTGAGGACATGAGACTTTAGGGCTCTGCATCTCTAAGGCACACCCATCATGACTGTGCTAACAGGTGGGCCACATGCTATGAGTTCTAAAACTCTTATTATTAATGCATTAAATGCATATTTCTCGTGCATGGCCCCCAATACATTGAAACAATGAAGTAGTTAAGCAACTAGCTTATCCACGATTAAACCACAAAGTGGCAGAGGTAAGACTGAACCCCACCTTTGTTAGGTGAAAGTCCGGTAGCTTTCTACATCCATTCCCAGCATCTCTCAGGCCCCATGGTTAAGGAAGAGAATGCAAATGATTAGGAATAGACCTAGAGTTTCAACCTTGATGGCTCTTAAGGTAGGACTGGGGAGAAATCTATTGACTTTCCATAAAAAGGAAGACAGCTTTAACACTAATTCTTCAGATCTAAACAAGCAAGGGACAGAAAATAAATTTCCAAGATTAGCTTTTTAAAGATTTTTTAATGAATTAAAAGTAGAACTACCATATAAGTCAGCTATATCTCTCCTGAGTATACACCAATGAACTCAAAGTCAAACCACACAGATACTTGCACATCCATCAAACTATGGAGCCAGCCAAGAGATCTAATAACAAGTGAATGAATAAAAAAAATATGCTACAAAACATGCATGATAGGATTTTTTTTTCAGTTGTAAAGATGAAAACTATGACATTCCCAGGAAAATGGGTAGAACTAGGGATCATTACATTAAGGGAAGTAAGCCAAACTTAGAAAGACAAACACTGCATGTTTTCTTTCGTATGCAGAATCTAGATTTAAATTCATTTACATGTATAAGAATGCATATATGCATATATATATATATATATATATATATATATATATATATATATATAGAATGTATAACATGCAAATAGAATGCAGACTAGGAGAAGGGAGGAAGAGACCCACCAGGAACAGGGAGGAGAGAATCAGTATGGATTAAGAGATGTCCCCACAGTCTTGGGCATCTGACTACTTGGTCCCTAGTTGGTGGCACTGTCTGGGGAAGCTTAGGGAACATGGCCCTGTTAAAGGACATATCCACGGGCCACAGGGAGTCTGAAAGTCTAGGGAAGGAGCTTCTGGCTCCTCCCTATTTTTTCCCTACCCCTTCGGCAGGTTTTCCCCCCAAGTCCAAATGTCCCCACACTCCCAGATCCCAGACTTCTTGTAACCCTCTAGCCTCTGGGGAATAAGCACCAGACAGCCAGATGGGGCCTCTTCTTCAGTCTAGAGTCTAATAAACCCAGCAACCTTCTCAGTTGTAGAGACACAGACTGAGCATCTCTTATCTGAAATGCTTCAGTCCAGAAGTGTTTTGAATTTCAGATTTTTTCCCTCATGGAATATTCACACACACTTGAGAAAAGAAAACCCAAGCTTAAACACACAATGCATTTGTGTTGCCTCTTTGCTTGTATGTGCAGCCTGAAGGTCATTTCATACAATATTGTTCCTGCCAATATTCTGACCACAATTTACCACATAAGTCTGAACATGGAATTTTCCACTAGTGACGTCATGTTGGTGCTCAAAAAAGTTCCAGATTTGAAACTGAGTATGGCAGTGGATACCTAAAATCTTAGCACATTGGAGACTAAGGCAGGAGAAGACCACAGTTTCTTGAGACACGACTGAACTAAATAATAATGACTCCTTCCCCAGACCCCCAGAAGCTAGATTGCAGATTTTTCTATCAGGGATGTTCACGCTGCAGTGGATTTCTCCCAGAACTGCTATTTCAATAGGTCTTCAGTTCCTCCTTTGCCTTTCAATATCCAAATACTGTTTAATAAATTCCTTTCATTAAATCCCCCTTATAATAACTTGCCTGTTTCATCTTTCCAAAGAGTTCCATAAGAATACAAAAACCTCTAAAAGAAGCTTCTCTAGATTAACTCTGTGCTACGTGGACATTCTTCTCTTCTGTGCCATACTACAAGTTAACCTATTCTGTCCCCAGTAGTTACTTACTGCATGACTCTGGGTACAGTGACTTAACCTTGGCAAGACTCAACTTTTCCATTTCTGCACTAAGGTAAGAGTATCTTCCCAGTGATGTATCTGTTTAGACACAAGAAATGAGTAATAAATAGGCATTAAACACGGTCACCAGGGCACAGAGGTACTGTGGTAAACATGTTTTGTCTACTTGGCATCCTTGTGTTTGAGGAATTCCCTCTTCAGTTCCATAGTAATCCTAATAAACTGTCTTTATTCTTTGAAAAGTTAATCTTTCAACTCAAGGACAACATATGATTTGAGTAGCCCTACTCTGTGCTGTCCATCACCCTGGCCATAAACATTAGTTCAGGGATAGAGCTGTGTTCCAAGCCAGGTCAATCCACATATCCAGTCACCAGGACTGTTTTAAGGATTAGATAAATTTATGCTATTTTCCTCTCTTATTCCTAAACCTTAAAATCATACAAGTCCATCCTTTCAGGAATCATCTTTATCACCATGAAGGTGACCAATCCAGTCTGGGATTGTTCTGGTTTTAAATATTAAAAGCCTGCATTCTGAAATTTCCTTCAGTTCCATGCCAACTAAATTATCTGATCACTCTTCCATTGTGTGAAAGCCTTCAGGAGACTCTAGACCCTACCAAAGAGAGTAAATACTTCACCAAAGGAAGGAGACAGACGGCCTGCAGGCACATGAACAGAGACTCTGGGAAATGCAAACCACAGCCAAGGTGAAATACCACTTTCCATCAACTATAAAAGTGATAATTAAAGTGAACAGGCAGATGAAAAGTTCTAGTAAGCATGTAAAGAAAACTGGACTCATGCACATTGCTGGTGGGAGTGTGAAATGACACCCACACTCCAAAAGACAACTCGGTGGTTCCAGATAGAGGTAGTAGTTGTTCATTCTGAGTATATAGTCACTAAATAGTTCACTTTAAATGATTAATTTAATGTCATAGTAATTGCATCTTAACAAGCTACAGAAAGGGCAGAAGAAGGAAAGAAGAAAAGAGAATGGAGAAGCAGTCATTGAAACAGGCTTGATCACTTAAGGGTCATCAGTCTTCTTCCACAAGACAGACACTCCTGGTTCTCTCAGTTTTCTAAGAAGAATACAACATTATCTTGCAAGATTCCTACAGAAATGTCAAAAATAGAATTTCCCACTTTTATCAACAAGCATGCCTTTTAGGGACCTCTGTCAGTAGTGAGTGGATGCAGAGTAAAGCCTGAATGTAAATCCTCTTAGCTTCAGGTGCTCCCTCCTCTTAGCTTCAGGTGCTCCCACCTCTCTTTCACCATCACCTCAGTGCTTCTTAGGGCTTCTTAGTAAAAGACTAAGCACATCTTAGTGTCATGAACTAGGCTTTAGTTGTTGGTTGTTCTGGTTTGTATTCTATTACTGTGCATCACGACCAAAAGCAACATGGGGAGAAAGAATTTGTTATTTCATCTTATACCTCCAGGTAATAGTTCATCATGGATGGAAGTCAGAACAGCGACCCAAGGCAGGAATCTGGAGGCAGGAGCTGATGCAGAGGTCACAGAGGCATGCTGCTTACTATCTTGATCCCCATGACTTGATCAGCCTGCTTTCTTATAGACCACAGGACCACCTGTCCAACTGTGTCATTGTTCCCAGTGAGCTGGGATCTCCCATATCAATTATTAATCAAGAAAATATCTGATGGATATGCCTACAAGAAATTTGGTGAGAAGAGTCCCTCACTCAAGATTCCCTCTTCCCATATTACTCTAGCTTAGGTCAGGTGGACAAAACCTAATTAGCAAATTAGTACATAGCTGAATGGTTCTAAATGGAAGGAACTTATAGCCAACATGCAAATTTGATAATGATTCTGTTGGGTGTCCATTTGGATATCATAATACTGGACTTTAATCTGTTTGCTAATTTTCCTTTTCTTCTCCCTTTTTTTCCTTTTGTGTGTGTATGTGTATGTTTTATGCATGTGGTGCAGGTACAGAAATGTGCTGGTGCACTTACCCCTTCACGGGCATGCACTTATTCTCTGCCTTATTTCGCTGAGTTCATTCATTCATTCTAGTTCCTGTAACTAGAGTCTCACTGATTTTTAAAATTTTTTTATCTTAAAACATTTCCTAAGTTTTAACCTCGAGAAGAATATTAAACTTTGAACTGCTAGTAAACAAAATGAAAGCAAAATACCTCCCCCTAAACCCCAGTTCCTCCCCCCACCCCACCCCCCCACCCCCCACCCCCCACCCCCCATGCTTTCTGTGGATCGGTTGTTCTCAGTGGCTACAAAGCTGAACCTAACTGGCTTCCAGCCATGACTCTGAATGTTGGCTTCAATCCCCACCACAACCAGTGTCTTTTTCTGTACACGGAAGTACTATCTTAGAACATACCAGAAGCTCCTAGGGCCAAAGAGGTTCAATGGTGCGGCCAGCGTTTATACATCACTCTGCCCCAGATACTGCAGCAGGTGCTGGAGATACAAGAATAGATAAGATGAAGCACTCACCCTCAGGGAGCACCAGCCAAGATACAAACAACCTCTGCTGTGAGTGTTTTAGTGGAGGTATCCACAGAGATCCAGAGAAAGAAAGCAGATCAAACTTGCATAGCCTGATGGCGCTCTGAGACATCCACAGACTACAAGCCTAAATCCTCCGCATTTGTTATCTTTTTCCACTGCTTCAGAAACCTTATGAAATACTGGCAGCTGTGCTTTAGGAATAAAGATAAGGAGAAATATTTAACTTTTTGTTAATAGCAGCTGGTCTGAGAATCTCTCTGTGGGGAAAGCACAAATTTGTTGAAAAGTGATTAGTATTAATTTTTTAGCATTTCTCAGATCAAATACCTGACAAGAACAATTTAAGAGAGATAAAGGGAAGGCACAACAGTTAAGAGCTCTTCTTGCTCTTTTCCAGGACCAGTTTGGTCCTCTAGATGTGGGTTCGAGCACCCACGTGGTGGACAGAGCATAACTGCCCTCTGGGTGAAGCCTCTCAGGGGACACGTGCTCAGTGAGATGCCTTGAACGGTTTATTTCACATTTACTTTACAATTGCCTATAAGTCCAGCTCCAGGGGACCTGATAACTTATTCTAGCCTCCATGGTCAGATTATCCCACAAGGCATACTCTCAAGACTGGCAGACAGACACACGGATACACACACACACACACACACACACATGCATATCTAATAAAAAATAAAACACTTCGAAAGCAATGTAAAGAAGATCGGGCTTATGTCATCACAGTGGGGAAGGCATGGTGGCAGGGGCAGGAGCTGATTGGCCACACTGCATCCACAGTTGGGAAGTAAGGATAGAGATGCCAGTGTTCTCGTGTTCACTCTTATGCACCCCAGAACCAATCCATGGATCACTGCTGCCCGCATTGCAGGCACATCTTCCCACTTCAGGAGCTGAATCTAGAAAATCTCTCACGGACCCGTCCAGAAGTTTGTCTCCCAGGTGACGCTACATCCTGTCACGCTGACAATATCAACCATCACATGTATCCCAATCTTGGATCTGGTTCCAGGGCTGGCCCTGTGGATATGGAAGCTGGAATTCAGAATGGAAACTATAAAGAACGTGCTCAAACAAGATTCCTTGAATGCTTGAGTTTATAACATCTGTAGCGATGCGCTTCACTTTCCAGAAGGCTTGTGAATTTGTGTTTTTTAGAATTTTGTGTTTTAGAATTTGTGTTTGTGAATTTGTGTTAAAAGATTTTTTATTAACACATATTTATTATATATGCCAGTAGGATTCAGTGTAATATTACATACATACATACATACATACATACATACATACATATATACATATAATGTATATGCATAATCAAAACCAACCATTTGCACCCCTCTTGCCCCTGGTACCCTTCCTAGTCCCTTCAACTCACTATTCTATTTTTAGGCCATCTTATGTTTTCATTACATATGTAGCAGAATTCACAGGAACCCAAGACTTGCTATCAGCCAAGATGCCCATTAACAGGTGAATAGATAAATCTATTATATATGTACACAGGGAGTGTCTTTTAGCCATAGAGAATCTCTTCCTTATAAATTTCTCCAACTGGGGGGGGGGGGAAATGACAAAACTGTAGGTGGAAATGGAAGACATAACATTAAACAACAGAAAGAAAGAAAAACATCCAGACATCAAAAGACAAATGTCAAATGTTCTGAACAGAATTCAAAGCAAGCATTAAAAAATAAGGGCCAGCAAGATGACTCAGTATGTAAAAGATTTGCACCTAGTGAGCTGACTTTATCCCAGAACCCACAGAGGAAGAAGAGAATTGAGTATCACAAGTTACCCTTTGACCTCCATGTAACAAGACACCTGCACATAAACTCAGATGTGCACGCATGTGCACACATAAACACACTTGAAAAAATAATCTGTATCCATTTTTTATAAAATGTAATTAAATTGAATTTAAAAAGCATGTACATAGCTAAAAATCTAATCAACAGAGAGCAGGGACAATCTAGGACAACCCTAGAGAAAGGGGTCTTTGGCAGCTCTTATCAAACAGAGGGTAATATTCAAGAAATAAAAATGGTAAAAGAGAGCAAGAGTTGAGCAGGATGCCTAACTCTGACCCCATGTCCTCTATTTGCCCAGCAGTGGAACTCTTTGTATAACTATTAATTATGCTGAACAGTGGCCTTAGACTCTAAGCTTTAGAGGAATTTACATGCCACTCCTGAAGGAAACTCATCTGTTACTTCAGGGCATGAGAGAGAGAGAGAGAGAGAGAGAGAGAGAGAGAGAGAGAGAGAGAGAGAGAGAGAGAGAAGAAGGAAAGGAAGGAAGGAAGGAAGGAAGGAAGGAAGGAAGGAAGGAAGGAAGGAGGGAGGGAGGGAGGGAGGGAGGGAGGGAGGGAGGAAGGAAGGAAGGAAGGAAGGAAGGAAGGAAGGAAGGAAGGAAGGAAGGAAGGAAGGAAGGAAGGAAGGAAAGAAATGTGGTGACAAATGCAGCAGGTAGCTTTCTCCACGTTTCTCAGCACACACCCCACCCCTGCATCAGGCTTCTGCCCTGGCTGAAGCTAACCAGTCTGATTCTATCACACGTGTTCTTCATTCCTCAGTAACCAGCAGAAATGCATCCAAGGTGGGGAAAGTCCCCATGTAAATGTAGATGCTCCCTAGGTTTTAAAAGTGTAAACCCTGCAGTCTCTTTCAATGTGACCTTTCCACGATGGAAGGATGTTATTAATTTGCAACTCACGATAGTCTCTAGGCCCTCATTGCAATTAAGAGCATCAACTGTGTCATTTCAGAACTGTTCATTGGTGTTCCTGAAACTTCAATATTGAAATGCTAGCTCATTTAACACAAAGAAAACAAAGTCTGCGGCGGCCACGCCATCAAGAAATTGAGTTATGGCTCTAGCTCACCAGAGAACTGAAACTCAAAGGGTGATTTTTTAAGGCAGTAGCTGACAGTCATGAAATACTTGAATTACTTTGTGCTACAAAATGGAGAGAGTCTCTGAGTGGCTCTGAAGGGAGAGAGGGGAAGCAGGGATTAGAAGAGATGCATTCTGTAAATTCATTTCAGAGTATGAATAGCTGGAATCATTATGATGACATATACTCCAAACCAAGGCATTTGCTGTTGAATAAAGTAATTATTAATCATTAATCTCTGCAATGATTATGAAAATTTGTTTATGATCAGGGTCCCATGTATTCACAGCCATGATTTTAAGGGTAGATTTGTCATTCCAAATAAGCAGATAATCTTCCTGTGTAATGAGCCTCTCTTCTCATAGATCAAAATGCATTGTGGGAATCTCAAGTAAATGATGCTCCAGACACCATTTGTCACTTCTAAGTTTATTCAATGTGATTAAACATAAAAAAATAATAAGGCACCTCTTCTACTTCATTCTTTTCTCTCCTTTTGAATTTCTTCCATGTGAATTTATTTGAAGCAATTCTGGTAATGCTGATTAGATGCTTCAGAATTTACTTTCCCCACTCATCTTGCTTGATACAATTAGCAACAGTATTGATCTTCACGCAGCCCAAAGACTGCATCATGGAGTGAAGAGTTTGAACCCTTGGTTTACCAGTTACATCAGGAAAAACCTTTTCGTCTCTCACATCCAAGATGCTGCTCCAATCAAATGGGTGTAGGGTGGTTTAAACACTATAATGTTCCTCTTCAGACGATCATCACCCAGTCCAGCTGTTTGCACAGCTGAACCCTGACAGGTGACTGACTAGATTGGTAACAATAGAATGCACCCACCCCACCTGAGTCTCTTTGCTTGGTAGGGCTCCTGACATGGCAAGGATATAGCCAGCAGCCAAACAAAAGTTGTAAGAAGTCTTTAGTTGACACCTTATTCATTCGTATTCTTAGAGAATCCAAGCTTGTACACTCAGTTTTATATCATGAGTTAGTCATTTTATACAAGCCTACATCTCCCAGGGGATTATAGTTGAACAGTGTCTTTTAAGCATTGAATGCTTTAAAAAGAAAAAAGTCCTAGCATCCCATCAACAAAAGTTAACATATGTGTATGCATATGTGTGTATATGTGTGTGTGTATATATATGTGTGTGTGTGTGCATATATGTGTATATGTGTGTGTATAAATGTGTGTGTGTGTGTGTGTATGTGTAAAATTTCTTTTACAGTGTGACCTGGGCATTGCATTAGCATGTTTTAGTCATTTATTACAGAATAACAGAGGCTTAGATGAAATAGACATTTGCTTCTGTTCCAGCAAAGATCTAGACTGATGATACACAATCCAGCAGTGTAAGTAATTTTATTGCTATCTTCTTGCTCCTGGCTGACCCAAAAATTAAAACCATGTTGTTGAAATGAGTTCACCAACAGAACAGGGTGGTAGGGGAGAAGTGAGACCTAGGAAGAGTCTTTGTGAACACATGACAGTTGACTTGAACAGCACTGAGATCAGAGTCTGTCAAACAATACTTTGTCAGTGGCCATACCTAGCTGGAAGAGAAACAGGAAAAAGAATCTCTAGCTAGTGATGGGTAAAGAGAAAAAAAGAATGGGCACCTGAACTGAAACTTGAGAAATCTATTATGAGAAGTAAAAGTAAAAAGTAGATTCCAGGGTAATTGTAATCCCTGCCACAGTCATCCCATTCTAAATAAGAAGGTTTCATATCAGATTTCCAATTACTGACTTCTTTTTAAAAATACAGGAAGATCAGTATTTGGCAAAACCAGAAGGGGGAAGTGGGAAGGGGTGGGTGGGAGGACAGGGGAAGAGAAAGGGGCTTATGGGACTTTCGGGGAGTGGGGGGCTAGAAAAGGGGAACTCATTTGAAATGTAAATAAAAAATTATATCGAATAAAAAAATAAAATAAAATACAGGAAGATTTAATAATACAAGGCTTAGATCCCAATGTAACAATTAGATGGCTGTAAATAGCAGCTGCTCCTTTAAGGAACTGTGAAAGTTCACTTTGTTCATAGTTCCTATCAGGCTCTTCTCTCCTATTGATATTTTGTCTCCACTATTCGTCCATGTTGTTAGTTCAACCTCTGGGCATGGCGAGTTCTCACTTGAAGCATGCGTCATAGTGCCAGCCACCACCTCTCAGGGTCAGGTACCAGCACTTCCCCTACATCATCTTGTATTATCCTCAGAGCAGTTTTTCAAGGCAGCTTTCTTTACTCTGTGGTAGAGCTAAATAAATCAAGGCTCAGTAGAACTAAACCACTTAAAGTTTATCTAGAAACCAACAGATACAAACAAACAATAAATTCTTGATTTATTTGACTTGTGTCTATGCTAGGATGTAGGTAAATGGGGGAGGGGGAAATTTAGCATGCTTCAATTTAGCATTTTCTTTAGAGAGACGATTTTCTTATTTCTTGCCTGTGATATCTTTAATCTTCTGATAAGAATACTCAGATGTGGTGATTGAAGTAATTAAAGGAATACATCCTAAGAGTCAAATGAAGTGAGCACACCGCTTAGAGTGAAAGTCTTGGGGGAACTCCTACTCTCTGAAAGATCCTATGACTGCCACTGAGCCTCCAAATGAGCGCCCACCCACGGCCATGCTAGCCATGTCTTCACTGTCCTCCTGGTTGCCTCAAGCTTCTATGTTGCCCTTTGCTATTCTCACCACTGAGCTACTTTGCCTCTTCCATGACGTCATTCCTGACTTCCTCACCCGTTGGCTATTCTTAGCTTTTAGGTCCTTCAGTTCTTATTGCTGACTCTCAGTGCCCTGTCTCTATGTGTGCCTCCAATCTCTAAGTAGGTCTCAAGCCTGCAAGACACAACCAACATCGAAAACTCCCAATAAATTAGGTTACAAGTTTCTTGTTTTCAAAAACTCAAATGAAACACTTCACGTTTCTATTCTTGAAGCTTGTTGTTTCTCGCTTTCTCCTGCGAAGTTCAAAATCATTGTAGAATGGGAAAGAGTATAAAAAAAAAAAGCAGAGAATGTGCTGCCTGAGAAGTCAGAGATCAAGTCTATAGTCTGGGCTCCTTTAATTCATTCATTCATTTACCAATTTTTCTGGGTATGCACTATAAATCAGACCTTGAGATTAGCACCAGAAACCCAAGGAAACAAGATAAGGTTATAGCCTCCATAAGGTCTCCTTCTGGTTGAAGAAGTACCGCAAGAAAATAATTACAAAGTCAAAGAGACTTTATTAGAAGTCTATTGGGCAAGGAGAACCAAAAAGAAAGCCACGTGAAAGGGACACCATTTCCCTGTTCCCAAGTGTTCTCACAAGGCAAGATAGACATAATTGTTCTGCCTCTGCCTGGCTTTTGCAATCAAATGAAGCAAAGTTCTGGATTCATAAGATATCATTATGGAAATTTTTAGTTTTGTTCTCCCACTAGTACTGACAACCATCATTAATCTTCGTAGCTCTTACTCATGTTAAAAAAAAATAAGTAAGTGATTCATAGCTACATAACAATTAGTGATAAAGTTAATTGGAATCCAGGTTTCTTAACTCTTCTTTTTCAGACACTGCTCACTGCTTGACATGAAATATCACTGGTGAGAGATAAGTGGAAGCAAGTACTCATTAGCCAGGGAATGAAAAATCCCACTTAGAGTACACATTTCTTCCTCCATAACAAGCTGGAGATAACTTTTAGACAGTGGCTACCTCTGTGTGATGCAGAGGAGTGGTACTGTGCATATGCCTACCATGGATTTCTACAGTTATTCCTCACAACAGCCTTGTGACACATGCTAACACAACAATCCTCTTAGATGGAAAACTCTCCATGGATGAACATTGCCACCCTGTGACCCACCCGCAGGGAGGAAGGGAAGATGGAATTATCCAAAATGACATCTCCACTAACAATCTCCTAAAAATGAGGAATAAGGAGCAACCCACTATAGAACACTAAACCAAATGCAGTCACAGCTTCCTCTCCCAAGTACCCAGAACTCCTGAATAAAACCGAGAGAGGGCTGTAAGTTACTGGCACTGTGTTTAACCCAGCAGAATAGAGGCATAGGCCTGTCGCCTGCCAGTCACGACTGGCTCCCAGGAAGGAGGAAAAACATGAGGTTCTTGGGTGCCAATTATGTATTGTTGAAAACTAACAATAGCATTCACTCAAAAACTAAAAGGACCATGAGTCAGCTCTGACAAATACAACAAGCCTTAGCCAGCTAAAGACTTGAAGAATTATCTAATCTAATCCAATCTATATATCATTTAGATCAAAACTGGATACTGCTCACTGTTCTGTGACTCATTCCAATAGTGTTTGAAGCAAATTTTACATTATTTATTTTCTTCAATAAACTAGGAGACTTGATTCTATCACCCAGAGCCTGCTTGTCACAGAGAGAAGCTACATGGGGAAGAAAAATTGTAAAGAATGGAGTCAGAAAGGATATAGCTCTGTCCTCACCCTCCCTTTAAGCAAGTAAACTCAAGAGTTTCAACAAATTGTGCAATTTGTACTCTGTAATAAAATAGAATAAAAGATAGGAAGCATTCCCTCTGGACCTACTGGAGATTTCATTATATCCTTGTAGACAGCAGGTGACACCTTCAACACCTTTTCTTATTGCACACATCGTGTACCATTGTGGTTCCATCTTCCCAGGAGATGCCAAACCATGCATAGCAGTAACTGAGTGGAGCCATGTCCCTTTATCTACATTCTACCCCAGAGGACCCAAGATGTCCAAACTCATGCTTTTCAAGACATCAGTTCTCTTAGTCAACATTCAAGGAACACCTACCTCTGATGAGTTCAAAGTACATCTCCTCTATACAGAGATCTCTAAGCTACTGAAACAGAATTGTAGAACAAACTATCATGAAACATGATTGCTAGAATAAAAGAAGGTACACCAAGCAGTAAAGAATAAAGAAGGAGAAACGATAACTAAATTATAGGATTTGTACACAGGGAGAAAGTTGGTGACAGCTTCTCCTCTTAATCAGGAATCACTTCCCCATTTACTATGAGTCATTTTTGAGCTAGAATAGGCAATTTGTTTGCATAGTTTTCTTCCTTGCTCCTCTCTAATGACCTCACCAAGCTACAATTTATTCTCCCTGAGATATTTTCTGAAGGAAGAAAGGAAGGGAAGGAGGGATTTACTTTACAAATATAGAAAAGTCTAGCAGACCTCCATTGACTTGTGTGGACTTTGCTTCCATGCTCATCAGGATCCCGGCCCCTGGACAAGGTTGGTTGGTTCAGGAATGGGCTATTGATACAGGGACCAGAGGGCCAATTCTTTCGAATCTAGGGTTAGAACCCGGAAAGAGAGCTTTGTCCCTCTGGATAAGTCTATAACTTAAAAATCTGGGCTGTTTAAAGAGTCTCTGTCTCCTACCCTGTGAACAGGGAGCAAAGGGAGCCCATGAAGCAGACCCAGAGAGAAAGGCAGAGATGAAACATGGAGTGATGAGCAAACAGAAGTACGAACTAAAGTCCTCCTGCCTGTGGGTCATAGTTCTGCCTTTATGCTCCTGAAATCTCTCAGCTTTTCCTTCCAGTAAATCTTCCACATTTTATTTAAACTAGATGTACTTGTTTTCTGATGAGGAAGGCTGAGGTGGAGGGAATTCTAGGCAGGATCTTAGCATGAATAGAAGCCCAGTGATCTGCAAAAGCTCAGCTACTTAAATGGATAGAATTGTAGTCCTCTGAAAGAAACAATGATGTATATATGCCCTCAAACCCCAAGGATGATTCTTGAAAGACATACACCATCTTCCTCTGCACATTTCTACCTTTGGCATGTGTCTCATCAAAAAGTCTGAGAAGCTGGTCGGGTTACACCTAGCAAAGAAGCAGAGGGAAGAACTTTCAGAAACATGCATGGAATAGACTGGGAGCTAATTAAGCTTAAAAACCTGTAAATAGTCAGGTGAAGAGATGGCTCAAAGGTCAAGAGCACAAATTACACTTTCAGAGGTCTCTCCTTCCAATCCCAGGTTCCATGTCAGGTGGCTTACAACCACCAATAACTTCACTGAAAGAAGAAGAAAAGCAGAGAGAAAAGCAGAGATGAAATCCACTGCCCTCTTCTGGCCTCCATGTGTATCTGCACTCACATGCACACAACCACACACAGACATGCACAAATACGCATAATTAAAATTTAAAATTAAGAAGTTATCAGAAACATAAAACAGACATTATCACTGAACAGAGAGACTGATACAACAAAGTAGGACTGGTGTTTTTTTTTTTTCTCTCACATACAGTGAGATGCAATGATGACAGCCCCAGGAATTGTTGACTTCTGCCCACACAGAAACTCTGTGTTCTGTGACCAGAGGATCACAATCTCCATATGCATAGTCATTAAAATTCATTTATTTAGAATCTATTCCTCCATTAACACCAGTATTCATCTCCCACCATGCTTTCTTTTTGCCTCTTCCATCATGTCACAAGTCACTAAGATGGCTCTTGATAAAATTGTCAGGCCACTGTCTACTCTGAGGTATGTTTTCATATACTAATGTATAAGAAAGTCTGTCCTAATGTCTAATACCTATTCATAATATGGCACACAGCATGGCCCAATTTTGGAATTACAACATAGTGTATCAACCATTGAACAAACATGCAGGATAAGTCTTATTAGCATTACAAAGGGTGCTACAAAACGAGCCTGCTCTTGGCAAAGGATTGAGCTCCTGAGTTCCTTTAATCTGCTTGCTTCTGCTGTACAATTAAAATATGATGTGATTTTTTTCCCAAACACCATTTACAGACACTCTCCTAGGAATATAATTATTGTTATGTGATGGGTTTAACCTATATTGAATTTAATATCTTTGGCAAAGTATTTCTAAATCACAGCTCTGGGAAGTTTTTCGAGGAAGCCAAGAGTAGAAGCTGCTTTTTTGCCATTTAACTCAGGGATATGAATCAACAATCTTGGTTGTTACTGCTTGATGTGAGCAGCATCCATGTGACCAGGAAGTGAATACTGTGCACACACACCCAACAGCATTCCTGGCACATAAATAAACCATCTCCAACTCTTAGTTCAGGAGCTGCATATTGATCTGTGTTGTGCTCGTTCCCTTCCTCACTTTCTAAGGATTTCCAAAATAGCTCACCTTGAGGTAATTAGAGGCTCAAGTGTTTTCCTTTGTCCTTTGACCAATTAAAAAATACCAACATTTTACAAAAGATGGATTTTGATACACAAGAAACATCAGGATTTTTTTTGATTGCTAAGTAAGAGAAAACTGGCCTGAGATTTTGACGAATCCACAGTGCTTTGGCAACCAAGGCCATTTTACTCCATTAAGAATCAGACCACATAGTACAGCTACAGGGGCTTTGATCAACTAAATATCAGAGCATCTGCTAACTATGGAGCCAGTAGGAAGAAGCTGCTTACAGATTTTTTTCTCTCTATGCCTATATTTGCCCATTTGAGTACACAATTGGAGAAAAATCTATATTCTAGTTCTAGCTCCTTCTGGCTCTGTGACCTTGGAAACATCTTAGTTCCAATGCAGAACAGTGTTTCTCTGCATAAGTCAGGTACCAATGCAGAACGGCCCATCTCTGCATAGGTTAGGTACTAATGCAAAACAGTGCATCTCTGCACAGGTCAGGTACTAATGCAAAACAATGCATCTCTGTACAGGTCAGGTACTAATGCAAAACAGTGCATCTCTGCACAGGTCAGGTACTAATGCAGAATGGTGCATCTCTGCATAGGTCAGGTATGACAATGAAGCAGACACCCTCAGTCCGCTTGTCATTTAATCATCTTCTGTATTACTGAGACCACAAATGTACTATTTTTTTTTACTTTCTTCATGGTCGGGATTCTGTAAGTCTGCAGATAGGGATCCTAGAGCAGTTTATCCTTTTAAAGGGGGAGATATGGAAGAAAATATCTCTCTCTCTCTCTCTCTCTCTCTCTCTCTCTCTCTCTCTCTCTCTCCATCCTGGAGACACACACACACACACATTTTTAGAGTTTTTCATGGAGCTGAATGCTTGGACATTGCTGCACAGAGACATGGCAAGAAAGAAATACCAGGAAGAAAGCAATATTTCTGTGAAATCATCACCAAACCCATGAGCTAACAGACTACAACTTCCTGAAGACTTCTTAAAGAAATAGCATATATTCTTATGATGCAAATTATGGGTACCAGAGTTCCTCTAACTTCCAACGAATGCACCACAACGATGCTCTTATAAAATATGAGTCTCTGATTATAGCCTATCTTTAGAGTTGTGTACAGGATAGAATTTATGAGAGAGCTTTTGTATCCATGTTTAGCATCCTTGGTAACTTTGCTCTTCACTAGTTTTCTTATGAGAAAGTAGTATATTCACACAGTTACAGTGTTCATTTGATTGATACATTTTGAAATATTGTGTTGCTTTTTCCATAGGAAGGTGAAGCCTCCCTCAGCAATGGGAGAGGGGCTTTAAAAGAGCAGAGACCATTCCTTTGCAACAAGCACCTATGTGCCCAGGCAAATGATAGACCAAATTGATGGGACAAAGGAACCAACACAGGAGTTAGCCCAGGGACGTGATAAACTGGGGAAAGGTTAACTGAATGCGAGCTGAGAAGCCCTGATATAAAGGTTCCAAGTAATGTTTCTAACTCATCTATCCTCAGGGATTTCCACTGGACTTTAAGCATTTCCGTGGCCAGAATTTTCTTAACACATACTGAGAGAAGTATCAAACAAGCTTGAGAACTTTAAAGCCCTGAGGAGACAGAAGACAGAACAGATGGTTCTGGGAACCATTGAGGATAGTTAAAAAAAGGAACGTGGATTTTACAGCTCTAGGGCTGTGCTTGAATGTTTGCTCTACCACCTAGCACCTGGGATCGTAAAAGAGTCACTGAGGTGTTCTACAAATTATTTATACAATGTACTGCCCTAGCTTGCCTTTCTTTGTAACTAGTAGCAAAAAAAAAACAGTAAGGTAATATAACAATGTCTTCATATACTATAGAGTGCTGTGTAAATAAAGAAGCTATAAACCTTAATGATGAGGATCAGGTAATATCCAACTGGCTCAAGAACCTGGGAGCTATAGAACACTAGGTGGCAAACAGCCCTGGCTTAATATATGTTACAATAAGGTAGGTGTTTCTTTTTTTATTTACATATATATATATATATATATATATTATTTTCTATATTCTTTGTTTATAATCCAAAAGCTTTCCCCTTCCCCAGCTACCCCCTCCCCATATGTCCCATAAGTCCTCTTCTCTCCATCCATTCTCCTATCTTTCCCCCTCCCGCTTCTCTGTCCTGGTACTCCCCTACAATGCTGGATCAAGCCTTTCCAGGATTAGGGCCCTCTTCTTCCTTCTTCATGGGAATCATTTGATATGCTAATTGTATCTTCAGTATTCAGAGCTTCAGGGCTAATTAATATCCACTTATCAATGATTGCATTCCATGTGTATTCTTTTGTGATTGCGTTACCTCGCTTAGGATGATATTTTCCAGTTCTATCCATTTGCCTAAAAAATTCATGAATTCATTGTTTTTAATTGCTGAATAGTACTCCATTGTGTATATATACCACATTTTCTGTATCCATTCCTCCATTGAGGGATATCTGGGTTCTTTCTAGCTTCTAGCTATTATAAATAAGGCTGCTATGAACATAGTGGAGCATGTGTCCTTATTGCATGCTGGGGAATCCTCTGGGTGTATGCCCAGGAGAGGTATAGCAGGGTCCTCCGGAAGTGTCGTGCCCAGTTTTCTTAGGAACCGCCAGACTGATTTCCAGAGTGATTGCACCATCTTATAATCCCACCAGCAGTGAAGGAGTGTTCCTCTTTCTCCACATCTTCGCCAACACCTGCTGTCTCCTGAGTTTTTAACCTTAGCCATTCTGACTGGTGTGAGGTGAAATCTCAGGGTGGTTTTGATTTGCATTTCACTAATGGCTAATGATGTTGAGCATTTCTTAAGGTGCTTCTCGGCCATCTGAATTTCTTCAGGTGAAAATTCTTTGTTTAGGTCTGTACCCCGTTTTTTAATAGGGTTATTTGGTCCCCTGGGGTCTAACTTCTTGAGTTCTTTGTATATATTGGATATTAGCCCTCTATCGGATGTAGGACTGGTGAAGATCTTTTCCCAATTTGTTGGTTGTCGTTTTGTCCTTTTGACGGTGTCCTTTGCCTTACAGAAACTTTGTAATTTTATGAGGTCCCATTTGTCAATTCTTGATCTTACAGCATAAGCTATTGCTGTTCTGTTCAGGAACTTTTCCCCTGTGCCTATGTCCTCAAGAGTTTTCCCCAGTTTCTTTTCTATTAGTTTCAGTGTGACTGGTTTTATGTGGAGGTCCTTGATCTACTTGGAGTTGAGCTTAGTACAAGGAGATAAGAATGGGTCAATTCGCATTCTCCTGCATGCTGACCTCCAGTTGAACCAGCACCATTTGTTGAAAAGGCTATCTTTTTTCCACTGGATGTTTTCAGCTTCTTTGTCGAAGATCAAGTGACCATAGGTGTGTGGATTCATTTCTGGGTTTTCAATTCTATTCCATTGGTCCACTTGCCTGTCCCTGTGCCAATACCATGCAATTTTAACACTATTGCTCTGTAGTATTGCTTGAGGTCTGGGATACTAATTCCCCCAGAAGTTCTTTTACTGTGGAGAATAGTTTTATCTATCCTGGGTTTTTTGTTATTCCAGATAAATTTGAGAATTGCTTTTTCTAACTCTGTGAAGAACTGAGTTGGGATTTTGATGGGGATTGCACTAAATCTGTATATTGCTTTTGGAAAGATGGCCATTTTAACTATATTAATCCTGCCAATCCACGAGCATGGAAGGTTTTTCCATTTTCTGAGGTCTTCTTCAATTTCCTTCTTCAGCGACCTGAAGTTTTTGTCGTATAGATCTTTCATTTGTTTGGTTAGAATCACACCAAGATACTTCATATCAAAACAACACAAAGATCCAACAAAGAAAGAGAACTTCAGGCCAATTTCCCATATGAATATCGATGCAAAAATACTCAATAAAATTCTTGCCAACCGAATCCAAGAACACATCAAAACGATCATCCACCACGATCAAGTGGGCTTCATCCCAGGGATGCAGGGTTGGTTCAATATAAGGAAACCCATCAATGCAATCCACTACATAAACAAACTCAAAGAAAAAAACCATATGATCATTTCATTAGATGCTGAAAAGGCATTTGACAAAATTCAGCATCCTTTCATGCTAAAAGTCTTGGAAAGAACAGGAATTCAAGGCCCATACCTAAACATAGTTAAAGCAATATACAGCAAACCGGTAGCCAATATCAAACTAAATGGAGAGAAACTTGAAGCAATCCCACTAAAATCAGGGACTAGACAAGGCTGACCTCTCTCTCCATATCTTTTCAATATAGTACTTGAATTCCTATCTAGAGCAATTAGACAACATAAGGAGGTCAAGGGGATACAAACTGGAAAGGAAGAAGTCAAATTATCACTATTTGCAGATGACATGATAGTCTGCCTAAGTGACCCAAAAAACTCCACTAGAGAACTCCTACAGCTGATAAACAACTTCAGCAAAGTGGCAAGTTATAAAATCAACTCAAGCAAATCAGTTGCCTTCCTATACTCAAAGGATAAGCAGGCTGAGAAAGAAGTTAGGGAAATGACACCCTTCACAATAGCCACAAGGTAGGTGTTTCTTGGTTCAGTTTCTCTGTGTCTAGCTATGGACTCTGTGCTTGAGTTAGACTCAATCCATAGCCTCAAACTTATATCACTGGTGTTAGAAACACCCTTGGTTCTGGGTTCCTTTCTCCCCCTATCTGGTCTGGGTTTTTTCAAAGCTCCTATGAAAACACTGTCTTCCTTCATTCATCCCCCAGTCCAGTTATGGCCTCTGATACATGAAGCCCAGTGGAATGGAAAAAGAAATCAGAGTGCAAGGCTAAAACATTCAACATTTGTTGAATGAGACTCAAGTTAGTTTCTGCTGCTATAACAGAGCACAGGGACCTAGATGCCTTGTGAAGAATAGAGATTCATTTCCTCATTGAAGCTAAAAGTACATGATTAAGGAGCTACATCTAGCAAGGGCCTTCATGCCACATTGCTTTTCAGTAACAAATCCACTTTCTCAGCTGTAGATTCTGTAGCTCAGTTAGTAGAGTGCTTTTTAGCAAGCACCAAGTTCTGTCCTGTCACACCACACACACAGTATAGGAGTGCATGACTACAGTCCTCCACTTGGAATATAAAGACAGAAGGATCAGAAGTTCAAGGTCGTCCTCTGTTATGTAGCGAATTTGAGGCTAGCCCATTCTCACAAGACCTTGTGTCAAGTAAATATATAAACAAAGCACTTCCCTTATTACAGCATTAATCCAGTCAAGAGAACAATGCACTGAAGATCCAGTCTCCTTTTACTGAGCCTCCCATCCTGTGGCACAGGGTACAAGTTTCCAGCACAGGGATTTCAGGAGATAAACTCAGACCACAGCTCTAGATGTGTAGCGCTGAGCTAGCCCTCTGTCTTCCCGAAGTCTCAGTTTCCTTTGTCAGCCATATGGTCTAATTATGCTTCCCTTCCCTTCCAGGAGCACTATGGCACTCGCATGAGAGGACCAAGGGAAGAGTAAGCTGAATTCTCAAGAGCAGTGCACAGATAGAAGATGGAAGATTTCTCCAGGTTGTGGTACAGGTGTGGAGGTGGTGAGCTCAGAAGCCAGACATAGCTAGCCAGTGCCCAGCACTGCTACAGAATTCTTACAGAATTCCTTCCCAATTCAAACCTGGAGCCCCTTTCTGGGGGAAAAACAAAGCTCTAGCACTTACTACACAGATTGTTTGAGTGACTAAATTAAATTAAAATCCTGGCTCCTCATTAAGCAAACACTTACTGTAAATGTTGGTGGTGATCCTGCCTCCAATGTTTTTGTTTGTTTTATTTTCTTTGCTTTTAAGTCCGTGTCATAGTCATAAATCAAGAGTGAAACACAGAAACATTCTCACCATGTTCTACCTCCCAGCTGTCCCTGGGCAGTCTCTCCAAAACATCAAATGGCCTCTTAGGGCTCGACTGAGATTTAGAACTGATATACTAGGAGGAGGCCAATACCTTTAAGTTCATTATGCCAGCATCCAGACTCCCCCTGTCTACCACTGCTGGCTTAGGCCCTTGGGTTACCCAACAAACACCTGTGCTTTGATGTAGAACACAGCCTACCAGAGCCCAGCATTGCTTCCACTAGGTTCAGAGAAATCCACCAAGGTATCACCAAGGTAGTCCAGCATAGGTCCCTCAGAAGGCTCTTCACCAAGCCTCAGCACCTCTCATTCTCTAGCCTGTAAAGTGAGACTGCTGTCTCTGCCCTGAGCATTCTGGCTCAGCCACACACAAAGCCAGCCGTAAGTCTTACCAAACCTGCAGCCTTCCAGAGCACTCCTTATGGGATTGGTGGAACCTGCCCTTCCTTCTGGATATTGCTATACCAAGATGCTGTGTCTTGATGAAAGGATCGGTAAATGAATGCACACAAATGCATTTACATTGAAATAGCACATTCAGCTTTTTCAGTTACTTGCTTGTCCCAATCATATAAAATCACAGGGCTTTTGGAGAACAGTGCCCGATCCTGCCAAATGCTGCTGGTGTCCCTCATGTTATATGATTATCTTCTTCAAATTCCTACAGCTAGACCAAGAAAGCTCTTAAAATTGGATTAAGGCCTCCACTGTGTCACAACAAGTCAGCTGTGTTGATTATGACAAGTAGATGTTCAATAGGTGATCAGCAGAGTGATGAGCTGACAAGAGAATAGATTTGGAGGTTTCTTCCAAAGTCTATCACATCTGGCCCCTACTACTGGCTCTCATCTGGTCCCTACCACTGGCTCACATCTGGTCCCTACCAGATCACATCTGGCCCCTACCACTGGCTCACATCTAGCCCCTACCACTAGCTCACATCTAGCCCCTACCACTAGCTCACATCTGGCCCCTACCACTGGCTCACATCTGGCTCCTACCACTAGCTCACATCTGGCTCCTACCACTAGCTCACATCTGGCCCCTACCACTGGCTCACATCTGGCCCCTACCACTAGCTCACATCTGGCCCCTACCACTGGCTCACATCTGGCCCCTACCACTAGCTCACATCTGGCCCCTACCACTGGCTCACATCTGGCCCCTACCACTGGCTCACATCTGGCCCCTATCACTGGCTCACATTTGGTCCCTACCACCAGCTCACATCTGGCCCCTACCACTGGCTCACATCTGGCCCCTATCACTGGCTCACATCTGGTCCCTACCACCAGCTCACATCTGGTCCCTACTCTAGCTGGCCCCTATCACTGGCTCACATATGATCCCTACTCTAGCTCACATCTTGCCCTTACCACTAGCTCACATCTGGGCCCCTAACTAGCTCATTCTCTTAAAAAAAAAAGTCCATTCAAGTTAGAAATAATTAGCAACCTTAGTTTGGAGATGATTACATACATATTGGGCACATAAACTGGCTATATTTATATAGCAGAGTTATATTGAGATATTATTAGATATCTAATCTAAACAATCCATTCTGAAACATAAGTTTGCTCCTCCTGCTTTCTCTCAAAAACTGAAGCCCCTGCTTCTTGCTGAACCTGCTTTGGTTTCCCCATGTCTTCCCAACATTCATTTAAGAAACACTCAGAAATATTTGTTAGGTGTTCATAGTGTGTCAGGCATAGCAGTAAGCTTCAGAACATGGCAAACAACAAAACAAACACAATCCCATTTTTCAAAATTTCCTAGTCGCCAAAGCATTTGTTTAAAACTAATAAAAGAGGGATAGAGAGATGACTCAGCAGTTAAGAGCACTGATACTCTTGCAAAAGACCTAGGTCAGGTTCCTAGCACCTCCATGGAGATGAACAACTGTCTGTGACTCTGGTTCTTGGAATCTGATGCCCTCTTCTGGCCTCCATAGGCACTGCATGCATGTGATACACAGACATATGTAGACAAGACACTCATACATAAAAGAAAATAAATTTAATAAAATAGCATACATTTTTAAAAACAATAAAAAAGGTATACTAAATCCACAGGCAAAGGGTAGAATAAAAAAGACACATAGCATATGTGCTGGCTAGTCTTCTGTCAACTTGACACATGAACTACAGTTACCTGAAAGGAGGAAACCTCAGTTGAGAAGATGCCCTCATAAAATTCAGCTGTAGGGCATTTTCTTAATTAGTAATTGATGGAGGAAGGCCCAGCCTATTGTTAGTGGTGCCATCCCTGGGCTGGTGGCTCTGGGTTCTAAAAGAAAACAGGCTGAACAAACCAGGGAGAGCAAGCCAGTAAGCAGCACCCATCCATGGCTTCTGCATCAGCTCCTGCATCCAGGTTCCAGTTCCTGTCCTGACGTCCTTCAATGATGAGCAGTGATATGGAAGTAGAAGCCAAATAAACAGTTTCCTCCCCAACATGCTTTTGGTCATGGGGTTTTGTCACAGCAATAGAAACCCTGACTAAGCATATAAAGGTAGGGAATCTTCACTCATAGATTCTCATTCTAGAAGCCTAGGGGGTGTCCAACCCAGGGCTTGTAGGCTGCATACAGCTGAGGACAGGCTATAAACAATGCCCAACACAAAACTGTTAACTTACTTAAAACCTTATTAGATGTTTTTTTCTGGTAACTCAATTGAGCATTCTTAGGTATGAACTTCGTAGGTGACATGTCTTGATATTGCCATGTCAAAGGTTGGGGACACCAGCCAAGTTAACATACCCTAGCCCCACCCAGTCAAAAGATCCTTAATTCTTTTCTTTTATGTTTAATTTTGTGAGCTAAGTTTTCAGAATTTTGTGTCTGAGATTCGTGTGTATCCTATTCTAAACCCCTGAGCCTTTTTTGCACTCACATCTACAATATTTTGACATGGTTTACACCTGGGAATGGATCTTAAGGATTTGTTTAACTGTAAATGTTTCTGGCTTACTTCTCTTCCGGGAGAAAGAACTCAGAACTTGCTGTGTATTTTACCTTTCAACTAGGAAATTAGTGAGCAAACTTGAAAGTAACAGTAACCATTTCTTCCCCTGAGATGTAGGCAGGTTTCAGCAAATATAAATGCCTAAACTTGTGGGTTTTAAAGGTGCTAGGGAAAAAAATCCCTTCTTGGAAAAAGATCTACTGAGAGACAGAATAAAGAACAAGCATAGAAGACAAAGTCAAGATCTGAATTCAGTGTCAAGTTCTGACATTGGTCTTAAGACCAAGATATAATCCCCACCATTAAGAAGCAAGCATGTAACTGAGGCAGCACATTGAAACATCATATAAGACAAGCATAATGAAGGATTTGATCAGTCAGTTCTTATGGAGGATTTGGATCTGTGAGGGGGTGGAGAAGAAAAGAAAAGAAAAGAAATGCTCATAAACTGAGCATTTGTCACCTCATTATTTTTTGTCATTTGTATAGGCAAATATTTATTGCCATTATAATTTTAAATGTTTAAAAATATAACTGAAATATAATTTCATCAGTTCCCTTCTCTCTCCTCCTTCTAACTTCCAAACTCATGGCCTTCTTTCCTTCAACGATTGTTGTCACATCTACGTATAAACAATTAAACATGTAAACATACCTGCTGAATCTATGCAGTGTCACCTGCATGTTCCTGGAGCTGACCACTTGGTTTTGGATAACCAATCAAAAGCCTAATTTGCCTTCTCTCTGCAGTTGTTATTTGCCTGTAGCTCTTCATCTGGGGCTAGAGGCCCTGTGAGGTTTCTATCTATGGGAATTCTATCAACTGTTGTCAGAACTGCTCCAGTCTTGTTTAGATAGCAACGCTGTTGAGATTTCATGGTGTGGTTTCCCTGTCAGAGAATTTTGTGATGGATCCTAATGTCCATTATATTAGGAGGTGAGACTTGGAAATGTTCATAGATGATGGTTGAATTAGTACTCTTATAAAAAGAGGACCAAGAATGCTAGCTAACTCTTCCATCACATGAGGCTACATCAAGAGAGTGTTCTCCATGAACCAGAAAGTAGGTCTTTACCAGAAGCTACATCTACTAATATCTTGCTCTTAGGCTTCCCAGCAGCCAGAACAGAAAGAAGCAAATTTCAGCTGCCTGGTATACTCTGCTAAACAACTCAAATAAACTTTAGACAAGAAGACACAAGAAGGACAGTACTCTGAGTTGTAAAGGATATTTAAAATTAGCAATGGGTAGGAGAAAAGAGAGAAACTGAGGCAGGGTGGCCCTTGGAACTGTGCTGTTTCTCCAGATTGAAAGAGCAGGTTCAATTTATGGAAATTTATTTACTGTACAGATATGAAGATGCCCAAGTAAATAAGAAGCAGGAAATCATGCACACCATGATCATGAGGTCTTTCTCATTTGGGATGCATAATTCCTGGTTATTTCTACATCCAGTTATCCTAGGGTCTGTGGAAATTGATGCAGAAATCAATCCTCTTACTCTATTATTCTAGTGTCTCATCATGCAGGTTATTCATGATGGGAATAATGAGAACCCCCCCCCCTCTCTCTCTCACACACACACACACACACACACACACACACACACCTATTTTACTCTGTCTTTAGCCACTATTCCCTTCTTCCTCTCGTGTCTGTACTTCTTGTCTTGGCTTCTCCCATCCTACTGCCTAATTTCCAGTTCACTGCACTCGACCTTACCAAGACAGGACAGGACACCCAGGACAGAGCAGCCCTGCTGAGCAGAGCTCTCACTCAGGCCAGGCTACATGCAGGATGTCGGTCAGTGGTGCCTGCGCTCACTCTTGCCTATTATCTACACAGACAGCAGCAAGGCCACACAGTTCAAAAGCACACTAACCTAGGCATAAATGCTTTGTTCAGTGGCATCTTCCCTGAGTGCCCCCAAGCAAAGTTGTCTCTACTGAGGTAGAAAAGCTGTTCTGCTTGGAACTGCATGTTGTTCAGCTGGGTGGAAAAATAAAGTTGGAACAGGATGTAACTTTGTATGAAACTGACCTGGGCCCTGGAGGGTCTTCTGTTCAAATAGAACAGAAGTGAAGAGCAGTCCACAGACACGGCACTTTGAATCATCTTAAATCCAATACTGACATCCCCTTCAACACGAGACAAAAAAATTCCAGCTCAGCGAATACATATAAGGGCTTGTCTGTATTTGAGGATGTACAGGGAAGCAAGGGTCTTAGCCAGGACCAGTCCATCCAACCACAGAATTAACAAAACCCCCAGTGATCCACCATTCTTTCCGTGGCTTTCGTGCCAGGTGAAGGACATTTGTGTTCTGCTCTAACCTCCTTCAGGGCACTGAGTGATGGCCTCTGAAGCAGAAGGAGAGCCCTGAGGGAAGATGCAGAAGTTGAGAGCAAGCCTCTGCTTCCTTTTTGACAGAGGGATGACACAGCCAGAATAGGAGCTGAGCTCTGGAGCCCACATTCACAGTTCTGTACCACACAGGTCTTACCTGTCCCACTAGAGGGTGTGGTTATGGAAAAGCCTAGCTAAACATGATGCATCATAAGGTAGTGGGTCTAGGCTGGGGTACTAGCTGGTTGTTCAGAAGGAAATGGAGCAAACAAGGCAGACAGCATCCCAGAAAGGCAGCATGCCAGGGCTGAGCTGAGTGTCCACTGCTGACTGAAGGGACAGGGAGAGCAGAGAGAAGCTGGCTTTGGGGACACATGAGGAACCAGCGAGGCAGGAAGTACATCTTTCAGGACTGATTTGGTAGAAAGGATATGGCAGTATTTCAACTGAGGCTTTGGAACAAATGAAAAGCCGGATCCCAAAGCTGGAACAGCAGCAGAAGAAAATTTGGGATTCTAATCTCTTCCCCTACAGAACAAGAAAATCATACAAATCCTCAGAGAAAAGTCTTACGCATACAGGACAAGGATGAGACGCTCTCTCCATAGCCTCTCCCTTCCAAGTGGACAAGACCACCGCTGCAGGAAGGGGCCAAGCCTGGCTCAGGAGCTTCGCCTTTGACTTGTTTCCAGTCTCCAGCCAAGCACTTACACGCTCTCAGATCCATAATGTCCTCCCGTAGAGGGTGGGAATGAGAATGCCCACCTCACAGTGCTGCTGCGGCTGCCAGACCCCCTGTAGAGCCTCCATAGCCTTCTATAGGAGAATGAGGCCACTACATACCATGTGATTCCACCTATAGCACTCTACCTCTCCCAGCTCTGAGATCCCAAGCCTGGCTCCCATCCCCTCTCCCATGTTATTTGTCCAATCCTGCATCCCTGGGGTCCATCCAATCATATCCAGTTCATTCACTGCCCACTCCAGAAGCAAAGGCAGCCCTGCTACAGCCACATGACACTTCTCCAAGGTCTTTCCTCAGAAAGTCATAGCATCCTGAAAACTGGGCATAGAGTAATAAAGTGACGGTGAGAATTTTTCAATCTAAAAATCAAATGCAAGCTACAAATCCCAATAGGCTCCGCTCTTCTGCTGTAACCTCGCACCCAGCTCTCAGCTTACACTCTGGGGGTGACACTGCCCATAGCAGGGTGGGACTTCCCATAGCAGGCACCCCTCTGTTTCCTTAGCCTTAATTCCAAATAAGCTGCCTCACTTTTATAGGTGATTTCATCCTTTAGTGGGGATATTATAATAATGTAATGTGAATATCCTTGGCTTTCCTAGCTCTACTTAAAATATCTCCAAGAATTCCTTTCCTCTCTAAGCGCCCTGCTCCTTTGCCAAGACAGTACTTCCCCCTTGCTCCTCGCCCCCTTCGGTCACCTCTGATATGACTCATTATCTCTGCAGTCTCATCTCTCCGTCATTTCCAGTCTTCACATTGATTCTTCTCTCCGAAGGCTCCTTGCACTGTGTCTATAAACCGCATTGTCTCTCTGTGCCAAAGCAGTGTTCTGGTAAAGGTTCCCAGTGTCCCCAGTCCTTACCGAACACTGTGAAAAAGACCCTGTGTTTGGTACTGAGATGACAGGAAATCTATGTTCAAGGAACTCACATCCCATGAAGGGACAACAGGCAAGTGGAATGTGGTGACTTCTTGCTGAGGGATAAATACAGTGTTGTTGGGATGGCAATGGAAAGACACCTGCTGTGCAGTGGGAGGATGCACTCACGTGTATCCAAACTGGAAGGCGGATTACACTGTCCTGATTCCTACCTCAGGGAGATTCCAAGGTTAGGGACAGGGAGATGGCTCAGCAGGGAAAGGTATTAACCTTGCAAATCTGACTCACCCAAGTTCAATCCTCATATCCCACGGTGGAAGAAGACTCCTAAACCTCCCTAACACACTCCTCCATGTACACACTTAGCACACACACACACACACACACACACACACTCCAATAATTAATCAACTATCTTTTTAAAATTCAATATTCCAAATTATATTCTAAGTCACTCCTCACCTCTTCAGTCCCAGACTGCAGCTACGTCCTCCTAAACATCATCCTGGTGTAAACCATGTTTCAGTCTGACCCTTCACACCATGCAGGTAAACATTACTTCACATTAAATACTCCACTCAACAACTTCAAGATGCAGAAGTATCTCATCAGAGCCTTGGAAGGAAACAGTCTCTCGTACACTCACTTAGTATGTGTGCACCTTTGCTTCTCATTACTTGTTATATGGCCATTTGCATGTCACTGGTTTTCTTTACTAAATTGTATTGGGGGAAGGAAATGCTGCAGATGCAGGAGTTCTGTAACTTTTTAAAAATATTATTAGTCATTTTATTCGTTTACATTTCAAATGTTATCCCCCTTCCCAGTCTCCTCTCCACCCTACCTCCTCCCCTTTGCCTCTAAGAGGGTGCTCACCCACCCACCCACCCATTAGCATCCCCCTTCTTTAGGGTATCAAGCCTCCACAGAGCCAAGCACCTCCCCACCCACTGATGCCAGATAAGGCAGTCCTCTGCTACACATGGAGGGAGAGCCATGGACTCACACAGGTATACTCTTTGGTTGGTGATTTAGTTCCCGAGAGCTCTGAGAGGTCCCGTTAGTTCATACTGTTGTTCTTTCTATGGGGTTTCAATCCCCTTCAGCCCTTCCCCTAATTCTTCTATTGGGGTCCCCAGGCGCAGTCCAATGGTTGGCCATGAGTATCTGCATCTGTTTAGTCGGGTGTTGGCAGAGCCTCTCAGAGGACAGCCATACCAAGTACAGAAGTTCTGTAGCTTTTCTATTGAGTCATACAATGCCTCAGTTCTTTAGTAGACTAGAATATAAAAAGCAAGAATTCAAGAAATAATTGCAGTTTAAAAAAATCCTGATTGTATGTATGCCAGACATAAATATTTCTTACGTTTGAATCTAAAAGAAAGTGAACCAAAAACTACTAAAGAATGATCAATGACTGGGAATGGGCAAAACAGTGTTTAAAACTTTGTGTGTACACACACACACACACACACACACAAATAAATAAATAAATATGTGAATATATAATATGTAAATATATAAATATATAAAACTTGCATTTAAAACTTGACTTTCTGGCTGAGGTGGTGACTCAGCAGTTAAAGCGTTTGCCATCAAGTATGAGAACTGGAGTTTGGATCCCATGAACTCACATAAACAGCAGGGAAGGGACGGTGACCTATTTGTGACCCCAGCCTCAGAAGGCAGAGGCAAGGGATCCCAGAGCAAGCTGACTAGTGAGACTAGCCTTAGAGGAGAGCTCTGGGTTTGATTGAGAAAGACTGCTTCAAAGAATAGAGTGGAATAGTCACTGTGGGAGATCCTTGGCACCAACCTCAAGCCTCTACACACACATATGCACACATGCCCACATCACACATATACCCACACATGTGTGGATATGTACACACAAGACTACACATACATAGCCAGAAGAAAAGTTTTAAAATAACAATAAGCTATGTAGGGTTACTAGTAATCAAATTAATGAAAATTACATGTATTTTTAACAACACGTGTTCTTATGTGAATTATGCAAAAAGCAAGCAGCAGTGGCAAACATATACTGACTGCTTGTTGTGGGCCAGGATTTCTTCTGGAGATTTTACTAGGTTCACTCCCAACAAACAAGATAACCCTGTGAAGCTGTTACTCCTCCTTAAGTTTTGGGGTTTGTCGTTGTTGTTGGGTTTGTGGTGGTGTTTTTGTTGTTTTGTTTTGTTTTTGTTTGCTTGCTTGCTTGCTTGCTTTTTGGTTTGTTTTTGCTTTTACTTTTTTCAAGACAGGGTTTCTCTGTGTAGCCCTGGTTGTCCTAGAACTTGCTCTGTAAACCAGGCTGGCCTCAAACTCAGAGATCTGCCTGCCTCTCCCTCTGGAGTGCTGAGATTAGCACCACTCCTTATGTTTTACACCAATGGATAAGACTAAGGGACTTCCCCCAGTGTCACATGACTGGCGAGTTCTGAAGACAGAATTAGAATCCAGATACCTAGACTACAAAACTGTATTCAGGACTATTTCTCTTTTATCTCTTTTACAAAACTAAACATTTACTGATTTACTGGTTGTGGCAAGATGAGTGCTAAGTACTATACATATATATATTATCTTATTTGACTTTATAATAGCTTTATAAAGTTTTTCTTTTTAAAATACATAAAGAATATTTTATTTATTTTAATGTTTAAATTGAAATAGAACTATATCAGTTTCCCCCTCAAACCCCTTCCATGCCTCCACTCTCAAGTTGATAGCCTCTTGTTCTTTGATTATTATTATTATTATTATTATTATTGTATCATGCATGTGTGTATATGTATACACAAATATATACAAATACAACCTGCTCGGTCTAGTTTTGTTGTTTGTTTATATGATTTAAAAGCTGAACACTCAGCATTGAACAACCAATAAGGGAACTGACCCCTGGGAGAGGTCATTCTTCTCTCCCACCAGTCATTAGAGGCCTGTAGTTCTGTGTCTAGGGGTGGGAGTCTGTCAAATTTTGCCCCTTCCACATGCCCACTGATATTGATTGCTATTATTCCATTCTTGTTTGTGCAGACATTTCTAGGAGAGATCGTTATCAAACACAACAATGTTTGATAACCTGGCTCTTACAATCCTTCTATCCCCTTTCTCACAATGTTCCCTGGGCCATAAATGAAAGTGCTGTGGTGTGGATGTACCTATAGCAGCTGGGCTCCTCATGATCTATTGATCACTGTGTCATATCCAGCTGTGGTTTTCTGTGGGGATCTCTGTTTGCTGTAAAGAGGAACTTCTTTGATGAATGGCAGTACCTTCACTTACCTACCAGTGTCTTTGCTTAACAGGTTAAGATAGAGACTAAGAGAAGTTAAGAACCTTGGCAAAAATAACAACCAATAAATGCTAAAAATGGATTTGTTTGCACAAAATTTCTACCAAGTGTTGACAAGTATTAAATAAAATCTGTACTTTCATATGCAATTTGAAAGTCAAATGGCATAACCATTCTGAATGGTAATTTAATAAATTTCCTTAATTGTTTAAATTTACCATAAACTAATATATTCTGGAACATATTACTCCCTTTAGACGCTACTATGTATGTATAAAATAATCTCCCACACAGGCACTTAGTTAAGATTATTTATAATTATAATTGGGACTAGAGAAGCAGCCAGAGGTATGCCCTTACAGAGGGATGCAGTCAAGCCAGTCAGCATGGCACTACAGGGCATCTCTGCAGGATGGAAAACTGCCAACCACAGGCTACAAAGGAATAAAGGTCAGCAGATATAGAGCATATCTTTAATTTCATTTTTGTTAAGAAAACACATAAAAAGAGCTGACTACATGGTTAAATAGCAACTAGATACCTGACTAGTTAGTTGTGAACACCTATATGGTTAGAAACTTGAAACTAGCTAAAGAGAGAAAACCACAGTTGGGTTGATATCATATTATAAAAATGTTTAATCTTTTCGTCCCATGTGATAGAATTTGGAGGATGCTACTGTTGCTACCTCCTGGTCTTCCTCCTCTTCTTCATCCTCTTCTTCCTCCTCCTTCTCCTCCTCTTCCTCCTCTTCCTCCTCCTCTTCCTCCTCCATTATGTTTGTTCTTTCCTGCTGTGTTTCCAATGGGCTGTCTTTTCTAGTTGTAATAAGGAAGCCCAGTATGGCCCATCTATATATGGGCCCACAAGGCAAAGAAGGGGTTTGGGGGTGCTTGCAAAGTAGTATTCTGCATTTAGTTCATAGACAGGAGCAACCACTGTAGTGTAGGGGAGACAACAGCTGAGATTAATCCTTAATTCCCCATAAGCCATCCACAAAGAGAAAGGATCCCTCCTCATAAACACAGAAACAACAATCTCCTCTGGATCCCTTCTCACTGGGGAAAGCTAGAAACTAGAGAATTATCTTACTCTCAGATATTCTTCACAAACCCTGCCCCTCACCCCAGCTGTCATGGACTTCAAGTTATCATGGTCCTCTAGTGATAAACTTTATTTGCAGAAACAGAGGAAATGAATAGGTGAAGACATATTTAGTGCCAGGTGTAGTGACACACATCTTTAATCCCAGTACTTGAGAGGCAGAAGTAGGTGGATCTCTGTGTTTTCTAGGCCAGCCTGGTCTACACAGTGAGTCTCAGAATAGCGAGGGCCACAGTGAGAGTGTGTCTAAAAGTTGGGTGGAATGGATGCTTCTGCACGAATACCCTTATTTTTCTTTTCTGTGTGGGATGTGTCCCTTTGTGCTCTACCCTATGACAGAGTGTGTCCCCACAGCTTCCTGAGCCCACAGCCTTGGGATCTTCCCACCTTACAAGATGGAGAGAAAAGCCAGCGATCACAAGTGTGACCCAGGCACCCTTCCCGGTCACAGCAAGGGCCAGTATATGGGTTCCAGGGTGCCCTGCAGACCTGTCTGTGGCTCTGCAGATGGGAAGCACAGTTCTGGGAACTAGGTTAGGCAGAACAGGTCTTTCCAGAAAGGTCTCCATGTGCCCACTATGCAGTCTGTCCACACTGCTGCGTGTACTGTTCCACCAGCATCAGCCTGCAGTTCTTTAGTTGGTGAATCCTGTCAGCAGATTCTCTAGCTAGAAAGGGTTTCCTTTTCTCTGATTCTCCAGTGTCTTCCTCTGCATGTCACATAGGAGGCTTTGGATAACTTATCTGATAGCCTCAGAGAAGTATCAGCCTTTACCCTTTCCAATAACATGGTATGGATGCCCTAAGACCAAATAGTCTTGCCAGAATCAAAATAAGAAAGGGGGTGAGAATAGCCTCGATGGTTTAAGCCAATATCTGAAAGGGTCTAAGGAAGCTGTGTATATGGGATGTGTTTCAGCAGAGATGAGAAACTGGAAATCACCTCTATACCAGCACAGCTATTCTATGCTGGAAGCCTATTAGAAAGGTATTTTGGTCTGAGATATAAAGTAATAATGTTTACATAAGAATGCACAGAGAACAGAAGTCAGATCCCATCTCCTCAGGCCTATGTGAGAGAGACCAAGCTCAGATACATTAAGAGAATGCCGTTTTGGGATCTGGTTTTAATTGGATTTTTCCAATCTTTTATATATTCTAATGAGATGGGAAAGTTTAGCATTTAGGATGCAGCTCTATTCAGGGGAGGCAAGCACTCTTTTCTCTTTAGGCTGCCAAGTCAGGGAGTTAGGTAGAGAGGGCTTTTGTGTGAATCTCCATCCGCTAAGAAATGTCCTCACCTTGAGCCTTCGGGAGGCACCTTCTAAGCCTTCAACTCTGTGGAAGCATGAACTGTTAAAGGGGACTCAAAGGCCTTCAGCTGAACACCCACACACCCACTGGGTCGGCAACAAACACAGACCTTCCCAGTCATCCACGTATGGCTAGAGATCACTGAGCTGCCAACCAGAAGGGCAGGGGCTCAGCTGACCAGTGGCCACCTCACAGAAAGGGCATCACTTCAGGAGCCCCTGACGCACAGTCTGAAGCAAACTGACAAGCATGTCTGCCTCTGAGGATACATAAAATGGACACAGCACAGACCACCTCCGGCTATCTGTACTGGTCAGTTAGGACTGCTCTGAAGACACTTTACCAGACTGCTCTAGAGGCTCGAAGTCTGAGCTCAAGGTAGCAGCAGGGAGATCCTGTATTCTGTCTCTCTTAGTTACAGACAGCTGTAACTAACTGAGTCTTAACACTGAGTCTTCTGCCCTTGTCCGTCCATGTCCAGATTTCCCTTCCTTGGTATGGAACCCATGTTGGATTAGGTCCCACCCTGAAGAGTTCATTCAACTTAATTGCCTCATTAAAACCCCTGTCTTTAAACGGGGGTCACATTCTGAAGTCCTCGGGATTCAGTTTGTAAAATATGAGTTTGGGGGTAGGGAGACACAATGTAGCCCTTTTGTTAGATTTTCCATCTCGGTAAGAAACACCTAAAGAAAATAACTTGGGGGTGTGTGATTTATTTTAGTTCACAAAGACAGACGTTTCAATCTATGGCTGAATGACTTTCTTGTATCTGGGTTGTGGCAAAGTCAAATATCACAGCAGAATATAAAAGAGTAAGCTGTCCATCTCCTGGGGGCCAAGAAGCAGGGAGGAGGAGGGGAGAATCGGGAATGGTACTGTTTGCAGACTCACTGACAGTGACCTACAGCATCTACCTAGGCTCTCCAAGAGTCAGCCAGGGACACAGCAACACACAAAGATGCTCTCCTCAGGAGACACCTCATACTCAAACCACGAGAGCCCATAAGAACTTCCAAAACAACAAATTGGATGTACACGAACTTCCTCAAAATCTCTCTGATTCCTTGAGGAATCTCAGCTTTCTTTGGACTGTCAGTATGGGGACCAGGCCATAGCAAGGAACTGAATGAGTTGGATTCCTCAAGGAAGGTAGCTGTCCTCTCTGGGCCACAGTTTCTCAGATGCAAAGCCTATTACACATAATCGACCTAAGTCTCATTCTGTAGTCTGGGCTAGCCTAGAACTTACTGTGTAGCTCAGGCTGGCCTTGAACTCCCAATCAATCTCCTGCCTCAGCCTCCTGAGTGCTGGGACTATAAGCACAAGTTATCATACCCAGCTCAGCATTATAAACAAGTCCATCCTGGGTGGGGACCTGCTGGATCCACACCCGAAGCATTGCTGAACCTCAAATATGCACAAGTTTTATTCAGCCCTAGTGAGTCCAACAGGAACCTGCTTCTTCATTCACTGTCCATAAATTTCAGACAGCTCACTCTTTCCCCTTGGGCTCTATTTTTGCTTTTAGTTAGCTGGTCTTCACTATCGTCTAAGTCCTTTTTGTTCAGGTTAAATTCTCAGGCAAATTAAAGGAATGTCTTTCTTGGCTCTTTTCTCACCGAAGGCTGAGGGGAGAGGCCTAAACTAATCCTAGGAAGATAAAACGTCATCCAGTGACTCTTCTTTTCCAAGAGGATAACCTTTACCATAGATCATCAGTTTGCTTGTTAAAGGAGACCCAAGGTCCCCTAGAAAGAGGCAACAAGGGGGAGCTAATGACATTCTTGCTCTGATTAACCATTTTTGGTCATTAAAGAGTACTGGGCCTCTATCATGACAGAAACCACTTCAAAGCTAAGAGAACTCTTCCCTCCACCCAACAGATTGTTCTCATGAACATGAACAGAATACTTTCTCTGTGCAGATCCACACCCAGAAGAAAAGAGAGAAGACACCTCAGATAAAGATCAGGGAATCCTTCATGGCTGGATGAAGCCACACAGTTGATGTTAACAGACAGGAAAGCCTGATGTTGGAGGAAGCAGAGCCACTGTGGGTGACAGTTACCAGAAAGAGCTGTGACTGACTACAAAGACTGGTTGACTGAGTAGAGCTCCAGTGATGCGGAGAGGTTCGAATATTGCAAGTCCGGAGTCACGTTATCTTGGGATGTCTTTGGCTCCCTTAATCGTCATTTTATGCCCCACCTCCCACCCTTGGTGCAAGTGAGCTAACATTCTGTGACCACTAGATAAAGCCTTCAGAATACATGAACAGACAACAAATACCAGCCCCAATGCTATCAAGGTCATCCTTAGCATCTGAAGCCTATAACAGAAAGAGAATCTCCTGCTCTGATGAAACTTATCTGCATGACGTACTCACCATGATATTTGAAGTGTGTTTAGTGTGTTTATTTATTATTACTTTTTTTGTTGTGCTTACTGTAAAAAAATTTATGCAACCACTGCCACATCAGATCGTGGTGTTTGGGACAATCTGAATGTGTGTTCCTGCACCTTGCTCACTCATACCTGTCTCCAGAATGAGCCATCTCTTTCTAGTTTCAAGATTAGAACTGTGGTTTTTGCGTTGACACCACACTGACAGGAATTGAGCATAGAGGATGCAATGGTAAGGGCTAGTGGCTGGGGAAGGATGTGTCTGTCGGAGATGGTCTCTGCCCATAAAACAAGAGATCAGAGAGATACTTGATAAGATGCTGGGTTAGAAGTTGCCTCTATGTGACACAGTAAATGAAGAGAACATCAATGTCAAATAACATTTCAAAGAGAGAATGACCGGAAGAACACTAGCGTCACTTAGGGATGATAAGACAGCTGCACTGTGTGGAGAAACAGAAGGATGACTCAGCAGAATGAGGTAAACAGCTCCTGCAGGCTTCAATGTGCCAAGTTCCCACCCGGGCAGAAGTAACAGAAGAAGCCTGCCTGATCCAAAAGCTAAGCCAGGAGACCAGATAGAGAGACTTCACATGTTTCCTTTCATGTGTGGATTCTAGAGGGGTAAGAAATGATAAATAGATGGTTATGGATACAGAAAAGAAAGGATGTCAAAGAAGAAGATTTTTTTTTAACCAGAAGGTGATTGATAGTGGAGAAATACAATGTCTAATGCCATGTGGTTTCTTTTATACATGAAAAAGGTAGATAGATAGATAGATAGATAGATAGATAGATAGATAGATAGATAGATAGACAGACAGACAGACAGACAGACAGACAGACAGATAGATAGATAGATAGATAGATAGATAGATAGATAGATAGATAGATAGATTACACATAGTTTGGTTGTAAATTGTGGTTTCATTCCAAGGACTACATGCAACCATGAACCATTCATTCCTAATATCCATACCTAAAAACCATTTCATCCCTAATTTATATATATATATATGTATATGTATATATACATATATATATATAAATGAAAGCATAAGGATTATTTGTGGGGAGGGAAAAAAACAGTGAGGGGTGGGAGAAGAGACAGGGGAAGGCAACATGATAACCATGATTTCAGTACAATGCTATATATGTATGAAAATGTCATAATGTAACTCCTTAACTTGTATACTAACTAAAAAGAGATGTTTATAAGAGTAGTAAGAGAAAAATAACTTCTTTACAACAGAGCAAGCAGCACAAGGAAGGAACAAGTCATTCAAGAGATAGAATAGCATCACTGGGGCATTATAGGAGAAGTAGGAGCAAAACTACAACCACCATCTGCCGGGGTGCAGTTGCCTCTCCTGTAGGAGCAGGCTTCCCTGCAGTGCACAGGAGCACCATCTTCTCCTGCCTCCTCATTAAATGCGGGTCCCATCCTCAGTTGCATTTACTGCCTGACATCCTAGACTGCTGCAGCTAGCAAGAGCATAATTCACCACCGCAGAAAGTTTTATTGGACAGCACTATCTTCAAGAATATTATTTAAGAGAGCTAGCAGTAGACAGGTTTGGAACAAAGCAATTCTACAGCCATTGTTTAGGAGGTTAGAAATCATAAGTATGACAGTTATTTAACGTGTGATTATTTTTGCCTTTGTCATGAAAGCACCTAAACACCGTCAAGAAGATCCGGCTTAGCTCACACTATAGTGAACTCCACCAGCCTAATATTTCTTCGGGGTTGCGTGTGGCCCCTGCATTGTAGACATGATTTATAACCTGGACCATCTGTGTATTGTGGATATCGTTTCTTTGTGTGTGTATAATCCTGCGTATCTGTTTCATTTCTCGAGAGCTCATGAGTCTTAATCTTAAATGTAAGCTTAGGGCTTTGTTGCAGTGCTGTGAATTGAATCAATAGCCTGTGCACAACAGGCACGCACCACACCGAGCTGGATCCCTGTGCTGAGATTTATACATTAACCATTTCATTCCTAATATCCAAGGCCAGTATGCCACACATAGATAGCACAGAAGACACCTGGGCTAATGAACTCCAAGGTTCTCTCCTTGGGTGTCATCAGTCCATTCCTGGACTGTCTATCACAGTCCTCTGCTGTTGATTTCCACACACTTCTCCCGTATCCCAGGATTTATACACCCCATGAATTTGAAAAGTACTACTCCCCATCACCCAGACTTTCATCGGCAAGCTTTTGCTCCTGTTGCAGGAACCAGCTTAAATTTCTGTTATCCTCCTTGCCTGACCTGCAGCACCTCGTATGAGTTCCCCGGGTCTTCTGTGGCACATTTCTGTATGCAGTGAAAATTTGGTTGTCCATATTCTCCACTAGATGATGCGCGCTGGAACTGTTATTTTTCTCAAGGATTCATCCCCAGAAGTGAGCAAAGGTTTGGGATGCAAGAATACATAATGCTCATGAAATTAAGAAATGGTTTAACATGGTTTAATAGTAAGCCATGTTATATAAGTTTACAGATGCCTACTCACAGTATCACCATGGGCACAGCCCATTCACATTCTGGCCTCTCGTCCTCCATGTCATATAAAATCCAAGCAAATAATGATGAGGAATCGCCAACCTCAGGAGAGCACCAACCTCAGAAGCAAAGGCAGGGTCCTGGCATGCAGAAAGAGCACATACGTGATGACTGTCTATAACTCAGGGCTCTAGTTTTTAAGCTAGGTGTTAATTTTATGAGTCTCAACTTGCTAGCGTTTGATTCATAGCATGTTCACATGGCACAGGACGTACATGAAATGATGATTTTTCCCAGAGTTCTATTCCTCTCCAGCAACAACTTTAACTACTCTGTTCTGTTTTGCTTACGTCATTTCAAAATTTTGCTTCTGAGTCACATTTCACAGATATGTCAGCATTTTTTCTTTCAAATGTAAGAGCAAGAGGCACTAACATGAAGCATATGGTAATGTTTTCTGCCCTTTACCAGGTATAAGAAAATGGATGCCAATCTCTATGCCTGACCCTTGCAGCCTCTTTAAGAGACAATGTTCTGTTAAGGCCACAGTGGTCGTGATGACACTGCAGCCTGCCAGGGCAACGCCCTTTGCCTAAAAGCACATTCTCCATGCTCAGTATTGCTCTCTCCCACCAAAGGAAAATCAATATAAAGAGGCCTAAGAGAGCTAAGGCAGGGAGCCGCTGTTCTTATCAATTCGGTACAATCTCTGATGCTCTTCTTGCTTAGCACTGTGCTGGACATTGATGGCATTTGGTGACAACCAAACCCAAAATATGATTCCAAGATTTTTACTTCCTTATGTGGAAAGCTAGGCATGTCATCAAAGTCACAGGAGTAGCCTGGGTAAAGGAAACCTTAACTTTAAACTGTGGGTGAAGGAAGGGTGGTGTACTGAAAAGAACTTTCAGTAAAAGCGGGAAGGACAGGCAGAGGCAGGTAGATTTCTGAGTTCAAGGCCAGCCTGGTCTACACAGTGAGTTCCAGGACATCTAGGACTGCACAGAGAAACCCTGTCTCGGAAAAAAAAAAAGAAAAAAGAAAAAGAAAGAAAGAAAGAGGAAAGGACAGTTCCTGGAAAGTAGATGGGCAAAGGCCCAAGGCATGAATAGCAACTTACTGTGCCATGGCATGTAGTCTTATTTAGTTTTAGCTGGCACTAGGCACGCATGCAGGGCACAGACATACATGCAGGCAAAACACCCATGCACATAAAATATTTAAATATTAAAAATACAGAAGTAACTGCATATCCCAAGTTCTAAGTACTTAGGGGCCCACAATTGAGGGTTAATTGTTAATGAACTTCTCAAAGTTACTGGCATGCTCTCCTGATGGCAACTTTCTTGAACACAGAGAGAGACAGAGAGAGAGACAGAGAGAGAGAGAGAGAGACAGAGACAGAGACAGAGACAGAGACAGAGACAGAGACACACAGAGACAGAGACAGACAGAGACAACAACACTTGGGGCAGTCTAGAAGCAACAATATATATCAGATACCAGACACTGTCTAAAATTACATAACAGGGTCTTCTTATGGATGTAGTATAAAGCCTGTCCTATAGTATTCCTTGTGCACCAACTCCTCCATACATCTACTTATTCCTGTTTCTAATAAGGCTTTGGTTTACTCACTTGACTGGGGGTGGGTTAAGGATTGATCTCCCTGATTACCAGTCTTCCCAGAGAGAAGAGACAGCTTCCTGCAATTACTTGATGCTCCATCCCAATGGCTGATTTTCCCATGGTTTCTTTCCAGTATCTCCCATTTTCATTCTGGTACCAAGCCCTGCTGATGCTGACGAAGGTGGTAATTAGGTGTGATTTAAGTGCTGCATAATTTGTCCGAAACTATGAAATGCCAGTGTACAATCAAGGGAGTTTGGTCAAGAGGAAATTTTATTTCAGAAAAGGAGAGAAGAGAAGCAGCGGCAGGAGGCCACCTGCTTTACAGGGCTAATTAGGATTCTGGCTTTGCTGAGAATGTTTTTTGGGAAAAAGCACATACAAGGGTTGCTGGAAAGTAGTGTCAGTTCCAAGAAGGAAGCGAGAAGAGACACAACGGAAGGCTGAGCAGACAGTGTGCTCCTGCTGCATCCAGGGTTGGCACAGAAGAGGCGTCCTCCCCAAAGACCCAGCCAGGGGAAATCCTGTGAGCAGGAAGTAGCCAGAAGGTAGACTGGGTGACCCCAAGTCTGATATATTGGCACTCTGACCCACTGATACTAGGCAATGCTGTGTATCTCCAGAAGGCAAAAGAATTCAGGACGAGAGTTAAGGACCAAGACGCTTTGAGAAAAAGGAACTCTCTCTGCCTTCTCAAAATCTAGTTTGTGACCACTAGACAAATTTTACCATTTGGACCCTGTGAAGAAGGGATAAATACTCAGAAAGAATGAAACGAGATTTAAGGGACAGAAGGAAGGAGAGAAGGCAACCTGAAAGTCCATGGAAGTTCATAAAAGGTATCATTTCTGAGCACGCATCATGAATTTGGGTCAGTAGAAATGTCTTCCTATGAAAATGCTACTTCCAATGCATTTGTGCTGTCTGACTTTCAATAAACACTACTCAGTTATAACTTAATGTTCCAGCTTTAATAGTTTTTGTAATGTGAACTAAATTAGTCAATCCATCGAATATTTGCTTGCATCTATTATAATCACCTTAATTACCTTCATCTGTCTACTAAAGGACAATTTCTACTTTGTGTTATTATCTTTACACTGAAATAGCACCACACAAATTAGAAATTATATTTAGACAAATTAGTTCCCTTCCAGAATTTTAGTTTCTCATATGAAAAGTTCACTGACAGATTTCAAGTTTGCTTAGAAGACTTTATATTTAAATAACTCATAATCTGGTATGAAATGTTTAGTGGGTAGTAATCAATAGAATATAATCGCATAAATTCAGATTTCATTGATGTGAAACTTACCATGTTTATCTTTGCTATATCTATAAAAATGAAGTTTTCTAGAAAAGTATTATTATAAATCCAAATGTACCAAGGAGTTTCCTAATGCTGTCTTCAAGAGTCTAGTAAGAGTTCTGAAATCAAGGACTTCAAAATGCATGCCTAATTCTCTAAGTTATATACTGTTGTAAGAGCCCTGCTTACCTTGTAGAGAGGAGGAAAAGAAGAGGAAGAAAAGGAGGGAGAGGAGGAGGAAGAGGAAAAGGATGAAAAGCCACAGCTAAGCTGCTCCTTTCTGTTGCTGGCGTAAAACACTCTGACCAAGAGCAATGAGGTGGGAGATAACATTCTTTTCCCTTTCAGGTGACAGTCCATCGCTGAAAGAAGTCAGGGCACTATAACACCTATGAACTCACAGAAACTGTGGCAGCCATACAGGACATAAACAGATCCAAACCAGACAAATTCCCAGCAAGACGGGCAAAGAGGAGGTGAACACTAAGTCCTGCTCATAACCACAAAAGTAGTTGTTATTGATACCAGCTGAGAAAGGGAAAATTAGTGTTTCCAGTGAAATACTCTGGGTATATCAACCACACTCCAGGGGAGGTCCTATGTCCAGGAGGAGTCAACTTTCAGAAAATGGATTCTATGGATTTAGGAGGGGGAGTACATACATGTGTTTTTTGTTTTATTTTGGTACATTTTTTGTCTTATTCAGTTTTTTTCCCAAGTTTCTTTTGATTTTTGGTTTTTTATTTTCTCTTTCTGTTGGGGGGGGGCATGAAGTTGGGTGGGTAGGGAAGTGGGAAGTATCTGTAAGGAGTTTGCAGAGGTAAAGCAATATGGTCAAAATATATTATATTAAAGAATTTTTAATAAAAATAAATTTAAAAATTAAAGTTGAGACAAAAAGAAAGTCAGAAAGAAATAAGGAAAGAATGAGAGAGGGGGAAGAAAGAAAGAAAGAAAGAAAGAAAGAAAGAAAGAAAGAAAGAAAGAAAGAAAGAAAGAAAGAAAGAAAGAAAGAAAGAAAGAAGAAAGGAAGGAAGGAAGGAAGGAAGGAAGGAAGGAAGGAAGGAAGGAAGGAAGAAAGGAAGAAAGGAAGAAAGGAAGAAAGGAAGAAAGGAAGAAAGGAAGAAAGGAAGAAAGGAAGAAAGGAAAAGAAAAAGAAAAAGACATCAAGGCAAGATCTCAAGCAGGAATTTGAGCAGAAACCATGGAGAACTGCTGCTTGCTGGCTGCTCCCAGGCTCATCTTAGTTTTCATTTTTATATAGCCCATGACTAGCAGCGTAGGTACAGTGCCACCCACAGTGGGCTGGGCCTTCTCGTACTAGGTAACAATCAAGACAGTCCCTCTCAGACATTCTCCCAGGCCAAGCTGAACCTTTTCATAGGGGACTCTCTAGGCTGTATCAAATTGACAGTTGAAGCTGACTGGGACAAAAACTAAACACCCTAGTGTCCTTCAATACTATACAATAATCTGGCAAGGTGCAGCATACCACAGTCCGTGTTGTTTCCCTTTTCCTCATTTAAAATACTCTTACTGAGGAGTTACAAAGGAAACATATTCAGTACAAATGTATAGCAATATCCTACCTGGTGCTTGTCTATGTAGATTCCCCAGAGGAAGCCCCAAGGGAAAATGATGAGTGCATAGGGCATTCAAGGACAAAGTCCTATCCAAATCTACTAGACAATTGACTAACCCTACTGAGATTAAAACAAAAAGACCCAGGTCAATTTTCATAAGATACTCAACTCCTGAAACAAGGCCATCTTGTCATGCTAAGATCCCATCCATCTCACTGTCCTCTGAAGTCACTGATACAAGCAGAGAAACAGATTCGCAGATCCCAGCTTACTCCATTTCTGTCCTTTCCTCCAACAAAATTGCTCAGCCTTGAGATGACTGGTCAAGTTACCAGAAGAAAAGTCTTATTAAACTGTCCTTAAACAAACCTAAGGTCAGGAGGAGAGGAACACTCATTTGTGGGATGAGACTGCAGAGGGGTGATGATCCCTGAGAGTCTACCTGCAACAGAAGGTGGTTCTAGTCAAGTCAGTGCCTAATTTAATTGAAATTTGTATGTAATAATATTTCTCTGGACTAAGAGTCAAATGGAAGTGATTCTTGGGAAGGTCAAGCTATGGAATCCTTGGAAGGATGCACAAGGAAAGAGCCCCAGCTCTTATGGATGGACTGAAGTAAGGAAGAGTAATGGCCAATGTGCTGGTTGCAAGGTAGGGGAAGAGATTGGAGATCTCAGAACACCTCTCTCAGTACTCAGTGTCTAACTTGGGAAGTCAATACATGAATAAAATGGTTGTTCATGTGTGTCCATTCCAGATCCTGCCTCGTCTTCATGAAATTCTCACTCATCAAACATAATGAGAAGATGATGCTTCTGTATGTATGTGCATGTGTCCATATGTATGTGTGCATGATGTGTGTGTTGGGGGCATAGGTGGTGTGTGTGTGTGTGTGTGTGTGTATTAGTCAGGGTTCTCTAGAGTCACAGAACACATGGGCAGTCTCTATATGGTAAGGGAATTTGTTGATGACTTACAGTCTTTAGACCAACAATGGTCAGCAGTTGCTGTGGATGGAAGGTCAAGGATCTAGCGGTTGCTCAGTCCCACAAGGCAAGCAGGTGAAAAGAGAGAGTAAATCTTCCTTCTTCCAACATCCTTATGCAGGTCTCTCTCCAGCAGAGGGTGTGGCCCAGATTAAAAGAGTGTGCCATCATGCCTTTAATCTCAGATGACCTTGAACTCCGGGATCTCCCAGTCTTAATCTTCTGGAATTCATAGCCACTATGCCTCAAGATCTCCATGCCAAGATCCAGGTCAGAAACTTGTATCTCTCAGTCTCCGGATTAGGATCACAGGTGAGCCTTCCGATTCTGGATTGTAGTTCATTCCAGATATAGTCAAGTTGACAATCAGGAACAGCCACTACAGTATGTATGCATGCCTCATGTTTTGTAGGCACAAATATATAGGTGAGTATGGGAGCTCAAAGTTAACATAAAGTGTCCTCCTCAATGGCCTTCTCACTTTATTCACTGAGGCAAGGTTTCTCACAGATTCCTAAGTGCACACCCAACTGGGACTCCAGGAGTTGTCTGTCTCCACTTTGGAGTACTGATATCACAGGGATGCTGTCACCCCCCAACCAGCTTTTTAAGTGAGTTCCAGGGATCTGAACTCCAGTCCTAACACTTATCTACCAACGTCATTATCACTGAGCCATTCCCAGTTTCCAGTGTTCCCTTAAGCCATGAACTATATACCACTAGTGGCACTATTTACTGACTATATCTGAAAAAAAAAAAAAACAAACCCACTTTTTAAAGTGTATTTTTAGGAAAAAAATAAGACTTAATCCACTTCCCATATTCCAAATCGAAATGGATTGTTTTTAGTCCATTATGAGTGGTTTTCAGAGATTGGTCATAAACAATCTGGCCATACCCTGAGACATCCTGGTAGCTCCTGTTCTGTTCCATACAGTAATTAGCATTCCTCTTGAAAAAAAAAAAGCACAAGCAACAACTTGGGGCCATGAGTAATCAAGGAGTCCATTTTCATTTCCAGAGTATTAAAGGCAGAAACCCATGGGCTTGAACAGAAACTAGAAAATAGCAGAGGAGATCTTGATTGTGTTTTTGAAAATTCCAATTTCATTTCTGAGTACCGAATGTGCCCCGGAGCAAGACGCAGCAAAGCAACCTACAGCAACTGTCCTTAATTACTTCTTTCCTGGGCTGCTTCTAACATTAGCAATCTGGAGGCCAGTTCCATAAACCTGGCTGGAAATCACTCAAAATCCTTCTCTAATCATTTATTTGAGAAGTAGGCAGAGGTTATACTGTGCAATGAGACTCCTCTAAATAACTATTCATCAGAATAGGGTTCTTAATTCTTTAAATCCCCCAGGACCAATGGGATTTCAGATTCAGTCATGGCCCGAATACCTTCTTTCCCTTGTGGTTTTCATGACCTGGTTCTCCTCTGTTCTATTTACCTAAATGGAGTACTATTGCTGTCTTCTATGCTCTAAGACAGTCAGGCATAAAGCAGCCCGCCCTATTACTTCTAGATTTATGAATACACCTGCCAGGATTTGTGTCCTAATTTGTAGCCTGAAATACTGGAGAATTCTGGGCCTGAACGTGCTACCATTTGCTCTGAGTCCCTGTGCTCTGTCTAGCCATGTCAGTTACCACAGTGTTAAGGGCAGTGGAAGAAGCAGACGGAGATATGAAGCAAAGAACAAAGAGAAGAACAAGCTAGCTTACCCTGGACAGTACCCCAGCACTGTCAATATCAATACCACAGTACCGTCAGTGCCCAGTACCCCAGAACCCCTGGGGTTGGAGGCTTCATCTAGAGTGGGAGATGGAGGATAAATAAAGAACACTAGGAATGATTGAAAAGGCCATAGGGAAACACTAATATGCACTTAAAATACACATATAATACATTAAAATGTATGTGAATACATATATAAGTAACCTAAGTAAAAATGTATCACCTGAAGTGATAATGCTTCCCCAGAAAAAAAAAAAAAAAAAAAAAAAAAAAAAAAAAAAAAAGAAAGCCACAGACTCTATCTAACAAAACCCAACAGCCACTGGCCTTGGGTGCCTCCCAGAACTTGTAAATAAGATGCTGCTACCAAAGACACTAAACATACCTTAAACACAAGATTCGGTGGGATCCAGCTAGAACTGACCTGGGATCCTCTTTCCTTGGGAATATCTCTTATAGTATCTTAAGGTACTATGTGAGCTGCCAAAGGAAGCTCCCAAAGGAGAAAAGGAATCGCTAGGCCTACCCAGCTACAAAGCTGATGCATTCTGGAAGTGGCCAGAATGGCAAAAACATGTCTCAAGGATGCAACAGGGGCATTTCTTTTTTTTTTAATTTACATTGCAAATGATTTCCCCTTTTCTGGGTCCCCACTCCCTGCAAGTCCCATAAGCCCTCTTCCCTCCCCCTATTCTTCCATCCACCCCTTCCCACTTCCCTGTTCTGGAATTCCCCTATACTCTTGCACTGAGTCTTTCCAGAACCAGGGGCCACTCCTCCATTCTTTTTGGACATCATTTAATTTGTGGATTATGTCCTGGGTATTCAAAGTTTCTAGGCTAATATCCACTTCTATCTTGGGAGTAACCAACAGCTACTTTGTCAGCCTTTAAAAGCTGCTCTATAGGAGGGAACTAAAGTCTGGTGCTGTAAACCCAGCCACACACCTGTGGCTGGTGAGGTCATGGACTCTGGAGGAGAACCTACTACTGCTGCTTTCCTAAACCAGCCTAATTTCTAACTGCATTCCAAAAGCCTAGCTTTATATCTACATGCAAGTGTAGCTCTCTCCTCTTATCAAAAAGGCTTTGTGCATCCGATTGAAGTCGTGATAGAAATACACAACTTGTTAAAAATGCATGAAAGCAACTGAACGTAGTGTATCCATGCCTAGTTGGTGGATCTAGGATACGACTACTGCACCCGAGGCTCTGTGAGCCTAAAAAGGGAGGATGGGAAGACCATGAGAGCCAGAGGACCAGGATGATTGCTGTGACACAGTATCTTCTATGTGAGATAAAAATGCTGGCCAGGCGGTGGTGGGGCACACCTGTAATCCCAGCACTCTGGGAGGCAGAGGCAGGTGGATTTCTGAGTTCAAGGCCAGCCTGGTCTACAGAGTGAGTTTCAGGATAGCCAGGGCTATACAGAGAAACTCTGTCTCGAAAAAACCAAATCCAAAAAAAAAAAAAAAAAATGCTGTACCCATGAAAAGTTAACATGGTCACCTAAACAAGACCTGCACAGTGTCATTCCAACATGAACGGGGAATTTTCACAAGGCCTCCCCACTAGATGAAGAGATAGAGGCAAATAATGGCTTCTAAGAGAGGGGGAATCAGTATTTTCCAGGGAAGACATCCCCACCATAGGTTATCTATTCCCAAGTGGCAAGTCATAAATGCATACAATATGAGCAGCAACATGAATGTACTTAGCTGGTTGTAGTTTTATGTCTGTGTACATACACATACATACAGATAACACAAACATACGAATAGTAATTTAAAAGGAAGAGGTCATGAATTTGAGGGGAAGTAGGAGAAGATAAATAATGGAGAGGGCGCAGTAGAAATTATGTAAATACAAAATTCATGTATAAATTTTCCAAAACACAAAATTATGTGTGTGTTTACACACACACATACACACGCACACACACATATAATTTTGGGAACAAGATTACTAATGGAGGAGAAAGTTCAGCTACAATGTGTAATGACATCATATTTGGCAAAAGGCAAGCAGGAACTTCACCTTGAGGGAAGCCAGAGCCCACATCCAGCAGATGGGATAAGATGAACACCTGCAGACAGATGTCTAAGTGATGTCCATTCAAGCATCTCCCAGGCAATACCTCTAGTCCAGAGGCCAGACAGGTAACTTTGCTGCTGCAAATGTTTGCACATCAGACTTCTGGCAAACAGGATAATGCCCTATAGAAGGCTGGGCCAATTCACTATCATTGTAATGAAAGCCATTTGACCCCATTTCCAGGACCTCCCTCCTACCAGCGGCTGTAGTCCGGTCCCTTTAGTGATGGCTAAGGCAGGCAGGAGGCCATTACCGAAGGGCAGCAGAGCCTCTTGTCCTGATTTACTGAAGCCACATTTCACACTGGTAAGCAGCAATAGCAGCAAGAATAACAGAGACAGGGAGATGGATTCTCTTTCTATAAATAAACAGCAAACTGCTGTGGGATGCCAAGTCATAACGATGCCACAGAGACACCAGACTCCCCTTAACTCACCACGAGAGCCTCAGCGTTATGTAAGAATTATTCGGCACTTGAGCAGAAGACCTTTTAATGTCAAGGATCTCTGAAATTAGATTTAACGTTAACGCTGGAATGACTCCAGAGGATGTGTTCTGGTCTAGAGCATGGGAGAACTTTCTAGTCCCTTTTAGTTTTCATAAAAGTTTCCAGTCAGTGCCTTCTTTTTAAATATAACAAAGTCAGCCCTCTGGAATGCCAGTCTGGCCTGCTCACATCCAGTTTATCTAGTTCCGTCTTTAGTTTTAAATCTTAGCACTTTGATCAAGTGACTTACGATGGCCCCAGCCATTGGTAATATTATTGGGCTTGCAGGTAGCCTAAATCCGCCATCTTGAATATCACCAGTTTTCCCAGCATAAGCTAGTTCTGTGGAGTACCTGGTGGTACTATCCTCCATCGACCCCACCCTCCATTGACTCCACCCTCCATGTCCCATCCTCCAGGGGCCCACCCTCCCGCGGCCCTCCACTTTTCTCCAACTGTTTATCCTCCAACTGTTTCTCCTTTCCTTCCACTTAAATGTTGTATTTTAAAATTTCCCCATGTATGTACATACACCTGTATCTACACATACATAGGGAATTGTGTCTAGTTTGTTTGTCTGTGCCATTCTTCCTTAGACCTCTTTCCCCAAACAGGAATCTTCAGGAAACAAGCAAGTAGGCATCCTTCATGTTTTCCTCTGTCTTCACTTAATAATATAAAGTCATCTCACTAACACGGCATGAACGGATTTGTATAGGATGGAATCGTTTGTAAGAATGCGGCTGGCGCACGCCTTTAATCCCAGCACTTGGGAGGCAGAGGCAGGCGGATTTCTGAGTTCGAGGCCAGCCTAGTCTACAGAGTGAGTTCTAGGACAGCCAGAGTTATACAGAGAAAGCCTGTCTCGAAAAAAAAAAACAAAAACAAACAAACAAAAACCAAAAAGGAGAATGCGGCTTTACGTGGAGCACAGTTTTGCATCTTGCTTTCCTCATCATGAACCCTTCGGGGAAATCCCCACAAGTCAACAATGGAGTTTTGATGATGCTTTCTCTTCCCCGTTGTTTCTTTAACACCTTACATGCTATCATGGTGAAGATGAAAATACGCCCCCATGAGACCATCCTCAGAAACATTCACTTTGTTTACTCATGGGACTAAGGCCAAAGCATTCCGCAGATTAATTGTTTAGTGGTGGTGGGGGGGCGTTTTCTAGTTCAAAGATGGCACTGTGTGTGCCCACATGAGGTGGAAGTCAGAAGGCATCGCTGTGAGGGTGCTAAATGCATTCATGAAATCTACAAACAAAATAAATAAATCAGGAAAAAACAGTCACTGAACTGAGAAGCCTCAGTCTTGTCCCTACAAACACTGCAGTCAGCTGCCTCATGCCCTTAACAGCATGAGTCCACACTGAGGTACACTGCACAATCAAATCATGAGCAGAGCTACCTTTCCTCCTGTGAGTTGTGTCTCCTGAGGTATTCAGTCACAGGAAAGAGAAAATGAACTAAGATAGTGTTACAAATGAATCCTTTCCATTTCCATTTCTGAAGGCTTACTCGTAGGGAAAAGGCAAGTTTTGATATCTGTATATCTTATCCCAACTACATTGTAAAATTGCCATACCAACTTTGTTGGGTCTTTAAATACCCATGTACTGGCTGGTTTTGTGTGTCAACTTGACACAGGCTGGAGTTATCACAGAGAAAGGAGCTTCAGTTGGGGAAGTGCCTCCCTGAAATCCAACTGTCAGGCATTTTCTCAATTAGTGATCAAGTGGGTAGGGAAGGCCCCTTGTGGGTGGTACCACCTTTGGGCTGGTGCTCTTGGGTTCTATAAGAGAGCAGGCTGAGCAAGCCAGGGGAAGCAAGCCAGTAAGAAACATCCCTCCATGGCCTCTGCATCAGCTCCTGCTTCCTGACATGCTTGAGTTCCAATCCTGACTTCCTTTAGTGATGAACTGCAACATGGAAGTGTTAGCTCAATAAACCCTTTCCTCCCCAACTTGCTTCTTGGTAATGATGTTTGTGCAAGAATAGAAACCCTGACTAAGACAACCCATAAGTAGACTTCTGGAGTCTTAGGAGGTTATAAAAAGCATACCACACAGCAGAAGGAGGAGGAGCAGGAGGAGGAGGAGGAGAGGAGAAGAGGAAGAGGAAAGGAGGAGGAAGTGGAGGAGGAAAAGAGGAAGAGGAGGAGGAGAAGGAGGAAAAGGAGAAGGAAAAGAAGGAAAGGAGAAGGAGGAGGAGGAAAAGAAGAAGAAGAAAAAGAAGAAGAAGAAGAAGAAGAAGAAGAAGAAGAAGAAGAAGAAGAAGAAGAAGAAGAAGAAGAAGAAGAAGAAGAAGAAGAAGAAGAAGAAGAAATTTTAATACTAGTCATTTCTTTTTCTGACTTATTTAATTAATGAAAATACCAATACTAGGTTATGTAAAGATGATAGCAGCAATCCTTTTATAATTCCAAATTTTAACTTACGTAGATTTACATTTTGACATTCAACATTTGCTGGTTGTTGTGATAAGTGGTTGTTATTGTAGCCAGGTTACTTCTTAACATTTTTGCTTGTTAGTTTATTTTTATAAAACAGAGTTTACCCTAGCTAAAGCTGACTTCAAACTTGACAGTAGCTTAGGATGACCCCAAATTCCTGTGTCCTCCTGTCTCTGCCTCCCAAGGTCTAGGGCTGCATGTGTGTGCTCCACACCCAGATCTTCCTCATCTTCTGTATTGCTTACCTCTCTTCTATAAAATGCCCTTTCAAAATCTAATACAACAACATGACTTTTAACTTGTTAACTCAATGAGTTAGACTGATCATCATCCATATGCCCCCATCCTTGTATCCATAAGTCTTCGTAGATCACATTGTACTGTTTCTCTAATCCTTCACTGGATTCTGTTCTCAGTTTGTTTAATGTTGTGCCAATATTTGTGATTTACATTAGTTTATAAATTTGATTTTTTTCAATTATACTCCCCTTATCACAATGACCCTCACTTTTCCTAATACTACAATCTTTTAACACAGTTCCTCATGTTATGGTGACCCCCAACCATAAAATTATTTTCATTGCTACTTCATAACTGTAATTTTGCTGCTGTTATAAATTGTTATAAACTATGATGTAAATATTGTTTTCCTGATGATCTTTAGGTGTCATGACCCATGGGTTGAGAATCACTGCCAGATTTGAGTGTTAAGGTTAGATTAGGTTCATGAAGTGAATTTGACTCTGATCTCTGATTTTTCTATAGTTTAGTTAATTATCCAAAATGCACCCTGTAGGGCATGCAGCCAAGGATAGCTATGAACGTGTCCCAACACCAACTTATAGACCTACTTAAAATGTAAGGTTGGTTTTTTTGCATTTTATTTTTGTGACTCAATGACATGGTTCTGTCATTGTGTGATTTTGTAGATAACAACAGTGTGCTGAAATGGTTGGTCACACCTAGGTCCCGTTATGATCACCTCCTGTCTTTAAATGCTAGACCTTTAAATCAGAACCCACTTGGTCCTGAGTCCCATGAATGCCCTTCTCTCTCCTATGTCCCCCATTTTTGGCACCAGAATGCTATTTAGTCTTTCAGGATCAAGATGGGACAATATTTAAGACAGTATCTTCTCTATTTACCTTCTTCTTGGGCTTGTTCCTTCGTTGTTGGTTTGATTTCCTTTCAAGTATTTGGTGAAATGATTAATGTCATGAATCAGTCTAGAAGGATCCATACCTTCAAGCCACTGTCTTTCCTGAACACATGACTGTCTTGGATGGTCACAGATTCTTGTCTGTTTTCTATAGATTCTGTTTCATTATCATTTATCTCCCAGGTGAGAAGTTTGATGCAAAGCCCATTCTTATTGCTTGGAACTAACTTGTTTTCCATTTTAAAAGCTTCCAAGATCTTCTCTTCATTCTTAAGAGGTGAAGACATTTTACCAGAAGAAGTCAGTTGTCATTTTTCTCAGCAATCTGATCTATAATTTAGCTAGTCTCTTCAGCACAAAGACAAGAGTCTCCCCCAGAGTCTCCTTCCCGTGTATGTCTTCAGCGACTCGTACTCACTGGGTCCCTCTTATCTTTCCATAAACCTTCTGATTTGCAGGTTAAATCTCTTAGTTCATGTTTTCCTTGATTTCTTTTTTTCTTTTTCTTTTTCTTTCTTTCTTTCTTTCATTCTTTTCTTACCTCTTCATAATTTTATCCAATGTTTTGATCTTCCGGGCTGCCAAATGAGAGTCTTGGTTGAATGAAAGCATATGTGGTTTTCTTTAGGACGTCTTTACTGTAATGTACTCCAATTTCTTTACATTTCTTATTATTTTTTGGCCATTTCCTAGGGCCACTCTGTTTTGCTGAGTGTTTGTTTCCTTACTTTTAACTCATCTTCTTTCCCCGGCTTCATGTTCTATGTCTCTGTCAGCTCTGTCGGGTAAAGAGGAGTCTCTTCTTCTAAGGGGTAGTAGCATGAAGGTTCTAGGTCCTGCTGGGGCCACAAGAGAAAGTTCTGGGACTTGGCTTCTAAGAGATAGGCCTGTGCATGTTCTGTCTACCTTCTGGCCCTTTTGAGGGGGGGGGAGGGCTTTAGGCACCTATGGGACCAGAAGCGTCCATCTGAATTCATCCTTCTCTTCTAGACTAAGCCCTTTATGTGATCAACCCCTTTTCTATTCCCCATAGAACTCAAATAGCTGTCCCACCCTCTTACCAAATTGGTGTCTGATTCTAGCATAAAATCCCTGCCAACATCCTTGCCTACAGAGCCTCCAGCCACCTGAGCCCCGCACTCATCAGCTCCAGATGCCATTTAGTCTGAGACACACAGATGCCTCAGAACTTTGGGTGTGGGAAAATGAACTTGCCAGTTAATAAAACATAAAACCCTAAAATAAATTGTAGTGTATGCTTCTTCATCTCCTTTAGACCAGTTCCGGCAAGAAAAGCACACAGATGCCTGCCACACAGACCTGCCCCAGGCTGGAAGGAGAAGGAGAGCAACCTATTTTAAGAAACACTTCAGATATTATTTTTCTTCGTTTCTGCTAGGCCTGCCCAGGTTCTACAGAGACCTCAGTATGTGAACCAATTCTTATGTTTACCACTGTGTTCATTAAATACAGAAAAACTGGGAAGCAAGGGCAGATCCAAAGGAGAGGAGAGGGCTCCTTTCCCAATGTGTTCCTTGGTTTTCATTTAATTATGCCGTAAAACAAAGAGCATCAAACATAGCTCAGCAGCCATCCTTGTGTGAATCCTGAGTCAACAAGGAAGATGAGCAGCACTGCCTGGGCCCTGACAAAGCCAAACAGGTGAGAAGACCCAGAATTCATAGCAAAGTCGGCTCTGAGGGTCCATTTAGCATCTGTGCTTCCTTTTTTACCAATGACTGTAGGGTATCTGTGCAGCCTTTCACTGATCCGAATCAGATATGAAGGCACTATATTCCCCTAAAAAGTCCTTGAGAAGCAGCCATAGGCAAGCTAAAATGAGTAAACACAAAAGGCCAATTCCAGGCACAGGCTGTGACAAGATGAGTAAGTTCTAGGCAGAATCCTACCCATGTTTCCTCACCTGACAGTTGGAGACTTCCCTGCCTACCTCTGGACCATCTGGACAGCTAACAGACTGCTTCCTACGGAGCCACGCCAGAAGAAAGCACTGGTGCTGCCATTATTTGCTCCCCCAAACGCTGATGGGGACCTCTATTTCAGCCCTGACAGGTTTCCAAAGACACGCTCCTTCACATTCCCATCTTGTTTTATAGCTCCCATTAGTAACAAGAGGCATCAGGATGATTAAAGTAGTGCTACTATTAACAGTGTCTCATTGACTGATGATGGTACAAACAGAAGACACATCTTAGGGTCTAGTTAATGGGATGCATTAACTGCACAATAAAGGGTATGACTGCATTCATAAGTAATAAACTTAAATCAATCTTGACTCCTAAAAAATAGATAAGAATAAACGATCTTAATGGACCCAAACAGGAAAGCGGGTGGTTTTTGCCCATTCTTCCTTTCTGCTTTGGGTTGCTTGTTTCTTTCTTTTTCCTAACAAAGGCCTTCTCTCCAGTTCTTTTAGCAGAAGTGTGACAAGATTTGTCACAAAACTCAGCAGCTGACCGATGGCTCTCCTACTAATAACAGAAAAGTATCTTAGTTCCAAAAGGCAAAGGGTAAACTGTCAATTTCTGTCTCCTTGGTTTTGAGGATGTGATTTTTTTTTCTTTTGGCTTTTTCAAGACAGGGTTTCTCTGTGTAGCCCTGGCTGTCCTGGAACTCACTCTGTAGACCAGGCTGGCCTTGAACTCAGAAATCTGCCTGCCTCTGCCTCCCAAGTGCTGGAATTAAAGGCATGTGCTACCACCACCCGACTGATGTGAATGCTTTCTAACCCATCCTTGAGGATGGCAGTAAAAGAACCTTTTCATGAAGTTGGTATCGAGTTGTCACTAAGTTGATAAAGTGCTTGCCTAGCATGCATGAAGCCTTGATTTCTGTTGCCAGCATCACATAAAACTGGGCATGATGGTATAAGCCTGTAATCCTAATACGTGGGGGTTGAAGCAGGAGGATCAGAAGTTAAAAGTACACAGAGGTTTTGAGGTCAGGCTGAGAAACATAAGACCTTGAATTAAAACAAACAACAAACAATTGGTATGGAGTAGAAGCAGGGTGGCTGAAGAGACAGCTCAGTGGCTCTTCCAGAGGGCCCAAGTTCAGTTCCCAGGACCCACATTAGGCAGCTTACAACCACCTGTGAGCTCTAGTACCAAGGAATCTGTTGTCCTTTTCTGGCCACTGCAGAAACCTGAACTCAGATGCACATATCCCACACAGAGACACACAGATATGCACATAATCGAATGTAAAGTTTAAATGCAACAAGACAAAATGTAACTATCTTAATACCTGGTAACAGCAACTCCCTGGGAATTTGATACCAGTTTTTGTTAACAAAACTCTATTTCTATCCTAAAAGGCCTAGATTGTTTTAAATAAAATAAAATGCTGATATAACCAAAGCGGAGGTTGTGAGGAAGAGTGGTGATTCCCAAACTTACTACTCATCAGAATTTTCTGGTAAACTTAAAACCCCGATGCTTCCTCCCTGTTACGTCAGAACATCCTGCGGGATGAGATCATGGCATGAAGCTATGTAGATTTAAAAAAATCCCAGGTGATCACAGTGAGCTGTTGCATGTGTGAAGGAACCACTGATGTGGACAAAGCTATAGAAAATCTAGTACCATTACCTGAGAGCAAGAGCTAAAACAAATTTCTCTAAATATCATTCTGAGATCATGTCATCATGTCGTGTCTCTAAGTTATCTGATATATATATGTATATATATATATATATATATATATATATATATATATATATATATATATAGAGAGAGAGAGAGAGAGAGAGAGAGCGCACTTCACCTGTATGGCCAAATAGAATAAATATAAACAATGTAAAGAAATATATTCACAGAACAAAGAACCCCCTTGAAAGCCAGAAAGGTTACATGTTTTGATAATGAGTAACATATGGTTAGATAAATGAACCAAACCATCCTTTTATTCCAAAGTTACCATTGGCTAAAATTCAGTAAGGGATTCCCCATTCCTGGTGGTATGGTTCTGGAAAATTTTATACACGTGGCACATGACTTTGTGTAACAACTCAATGAAGCATGGCAGATGGGATGTGCAAAGGAATGCAAGTTTCCCTTAAGGTCCGTCTTCTCCGACGCAGGCTGCCCGCCTAGCAGCTCAAGGTGAAAACCCAAGTACCTTTGACTCTCCTTTCCCCTCACCAGCCTCACCACCCTCACCACTGTAGTGAGGAAAGCATATGTCCATTTTGCCTCCTGGCCATCTTTCCTACTGCCTCACACCCCTGACTCCTATTGGCTCAAGGAAACCTGTTATTTCCCATCCTAGTTTCTCCAGTGCTTGAGTGAACCAGGGTCCTGGATGAAATTAAGGCCGCATCAAGGAAAAGTGCAAGAATTCAGGGATGTTGAAGCTGGAAGCTGGACATTACACAGATAGGACCAACAGATAAAAAAAACTCTATGAGCCCAACCTGAGGTCTTGTAAAGAGCATTCTGAAGATACATTTTGGGTTGGGCAAGTCATACAAAGGGTCACTGTTCTTTGAATTCTGTTGCTGTGATAACACTGACTCAAAACAACTCAGGGAAGAAAAGGTTCATTTCATCCTACACCTTACAACCCATCACCAAGTGGAACCAAAGCAGAGCTCAAGGCAGAGGAGCCAGAACTGAAGCAGTAACTATGGCGGAATGATGCTAGCTCACTGCGGCTTCCTCAGATACCTTCCGAATATTCCCCGGGCCCCTACCTGCCCATGGGGGGCAAAATCCAGGATGGGATAGGCCTTTCTCCATCAAACAGCAATCAAGAAAATGCCCCCACAAACATGCCCCAGGCCAATCTGACAGAGGCAATTCTTTGACTGAGGTTCCCTCTTCCCAGGCATATCAAGTTGAGGGTCAAGATTAGCCACCACAGCCACCATTCCAAAAGTCATCCTCAGAGACTGCAAATGGCTTATTTCCAGAATATAGTGTAATATAGCAAGTAAGATCTGGATGATATAGCTCTAAACCCCAAAACTGCCACATTAGACAAAGTATTTAATAACTCTGGATCTCAGACTCTCCATTGAAAATAAGAATAGGGGAGCAACAGTGTCAACAGGCCAGACCCCCTGGAGCTCCCGGGGACTGGACCACCAACCAATGAATACACATGGAGGCACCCATGGTGCTGGCTGCATATGTGGCAGAGGATGGCCTTGTTGGATATCAGTGGAAGAAGACACCCTTGGGCCTGAGGGTGTTCGATGCCCCAGTGTAGGGTAATGCCAGGGTGGGAAGACAGGAGTGGGTGGGTGGGTGGCAGAGCACCCTCACAGAGGCAGGGGGAGGGGGATGGGATAGGGGGTTTCCAAAGGGGTACCTGGAAAGGGGAAAACATTTGAAATGTAAATAAAGAAAATATCCAATAAAAAAGAAAATGCAAAGTTGAAAAATAAATATATAAGTAAAATAAAAATGCATTTTCCATTAAAAAAATCAGAAAAAGAAATTAAGAATAGTGGTGCCTGCTCTATAGGGCTGCTCTGAATATAAGAAATATTCATGAGTGACTAACACATAGGAATCACTCAATAAAATCTAGATGGTACTCATCAATAACTAGATGTGTGTGTGTGTGTGTGTGTGTGTGTGTGTGTGTGTGTGTGTGTATTAGAAAGAAACCAAAGAACATCAGTCAGAAGAGGATGACTCCTTAGGGTTACGTTAGCCTCATTTTGACTGCCAATAGATCACAAATTTCTCTAGAGCTTAAAAGTCTAAATTTGCCCACAGATTCCTTTAACAGCAGGGCCAGAATCCAATGTCACTTTGATAGCCAAGGGTCAAAAGTAGGGTAGTGGGTAAGGGCAAAGAGTAGAGGAAATGGGGTAGAAAATACATTAGGAAATGACAAGTGCTTTGAGGTCAGCACAGAAGAGCTTTCGGTCCCTGCTTTTTTCTTAATGAGCGATTCCTGGAGTCAGGTCACAGTGTCCCCATCCACCCAGTGTGAACCGAGTGGGTAAGTGCTTTGAAACAACCTTGTTAGGATCTCAATTGAACATGCTCTGTCCACTTAGTACTTAATGCAGCGATCAGAGCAGACAGATGCTTAGAGATTACTTTTAAATGAGCATTTGTGGTCGGCCTCTCTTTTCTCTCTGTAAACCATGCAGAAAGAAAGATGACTATGATCACAGCCATATGCAGCACACCCTGTTACAGCGCCGTTTGTCCTACTGAGGCTCTACCCTGGATCCTCTCCAAAGACACTTGGCTATTCAACTACTAGAGATGTCTGTTTTAATATGCCTTTACAGAAAGGAGAAAAAAAAGGCAACAGGGATACATAAAAAATTTGAAATTACAGAATGCTTTGTTGTACTCGCCTCTCTGAAAAATTAGGAGGTAGTGGACTGAGAAATGGAAGGAGCATGTCACATTTTATAATCTCCCCAACAGAATAAATGTGCAAAAGGTACACAGAGGAGGAGAACGCTTCTTAATTTACCGAGGGGATGTTTTATAGCTGTATCAGGTCCCCCAAGTACATAGATAGCCATGATGAAAATGTTGAGACAGATAGATATCCCTTCTGGTCTTTCGGTATGACTCAGGTGTCTTAATGTTCCAGGCATTGTTGTATTTTTCAGGGATACAAGAATGATGGGGGTGGGGAGACAGCTCCTCTTGGAGCTCCCAGACGAGTCGGGGAGGCAAGCAGGAATCACACCCCAGTGCAAGTGTCACACCCCAGTGCAAGTGTCAGATACTCATTGGCCTCACCTCTCTTCTTCTGTGCCAACTTGTGTTCTGGCAGCTTCCCACAGTCTCGACAGCTCAACGTGCCTCTTTCTTTCCCAGAGATTCTTTACAGCCTATGTATGTAACACCAGCAGGATCCACTGGGCCCTCATGCACATGCAGTCTGGAAGACTAAGAGAGTTGACATTGCATGGGACATGGGTAATAGGAGTGAGAAGCCAGCGATTAATGAGCAGACAATTTTTGGGAGTGAATATACAGCTTGTTAATGAAGTAAAGTGTTCCCAGAAAGGACAGTGAAGTCTTCAGTCCTAGGACCTGTGAAGATGTCCTTAGTTGGAAATAATTTCTTTCGTGGATGATTCAGTTACTAGAAGAACTTCAGAATGGACCTAATCCAATATGGCTGACATCCTGACAGGGGGTACTTAGAGAGAAGCGTGCACAGAAGGAGAGCACCATTGAAGAAGAAGGCAGAGGTTAGAGTGATACATCCACACGGCATCCGCAGCCAATGGCTACCAGCAAATCACTGCAAGGAGAATGCAGTAGTGTAGAGTCTCCCTCACCACTTGTCCTGGCTAGTTTTTTTGTAAACTTAACACAGCGAAAGTCATTTGAGACAAGGACACATTAGTTGAGAAAATGTCCCCACCATATTATTCTGTGGTATATTTTCTTGAGTAATGATTGATATGGGAGGGCCCTGTTTACTGTGTGTGGTGCCATACCTGGTCAGGAGATCCTGAGATATATAAGAAAGCAAGTTGAGCAACCCATGGGGAGCAAGCCAGGAAGCAGCACTCCTCCATGACCTCTGCTTCAGTTCCTGCCTCAAAGTTCCTGCCTCAAGTTCCTGCTCTGGCTTCCAGAATGATGGACTTATAAGCTATAAAGTGAAATAAACCCTTTCCTCCCAAGTTGCTTTTGGTAATGGTATTTTACCTTGGCAAAGGAAACCTACGACAGCCCCGAGATGGAGTCAGCCAGGCCAGCGCCTTGGAACTAGACTTCCAGATCTGTGAGACAACAAAGCCCTATTGTTTCTGCTGCTCGGTCTGTAGCTCTTCCTTATGGCATCCCTGGCAAATGTGCTCAGGGTGTCCTAGCAGGACTGTGTCTCAAGTCCATGCTTAATAAAGGCTTCAGGATGATTCCTGTTTTAGTCTCTCTGATATCATTAGTCTCTTCAGCCCCCAAATTAGACCCCCCTGAATAAATCTCCAGTACTGAGGCCTTGTCTCAGAGTCTGCTTACTAATGGGAAAACCTAGGCTAAATCCCTAGAAGACATTTGTCTATTAACCCAGGTCTCTGAGTGAAGACATCTGAGGAATAACCTCAGACTGTCACATGAATGTTAAATAACATCATCCACTGATGGAGAGATTCGGTCATTTGCTGCAGCTGCTCATCAGGGATACAGCCATGGCCACACATGGCCTCTGTAGCACAGGCTGTTATCAAGCCTATGATGAGAGTCAAGAGTGCTACTGGTGCTCTGAGAAATTCTCAACAGTCCTTGGTTGCATGCCTTCCTAAGTCAGGTACTGCTCGCTGCTCCAACTAGACTAGGTTCTCCTCTACCTGTGATGGGGTCGTATCCTAATAAACCCATCTTAAGTTCAGAACACTATGTCACAAAAACATTTGACTCTTAACCCAAGGAGTGTCACAGTTTAGCAACACAACAAAAACTACTCTGGATCCCTAGGACTGAATTAAAAGGGCAGAAGATTCCTAAAACAAGCTGGCTAGCAAGACTAGCTGTATATACATAAGATCTGCGATTGACTGAGAAGCCCTGCCTCAAATAAGGTAGAAGAGCTATGAAGGATAATTCTTAACATCAACCTCAGACCTACACACATACACACACAGAGACACACAGAACACAGACACACAGACACACACACCACACACATACCACACACCATACAGCACACATACTGCATACCACACAGCACACACACACACACACACACAAACCAAACCATCATAAACTGGAAGCTATCTGTATAGAGGTAGAGTTGTGTTTCTGAGCTTTCTGAAAAGTCGCATATCTGTATGATACTTCTACACCCTACATCATCCTCATCCATCACTTCTCCCAAGACAAAGAGCTAGTGGCTTGTTTAGTCCCATTTGCTTTCATGGTACAGATATTTTCCTGAATAAAGTTTCCCAGAAGAAATCATAGGAACCCCTTTATATATATAACAGCATCGCAACTAGGAACTGTTAGATCACCACAACCTTCTTGTTTACCGCTTGACCCAGACTAGGTTGTAAACCTAGTCACCATCTTAGTGTCACCGAAGAACCTCACTTCAAGATGCTCCTATTGGCCCAGGGCTTAAAGAAGCCTTTGTTTGCACCAAGTAGGAGCTGAGTAAATAGATAAGAAGATTTTCCTTTTATTTATTTGTAACAGTCCCTAAATAGTCACCCTTCTCCTTCTTGTCAAATACCACTGTGAGCACGGTAGCAAATGAGCAAATTCAGCTGTTTCTTGGCAGTTGTTTATGAATCTACAACTAGTTTGTTATTTTTACATTACCCCATCTATTTCTTTCCCGGCAGGTACTGGTTGTACAAAGGAATTTCATTAGACATTTCTACATATGCACACAATATACTTTAATCATATTGAACTCCAATATTATTCTTTCTACACATTACTCCCATTATTGTTGCTGTCTGGTATCATCTAAGGGTAGAGAGAACTGGTTCCTTCTGCTATTACCTTGACTCTGATCACTCGGACCACTCAAGCCCCAGTCCACCCTGCCACATGATTGCCAACAGGCATCTGTCCATTTGGCACCCAAGGACCTGACAAGGGCATGGGAAAAGAAAATGATCTCTCCATATAGTTTCCCACCTGCAGAAGAGCTATGGTGACCTTCCTATTTTTAGCATGGAATAATCACATCAGGTGTTAGGTGAAGGGAGGAGGGGAGTGGGGCCGGAACGTGCCGTAAGCTCTGCACACAGTCGCTTGCTCTGCCTCCGTGCCTGAGCAGCTTCCAAAACACTCTTGGTGCTGGTTGCATTTAAAAACTGTAAAGAGTGTGAGATCTGTTAAGAGCACAAAATGCTAAATACTATAAATAATCTGAGTTAGTGGCAATTATTTGTTCAGGATCTGTGTGTGTAGAGTTCACGATTAGGGTATGAAACAGCTGTCGGCACTGATTAGAAATGAATCTCCAGAGGAACTGTGTCTGCATCCCAGAAGCTTCTGATCTCCCTGGTGAGGTGGGGAAGGCATGGACAGCAGAGAGAATAGTAACACAGCACCTTGTAAAGTTGCCTGGGTCCCTGGGCACAGAAAACTGAGCCAGAGTCCAGTACAGCACACCTTCCCAACCACGTTCTAATCACAGTTCACTTCTGAGGACTGAATATTCAGTGGGCCTTTCTGCAATGGCATGGAAGAGATGTTCATTCCTGTGAGTACCACAAGGTCAGGATCTATTCTCCTTCAGATCCTGTGCTTTCATTGCTGTGTAAAACTCCCCAAGGCAGCCAATTTAATAAGAGAATTTATTTTTGTTCACAGTTTCAAAGGTTTCATTCTGCTGTTGCTTGGCCTATGATCTTGCTTGGGTCAGAGTTGGTTGGCCTTAGGGGCCTGTGAAGAAGCAGAGAACATCGTGGAGGGGAAAAGACATTCTGGAAGGAACTGCTCACTTCATGTTGGACAGGAAGTGGAAGAGAGAAAAGAGGTAATCAGCATCTCCTTCAGGAGCACACCCCCTGGGACCTAACTTCCACCCCTGGAAGATTATACTCCCCTCTGAGAGCAGCACAAACTGGCAGTGACTGGTCTTTAACACACGAGCCTTTGGAGACACTGGGCCAAAGCACCCAGAGGCCAGAGGTGTCTTCCGGTTGATGTCACATGTTGTCTCTGTTTTGATCACTTTTGGGGGATTCTGCACTCTGAAGCTTTCGGGGTTGTAAGTTACTAAGTCATTATCCCAGGAGCAACCCTATGGCTTAGAATAGCATCAGGGGATATAACAACTAAAGCAGTAACACAGGACCCAGTGAAGAATGCTCTCAGTTCATGACGCAAAAGTCAGTCCACTGCTATGGTATTAGCATATGACTGATCTCATAAAGAAAGGAATCAATATGGTGATGATGATGATATTGTTGTTGTTTCTGCTGTTGTTCACATGGTGAATCTTTCAGGTTAAGCATAATCCTACGTGTGTTTTGAACAGGGTTTTCTCCCTTAAAACTGCTGCAGTGAGAGTTTTCCTCTTGCACTTGACATTTCAGTGTGCACACACACCTACAGTGCAGAGACAGGCCACTGAATACAAAGCAGTCCTTTCTCTGGTTGTGGTGTAACATTCAGAGGCCTTGCTGCTTCCTGGAGCATGGCGACCTCAGAAAATGTTACAAAGGCTCTGCACTGTGGGAGCAGAGCGAACACTGACTGTCAGCCCCGTGGCCAGAGAGACAACAGTAGCTTTGCATCCCTACTTTCTCCGACACCCTGTTCCCCCGGGGTCTTCCGGAGTTTGGAAGGTAACTGAATGACAGGGAAGAGGCAGCTCTCAGGAAGAATAAGCATAAAAATGACCGCACCAGAGTCCTTCCAAATGAGCCCCCACCTAAAGGAAAGCCAGCCGGTAAGCTGAGGTCAGAGTCCTCCCTTTACAAAACAAACAACACTCTGCCAAAAAGAAATACCTTTCCATATTGAGTCAGCCCCTGGGAGTTGGTTCAGGAGGAAAATGCTTATAGTGTTATTGGAGACTGTCACGAACTGGGAACAAACATCCATCAATTCAGAAGGCTCCAACTTTAGAGATGGCAGCTGACTGCACTGACGTCAGCAGGCCTCTGCCTCTGTGCAGAGACAAGGCAACTCCAGGAAGCCATGAAGACGTGAGAATCACAGCATGGAAACGCAGGTGTGTCTTGCTGAGGCCTGGGCGGAGTTTACCTGGGAGAGAAGCAAACTGAGCACCATATCATAGACACGAGGACACACTATTCCAGGAAAATACACAAATAAAAAGGCTCCACATGGACTTGCCCAGTATCTCGAGCCACTATAAGCAGGATCAAATGGAGGCTTCCTAAAAGCAGGGTGGGGGACTGGGAGTTGGTGGGGATACTCAAGCCCAGAAGATGCAAGTTCTGAAAGAGTTCTGCTATCCATGGAAGGTGCACAGGATCTCCAAAGGGCTGCAGAGGAGCAGAGTCAGAGCTGGGAAGAACTGCAAAGCACTTGAAAGTGACCTAGGCTGTCCTGCTAAATCTAAAAGCCTCCCTTCCCCTCACTGCCCCCACTTTCCACCAGAGCTCACAGTCCAGTGGCTCAGAGAGAGCACTGACAGTGACACTACTCCCCTGGTGGTGGCCAACCCAGCATGTGCCCACACATGTCTCATAACATCTCTGAGGAGCAAGACTATATGTCAGTGTGCTTATTAGAAAGCTGACAGGTCTAAAAGACACGTCTTATGAGTGACAGCTAATATTCACAGTACTCTGGCTTGTAAAGTCATGAACCTAATTGATTGTTACAGAACCCTTTTACTGATGTGTTCCTAGTCTTCTAAAAGCTAAGTGATTGAGTAACTGTTGAAGGACCATACCCCTTCCAGCAACAATCAGAAAAGGAGGCAGAGGGGAGGAACTGTTTAGCTCAGAAGTTGCCTGGTTAGCTAACTACAGTATTGGATACTTGTTTCTAACTGAGCAACCCAGCTCCTACCCACACTGTGTGTGTGTGTGTGTGTGTGTGTGTGTGTGTGTGTGTGTGTGTGTGTATCATGATCTCACTACCTCTCTCAACACACACGTTCTTCATTCACACAATGCCATCCAGAAAAGCCTTATGCCAGCAAATTTCTGAGCCATGAAGTTGCTACGTGACCCAGCAAACCCCTCACTTAAATGCATAGCTTCAAGATAAATGGAAATGTACATTCAGAGAAAAGTTGCAGAAGAAAATTAATATCAATATTGTTCCTAACAACTAAAAAACATAAACAAGTCAAATGCATGAATGGATAAACTGATAAGCAAAATGTGGCATGTCCTCATAATGGAATATTATTTAACAATAAAAAGGAAGGAAGTACTAATACATGCTACAAAGAACCACATTAAGTATAACACAGTTGATATGACGTTGGCAGGAAAAGCTGATACACGGATGGAAAATGAATCAGTGGTTTCCTAGGGCACAGAGGTTGGAGGAGGAATGAAAACTAAGAACATTAATGAAGTTTTGGGGGGTGGAAATGATACAGTGATCAAAACCTGAGTATGGCAAATGATGAAAAAAGAGACCATGGATTTGGAATAGAGCCATAGGAAAGGGTCAGGGGAAGGAGAAGGGGAGGGAGAAACGGTGTTATTGTATTATAATCTCAGAACATTGCTTGTGGTGATGGCTGTGTACCTTTGTGAATGTTCTAAACCCAAGAACTGTTATCTCCAGTGGTGATATGTACAGAATGCTAATTATCTCTCAGTAGAACTGTTTTTAAAACCTCCTGAGCTGTAGACAAAGGGCTGGTTTGGGTATTATTTACTGTACTCCTGCAAAAGTACTTCTAATAGTTTACAGATGCCTCATGTTGGGGAAGGTGGAGTGGGGAGAGGAGGTGGTTCCTGAACATGTGCCATGCACGCTTGAGGCCAGAGATCAGCTTTGGGTACTATTCCTCAGATGCTATTCACCTTAACATTTTGAATCTCTTACTTGATACATATACATATGATATATATCATACATATATCACATATATATCAGATATCAGATATCAATCATATATCATATGTCATATACCATATATCTTTGGTCTATTACTAACTTGGAGCTTGTTAAGTAAACTAGGCTGGCTAGCCACTTAGCCCGAGGAATCTTTCTTTCCTACAAGCAGAAGGGTACATGATCTTACCCAGCATTTTTACGTAGGTGCTAAGGCATTGAACTCAAGTTCTTAAATAATGCAGGTTCTTTCCTGACTGACCCATTTCCCCAATAGTCTGTCTCACTTTCTCATTGGATTCCATACCTACTTATTTAGAGAGCTGGGATGACTCCATCTAATAAGTGACTTGTGTTGAGTGGCATAGCCAGCTTGGTGAAGAGAGTTCTTAGCTTTTCCTGCTACTCATGCCAACACACCCAGCCAACTGAAAACTAAAAGCAGGCTCCTGATCCTACAGGAGGGTCACAGAGCAAGACCATGAGTGTGGAACACACAGAAAAGCCTCCACATAGACTAAGATGTTGGCTTACATGAGGACAAGGACCTTTTGATCTGGATGTCAGGCACACTTTGCTGAACTGTGTATGCATTCAGTAAGTTTCTACAAGCATTTGTCCTAACTGGGGTCTCAGTATTCAGTGGAGAACCAGTCCCCCAGCCCACCCCATCAGGGAACTTCTGATGCAGGGAGCATAGCTGTGAGCAGATGCTATTCCTTAAATCAATTAATTACAGTTATAATAAGAGCTCTGTAGGGGAATCAGAATCTCCAAGAGAATAGACTGGGACCAGGCCTGCTCTGAATTAAAGACAAACGGGGAAATGAAAATCATATCTCCTGACAGAAGTCAGGAGAATTGGCCTGTTTCGGGGTTTGTTTTCCTTGCTGCTGCCAGTCTATCTGGGCTTTCCTATTTGTTTTAGTTCAGTGCACATACAATATTCACTGAACCCTCAGGTTTGCCCAAACGAGAAACTTCTGTCAACACAGCCAGCCATGCTAGTAGTGAAGAAATGCTGTAGTCTGTATCTTAAGTGGCCACAAAGGTGCATGTGTTACAGGCAAGGATTTCAGAACCTTCAGGAGATGGGATCTACATGAGGGACATTGGGTTAATGGGGCGCCCAGTTTTGGAACAGGTCCTGGGGATTTAGCCCCTCCCTGCCTTTCTCTTTTTCTCCTGGCTGCCATAAGGTAAACAGACATCAACTGCCACAAGCCCCTGCCGTGATGATCTAGGCAGCAGCACACCCCAAACCATGGAGACCTCCAAATGAGCAGCCAAAATAAACCTTTCATCCTTGTAAGTTGATTATCTCGGGTATTTCACCACAGTGACAGAAAGCTGCCTAATACGGCAGGAATATGTGATCCTGTTCTCTGCCTTTTCATCTTTTAGATATTTGTGTTACAGAATTTTTTCTGCTTACATTTGCTCATTCACGGGTTTCTAGAAAGCGGGATACTCGGTTGGTGAAAGCATGGAGAGACTGAAAGCCACTGGTCTGTGCCTGGGGTGGGCCCTGGCTCTCATGGAATCTCCACTGATAAGGAATCTAATGCACTAGGCCTGCCTTGAAAGTGCCCAGCTCTGCTGCTTGTGGTCCAGGTTCTCACCCGGGTGAGAGGGCTCCAGGGCTACCAGTCTCCTGATGAACAACAAACCATTCCAAATCCAGTGCCTTCAAAGTAAGCCATCTGCTGGGGAGAAGACGGCTTGGTTGGTAAAATGCTTGTTACACACGCATGAGGGCCTGAGCTCCCTCCCAGCACCCACATAAAACCGGGGTGTGGAAGCACATACTCATAATCTCAGTGGGAAGAATCAACAAATTCATGTTCATCTTCATCTGCCAGAATGGCAGATCCGGTTTCAAGATAGGAGAAGACAGAAAGGTCCCATTTGGCCTCTGTAGTATGAAATAAGTTATGTGCCTGGCCCTTTAAATGATCCTATGATCTGCGGTGTCAGTAGGCCCTGGGAACAGGAGAGGATGTAAACTCCAGCAGAGGCTGAGAGCAGGGAGAGAGTAGTAGTCAGAGAGAGAGCAGAAGGATTGGGGAGTCACGTTCAAGAGACACAAGAGTAAGATCAGAGAAGACAGTTGATACAGGAAGAAAGAAGACTGAGTAGGCTAGATGTAGTCCCTAAGTGTCATGCTGTAAAATTCATCAACATAGGAGCAGACCTTTCCTTCCCACCCAGCCTGCAGCTGGGGTAATATGCTGCTTCTTAACCCACGGGAGCTGTCAAAATGGCGGCTCCTATCAAAATGGTGGCACCAGGACAGTCTCCAGGACCAGCAGCTATCACAGGAGCTGTCCACAGCGGCAACACCTTTTCTACCTCGGCCCACAGCCTTGGTGAAGAGCTACAGGAGCTGCCCCACAGGAGTTGTCCTCAGTGGCAGCCCCCCCTCTCCAGTCTTCCCCAGCAGCTCCTCAGAGGGAGCACACAGCCAAAGCCAGCTGCAGCTGGAAGGGCTTCCCACCCTAACCCATGAGCCCCATGCAGGGAAAGGGGGATTGAAAAAAAAGCCACCAATCCTGAGCCTCCCACAGACTCCACCCCCTAAGAAGTCTTATATAAGCCCTGCCTTTTGTTCAATTCCCTGCTGTCCGCTCCTAGGACCAGAGGACATCCATTCCTAGATTCATCCCTCTATACCCTGGACCCTCCAATAAAGCTCTTTAATGATTTTTTTCTGCTTGATGTGACTCTCATTGGAAGAAGCTAAGATGCAATGAAAGGAAGAAGTGAAGGCAGAACAGGGCCGAGGCCCCTGAGCCCCTGAGCTTGGCTGGGGATGCCCTTCCCAGGAGCTGCACTGTCTCTGCTGAGGAGGCTTCCTCTCAGAGCTGTGCAGCTCCTGAGCTCCCTTGTCTCAGGTCACCCTTTCACCAGGACACTGTCCTCCCTCAGAGCCTTGTGGTTCCTAGGCGTCTGAGTCCCAGGACACCCGTCCATCCCAGCAGAAACCCTTACACTAGCGAAGAGTGAAGACCAGAGATGGTTGAAAGTGAATTGGACTAGCAAACTGAGAAGACAGTTGATGACAACTCACGCAAAAGCTGAGCTGCGCAGGAGAAGATACTGCTGGGAGACAGATAAAAATAAGAACCCACTAGCAAAGTAGCTAAAAACGAAAAACTAAAGAACAAAAGCGGAAGGGCCATCAGCAGTGGAACCAAGGCGACACAGGGTCCAGTTAGGCCCTGCGCCCACGACCACTGACCTTCGCTGACCAGCCGGGCGGCAAGCAACTGCGGTTCTGCGGAGCCTTTCGCTGCACGGAAGCCACTTCAGAACTCGGCTGCCCGCCAGTCAGGAGAGACTCACCGCCATCTTGATCCCGGGCTCCAGAGATCGGTCAGACTGAGGTACACAAACATAATCCTAGGCCCAACACCGCAGGGGTCTGAGCCAGACGGGCGTTGGCCTGCACCCAGGCCCTGGGCTGTTCGAGTGGCCATCGGGGCGCCAACCCAGCCAGGAGTTTTTTTTTTTTTTGCCCCGGCCGGTGCACGCGCCGCCATTTTACCTACAGGAGCCAGAGTGCTCGGGAGGGCAGAGACTGCTAACAAGCGTAGCCTGAGGCTAACAAAACGGGGGTCTAGGCCCCAAAAGGCACAGGACTGACCCCAAGAACTGGGCGGCTTGGTGGGCCATCTGTGTGTCAACCAGCCCAGGAGGTTATTAGCACAACAGACTCTCCCGGTGCTTTCGCGGAGAGCGGACGCGCACGCCCGCCATCCAGGTCACCTGGCAGACCCAAATAACAGACATAGCCCTAGGGGAACTTTGCTCGGACCTTGGCCTCCCAGGCGTTTGCCTGGACTCAGGGCCCAGGCGACAAGGCTAACCTAGTGTGCGCCAGCCCGGTTGGGGAAATCGGCTGCCCAGCGGAGTGAGCGGAGCACAGGGGAGGTCACAGCAACATTCACCTTCGGAGCTCCCTGGGGGTGCACACGGGTTCCACCTGGTCCACAGACACAATCTGGGGCAAGGCCTCAGGCAGAAGCCCCCAGCTCAACTCTCTCCGCTTCAGATCAGCCTGGGTGGCCGCCACATCTCCAGGTCCCTCAAGAGGCTAGTGGGGGCTTCCGGGCGGCCTGCTGGGAGAAGTCGTTGTGCTCCAATAAATCCTGCGGGCCCCAGCGGGAGCCTTCAGGTGCCTGCTTCGGGATCTGAACAGCCTGGACAACAGCACCCTGTCTATAGGCAGTGCAGAGTGTAAGCTGTGCACCAGAGGCCAACGGGGAAGGGGCAGCTTGCACTGGTGAGTCCAGCACTGACAAGACCAAGTAACACCAGTGAGAGCTAGATGGCAAAAGGCAAACGCAGAAACGTCACTAACAGAAATCAAGGCAATATGGCAACATCTGAACCAAATTCTCCTCTACCAGCAAGTCCTGGATACCCCATCACACCAGTAAAACAAGATTTGGATTTAAAATCACTGGTCATGATGCTGGTACAGGAACACATGAAGGACATTGAGGAGAAAATGGATCAAAAGTTAGAAGCCCTTGCAAGGGAAACACAAAAATCATTGAAAGAAATCCAGGAGAATACAAAAGCCAACAAGGAGGAAATGCAAAAAACACTTAAAGAAATACAGGAGAACTTTGCTCAACAGGCTGAGGTCATGAAAGACGAAACACAAAAATCTCTTAAAGAAATACAGGAGAACTTTGGTCAACAGGCTGAGCTCATGAAAGAGGAAACACAAAAATCTCTTAAAGAATTACAGGAAAACACAAACATGCAAGGGAAGGAGCTAAGCAAAACCATCCAGGATCTAAAATCAGAAGTAGAAACAACTAAGAAAACTCAAAGGGAGACAACTTTGGAGATAGAAAGCCTTGGGAAGAAATCAGGGGACAGAGATGCAAATATCAACAACAGAATACAAGAGATAGAAGAAAGAATCTCAGATGCTGAAGATTCCATAGAAACCATGGACTCAACAGTTAAAGAAAATGCAAAGTGCAAAAAGCTTGTAACCCAAAATATCCAGGAAATCCAGGACACAATGAGAAGACCAAACCTAAGGATTATAGGCATAGATGAGAGTGAAGATTTACAACTTAAAGGGCCAGCAAATATCTTCAATAAAATTATGGAAGAAAACTTCCCTAACCTAAAGAGAGAGATGCCCATGAATATACAAGAAGCCTACAGAACTCCAAACAGACTGGACCAGAACAGAAATACTTCCCGTCACATAATAATCAAAACACCAAATGTTCTAAACAAAGAAAGAATACTAAAGGCAGTAAGAGAAAAAGGCCAAGTAACATATAAAGGAAGACCTATCAGAATCACAGCAGACTTTTCACCTGAGACTATGAAGGCTAGAAGGTCCTGGGCAGATCTCATGCAGACTCTAAGAGAACACAAATGCCAACCAAAACTACTATATCCAGCAAAACTCTCAATCACCATAGATGGAGAAACTAAGATATTTCACGACAAAACCAAGTTCACCCAATATCTATCCACAAACCCAGCCCTAAAAAGGATAATAGGAGGACAACACCAATACAAGGAGGGAAACTCCACCCTGAAAAAAGCAAGATAGTAACCTTTCATCAAACCCAAATAAGTTAAGCAATCAAATTTAAAAAATAACGTCAAAAATGATAGGAAGTAACAATCACTATTCCTTAATATCTCTTAACATCAATGGACTCAATGCCCCAATAAAAAGACACAGACTAACTGACTGGATACGTAAACAGGACCCTACATTTTGCTGCTTACAGGAAACACACCTCAGGGTCAAAGACAAACACTACCTTAGAGTAAAAGGCTGGAAGACAATTTTACAAGCAAATGGTCTCAGGAAACAAGCTGGAGTAGCCATTTTAATATCAGATAAAATTGACTTTCAACCCAAAGTCATCAAAAGAGACTCTGAGGGACACTTCTTGCTGGTCAAAGGAAAAATACAACAAGAAGAACTCTCAATCCTGAACATCTATGCTCCAAATGCAAGGGCACCCTCTTTCATAAAAGAAACTTTATTAAAACTCAAAGCACACATTGCACCTAACACAATAATTGTGGGTGACTTCAACACTGCACTTTCCTCAATGGACCGATCAGGAAAACAGAAACTAAACAAGGACACAATGAAACTAATTGAAGCTTTGGACCAATTAGATTTAACTGATATATATAGAACATTCTATCCTAAAACAAAAGAATATACCTTTTTTTCAGCACCTCATGGTACCTTCTCCAAAATCGACCATATAATTGGTCACAAGACAGACCTCAACAAATATAAAAAGATAGAACTAATCCCATGCCTCCTATCTGATCACTATGGAATAAAAGTGGTCTTCAATAGCAACAGAAACAACAGAAAACCCACAAACACGTGGAGATTGAACAATACTCTACTCAATGACACCTTGGTCAAGGAAGAAATAAAGAAAGAAATTAAAGACTTTTTAGAACACAATGAAAATGAAAACACAACATACCCAAATCTATGGGACACAATGAAAGCAGTGCTAAGAGGAAAACTCATAGCCCTGAGTGCCTCCAAAAAGAAAATGGAGAGAGCATACATTACCAACTTAATGACACACCTGAAAGCCCTAGAACAAAAAGAAGCTATTTCACCCAGGAGGAGTAGAAGGCAGGAAATCATCAAACTCAGGGCCGAAATCAATCAAGTAGAAACAAAGAGAACCATACAAAAAATCAACAAAACTAGGAGCTGGTTCTTTGAGAAAATCAACAAGATAGATAAACCCTTAGCCAGACTGACCAAAGGGCACAGAGAAAGTATCCAAATTAACAAACTTAGAAATGAAAAGGGAGACATAACAACGGAAACTGAGGAAATCCAAAAAATCATCAGATCCTACTACAAGAGCCTGTACTCAACACAACTGGAGAATCTGGAGGAAATGGACAATTTCCTTGACAGATACCAAATACCAAAATTAAATCAGGACCAACTAGACCATCTAAACAGTCCCATAAAGCCTAAAGAAATAGAAGGAGTCATAGAAAGTCTTCCAACCAAAAAAAGCACAGGACCAGATGGTTTCAGTGCAGAATTCTACCAGACCTTCAAAGAAGAGTTAACACCAATACTCTTCAAACTATTCCACAAAATAGAAACAGAAGGAACACTACCCAATTCCTTCTACGAAGCCACAATTACGCTGATACCAAAGCCACACAAAGATCCAACAAAGAAAGAGAACTTCAGACCAATTTCCCTTATGAACATCGATGCAAAAATACTCAACAAAATTCTTGCCAACTGAATCCAAGAACACATCAAAACGATCATCCACCATGATCAAGTAGGCTTTATCCCGGGAATGCAGGGTTGGTTCAATATACGGAAATCCATCAATACAATCCACTACATAAACAAACTCAAAGAACAAAACCACATGGTCATTTCATTGGATGCTGAAAAAGCATTTGACAAAATTCAGCATCCTTTCATGCTTAAAGTCTTGGAGAGAACAGGAATTCAAGGCCCATACCTAAACATAGTAAAAGCAATATACAGCAAACCGGTAGCCAGCATCAAACTAAACGGAGAGAAACTTGAAGCAATCCCACTGAAATCAGGGACCAGACAAGGCTGCCCCCTTTCTCCTTATCTTTTCAATATTGTACTTGAGGTACTAGCTCGGGCAATTCGACAACATAAGGAGGTCAAAGGGATACAAATTGGAAAGGAGGAAGTCAAACTATCATTATTTGCAGACGACATGATCGTCTACCTAAGTGACCCAAAGAACTCCACTAGAGAGCTCCTACAGCTGATAAACAACTTCAGCAAAGTGGCAGGTTACAAAATCAACTCAAGCAAATCAGTGGCCTTCCTATACTCAAAGGATAAGCAGGCTGAGAAAGAAATTAGGGAAATGACCCCCTTCACAATAGCCACAAACAGTATAAAGTATCTTGGGGTGACTCTTACCAAACATGCGAAAGATCTGTATGGCAAGAACTTCAAGACTCTGAAGAAGGAAATGGAAGAAGACCTCAAAAAATGGGAAAACCTCCCATGCTCATGGATCGGTAGAATCAATATAGTTAAAATGGCCATTTTGCCTAAAGCACTATACAGATTCAATGCAATACCCATCAAAATCCCAACTCAATTCTTCACAGAGTTAGAAAGAGCAATTATCAAATTCATCTGGAACAACAAAAAACCCAGGATAGCTAAAACTATTCTCAGCAACAAAAGAAAATCTGGGGGAATCAGTATCCCTGACCTCAAGCAATACTACAGAGCAATAGTGTTAAAAACTGCATGGTATTGGTACAGTGACAGGCAGGAGGATCAATGGAACAGGATTGAAGATCCAGAAATGAACCCACACACCTATGGCCACTTGATCCTCGACAAAGAGGCTGAAAACATCCAATGGAAAAAAGATAGCCTTTTCAACAAATGGTGCTGGTTCAACTGGAGGTCAGCATGCAGAAGAATGCGAATTGATCCATCCTTGTCTCCTTGTACTAAGCTCAAATCCAAATGGATCAAGGACCTCCACATAAAGCCAGACACTCTGAAGCTAATAGAAAAGAAACTGGGGAAGACCCTTGAGGACATCGGTACAGGGAGAAAGTTTCTGAACAGAACACCAATAGCGTATGCTCTAAGAGCAAGAATTGACAAATGGGACCTCATAAGGTTACAGAGTTTCTGTAAGGCAAAGGACACCATCAAGAGGACAGATCGGCAACCAACAAATTGGGAAAAGATCTTCACCAATCCTACATCAGATAGAGGGCTAATATCCAATATATATAAAGAACTCAAGAAGTTAGACTCCAGAAATCCGAACAACCCTATTAAAAAATGGGGTACAGAGTTAAACAAAGAATTCTCACCTGAAGAACTTCGGATGGCGGAGAAGCATCTTAAAAAATGCTCCACTTCATTAGTCATTAGGGAAATGCAAATCAAAACAACCCTAAGATTTCATCTTACACCAGTCAGAATGGCTAAGATTAAAAATTCAGGAGACAGCAGGTGTTGGAGAGGGTGCGGAGAAAGAGGAACACTCCTCCACTGCTGGTGGGGTTGCAAATTGGTACAACCACTCTGGAAAGCAGTCTGGCGGTTCCTCCGAAAACTGGGCACCTCACTTCCAGAAGATCCTGCTATACCACTCCTGGGCATATACCCAGAGGATTCCCCACCATGTAATAAGGATACATGCTCTACTATGTTCATAGCAGCCCTATTTATAATTGCCAGATGCTGGAAAGAACCCAGGTATCCCTCAACAGAAGAGTGGATACAAAAAATGTGGTATATCTACACAATGGAGTACTATTCAGCCATTAGAAACAATGAATTCATGAAATTCTTAGGCAAATGGATGGAGCTAGAGAACATCATACTAAGTGAGGTAACCCAGACTCAAAAGGTGAATCATGGTATGCACTCACTAATAAGTGGTTATTAACCTAGAAAACTGGAATACCCAAAACATAATCCACACATCAAATGAGATAAAAGAAGAAAGCAGGAGTGGTCCCTGGTTCTGGAAAGACTCAGTGAAACAGTATTTGGCAAAACCAGAACGGGGAACTGGGAAGGGGTGGGAGGGAGGACAGGGGAAGAGAAGGGGGCTTACGGGACTTTCGGGGAGTGGGGGGGGGCTAGAAAAGGGGAAATCATTTGAAATGTAAATAAATTATATCAAATAAAAAAAAAAGACAAAAAAAAAAAAAAAAAAAAGAACAAAAGCTACAGGCCTCAAGCGAATACAGGAGACTAAAAAGCCTTCACTTTGTAAGGTGGACTGCGGACACTGGCTGGGTTCGTCTTCCTGTATTTATATTCTACAAGTCAGAAGCACAAAATGATGTTGTCCCTAGGAGCAGGAAGCCTAGACTTGCAGAGGCAGCCAGAGCAGGCTAATGCAGGCTAACAGGATAAGGACTCCAGAGGACATTTCTAATTTCTTCTAAACTTTCTGCTGCCAGCTTAAAACCTCTAGCTTGGTGTGCTCAGCAGTTGCTCTTTCCTCTGACCCGAGGGAGAAGCTGGGACTGGGAAAGAGACTCCAAATAATGCTTTTGGAATTCATCCCAGACCCTTGCATTTGAGGTGGGCCTTTCGGGACCTGGAGGTGTAATACCAGGGATCTAACAGCTGCGGCCTCTCTCCACTGCTTGGCAACTTGTGCCACCCTTTCTGGATCAAACAGCCTTGCGGCAGGCCTGGCGTGTAGGGCGCATCGTGCCATCTGAAACCCCGATGGTTTCCGGGGAGCAGAGCCCTGTGCTCGCAATGTAAACCCTCGCCGGGTCTGTGCTTGGAGTTCCCATAATGCTCATTTCCAAGGCCACGCATGGCACTTGGACAGAGGCAGGGGCATGATTGGTCAGACTAGGGTCTGGAAGATTTTTTTTCCCATCCATATTCCATACGAGTAATGCCATCAGCAAGGGTAATGGTAACAACTTCTCTAACCACCACGCTTAGCATCTCAGTCCCCAAAGCATCCCCATCAAAGGTGAGCTGAGACTGCCATGACGGCACATTACGGGCACGGTCTGAGGCACGGCGCTGCTAAGCTGCTCGCTCACAGCCATCCAAAGGAACAGCCAAGAGGAGAGTTGAGGCAGAGTCGACGTCTTTAACCACCCTGCCAGGCTGGCTAGCCTGAAAGGCACTGCCACCGTGTGTCCCTCAAGTCCAGCACACACAGCTGGGCCTCAGCTCAGAGGCTTACATTTTCCCAGATAGACTAATTAATCCCCCCAGTTCTCCAAAGCTACTGGGTCAACCACAGACTGTGTGTCCCAAACTAACAGAAATGCTTTCTCTCACAGTCCTAAATCAGACTACTATAAAAACCTTTCTGTGTGTGTGTGTCTGTCTGTCTGTCTGTCTGTCTGTCTCTGTCTGCCTCACTTTCTGTCTCTGTCTCTCTGTGTCTCTGTATTTATTTTTGTCTGACTCTGTCTGTCTTTCTTTTGCTTTCTGTCTCTATCTCTCACTCTCTGTCTCACTTTCTGTTTGTCTCTGTCTATCTCTCTGTCTCTGTGTCTTTCTCTCTGTCTCTTCTGTCTCTGTCTATCTCTGTCTCTTGCTCTCTGTCTCTCTACCTTTCTGTGTATCTGTCTCTCTCTGTGTGTCTCTGTCCTTGCCACCTCCCTCTGCTCCAGAAAGCCCTTCCTCTTCCTTAAGCTTCCATAGGTGACTGGCAGTCAGTCCTGGGTTTCCCTCACTTCTGGAAGCATCTCTTCAGTCTCTGCCTCCACCACGTGAGCATCCTTTCCTCCCCTCTAAGTAAAGCAGTTATTAAGTTTAAAGACCTCTAATTCAGTGACAAACTCACACCCTCTACCCAGGGACAGACTCATCGTCTTCTCAAGAATGTCCCCGATTCGCTGCCTGCCGGAGCAGAAGAGGTTCTTCATAGAGCTAGAAAGAGCAATGCTCAAATTCATCTGGAACAACAACAAACCCAGGATAGCTAAAACTATTCTCAACTGTAAAAGAACTTCAGGGGGATTCAGTATCCCAGACCTCAAACTTTACTACAGAGCAATAGTGATAAAAACTGCATGGTATTGGTACAATGTCAGGCAAGCAGATCAATGGAATAGGATTGAAGACCCAGAAATGAACCCATACACCTATGGTCACTTGATCTTTGACAAAGGAGCTGAAAGCATCCAGTGGAAAAAAGATAGTCTTTTCAACAAATGGTGCTGATTCAATTGGAGGTCAACATGCAGAAGAATGCGAATCGATCCATTCTTGTCTCCTTGTACTGAGCTCAACTCCAAGTGGATCAAGGACTTCCACACAAAATCTGACACACTGAAACTAATAGAAAAGAAACTGGGGAAGACCCTTGAGGACATGGGCACAGGGGAAAAGTTCCTGAATAGAACACCAATAGCTTATGCTCTAAGATCAAGAATTGACAAATGGGACCTCATAAAACTACAAAGTTTCTGTAAGGCAAAGGACACTGTCAAAAGGACAAAACGTCAACCAACAGATTGGGAAAGGATCTTCACCAACCCCTAAATCTGACAAAGGGCTAATATCTAATATATACAGAGAACTCAAGAAGGTAGAACCGAGAGAACCAAATAACCCTATTAAAAAATGAGGTACAGGTCTAAACAGAGACTTTTCAACTGAGGAATATTGAATGGCTGAGAAGCACCTTAAGAAATGTTCAACATCATTAATCATTAGGGAAATGCAAATCAAAACAACCCTGAGATTTCACCTCACACCAGTAAGAATGGCTAAGGTCAAAAACTCAGGAGACAGCAGATGCTGGCAAGGATGTGGAGAAAGAGGAATACTCCTCCACTGCTGGTGGGATTGCAAGATGGTGCAACCACTTTGGAAATCAGTCTAGCGGTTCCTCAGAAAACTGGGCATGGCACTTCCGGAGGACCCTGCTATACCACTCTTGGGCATATACCCAGAGGATTCCCCAGCATGTACTAAGGACACATGCTCCACTATGTTCATAGCAGCCCTATTTGTAGTAGCCAGAAGCTGGAAACAACCCAGGTGTCCCTCAACAGAGGAATGGATACAAAAACTGTGGTATATTTACACAATGGAGTACTGTTCAGCCATTAGAAACAATGAATTCATGAAATTTGTAGACAAATGGATGGAGCTGGAGAACATCATACTAAGTGAGGTCTCAAAAGATCAGTCATGGTATGCACTCACTGATAAGTGGATAATAACCTAGAAACTTGGAATACCCAAGAAATAATCTACATATTAAATGATGTCCAAAAGGAACAGAGGAGTGGCCCCTAGTTCTGGAAAGACTCAATGCAACAGTATAGGGGAATACCAGAACAGGGAAGTGGGAAGGAGTTGATGGAGGAACAGGGGGAGGGAAGAGGGCTTATGGGACTTGCGGGGAGTGGGGACCCAGAAAATGGGAAATCATTTGAAATGTAAATAAAGAATACATCAACTAATAAATAAACAAACAAACAAACAAACAAACAAATAAAAGAATGTCCCCGTCTGAGCTCATTTCCTATGAAAAGCTCCTATTTCCAGATGAGGTGTTGACTGTGGGGTTCCAGGTGGGCATGATAAGGGGGGGGGGGCGGACAGCACAGTCCAAGTCAGTGTATGTAAAGAAAGAAATGAGGCAGCTCCAAGGGCGGGAAGTCTAGACGCAGGTTCATCTACATTCACTCCTGTCTAGAAGTCAGCTTTCTAGTTGGCTTGTCCTGCTTTTCCTGAGCTCTTCTAGAACACTTGTCCTCTTGCAGTAGTTACAACTCCTCTACGCTGCCAGATCACCTGTAGGGGTCGCTTTTGAGGAGATTACGCTCCTGAAGGCCGGCAGTGTCCTTCTCTCTGCCTCTCCTGCCTCTCCACTCACACACACTCTGCACACAGCTCTCCGAATGGACCTTCTAAAGCATGTGTTATTTTCTAGACAAAAAGTTTTTCTCAAATGCTTCTCTCCCAAGAGGCCAACATGGCATTTAGTCTCCTTAACAAGAGACATCGCACTGGGCCTCTGGGTGTCCACTCAAGAAGAGTCAGCCCTGGCCTCTTCTGTATCAGGGATAGGCACTTGTTGCTTCCTATTTATAAATTAGCCCAGAAGTGTGGGTAATTAAGTGAACTGAAGGGCGAGAATGAGTCTGTGGGAACGAAAGAGAGGAAAGAGTAGAAAAAAAAAGATCTACAAGTATTTGGGTTAATAAAGTTTGTGATTAATTTACCAATGTGTAGCATACTTTGTGGTGGTGAGGGATCAGATGACTCTTGGGCTCAAAACCCAATTTCTGAAAAATTCATGTTACGCTAACATGGGTACCCCACTTAAGCAATGACTGGTAAGGTACCCAGATGTGTCTGCTAAATGGGGACCATTATTGCTGTTGCTGCTGTTGCTGCTTTCCAGACTGGGGTCCTGGTGGACTCTAGCTTCCTGCTACTGCTAAACACAGGTTTTCCAAGTTCATGTCAACCCCTTCTCGGCAATGCCCTTTCCCTCTCTTTTGAAAGGAAATCCCAAGCTCTGTCTGAGGACTGCTCTGTGACCTCTCGATGACAGCACACCTGGCCAGCAAAGACTGTGGGCTTTGGAGCTTCTGTCTGTTACCTGGCCCCATACCCCCTAGGTGCCCGGCACATCAGCAAGTCATCAAATGTGATTGAATGCATGCACGAAACAGTGCTAGCGGCCCCAGCCACAGTTGCTTTCTCTTCTAACCTGGCAGACTCACCTTTGTCCCCCAGTCCACCTCCCTACTTACAAGGCCTCTGGACTGTGTATAAATATGAAATGGCCCCTGCGTGCACAAACATCCCAGAGGCCAGGAACACACTGAAGCCAAGGCCACATGCAGGCTTCTTTGGTGCTGTCTGGAATGTCTGCTTCCCACAGTTACACTTCTTCAATTCCTAAAGCGGAATTCTCTCCCTTAAGGCCAAGGACATCTCATTCATCTTTAGCAGACTTTATGGAAAACCTCTCTCTCTTTGAGCTCATATCTTTTCCCCAGGACAACTTCTACCTGATTTTTTTCTTTTTCTTTTTCTTTTTCCTTCTTCTTCTTCTTTTTTTGGGGGATTAATTTTTATTTTTTATTTTTTTGGTTTTTTTCGAAACAGGGTTTCTCTGTATAGCTCTGGCTGTCCTGGAACTTACTCTGTAGACCATGCTGGCCTCAGACTCAGAAATCCTCCTGCCTCTGCCTCCCAAGTGCTGGGATTAAAGGCGTGCACCACCACTGCCCTGCTCTACCTGGTTTTAAAAACTCATTTAAAACAACCACATCATTTACACAGACCGTGAATGTTCCATTAATGCCCAGAGGCAGCGTCTAGCGAGAGAGGCAGATTTACACCTTATACTGAGGATCTAGCATGATTTTACAAGTTGCAAGTTTCACAGGCTTTCTGGGTGTGAGGGGAATGGAAATGTACAGCAAGATGTAACAGGATTCTGAACTGAATAAAGTTCAATCAAAGGTGTTGGCATACAGGAGTGGTCCCCACACAGAAAACAGCATGTGCAAAGGCTCCGGGGCAATGAGAAATTTTCCATTCTCAAAACCAAATCTCAAAGCTGACATGAGCAGGGGATGCAGCAGTGTGCCAGCCATTGCTTAGCTCACACTAGGCATTGGTTCCCCTTCCAAGTTTACGAACATGTATGCATTCACAGCTCCACAACCACAACCACAACTCTGTGGCTTCCTGCCAGGAGACTGTGACACAGCTCATTTCTCCTCTCTCTTACATCAGCCAAACTGGACTTTGTGGGGCTCAGAGTGGGCCTTGCAATGGTCTGCCTGGGTGGCTGGGGCCATAAAGAGTGAGGGAATCAGAAGTCCCTAGAAGGCCAACACTTTCACAGGAGTGGTAGGTGGAAGGGATCTTGTTCCTTTGGAAGATATTTGTGGGTATTGTAAAAGCTTCTAATGGGAAGGAGAGAGAGTGAAATATAAATAGCTTAGACTTCAGGCTGATGCCTGACCCCACTCCACACAAGTTCTATTTCTCGGTTGTTGAAGGCACAAGAAAGAGACAGAGACGAAGATGAGTCTTAAGAAAGTCAGAGCCTTCCCGATGAGAAATTCTAACCTTGAGTCTTTGAAACATTCAATGAATGGGTCTGCGTGACTTCTACATCAAGCGCCTGATTACCAGAGAACCCAGGAAGCAGGAGTGGGCTCCCGGGGAGCCTCCACACACAGAAAAGGCTGTTCCCCTCACCCGTCTCTGGCATTTTCTTCCAGAACATTTTGAGATTTGTGCCTGGGAGGAGGGTGGAGCTGAACATGACTCACCTGCGATGCTGCTTGGCAAGGCTTCTTCTGGGTAGGCGGCAGAGCTCGAGGCTTGCTAGGTTTTATCCCCACAGGAGTGCTCACTCATGGAGAAACAACCTGAAAACCATCCTGCATCCTCTTTCTTGTTCCCTGGCAACATCTTCTGTGGCTCTGGGGTAAACTCCACAGCCTGATAAATGTTCCCCCATCGAGCCATGTCTCCTGCCCTCTTTTCACAGAGCCTTATCACTAACACGCCCAACTGTCTTTGAACTCATTCTGTGTAGCCTGAGAAGACCTTGAACTCACGGTTCTCCAGCCTCAGCTGAGATTATAGGCCTGCAGCACAGAGCCCAACTCCCTTGGCTCCTCCTTTGATAGAGACACACACAGTGTGTCCCTCTCTCCAGAGAGATGGGCTGAGCTGCCCTGTCCTTGGATTTAAAATAATTTAGGAAGAACGAGCTGGCTTTAAAGTTTAAGGGGTCAGGAACTCAGGCTGAGGTCTTCCTGAGTAGCCACACCCTCTGCTAACAGTCTCCACATGCTGCACCCATTCTTGGGTAGGAGGTATGGGGCTAAATGTGTCCTGCCCTTGTGAACACCTCCAAGCTGCCTTTCCTCCAAACAGCATGGATCTGGAAATGACCGCTAGCATCATCAAAGAGACAACTCTGCCTCTCAAGGGCGAAACACACTGCCTCTCTGAGTAAAATTTCCTGAGGTGAACTGAGGTTCACAAACACAGCCAACGGGTCCTCTAGCTCAGTACCTTATGCAGAGACCTCTAAACCAGTGCTACCAAGTCATTAGAAGGTCCAACAATCCCCACAGATATTCATGACCAACGACATGCCTGAGCTGTGGAATTTGGCGGGCCAGGTTTAAAACCTGGTGCTAGGTGCTGTGCAAGCAAATTATTTCACCTCTTGGGTTGTTTCTTTATCTGTTGCCTTTGGAAAATAATACTTCCTTTCAGAACCCTCACCTAGATGACAAGAGAGAGAAGAAACATTGGTTGGTTTGACTACATAGCTCCCATTCAGTATTGATCTGCTCAAACACAAACACAGCAAGTGCTTTATACTTCTAGGTGCACACTTGGTATCCTAGAAGGAGACAGAGAGAGCATCAAGAGTTCAAGGTCATCCTGGGCCACTCTGTCAGTCCAAGGCCGGCTTAAGCTAAAGAAGGTTCTGTCTCCAAAAACAAAACCAAACAAATGCACACCTCCGTGGGTGGCAGTCACGTGACATTGAGGCCCGCAGAAGGATCGGCTAATTTGCACACAGTAGACATTCAGGTTTGCTTCCACCTAGAGCATTGGATAAACAGATCAGGACAAAAATGCTAATTGGTTAAAGGTAGCTGGACCGAAAGAGAAAATAAAAACAAAAGCCTTTAAAGAATCCAGCTTAACTTGCTGTTGGGTGATCCGTCAGGCTATGGCACGCAGCCCCGCCCCTCAGGATGACTGGAAGCCTGATGTCTCTATGAGTCATCTCTGTAAGGCAGGATCAGGACCAGAGAGAGGTTCAGGGTCGTGTTTTAATTTAATAAGCCATCTGTAGCAAAGACTTTTTTTTTTTCAGTTTGGTATCCTTGGCCTTCCTATATAAATGCTTCTACCTTAGGTCCAGCACATCTCTAATTAAAATCTAAATTGTATTCAAGACTTGCACGTACAGAGAATGCCCTTCTGTCCAGCAAAGATGTGGCGCCGTAGATTGTGAGGTAGTATTTGGATGCTCTTTAACTTGTCCCTTACCAACACATCATTTTCCATTTTTTACTTAGGTGTCAGTAACTAATCTTGCTATGAATATAACCAGGACTCATTCTTCCTCCCAGCAGGTAGAACTGATATTTCATAAAAATAGTCAGAAGCCCTCCATTGAATCATCTGTGAAACAAGAGTTAGCAATACACTGGGTTCTCAGACACTGCTCTTACATGTCAGAGAACAGGGAAAAAATGTGTGCCACATAGACAACTCTGTCTGCAGGTACAGCCTCGACCCCACATTTCTAACATTCAGACTAGAGCCCTCAGTATGTGTGCACATTAAAGTCACCAGGAAGGACTAGAATATACCCAGAAAATGAGCAAGGAATAAACATCCAACATTATTCAGAATTATCCAGGACTGTTCATCATTTACAGTCAATACAATGTGAAAGAGATCTGTGAATTGGCAAATACTATGACTTGGTATCTTTGAGTTTTTAATTATTTCTAAATGGAAAAAAGTAAGAGGAAGAAATGGGGGTGCAGAGAATCACCCAGGAACTGTACAAAACCAACAATGCTTGAGATGCACCTCAGGGCAATGCAAATCTCTGACTACAGAGCCAGATCTGAGCTGTTATAAAGCCCTTATGGTTATTTGACTGTGCAGCCAGAGTACAGAGCCATTGCATGGTGAGGACAGGGGTAGGTTAACTTTCCCCCGTTTCATCACATGTTCATCTACTTTCTATCATAAACCCTGAATGGCACAGACTAGGTAACCATAAAGACGGAAGGGTGATTTAGCCCACAGATTTGACACTCATTTGCTGAGGCCCTTCTTGCTGTCCTGGGCCTGGTTTGGTGGCAGGGCTGCATCTAGAGAAAAAAGCCAGCCTGATTTGTATAACAGACCCACTCCGGAGATAACTAAACCATTAATCCATAAATGAGTTCATTAGTTATTCATAATCTTCCCCGAACAGTCCCCTCTGATCCACCTCTTAATACCTCACAATTAAGATAAAATTCGACATGAGTTTTGCCTGGGACACTTAAACCAATAGCTCTAGCTATGTTTCAGTGGCCTTATGTGCACCTAAGGAGATTGCAAACATGGAGGATGATAAAGGGCAAATGACTCAAATGACCTTCAGATTACTACGATAAACTGATCACTCAGTGGGAGTGACTAGTGATCAAACTGAGCACTTCTCTCCCAGCCGGGACTATGCTCCTTCAACCAGTTCAACCCAGCCGTGCCCACATCCTCATGGTGAAAGCACCCCGGGCCACCACCAGCAGATCCACTACCCAGCTTCATGCTTCTCTACCTTGATGTATCCTAAAGGCTGACTTCTATGAGTAGAAAAGAACCTGGTTCTGGGTGTGCCCCACCCCCACCCCATTCACGTACCCCCTTATCTAGCTGTGGTTCTTGAATTGTAGCTTGTATGGAGAACACTTGAAGGACATGGGAAACTATGGATTGTACAAGAATATTCTCAAATCAGACAAAATCCCGGCATGGAGTGTGAGGTGGTGCAGAAATGACCCCAGCTGAAGGCCCAGCTGAAGAAGCTATTGGCCTTTAATAGCTTCCAGGAGAGGAAAAATCTGGATTTTTAAGGGTATAGCCCATGGAAGTCAACTATACCCCAGGCCAGGCCTGACATCCAAGAGTATCTCTGGATAACACAAACTGTACTTTGAGTTAAAAGACAGAAACAGAAACACACTGAAACTAATAGAAAAGAAAGTGGGGAAAAGCCTCTAGCACATGGGCACAGGGGAAAGTTTCCTAAACAGAACACCAATAGCTTATGCTGTAAGATCAAGAATTGACAAATGGCACCTCATAAAATTACAAAGTTTCTGTAAGGCAAAGGATACTGTCAGTAGGACAAAATGGTAACCAACAAATTGGGAAAATAACTTTACCAACCCTACATCCGACAGAGGGCTAATATCCAGTATATACAAAGAACTCAAGAAGTTAGACTCCAGAGAACCAAATAATCCTATTAAAAAAATGAGGTACAGATCTAAACAGAGAGTTTTCAACTAAGGAATATTGAATGGCTGAGAAGCACCTAAAGAAATGTTCAACATCCTTAGTCATCAGGGAAATACAAATCAAAACAACCCTGAGATTTTATCTCACACCAGTCAGAATGGCTAAGATGAAAAACTCAGGTGATGGATGCTGGTGAGGTTGTGGAGAAAGAGGAACAGTCCTCCACCGCTGGTCGGATTGCAAGTGGGTACAACCACTCTGGAAATCAGTTTGGTGGTTCCTCAGAAAATTGGGCATAATACTGGGGACCCAGCTATACCACTCCTGGGAATAAACCCAGAAGCTTCTCCAGCATGTAATAAGGACACATGCTCCACTATGTTCATAGCAGCCTTATTTATAATAGCCAGAAGCTGAAAAGAACCCAGATGTCCCTCAACAGAGGAATGGATACAGAAAACATGGTGCATTTACACAATGGGATACTACTCCACTATTAAAAACAATGAATTCATGAAATTCTTAGGCACATGGATGGAACTAGAAAATATCATCCTGAGTGAGGTAACCCAATTGCAAAAGAACAAATATGTCATGCACACACTGATAAGTGGATATTAGCCTAGGAGCCTGGAATACCCAAGATACAATTCACAGACCAAATGGAGCTCAAGAAGAGTATGGATACTCTGGTCCTTCTTAGAAGGGGGAACAAAATACCCACAGGAGGAGATACAGAGGCAAAGTGTGGAGCAGAGACTGAGGGACAGATCATCCAGAGACTGACCCACCTGGAGTTCCATCCCACATACAGTTACCAAACCCAGACACTATTGTGAATGCCAAGAAGTGCTTGCTGACAGGAGCCTGATATAGCTGTCTCCTGAGAGGCTCTGCCAGTACCTGAAAAATACAGAGGTGGGTGCTCTCAGCCAACCATTGAACTGAACACAGGGTCCCCAATGGAGGAGCTAGAGAAAGGACCCAAGGAGCTGAAGGGGTTTACAGCACTGTAGGAGGAACAACATGAGCCACCCAGTACCTCCAGAGCTCCCAGGGACTAAACCACCAGCCAAAGAGTACACATGGAGGGACCCATGGCTCCAGATGCATATGCAGCAGAAGATGGTCTTGTTGGATATTAAAGGGAGGAGAGACCCTTGGTCCTGAGAAGGTTAGATGCCCCATTATAGGCGAATGCCAGGACAGGAACACGGGAGTGGGGAGCAGGGGGAGGGGAGGTGGGTTAGGGGATTTTGGAAGAAGGAAACCAGGAAATAGGACAACATTTGAAATGTAAATAAAGAATATACCTAATAAAAAAGAGAGAAAAAACCAGAGACAGAGATAAATGCAAAATTGGATGGTATGGAAGAGGTGGATCTGAGATGAGTTGGGGTAGGGGAATATGGTCAAAACATACTATATGAAAGTCTCAAAGAATTTGTAACATTATTATTGAAAAGTATATTCACAATTAGTATTGCTAATAGCCCAAAGTGAAGACAATCCAAATGTCTATCAACTAAAACAGAAAATAAGATATGATAAAGGTAAGTAATAGACTATTACTCGCACATAGAATGGGATGAGATGCTAATATAGGTGATGGTATGCATAGCTTTAGGCTCAGTGAGAGATACCAGACACAGGGGGCAACCTCAGGAGATGTGTCTGTTACACATGTTACATGTGTGGCCGGAGGGAGAAAAGGTGATAGCTAAAGGGTACAGGGTATATTTCTAAGGTGATTAAAATGTAAACATTTTTGTTGATGGTAAACAAATCTGTAAATATATTAAAACCAGTTGAATAGTATAGTTACATATTTTGAATGGGCAAATTGTATGGTAATTCATCTCATACAGTGCAGAGATTTTTTAAAGTATAAAGACTTCTCAAAATAAAATTCATCATGTTGATCAGCCCTTCAAGCAGGGCTTCTAGTCCAGAAGATTTAGGATGTGGCTGGGATTTGCACTTCTCACAAGTGTGCCGCTGCTGCTGCTGCTGCTGCTGCTGCTGCTGATGATGATGATGATGCAGCTGGGTCTGAGGACCATACCTCAAGACCCATTCATCTATCACATCCAGAGTCTGACTGCCTGCTGTATTTCAGAAGGGTCTTGCTCATAAAGAATACCCAAGCATCTTTTCAGGAAACCTGTACCTTCGTTGTTGTCTTAGATTCTAATCTGAAACTAAAATATTCATCACTTGAAGGATTCCACCAGGTATTTTGTATTAAAATCCTTAGTACTATTTGTGGTAGTTTTATGAAAATGGCCCCTACAGAGTCATAGGGAGTGGTGTTATTAAAAGTTTTTATCCAGCCCTTTAGAGGTGCATCTCAGACTTCCTCCTGCTGCCTTCAGATCAAGATGTAGAACTCTCAGCTCCTTCTCCCACCCCTGTCTGCCTGCACACATGCTTCCTGCCATGACTAAACCTCCGAAACAGTAAGTCAGCCCCAGTTAAATGTTTTCCTTTATAAGAGCTGCGTGGTCATAGTGTCTCGTCACAGCGATAAAACCCCGAGACACTATTAAAGTACGTTCACCTGTTATCTCATATTTTCCCTTCCAGAAACATACTCTGAAGATAAAAGATGTGCTCATGAGTTTAAACATAAAATTGTTCAACATAAGTTGCTCAAAAGCAAAAATGTAAAGAACCACTTGGATGTTTCATCATGAAAAGTTAAGGTAATGTGACTGATACATGTTTTCTAGGTCACTTTCTAAACAATCTTTGTATCTGAGAAGCTCTTAGGCTGACCGAGTCACCATGAGGCTGGCAGAGTTCCCGCATACTTACATCCAGCTTCTCCTATTATCAACGCTTTTCATTAGTGTGACACCTGTGTCACAATTAATGGGCCAATACTCATCAGTTATTAACTAAATGCCACACTCTCCTCCGCCTTCCTTGTTTTCTACCCCACATTCCCTTTATCACTCAGGGTGATATCTGACATCTTTGCAAGCCAGCTTCAGACCTTGACATTTGTAACAGCAGTCAGGTGTCTGCGGATCTTCCGCCAGCTTGGGCTTGTCCGGAGTCTTTCTCACGATTTGACTGAGGCTGTGTGTTTCTGAGAAGACTCACAGAGATAAAGCGCCAGGCTAATCACACATATTTGGAAAGCCCAGACTGCCGGTCCAGCTGGGCGCTGGCGAGCCTCACTCTGGCCACGTGGCAGAGCCGCTCCAGTTTTCCACCACACAGCCACACCCTTGTTTGCTCTAACTTCACACTGCACTCTTGGGAGGAGAGGCGGTAAGATCAGTGCACACATCAGGAAGTCATGTTCCAGCTTCTCGAAGACAGAACACCTATGCGGCTTATCTTTAATTCTTCAAGGGAGACTTGCCCCCTCCCCTTGTTTATTCCGGCGGCGTTATTTGCATTGGCCTGGACTCACAGACACCTCTCGTGCAGTACTCTGAGGACTCAGTCCCTCCTTTTTTTTTTTTAAGATTTTTTTTATTCGATATATTTTTTTATTTACATTTCAAATGATTTCCCCTTTCCTAGCCCCCCACTCCCCGAAAGTCCCGTAAGCCCCCTTCTCTCCCCCTGTCCTCCCACCCACCCCTTCCCACTTCCCCGTTCTGGTTTTGCCGATTACTGCTTCACTGAGTCTTTCCAGAACAAGGGGCCACTCCTCCTTTCTTCTTGTACCTCATTTGATGTGTGGATTATGTTTTGGGTATTCCAGTTTTCTAGGGTAATATCCACTTATTAGTGAGTGCATACCATGATTCACCTTTTGAGTCAGGGTTACCTCACTTAGTATGATGTTCTCTAGCTCCATCCATTTGCCTAAGAATTTCATGAATTCATTGTTTCTAATGGCTGAATAGTACTCCATTGTGTAGATACACCACATTTTTTGCATCCACTCTTCTGTTGAAGGATACCTGGGTTCTTTCCTATTTTATAATCTGGCAATTATAAATAGGGCTGCTATGAACATAGTAGAGCATGTATCCTTATTACATGGTGGGGAATCCTCTGGGTATATGCCCAGGAGTGGTATAGCAGGATCTTCTGGAAGTGAGGTGCCCAGTTTTTGGAGGAACCGCCAGACTGATTTCCAGAGTGGTTGTACCAATTTGCAACCCCACCAGCAGTGGAGGAGTGTTCCTCTTTCTCCACACCCTCTCCAACACCTGCTGTCTCCTGAATTTTTAATCTTAGTCATTCTGACTGGTGTAAGGTGAAATCTCAGGGTTGTTTTGATTTGCATTTCCCTAATGACTAATGAAGTTGAGCATTTTTTAAGATGTTTCTCCGCCATCTGAAATTCTTCATTGTAGCACTTCAGGATGCTCCAGACTCCTGCATTTCTTGCCACAGGCCAAGAAACCAGCCCCTCCTCTTCTGCTTCCTCTTTTTCTTCCTTTTTCCTATAGTACATCAGAAACCAGTACCTGAATGCTAGGCGTACCTATAGGTATCAGGGTAACAAATTTTAGTACATCATCAAAAATTATAAGAGGATATTTGAGCCAAACAAAGCATTATAAAAAGCAGTCAAATATTGAAGTTAAGTAGTTTATAAAGCATTATGACCTAATAGATTCTGTTCAGATATACGGAAGAAAGTACACTCAAGTACAGCAGTGGGTGTATTCCAAGAACACAACATTAGGGCATTTGTCATTGTGCGAACACGATGAGTAGAACATATTCAGAAATCTGATGGAATAGTGTAGTGTCTTCAGGCTATACAACACAGCCTGCTGGACCTGTGGGCCGTGATTGCCGAGATATGATGCGGCACCTGGTTGCACTAAGGACTATCTTAGGGCACCCAATGATAGGTGATTTTTATTTTCCTCATCTTGTATAGCTACAATTTGAAGGTTTCTGTAGTTGCCATGAGTTCATTAGGAAGTACCTACTCATGATTGATCCAAGGTTACTGAGTTGCTTACCGACAGGGCAGAGTCCTAATGTCAGCCTAAGGACAGTCCAGAGCATCTAACATCAGAGGAATCTACACTAGCTTTGTTCCCACAGCACCGTACCCAGGGTATAGCTGACCTCAGGGAAAACTGAAGACCCTCTGGATTCACACATGCTGAAGAGGGTTAATTTACCTTGAATAGAACAGGGTGAAGACTTGGATACCATGTATCACTGGAGGGACTGCAATGCGATTCCCTGTCCCCAAAGGTCTCAGTCTGCTTTTTGTGACTATTTAAATACCCAAGCCTGGGTACTTTGCAAAGAAAAGAGATTTGTTTAGTTTGTAATCTGGGGATTTAAGGGCACAGCAATGACAAGATGGGAATGTATAAAGAACAAGGGATCACATTACCATACAGTAATAACTCTCTCTTGGGAGAACTAATGCCATCTCATTAATTTCCTTAATCCTTCCCAAGGGCATGCCCATGATGACATGGCCCTGTCTTGTAAAGGCCTGGCTTCCTTTCCATTGCTACTACAATGAGGAGCAAATCTCCAACATATGAACCTTTTTGGAAACACCCATTCAAATGAATGCAAAAATTAAATAAAATAAAAACTACCAAATTATAAAGCCCAAACTTTACATGACTGTTAAATATATTTCTTTTATCTTCTAAGGGGAGCATGGACTGTACCTCCCAACTGCAGAGAAAAGCTTCAAATAGTTATGCTTAAGGTGGTCAGCCCAGGGAGCTATGCTGTTATGGGTGTGCATGTCTATGCCCCTTAAGCAGTCCCCTGTAATAGGCACTAGGATTAATACCTTTCTAAAAGGGACCAGGGTCTTATTTATGCCTTTGCATGGGGATGTGCAGGCACTGTTCAGTATTGGGAGTATTGACCTCTGATAAAGACAATAAATCTGCTGATGTCTTGATCATGGATTTCTGTCTTCTCAGAAGTTTGAGCAACAAATTTCTGTTGTTTATAAATTAAGCAGTATAAGGTAATTTCTTATATCAGACTAAAACAGTTATTCTTTAGACAAGCTAGAATTAGTCACATTTTCTATAGAATTCTTATAAGAGGTCTTCAAAGGTGCTTCTCCAAGGTCTTATGCCCACAGGTGGCATGTTAATGTAAAAAGCATAGAACCATTTTGTAAATTTTGTAGTTAAAAATCACACCACATATTCCATTACAGTCAGTTAAAATAAACTAACATTTCCCCATGTTAAAGAGAAAGCATGTCATCTTATTCATTAACTTATATGAGAATTTATTTAAGAGTCTGTCTAATTTATACATGTGTTATTTGTGAGTATATACAATCATGTTATGGCAGCTATGTTCTTCATAGTAGCCTCAACCAGGAAACATCTCAAATGTCTATCATCAAGGAAGCAGGTGCACAAATTATGGTAAAATACTTTTTAGCTACCTACTATCACACAACAAACTGCAAGACATCGACTCTTACACAGTGGCACTTCTCACTGCTTTGTATACTTGACATGTTCATGTGGTAGCTGATGTAGCCATGTTGGATTCAGAATATGGTTAGACCTGAGACACCTAAGATGGATTCTTTTGTGTGTGTGTGTGTGTGTGTGTGTGTGTGTGTGTGTGTGTGTGTGTGTGGTTTTTTAGTATTTTTCAAGACAGGGTTTCTCTGTATAGCCCTGGCTGTCCTGGAACTCACTCTGGAGACCAGGCTGGCCTCGAACTCAGTAATCTGCCTGCCTCTGCCTCCCAGAGTGCTAGGATTACAGGCATGCGCCACCACTGCCCGACCAAAAGATTTATTTATTTTATGTATGTGAGTACACTGTCACTCTCTTCAGACCCACCGAAAGAGGGCATCAAACTCCATTACAGATGGCTGTGAGCCATCATGTGGTTGGTGGGAATTGAACTCAGGACCTCTGGAAGAGCAGCCAGTGCTCTTAACCACTGAGCCATCTCTCCTAAGATGGATTCTTTAACATGCCTAGCTCTCAGCTGCAGTCAACAGAATGGAGCAGTCACTTCAGATATCACATGTGGCCAGCTTCCCATAATTGAGTATTGTCTTACTAGATCCCAAGAATGGTTTCAATTAATGATAACCTTCTCATAAGTCCCTGCTATGTTCCAGCCACATATATATAGAAGAGCTATGTGAAACCCAGATTATTGTGATTATTTTAAAGTAAAACCGAATGAGGCTCATTCAGATATGGCTCAATGGTAAAACTTGCCTGGCACACAGTAGTCCGTGAGTTCAAAATCCCAACATGGACGGGGAAAAGGAAAGAAAAAAAGGAAAGAAGGGAGAAGAATAAGGAAGGGAAACACGGAGCTCTGAAGGACGTGGCACGATGCAGTTCAGAGCCGTGGCACAATAAAACAGCTCCTGTTAGGATTTGTCCCACTCCAGGCTGCCTAGCAACACAACCCAGCCCCATGCCTGGGTCAGTGGCCTAGAGCAGAACCGACTAGATTTCTGAGTCATGTTTGTCTGGTGACCATCCATGGGGCATCATCCACAAGTTTAAGTATGAATGATTGGACGGTTTACTCCTGTCAGGCTTACCTGCCTTTTAGAATACAATCTTATCAGCTCAACTGGTAGGACATACACATCCATTTTCTAAGTATTTGTTGAGCATTTCTTACATGCTATCTACCAGGATGTGGGAAAAGACAATGAATAAAAATACCCTCTAGCCTTAGTAATAGTAAGACTTAGAAGTGGAAGCCTGGAGACTGGCAAGAAGCGATGTCAGATGTTAATAAATCCAATGATGCGAAGTGGAAAACAGGGAATGTCCTGGAGTTTAAGACACGACTGCTTCCTACTGGTTGCTCACTCATAAGGCAGTGCTTGAGCCACGCAGGACCTCAGGGCTGCGAACTCTGAACAGAAGAAGCTACAAAGTCTAACGTAGTTTAAATGGACCCAGGAAAAGGAAAGTAGTAGGAGAGATCAGAAGGGAGACAAAGTGCTGGGCCTTTTGGATTATGGAAAAGGCTTTAGATTTTATCTGAAGTACAATAGTGAATGCAGTTTTCAAGAATCACACCAGCCAACCAGTGATTCTCAAGGATGGTTGGGGATGCTCGTCACAGGGAAGGCAGTAGTGATGAGCCCAGCCCAGGGGGTGGAGGCCTGGAGAGCAGCAGGCACTCGGTGGGAACAGTGATGAGCTGTCTGTTGGACATATTTCAAACGAAGAGCGAAGCAGATCCACTGATGGGTTAGATGCCGGGTACAAGAGACAAGTCATGAACATCTCAACATTTTTAACCTGAGAGACAATCTTCTGAGAGACAATCAACAGAGAGACAGAAAATGTACAGCAGGAAGATTTCAACCTATGGCTGCAGAGGTCAAAGTCCCTATTGGGACTATTCAGTTTTATGAACAAGTCAAGCCTATAAAATTGCCTCCTAAATATATCTGTTTGTGCCAATGGATTAGTGCTGCTCTCAGCTTTGGCCTGAGAAGATTATTTTTTTCAGTGTGTAGTAGTTGCAGCAGAGACTCATATGGTCAAGATGATGAAAATAAGTGAAAAATTATTAGCTTTAGATGGGTCATTTCTACACCTTCTCCTTTGCTCAGCGAACACCATGATAGAGTAGACTGAGGACTGTAAGAGCTGAAGGGAAAGTGGGAGTGCTGTGGTGCACTGTCTCCCAGGTGTGACAGGCTACTCTGTTCATGAGCTCACAAGAGCTATGATTACCTGCCTAAGATCGGACCAATCAACATCCTTTCATAGATTGGAGGAGAGGATCATAAGATCCCACCACCATAAAGAATTAATGACAGGTGTTTCTCTGGTGTTTCAGGCACTGGCTAATTGTTCATGATTTGGTAAACTGCCACTCTTTATGCTCATGAAAGCAGCCCTAATTAAACTTATTGGAACATACACAACACTACAGAGAGGGGGGAGGGAGAAGGAGAGAGGGAGGGAGATGGGGGAGGGGGAAAGGGGGAGAAAGAGGGAGAGAGGGAGAGGAGGAGAGGGGGAGAGGGAGAGAAACCAAAGTAGAAACAGAACTGGCTTGGAAGAGGAGATCAGTGGAAATGAGATGGGAGTCAAGAGAGTTAATGGGAGGTAAATATGAGCAAATAGTGTGTGCATGTGTGTGTGTGTGTGTGTGTGTGTATGAAAATGTCATGATAAAGCCTAGCTATGTATAAATAATATACAATTAGGAAAACAAAGCAGATAGAAACAAAAAAACACAAGAAACAAATAGAAAAGATGAAACAAAACAAAAATGAAAAGAGCAGACAGTGTTTTAAAAAGTGAGAAAGTAAAATTCTACAGATAGATTAATTAGGATGAGTCCAAGAATTGATCATGGATAGAGAAGCCCAGACGTCCATGACGATCGAATAAAATGTGCTTTAACAAAGAAAAAACAAAAGCTTAATAACAAAATGACTTCTAGAACCCGTCTTCCCATGGCAACCTTATGGTGAAATGCGCCCAGGAATTACTCTCTGTTAGAGTGATGGAAATAAACATTCTCTGGCATCACAGCTAGGCCGAGGAAGAAGCTGACGGACTACCATCCCAACAAAAAGGAAGATCATCAATCACAATGAGAAGAACAGGCAAGTGGTGCTGGCCACAAGCCTCATTTCCATGAAACTCTTGTCACAGTAATAAAAGGAAAGAGGCTGGAGAAAGGGATATGGTCCCCAGAGAACCACCAGAAGCCCCAACCATGCCTGCTACCAGGGCACATGCCTTATGGAGGCACAACAACAACCTACAGGTGTCTTGGTTGACCGCTCTATGAGACTTTAATGGTTCTGTGTTTGGAAAAACCTCCAAAGGTGATTCGGTGGTGAAAGAGTAGGCTTTCCAACCAATGTTTGATCAAAGAGATAGTTATATGTAAAAACTGAAGCCTAGTTGACAAATTGCATCATACATAAGAATTATCTCTAAACAAAGCTGAAATCTGAATAGAAACTATAAAACTATAAAATACTAGAAAAAAGGATAGAAGACGTGATCTTAGGATAAGAAAATGTTATAAGTTCTGACACACATAATCAATAAAAGGAAAATTCAAACACATTGAACATCAAAAGTTAAGGTTCTTGTTCTCCAAATAACAGCTAAAGATAAATTCATGAGAAAGAGAAACTCAAACTATGAAATATTTTAAACTCATATGTGCAATGAAGAATTTGCATCTAGAACATCAAACTTCTCAATTCTCAAAAATTCATAAAAAAAGTTAGCAAAATATAAGACAGATATTTTAAAGAAATATACAGATGACACAGAAGCATATGGAAAAGCACTTGCTGTTTTCAGGTGTTGGAACAATGGAAGTCATAATACCACTATTAAGTTAAAATGACTTACCATAGCAAATAACGGGTGGGGAAATGGGTCTTTCACAAACTATGGATACAATCACAATAGCCATTTAAGGAAAGTATTTGAAAATTTTTAAAGGTTAAGGATACACTACACATGCAGCAGCTGTTCTATTTCTAGACATCATACAAACATGGTTCATAGCAGCTGGATTGCAGTTTCCAAAAATAAAGAAAAGTTAACCTGTTTTTAACAGGTAAATGTTTAAACTGTGGTAGGACACATATAATAGATTACTATCCAGCAACAAAAAAAGAATATACTATTAAGTTCTCCTCATAGATTGATGTCTGGACCATGATGTTGAGTAACAGGAACAAGACAAAAATCAAGTCAAATCTCTAATCCCATTTATAGAAAAGTCTACAAAAACATGGACTCTTTAATAGTGATGGAAAGTAGATCAGTGGTTGGTAAGAACGTAAAGGGTGAGGGGAAAGGCTGGTCACAGGGCAGAGTACAAACTGGCATGAGAAAAATCTTGGTGGGGGCAACTACAATATGGCTTCATAGATGTATGGATGTAGAGTTCAAAACAAAAAATTCATACTTTAAACATGAACAGCTTATTAGCATCAATTATGTCTGATAAACTGTTAGGGTAAAACTGGGAGAACTGTATAAAGAGGAACAGACAATTCGTTTGATGAGTCATGACAATAGGCATATCCTGTCTATCCTGAATTCTATGGGCCACATAGATTAGAGGTCTGCAAGCCACATGTGTGCCCTTGGGTAGCCATGAATTGTTCCTCTTACTTAACATCATTATCCTGAAGTCATGTCATGGAAAACTCAAGCCAACAGGATGCTGGTTTTGGTTGATGAATAACATTCCATTGTATGGGTCATACCAAAGGTAACCATTGACCTAGAAACCAACTGAAATTAACCACAAAGTTAATAAAAACATTGAGATTTTTTCTGTGACTTTTTTTTCATAATTTGATTATGTGATTCTCAAATGAGAACATTCTAGATGAAATCGCATCGCAATGTCAGAAGACTGGATACACTTGTATGGGAGAAAGTGATTTAAGATGACAAGGAGAAAAATCAAAGTTCCAGATTTAGTGTTTTTGAGATGGGGTACATTGCAGGAGACATATTTGTCCACTAACCAAGTAGGAAAGAAAACTTAGTAGTGAAAGAGACACCCGAAGCAGGGATGATCTTGAGCAGACTAGAAGAAATGGGGACTGACACACAAGCAGCGGGAGGGGACAGAAAGTAGTAGACAGTTCAGATGCTGGAAGAAGATGGACCTGCAGCAGCAGCAGGGCAGACTCTCTTTAGACTGTGTGCTTTTCAGCAAGACCCAAAGCAAGGTCCCTAGCCACGAATGAGGGAGAAGCTCTGCAAGGTACCTCAGGAGAGAGAAGTGAGCAAAGATGAAGCCGAGGGAGCACTAAAGGTGCGCTGAAGGACCGAGGTCATGAGTTGTGACATGGAGGAGGGACACATGGTTGGGCACTCCTGTCAGTGTGTCTACAAAATAAGCCTGTTCCTTCAGACTTCAATCCATCAGATTCACCCAAACAGTCCCTTGCTTTCCCCGACCCTGCTGCCCATCCAGTAATTCTGCTTCCGTTTCCTTTACCACTGCATCCTGTGCATCTTTGTTTACATCCATCTTCGCTACATCCCACAGTGAGAAGTGTGCCAGATGATGAGGGAGGGAGTCCACAAAAAGCACTTTCCTCCTTCCTCAAGGAGAGCCTGTGAGCAGTTAAGTGAGGCAGACATTCCTAGGGGAAGCTATGAATATTAATATACCTTAAAGTGTCCTTCCTGTGGCTGAAGCTAAAAATCTTTCTTTGGGAAAAGGGGTTAAGTATGCCTGGAAGTATTCCTATCTACCACTTCAGATATGAGATAAACATGTTCAAAGTCTTCCTCCCTGGCACCCGAACTCTGAGAATGCTCAGAAATTTCTGGTAGGCTCAGAAATGTGCCTACCCCCATGGGAGCACTCATGGGAGCATGGGATGACAGCTGTGTGCTTCTCTTGTTTGGAATTAACTCAGGCACTTCTCTATCTTGCTCACTTTCTCCACTCGTAACTCTTGGCCATACTTGTTTTGGGTTTGTATTCATCAACATGCACACCTATTGCATTTGGTTATAAATCCATTGATTTATGATCTCTATGAGCATTTCTCCTGCTTATCCCCACAGACCAGTCTCCACCCTGCTGTTTCCTGGGAGGCAACCTGCTCTCAGACTTCCAGTAGGGTTGGATCAATGAAGAACACCAAGTAGAGCCTAGTGAAGACAGTAAGGTGCCTACCATTTACTCTCTTGGTGTTTTTCGGCCAAACATCTACCTGCTGACTGTATTATTTCGACTTAAAGGTCACAAAGTAGCTGTGTCTACTCTCTTCTTTTGGGTTTTAGTCACTAACTCTTCAAGTCCCAAGGTAGAGATGGTGCGATGGTTTGTATATGCTTGGCCCAGGGAATGGCACTATTTAGGTGTGGCCTTGTTGGAGTAGGTGTGTCACTGTGGATGCAAGCTTAAGACACTCATCCTAGCTGCCTGGAAGCCAGTATTCTGCTTGCAGCCTTCAGATGAAAATGTAGAACTCTCAGCTCCTCTTGCATTGTGCCTGCCTGGACACTGTCATACTCTCTTCTTGATGATAATGGGCTAAACCCTCTGAACCTGTAAGCCAACCCCAATTAAATGTTACCCGTACAAGAATTGGTCATGGTGTCTGTTCACAGCAGTAAAACTCCAAAGCAGGTGGTAACACCTCTTAGCAGCTTTAAGGTAGACAAGCTTTTATGATTCTCTTACTCTGCCCTCTTACAATGTAAATAAAGTTTTTATTAACACCCACCCCACCTTTTAGCATTATACTAATTTGTGTGTACCATCTGTTTCCTGCTGGGACTCTTGATAGATTGTTCACCTGCCTGTGAACAATGATTTAATAACTCTGAATTCCATTACAGCCTCAATACGAAAGCAGCCATGGGCCAGCTGCATCACCATCTTCTGGGAGCTTGGTAGAAATGCAGTTCCAGGCCCCACCCCTGACCTGCTGAATCCAAGCCTGGTATCTGGAAATTCCCAAGTGATTCCTTTGCATGCTGCAATCCAAGGAGGAGCACATTTTTCTAAGCTTTTTTAAAGCCTTTTTTTCGGTTGGGGGTAAGGGGGACAAAAGATTTACTCAGACTAGTTTAAGTGACAGGATCTCACATCAATAAATGAGACAGATTCTGTCTCGGAAATCTAACAGGATCAAAAGTTTAGCTTGTTACTCTTGAGAATAAGGGGTCACAGAAATAAAATAGTTTATTGAAGCACTACTGATGCTATCCCCAAAAGGACTGCTTCTGAGACAGGGTCCAGAGCTCCCAGCAGTGAGGGCCAGTAGTATTTGGAAAAGTATGTTAGACCAAAAGAAAAAAAATAACATTTTCTATTAAAAGATTAGAGGAAGCTATATATCACTTGCATTGAACCCTCACTGACTATAGCAAGGAGGGATAGGGTTATGTGAAGGAGAAACTGCAAAGGTAGGTCAGCCAGTGGCAGAAGTCATAGTTTCTGGATGGGTTGGTGATGTAAACAAGGTGTGGGTTTAGGTTTTAACGTACATTCAAGAAATATAAAATCATCTTTTGCCATTTTGCCAGTCTTATTTCCCTTCTATCCAAAAAGCCTTCTAGTTTTAATCTTAGAACAGTGCAGAATTTTTTCTCTTAAGCTTCATGAACACAAATATTAGAGTCAGTTTAGGGTCCAAAATGTCAAATACAGGGGTGAGTCAGGATGTGTATTAGTTCTGCTGCTGTGAGCAAATGTCCAGCAGAAACAAGGAATAATCTATGTTGCTAATATTTTGCAAGGTTTCAGCCTATCATAGTGTGAAGGTACCACAGAGGTGCTCACATCATGGCTCTGCAGTCATACTTGAACAGGACGAGGCCAGAACTTGCCCAGATACCTACTTCTAAACAGATCTCTTCCTCTGCAATTCTACTGTGTCCCAACAGTTAAAATTTTAAATTTTATCAATGCATTTAAATGATTTATAATCTATTCATCCTTGGAAACATCTTCAAAAGCATACCAAGAGGTATACTTTAACTTAAGTAGAAGCTTCTTAATCCAGTCGAGTTGAATAAAGTTGTAGGCATACATCTTTTGCAACCTACTTTTAATAAGGGCTCAACCTCTCCTCTAGCCCACCACTCAGCAGAGGTAGTGGAAGAAAAAAGTTATTAAGATGTGAGGGAAGTGGACCTGTTCAGCAATAGTTCTCTGGGGGCAAGCTTGATTTTCTTTGGCAGCAGTTCAGTCCTGTAGCAAACACCAAATATGATCAGTCCTCTAGGCAGGCAGACACCAGGCATGAACCAGCAGCTGTAGTTCAATCCTGAAGGAACAGCAGCTGCCAACTGGCCTGGGTAAGCTGTCTCAGGAACCTCGTGAGCACTTCTGGCGAGGTTCTCTCAATGGCTGTGTTACCATTGCAAGTTGAGTTTCAAAACACTATGTAAAGCAAACCAATACATGCATGTTATCAAAAAATAGTGAGGCGAAGCAAACCAAACCAATGCTCAGTGCTTGTCTCCCACTGTCTGTGGGGTCATATTTATACTCCTTCATTAAGTGTCCTTTTACATGTTTGCTATATCCAAACACCATATCACCTGTGTCTGCTTCAGGAAAAGTCTTTCATGTGTTTGCTTTAGCAAGACATCCTTTCACCTGTGTGTGTGCCCCAGCAAAACATTTAATGGAATTTTCCAAAGAAACCAGACGTTTCCAAGTCATAAAGATGAATAATTGTGGCAGGCCTTGCACCGTCATCTCTAACCATAATTCTTTGCATTGCTTTGGCTCCCAAGAACCTCTACTAGATCTCTTAAGCATGTATTCTTTATCTTTCTGAGAACATCCTCCTTCATTTACTTATTTGCTTAACTCATAACCTGAGCTCAATTTTCTTGACCATCATTAAACTCCCTGTTCTGTCCTGTGAACTTTTTTCTTAGTAGTTCCTAAATTTCAGTTGAGAATAAATATTTGTCTAATTTGTCTGTTTGGGCAAAGCTTTCTGCATCAGTGTCTCTCACATAAATGAAGGGTTAGATGGCAATTGCTGAGTCAGCAGGCACTAGATACTATGATGAGAAACATATCTACCCTGGGCTATTGGAGCAGCAGGGGTAGCAGAAGAAAATCATACCAGGAATATGCTTAGTGTTAAGTGATTCAAAGCAGGATTTCAGATTTTGGTTGCAGATTCCTTTCCTTATAATATCACCTCACAGGAACATCTGCATCCTTTGGCAGCCTCTGGGAGCAAGGCTCAGAGATTACTTCATGTTCAGGGTATTTCAAGTGTTGTATAACAAAATTAATTACGTTTAATTAAACTTATCCATTTTTTATGGCCTCAAACAAATTCAGAATGCCATGTAAGGTTATGAGATGGCAGCACTCCAAAGGCTTCTGCTTTCAGTGACTTATGTAATTTTAGGGATTATTTTACACTAGTGAGTCTGATGAATGGCCTTTCAGCTTTGGTTTAGCAGCAAGAATTAGTCTCCAGGTCCTAGAAGAGATAAACTGTGTCCTTTCTTTCCTAATACCATGTAATAGCTCTCTGCCTCAAACAAGCGTAGTCCTTTTTCTATTGCTCTTTTTATGATACACTAACATTAGGCATTGGGTTCTTTCCCCCCAGCTACCTAAATGGAGGCAGCAAAGGGACAGACTCACAGGACAGGTGGAGGACGTAGCAGTGCTGGTCTCGCTAGCACCCTGAATCAATGGCTATTCTCATTTGTTACATGTTTCTCTCTGGTTGTGTGCTAAACAGGGCTCAGCATGCTTTTCTTTGTTCTGCGGGTATAGAGGTGCCTACTCTACTTCACCTTGGGCCCAGTCTGAAGGAATGCTTTTGTCTCTGGTCCTCATGGTCCGGGTGGGTGGAGGTCTGACAGGAGCTGACAGAGCTAATATCTACCATTCCCAATCACCTGACTCTCATATAGATTTCAAAATTAGTGAATTCCCTGAACTGCTTAGTAAGGATCCATTCAATTCCATAGACAAACCACAATCGAAAGTAGTTTATGAACCAAATGCCTCACAATATATTTATGCAATAGGTTTAATTCCTCTTCAGAAAAAAACTCCCAGCTAAAATGGCACAGCATAGGTTCAATGGTAGCCTTCAGGTCATGCATGCTTGCCCTTCCATGGTGACCCTCACAAGTCTTCCATGACAATATACCGTCAGAAATTATAACTCCAAAATCTTGGGCTTTTAAATCCCGATTTCCTTTCCTATTCATCCTTTCTTCTCTATTAAAAGTAATTACAATAGGTGTTTCTGTCCATAAACTGTATCTCCTTCCTCCAGAGGTGACAGAACAGTGTATCAGAAATACCTTTGAAAGTTCTCTCAGTTTAGTGTGGAAGGTTTATAAGAGCAGAGTTTGTGGAGGTCTAGACCACAGGACAAGACTGTTGCACACTAAGCTCACAGCAGCGGTGTCCACCTGCATATGACTGAGGTGCCTGGCATTACAGCACAGCTAGCGAAGGAGTACCTGAGCCCCTAGTCAGGGCGGAGGAGCTGCTTACAGCTCACAGCTGCCAGTGGAGGGAAAGCCAGTTTTCTTTACAGATGTGTTCCCTTACCATGCCCCAGTAGATGGCACTATGCACATGGATATATGGGCAGCATTAATTGGACTAAGTAGGACATAAAAAATAGAGGACATGAAGGTGGGAAAGAGCTATGAAGGGGAGGTGCCCAGGAAAAGATGATTGGAGGGGAGAGTAGTAGGTAAATGTGGTTAAAATATATGTGTATGTGACGTTCTCAAAAATTAAAAAAATATACATTAAAAAGTAAATAAATGTCTCTTGGTTTATTAGGAGTAGACATGAAATCACAGTCCTAATTATTACAGGGAAGGTGCTGTATTTGGCCTATAGGGTATTGTCTTAGTTAAGGTTTCCACTGCTGTCAACAGACACCATGACCAAGGAAACTCATATAAAGAACAACATTTACTTGGGGCCAGCTTACAAGTTCAGAGATTCAGTCCATTACCATCAAGGTGGGAGCATGGCAGCATCCAGGCAGGCATGGAGCTTAGAGTTCTGAAGTCTTGTTCTGAAGGCAGCCAGGAGCAAGACTGACTTGTCTCCCAGGCAGCTAGGAGGGTCTCAAAGCCCATCCCACAGTGACACACCACCTCCAACAAGGCCAGACCTCTTAATAGTGCCACTCCTTAGACCAAACCACCACAGGTGTAAAGGATGGATAAAACACACTGCTGTTCCCAAGGAAAATGTCATAATATACCAATAGGTTTATAGACAAAGGTTGATTGTATCACATAATAGATGCTGTAATTGAAGGAATCAGAGGAGGGAAACATGCTCAGATCTACAGGCTACAGAGAGAACTCCCAAGAAAGGCAGGTTGGAAAATGTGCTGGTAGAAGCAGTCAGACTTGTTAAGAACCTCGAGGGTCTGGACAAATCCGGATAAGACTCTAAACAGTAAAGGCTAAACTCCTAGAATAAGCAATGGTGTTGTCTGTAAAAAGGAAGAATCAACAGCAACAGTACAGGGAGAACCCAAAAAGCCGACAGATATTTTAAATGTGGGAAGATGACTGCTCATGAGAGCACTGAATACACAAGACAGATGAAATGTTTTCTCAGAGATACATACTGGCTGAACTGAAAGTGTTGAGAAACCCAAGTTACCATCCATCTTCTTCCTTAAGAAGTTGAATTTATTGCTGTTCATTGCTGAAAATTAGGTTTGATAGTGAATGGGATAGGAAGACAAGGTTAGGAAAAGAATCTTGAAAGTAACAATTTACATTAAAATCAATCATTTCATGTCAATACCCAGATTTCTCCATGTTTTTCTTTTTGAAGATGGATAGTATTGATAACAAAACAGAGGTTCTATCTCATTTTCTCATAAGGAGCTAGGTGGAAACCCATGATACCCACTAAAGAGCACATGAAGAATGTCTTCAGATGTCTAGAGATTTTAATAAATAATTGCCAGCGATCTCCAAGTTTAAGTGTAATGTGTTACACTGAGCAGGCTAATTAACAATACAAAAAAACTTGTTTTAGGAATTTCTCATGTTTTAATTTTATGAGTCTATCTCTGAGTGTCTTTTATATCACTGGATACAATGAAAACAATAGTATTTTATAAGAAATATGTTTATTTTTTATGAAGTCAATTAAAAAATACTCATTCTTTGTCAGGACTAGTCCATTATACTCTTTCTTTGGAGATAATGAAATATACATAAAATTATTATGTATACTTAACAATAACAAATTAACAATGTTTACAGAACCTTGCCTGTGAAATAAACAAGCAGGGACTAGGTACACAGCTCAGGAGTAGAACTCTTATCTACCATGTGCAAGGCCTTGGTTTACTCTTCAGCACTGTGAAAATAAAACAAGCACTTCCAATGGTGGAAGTGCCTATTCATAAGGTCTAACAGAGTATATGATATGTTCATATTCTACGATTGTTCCTTATATTTCAAAACTCAAAGCTGTTCTCAACTTCTTGCCCACATAGTAATGTCCAGAGGTATCAAAGTCCACAGAGGCACAGAGAATGTCTAGTTTTGACTTTTGAGGAGATGTAACACCAGCTCTTCATCCTCTGCTAAAGACAGGCCTGTATCCAAAGGTTCTAATGTTTCCCACTTGGCCTTCTTTCCATAATGACTTGGTCTTACATCATCAACTTCAGTGTTGTTTCTCTTCCTCATTTCCTGCTTCTTCTTGGTGTCACTGGTGGGAACAAATCCAATGATTCATTTCAGAAATGATTAACTCATTAGCATGAAGTCAAACATTTATAATAGGACAGAATAACCCAAACACAGAACAGGTAGTTGATAAAAATGACATTTTGTGAGACATCAAGAAACCACAATATCAGACATGTGCAGGGCACTGTATAAGTAATATGGCATTCATCATCATCATCATCTCTGGAAATATTATCTATAATCTGAGGACAATGAGAAGTCCCTTAGGTATCTCAACATATCAAATTATCTCTATTTAAAGTTATGCTATCCTTTAGGTAGCAGGTTATGTAGGTTATGGATACAAATAAGGGTATCATATACTAATTCTAATATTAACTGAATTATGATTTAATAAAGAGCCTAAAATGTCAAAAAGAATCAAATTTTCCTTCTTTAAAAAAGTGGACCTAATGTGCACATATATAAGAAACTAAGTACAGTTGACTAAGTCTGCATACATCCTGCACATTGGCTGTTAAAGTAGAACTAACTTCTGAGAAGGGGGGTAAAAATCATTAAATGCATTAAATAAAAACAAAAAACAGGGCAGGTGAGATGGGTACCTAAGTTCAATCCTGAGAACTCACATGGCAGAAATATTTACTGACTTCTACAAGTGGCCATGAATCAACAAATGTATTTTTAAAAATCTTCAAACATTTTGAGATAGCATATTCAAGATGGCTCAGCTGAAGAGCATGGAACAAGACACCATTGAGTAAGAATGGCTGATAATCTCCCCTGCCACATACACATCAAGTTGAACAGCTATTTACAAACTAACTGATCAGAAAAGAAGTCAGTTATCATTTCAAAAGAGCTCAATATAGTAAAAAGTAACAGTAACCACAAGACAGACATCAGTAACTGACAAATGCCAAACAATAACAGGAAATCAAAACAGTAACAGAGTGATTCCCTTAACTACAGATTGAGAGAGAGAGGAGAGAGAGAGAGAGAGAGAGAGAGAGAGAGAGAGAGAGAGAGAGAGAGAGAGAGAGAGAGAGAGGCAGAGAGAGACAGAGACAAAGGATAAACACAGCAAAACTAGGTACTTTTTACAGAAAAATAACCCAAATAACTACAAAATATTGTAACTAATCAGTAAATTCAGAAAAGATGCAGAATGTAAAATCAACATATAAAAATCAGTAACATTACTATATCAAACAGTAAGTTATCTGAAATAAAATCAAGAAAGCTACCCTATTTATAGCAATTATAAAGATAAAATATCTAAGACTAATACCTATGTGAAGGAGTACAACCATTTAAAACATTTAAACCATTTTAACAAGAAAATAAAAAAGAAAAAATATATTCTATATTCATAGACTATAAGAATTAACATTGTTAAAAATGCCCACGGTGACTTGCAAAGTCAACACAGTCTCTACCAAAGTATCAATGCCACTCTGTACAGAAGTGAGGAAAAAAATCCTAAAATTTATAAGGAACTAGGAAAAGTTTCCTAAATTTTACATGAACCCATGATGACAGAGGAGGGAGGGAGGAATGACGGAAGGGAGAAGGGGAAACAGGAGTAAGAGAATGGAGAGGAAGAGAGGGAGAGAGAAGAGAAACAGTAACCAATCATCTAAACTCTGAAGTTAAATTATTTTACTAAGAATTGTTCTGAGAATTAAATGAAACCAGATAAATAAAAACACAGTAGCTCTTTACACACTAACTTACTTTCTGTGCCTAAAAATTACACCCTTTCAAAAAATTCTAACACTGGCTTTATATAATAATCAGCAAAAGAAAAAAGCCACATCAATATTACATTATTTTTACAACCATCTGATGTATCCAAAAGAACAAATTGTTCAAGTTTGAATGGACTCCATTACTGTTGAGAAGATAGCCCGATATAAAAGTGAAGATGCCTAATCAGCATATCCACTTATAACCAGCTGGAAGCAAACTATAGATAATTCTCCCATTTACTTCCCAGAAGTACCCAAACGCTCTGACTCAGCCATTTTCTTTCACCAATAGAGGAAAGACAAACTAGATGACATGCTGTGGTTATTCAAAGCCACAAATTGCTGAATTTTGAAATGGAGCTGGAACAATGAACATGAATGACTTTTCAAAAGGCATTCAGCCAGCAAACTTTGTTTTTAAGCCTTTAAAAAAAGATTCAGTCCTAATGTGTTCAGGAGTGTGGCTAATTCTATGCCAAACCCACTGGGTAGAGTGCCATAAATATTTGGGGAAAACGACATGGGTTTTGTCCATCTTGCATATCAAGTGCACCTTGGAGAGGCTCACAGAAAGCTTAATTAGTAGGCTCTCTGTTAACGAATCTTCCTCTGCTAATATACTTTTGGACATTATATTCTCTGCAGAAAATAGCAGCTTCAGATGTTTCCCCCAAAAGAAAATCAGATATGAATGTTGCTTATGTTCAATTAGCAACTGAAATTTTAGGAAGGGATTTTACGACTACTTTCTATAGAAAGCAAATGAGTAGTGTTATGAATAACCAATCATCTGGTAATAGAATGGGAATTTTATAGATAAGCCCCAAGAAAAAGTAACCAGAAAAGCAATGATCCGGCTCCATGAGAAAAGCCTCTTTCCAATGCCACAGTGCTAGAAGCCCTCAGCTGTCCCATACCCTGCTGCATTAAGCCAATAGCTTCTGTCCTTTGTGCACTTGCTATGTGTGGGCGCTCACTGGACCTAAAGAGGGACTAGGAAATCCTCATCAGTTAACAGACTAAATTAGGCCATGTTTAATTAATTTGTTGGTTCTTAAATTATTTTTTGCAAATTCTAGAACTATAGTTTGTGACCAAGAGTTCTATCTATCATGTAGGTTATAGTAGTGGTGATGATTAACAATGACATCAAGTTGACAGACCTAGACTCACCGATGAGACAAAACACCTGGCATATCTGCAAGCCTCTAGTTTGGGCTGAGTGGGATGGAAGGATCCTCCCTAAACACCAACTGTAACATCCCATGGGTTGGGGTCCTGGACTGAATACAACTGTGAAAATAATCTGGGCATCACTATTCCTACATCCTAACTGCTTCTTAACTACAGATGCAATGCGACCAGCTTCCAATGATCTTCCTGTCATCTCTTCCCAGCCATAACTGACTGTGTGTGTCCCTTAGAACCTAAGCCAATAAAGCAAACCATTCTTCCTTTAAGTTGCTTCTTGTCCCGTATTTAGCCACAGCGACAAGAAGAAAACAAAACAAAACACCACAGCTTAACCCAATAACATATCATCAGTGACATTTAGCAAGTAAATGGTAAAACATTTTAAAGATACTGAGGTCAGAAAAAGGAAAATGTAATTTACTTCAAAATACAAATTAACAATGATGAGCTCCCTTCATAAAGTAAGAGAGCCCCAGTGAACTGAAAGGGTAAAGCGGCACACAGCTGATGGGTAGGTAGGGCCTTCAGGGTGCAGAATATCTGAGTTTGAGTTCCATGTTTTATCTTTCTATCAGCACTTCTATAGGGCCTAAAGTGCTAAGCTCTATTCAGTCTTCAAATGTTTGAGCCAAGTATCAGAACGGGCCACATTACAGTAACTCACTGACACATACAACTGATAAAGCACCATCTTAACAAGTAAGCAAAGCTTAACTGAGAGCAGCAAAGTCCCCTCCTATCAAAGTAAAAAACTCAGAGATAATAATCTTTTAATAATATAAACCATAGAGGCTTCATGTTGTGCATTTAGAGAATAAATCATAAAACTAAGTACAGGTGAAAACATCTTGAATAGACAGCAAGAGGAAAATTCAATGACTGAGACTTTACTGAAAAGAGTAATACAAAACCATGTTACAGTATCTAAAGCAAAGATCTGAGCCAATTATTTACTGGTAAACAACAAAGGAAAGAGAAAAGTGGGTTGTGAAATATTAAATGTTAATATGTTAAAAAACTGACTTTTAAGTGGGTCATAGTTTCTTATTTCCTAAATTCTCTGAACCCAAAACTCAAAAATCTTCTAGAAGCTGAACTTATTTTTTTCTATAGTTTTGATTCAACATTTAAATTATTTTCAGATTAATTGTAATTGTGTCTCTCACAACAAAAACAGCTTCTGCCTTAAATTCAAGAGGAACAAATGATGGGGATGACACCCAAGACTGTCTTTCTAGAGGGGGTAAGGCTTCTCCTCCTAGCTGTTGTATCTTGCACAGAAGACTCATCTCTGCTTTATTATCTTGCCTTAAAAGTATACAACTGGCCCGCCAACAGGGATCTTTTCCCTCTGAAACTGATACAGCTCAAATTATTTATTAGTCATGTGGAACTTAGTATTGCTACTTACTGATACTAATACGATTTTTCTCATCTGTATCCCATTTGGCAGCATCATTTAAAATTTTTCAAGTAAGCATGCCCAGAAATTTTTCTTCTGGGAACCTTGCCCAAGAAAATAATTAAAGACATGCTCAAAGATTTCTTAAGAAACATACTTAAGATAGAGCTATTTTTAATTTCAGAAAGTTAAAAACCCCAAAATGATTTAAAGGATTAAATCATTAAATACATTATAAAGATAGACATAAGATATTAAGTATCTACTGAATTTTTTCTCTATGAATACTAAAAACATTTTTTAAAAACCAACACAAAATGAAGGCCCATCTACATATATATATATATAAAAATAAAGATTTGGAAGTTTATTTTTAAATGTTCTTTTTGCTAATGCATGTATCTTTTGCTATTTCTGTAATCATTCTATATTAGTCTTTGAAATAAAAATTAAATTCAAAGTTCTAAGTATCTAGGTTTATGTTGATTATTATTTGTACTTCCACAAGTTTCAAAGCACACAGTGTGAAAAAAAAACAAAGCAAAACAAAAAAAACAAAAAAGCAAACAAAACCAAAAAAACCAACAAAAAGTTGTTCCCGTTGACAACCTAACTTAGCACAGATAGGGGAAGGCTGAGACTTGGTGGGTGAGGATATATGGGTGATGAGTTATTTTCAGTAGTTTTAAAAAGTGGGGAGTTGTACTGCACCCCCAGAATCATACCATAGCACATGGGAGGATAGAGCAGTAGCACTGCAAGGTGGAGACCAGTCTGAGCTACATACTGAGTTTCTGTCCCATAAACAACAGGAGAAAGCCAAAATATAAGCTCAGTCACCTCCCAGCCCTCGCTTAGAGCCTGCTCCCATCTTCTTGTCGTCATGTGCCATGTCTAGCCTACTTCTTTCTAATACGATCCTGTGATGGACTGAAATGGCTATAGATTCTTCTAGCTATACCCTGCTACAAAGCTAGCATCAGTCAGGACACATACATGGGTAGAAGAGTGTTGGGATGAAAAGTAGCTGAGAATTTCTTTAGGCAGAAATACAGATAACTCTAGGATCACTATTAGACTATTAGGTTACATATTTAAATTGCAATGATTGTCCAGAGTATTCATGATTCAAATTCTAGGATAAAGTACTCATTTTCTTAGAGAAGGCTTTTTAACAATCCTTCCGGTCTTTATTCGGTGAGGCTTTCTTAACTACTTCATCTGAAGTCAGTTCCCAATTCTGCCTCCACCAATTCTTTCAAGATCCTCATGATCAACTGTGTCCTACTCTTTGGCTTATTTCCTTATGGTTTATCTACCAGCAAGCAGTGTATACTCTATGAGAGCTGGGGTCTATCCTCCTTTTCTCAGCAGATTAACTATCAACATACATAGAGTAAATGCTGAAGAACCAACAAAGGAAGGCACTCCTCATGCTCTAGTTTCAGATTATGAACATCTCTGGGTACAAAAAGATCAGACGGCACTAACTTCACTACATTATTCATTTCAACAAAGGCAGTATAATACTTTTGCAGAATATTCTAAATGTAGGAACTGACATTTTGAATATTAAGCACTTAATAAATGATTTTGGGAAGGAAAGTAATAGAACGACACATTCCAGAAAGCATTATATTCTTATCAATTGTATGCTGATTTAAAAACTCCTACCAGCTCCACCTTTACTAACTACAAGGATTATCACACTGTATCAATAATATCACTGACTCTACTGTGTTTCATATCTGGCTTTCTTTTACTCTCATTACATCTTCAAAAAGAGTCTTGCAAGTTATACACTATCATTTGGTTGACCATGAAAACCAAAGAGATCTTAAGTAATATGTCTATGCTCCACAACTGTGAAAGAAATTATTCAAAGCTTTGACTGCAGCAAAGCCAAGCTTTGGCTCTAACACAGACTTAATTTTCTCAAACCCATACTTCTTGTCATGTTGCAAAGTTTATGTCAATATTCCAAAGCTACATGTGAGGAAACACTCAGTAGTCTCTTGATTCCTACAACTTCAGGTAGCTCATGTATCACTCCTTGCTAGAGCAACTACGGTTATACTATCTACGTCTTTGAGATCATTCTGTAAAAGCAGTAAGAGGTTTAAATTCCCATCTATTAATGGGAAATGGCAAAAAAGAGAGAAATTGACTATATGGCATATTTTTCTATTAATCAGAAACAGGTTTAATTATAGTGCAGTTCTTAGGAAGCTCTAGCCAATACTTAAGGGAGTTCAGAATGAGAAAGCAATTATATATTATAAAAACAAGATCAAAATAAAAATTGGTACCTGCCACAAGTAGTAGACTGCTCAGATGAAACACCATATTTTAAAATAATATGGGGGTTTAGAGGAGGGGAATATCAGAATGTCCTTTAACTTGAAAACTATACTATCAGGGGTACACCAAGCCTTGAGACTATTTCAATGTTGTAAGATATGGCTGTGATCTAGGCTAGAAGACAAAGATCTAAGAAAACTTGCCAATGTCTGCTGCATGTAGCTCTTATAGGAATATGGTGGAGTGGAGTGAACTCCCAAGGATATTAGGGCAAGTATTTCATATAACTTTGGAAGAGGATATATTATATTAGAGTTCCTGCCCTGGAGTGGGGGGGGGTGGAGGGGGAAAGACAGAGACAGAGAGCACATAAAACAGAAAATCAACATCACTGTACACCTTAGAAATCTAACACAAAGGGCTGCTGAAGGAACAGACTTTATTGTAGTGACAGTACAGATCTTCAACTTCCCTGATTTCCCTCTGCACTCTCTCTCTCTTAGAAGGTACAGAAAAGAATTAGGTAAAATTGCAGACTGGTCTAATTGCCAAGACGATGAGGTAGGTATTTAGAGGTATAGAAAAACTTCCTTGCACAAAAATCTCTGATGCTTAAATTGTCTGTGGCAAGCCACTGTAGACCAAGTTCAGCACCTCACTGCCAGTCTGGGTCTTTATTTGTACCCTTCAGTCAACAAATACAGATTGGACTTTTTCTTCTACATAATTTACAACTAATAATAAGTAAGCATGTACTAACTCATTTAAAAAAAATCTTCAAAAGTTTTGTACCTATCCCCAAATATTGGCACTTTAAAATTAAAGTTTAAAATAAATAGTGTCAGAGATGTTTCCTCTTAGAAATTTTAATTTATAAGATGTAATGAAGAATGATCACTGCAGTGTATTTCATAAAATCTTCTGTTTCTATCTATAGCAAAGACTATTACTACTTATGAAATTAGTACTAAGAATGCATAACATTCTCAATGCCTCATTTTTCAGTGTTCTGCTGAAACTAAAAAAAATCATGGAAAAAATGTAGTACAGGAAGATGTCTACAGTTTACTATAAATATAAATGAAAATGCTACAATAAAGTAATCTTAGATCAGAAGTCTAATAATGAGAGAAGCTCTGGGTTGGGAAAGGAGAAGAGAGGGCATGAGAAGCCTCTCCCCACCATGCCTTGTCCACATTTCATTACACATCCTCACATTATTTGAAAGTGGCAAAATCTTTTTGTTGTTGTTGCTCATAAATAATTTGGAATTTGGTAAAGATCCAGGATCCCGCTTTTAGACAGACAAACATACCTACACCATTATTTTGTATGGTATTTCTAGATTTCTGAGATTCCTCTAACATTTTTCTGTGGATTCTAGAATAAAAACAATTTCTGCTCTGCAAAAAAATTGAACATATAATTTTTCTCCACTCATATTGAAAATTTAAATATCTAAGTTTAAGCTAGAACATCTTCTTGCTACTAATCTACATGAAGAATATTTATACTCCACAGAAATACATCAGGTTCCATCTCAAACTACTTTAACTGATTTGTTTTCATACCAAAGATCAGCATGCACCCAAACATATCCCTGGCGTTCCAACTATCTGAAAGCATTGTCTTACAATTTAGTATTAACTTCATTAGTTTTCAAATGACTTCCAAAGAGAGACAACTCAAATCTTCAAAGTTGCTCATTAAATAATTATTTATACTGATACGCCAAACAAGAATCAAATGCTTAGACACAATCTAAAATTCTAAAAGGGAAAGATTATTAATGGACCATATATTACTATAATAACATTAATGGAAGTTAGATGTAAAGGCATGACAGGGTACAAGGTATAGTATCAAACACAAATACCACTCACATAAAGCAATGTCATCCATGGAGGCTGGGTAACTAAACATGACAAAGTAGAAAGCACAACAGAAAATTGACACACAGAGAAAATCAAGAGGGCAGTTTCATAAACCTCCAATCTGCCTTTGAAGTTTCTCCAAATAGTTTTGTTTTTAAATATTTCAGAGACAGAAAACAGATAAAGTGAAAGGATGGCAGACTTACAATGAAACAAATGTATTATTTATATTATAAAGCACACCTGACTTTTTTCTGTATCTGCCAAGCTGTAATAAGATTAATCAGCAAGCAGAGGTCCAGGTAAATGAAAACTACAGTTAATAACCCCCTCTTTCTTTCTTCCCACCAACCAAGAACACACATGGACTGGACCTAAGCTTCCCTGAACATATATAGCAGATGTGCAGCTTGGTCTTGGTTGTGTACAGAACAACTGGATGGGAGCTATCCTAAAAGCTGTTGCCTGTATGTGGGATATGTTCTTCTAGCTGGGCTGCCTGTCTGGCCTCCGTGGGAGAATATGCACCCAGCCTTGAAGATTGGATGTGCCAGGGTGGGGGGATACCCAAGGGAGCCTTCATCTGCTCAAAGGAGGAGAAGGTAATGGGGGAAGGACTGTGGGAGGGGTGACCAGGAGAGGGACAGTAATGGGATGTACAGTGAATAAGTGAAATAAAGTAAAATTTAAAAATTGGGCTGTAGGCAAACCTGTTGGGCATTTTCTTAATTGGTGACTGATGCGAAAAGGCTCAGCCCACTGTGGGTGGTGCCACCCCTGGGCTGATGGTTCTAGGTTCTAAAAGAAAGCAGGCCAGGCACAGAGCAAGTCTATGAGAGGGAGCCAGTAAGCAGCACTCTTCCACGGCTTCTACATCAGCTTCCCACCCCATTTGAGTTCTTGCCATGACCTCCTTCAATGATTGACCTTAACAGGGAGGCATACACGAAATAAACCAGTTCTTCCCTATATATACAAAAATTAATATACTGCATGTAAAGAGTCAAATCTCTTAGCTTATAAGACACAGTTAAAAGAAACAATCTTATTGAAAGACTAAAAGAACAATTGCCACCTATTCCCGTCTGGTTCAGATTTCAGGACCTTACTTAGGTGTTATTCTCTTCAGGAAACTTCCTGACCTACTAGGCTCAAGTGAGACCCATCATTTCCTATGTCTGACCTTCCTGCCACATCTCTGGGCATACAAATCACAGCATTCTCCACTGCAAGTTTCAGCACTATGTACTTAAGTCTTTGGAATCACAACTGAACTAAAAGCTCTGTGGAAGCCAGGAATGGTATGTTCTGTTTAATCTTTTGTACTCTGTGCCTGCATTTATTATAGACAGCACATGATAGGTACTAAGTTATTCTTTACAGAAAGAATATATGGAGAGAAATTATGGCCACTCAAGGTACAAGCAGATCTGGTATTTCATTTCATTTTGTTTTATTTTATTTTACTTTATTTTATTTTATATTGTGTGTGTGTGTGTGTGTGTGTGTGTGTGTTTATTTGTGTGTGTACCACTTAAGTTCAGGTGCTGGCAGAGGCCAAACGAAGACAACAGATACCCTAGAACTTGAGTTTCAAGCACCTTTGATATTATAAATTAAGTAGAATGTGCATTAAATAATGCAAGACATTCCTACTGTAGTTGTTTAGACCAGAGAGATAAATACTTTTTATCATTCAAGCACTGTGACTACATCATGTATGATCCCAAAGGATGTACAGTGAATAAGTGAAATAAAGTAAAATTTAAAAATTGGGCTGTAGGCAAACCTGTTGGGCATTTTCTTAATTGGTGACTGATGCGAAAAGGCTCAGCCCACTGTGGGTGGTGCCACCCCTGGGCTGATGGTTCTAGGTTCTAAAAGAAAGCAGGCCAGGCACAGAGCAAGTCTATGAGAGGGAGCCAGTAAGCAGCACTCTTCCACGGCTTCTACATCAGCTTCCCACCCCATTTGAGTTCTTGCCATGACCTCCTTCAATGATTGACCTTAACAGGGAGGCATACACGAAATAAACCAGTTCTTCCCTATATATACAAAAATTAATATACTGCATGTAAAGAGTCAAATCTCTTAGCTTATAAGACACAGTTAAAAGAAACAATCTTATTGAAAGACTAAAAGAACAATTGCCACCTATTCCCGTCTGGTTCAGATTTCAGGACCTTACTTAGGTGTTATTCTCTTCAGGAAACTTCCTGACCTACTAGGCTCAAGTGAGACCCATCATTTCCTATGTCTGACCTTCCTGCCACATCTCTGGGCATACAAATCACAGCATTCTCCACTGCAAGTTTCAGCACTATGTACTTAAGTCTTTGGAATCACAACTGAACTAAAAGCTCTGTGGAAGCCAGGAATGGTATGTTCTGTTTAATCTTTTGTACTCTGTGCCTGCATTTATTATAGACAGCACATGATAGGTACTAAGTTATTCTTTACAGAAAGAATATATGGAGAGAAATTATGGCCACTCAAGGTACAAGCAGATCTGGTATTTCATTTCATTTTGTTTTATTTTATTTTACTTTATTTTATTTTATATTGTGTGTGTGTGTGTGTGTGTGTGTGTGTGTGTTTATTTGTGTGTGTACCACTTAAGTTCAGGTGCTGGCAGAGGCCAAACGAAGACAACAGATACCCTAGAACTTGAGTTTCAAGCACCTTTGATATTATAAATTAAGTAGAATGTGCATTAAATAATGCAAGACATTCCTACTGTAGTTGTTTAGACCAGAGAGATAAATACTTTTTATCATTCAAGCACTGTGACTACATCATGTATGATCCCAAAGGCAATTGCATAAGTCAATCTTTTCCTGCTTAAAGATAAACAAGCTTCAGAATTTGTTAGATAAGAACAATGACTGTGCACTGCTCAACAGACCAATGAACGATGTCACAGAAACAACCAAAGCCCGACTTTTCCTATCAACTTGTTTGTCTCTATTTTAGTAATAATGACAAAAAACCCTAACATCTATGAATTCTATTCCACAGGTCCAAAAAGGAAAGAGAAGGAAAAGCCAGAGAAAACTGGACTGATTTTTCAAAACAGATGAAAATCAGCTAAGCAAACACGCTTTTCTGTCTGGATCTGCTTTAACAAAGACAACACTGAGCTTGGGGCTGGAGGCAGAGCTTGGCTCACCTGGAACCATCCCTCCTGCATTATGAGCACGTTTCCTGCTCCTTACCCCCATTTCAGCTGTTTCTGGGGATAAACTAGGGTTCTTTCTTGTTTAAAGTTCATACATAGGTACACTGAATTTTCATCATTTCTATCGCCTCCCCCTCTCCTCCTACAGAGGAGCCTTAAAGAGAACTCAAGGCCACACAATGTTCATTGTTACTAGGACCACAGCAGGCAAAATCTGTCTGTGCTGTACAAATTAATATATTATGAACCCAGATCTTCAGTCAAGTGTCATCAAATGTGTCTTCAGTTCTCCTGACCAATTTCTCTTAAGAGTCACGGCAGTTTCATGTAATGTAACTGAAGTACTAGAACTAGGGAATCAATTTCATTTACACTAATATTTGCTGTGATCACGGACATAAATTATTTAAAAGTTTTATTTCTTCATCTAAGAGAAGGCTGCACGTGTACCCATGTGTGCACACACCCCCCCCACACACACACACACACAGAGAACTCTTAAATATATTGAAGGAATAAAATCCTGCCCATACTCTCCTCAACAAAGAGTTTCTCTACTATCAAGCAACCTGAGTAATTTTACTCTTCCAGAGTTAACTAGCTGCCCCTGAAATGAAACTGTCTTAATTTTCATGTAATACTTATTATCTTCCATCTGAAACCCCATCTTACATTTTTCAAACTCTTAGGACCAAATATATAACCTCTCATGCTTTTACTTTTATTGATGTATTTGTAAAGAGTAGCACATCTTACCCTTATACTTTTATTGATGTAGACTTATATTTCAATCAAAATTTTAAAGGCCTTAATATTCATGTCATTAATACTGACAGTGAGAACAGAAACTGGAGCTGCAAGTATTACTATAAAGGATAATCATGTAAAGTCAGGCTTTCTTAAAGATAATTAAGAGCATAAAACTATTATAAAAACTAATATGAAACTATTAGAGTACAAACCATATTAGCTGTAGTAGGAAATGCTACTATGTGGTAACAATTACAGAAATGTAGAGCACAATGTCTTTTGAATGATGACTTAGAAACTGAACCTAGATCACATACTTCAGTGGCACAAACATGTATATAATTTTTAAAATCCTAATAAATTATTTCTACCCAAGGTATTCCTTAGAATATCTTTAAAAAATCAGGAAAAAAATTAGATACAAAAGGTTAGACTCAGATACTGAAGGACTGCTGATACTTTAAAGGTTTGCTCTACCTTTTAAAACAGTGTCATACAAACATACAAAATATGGCTACAGAACAAATTGTAAAAACCAATGATGTTCTCCTACAGAGTTAAGTTATACAGAAACATCTGAATTCATGTTGCAAGCCAAGTTATCAAAAGAGAAGATCCCATACACCAGTCTTTAATGGATGGGGATTGGGGGGCAGTCTTCAATATGAGCATTAAGGCAGCATGTGGACCATTCAGATGTCACACATGAATACCAAGGAACTTTATAAAACAGTGTGTGTTGATTAATTTTTATAAGTCACTTCTAAATATTAGAAACATGGCCTAAACCTAATAGGAAGTTGTTGAAGGTCCTAACATAACTACATTTTGGATAAGTAAAATTTTCCTTTTACCAATAAGCAGTTTGAATAAAGACTATTTATTCAGTGTCTATCTACAGCATAGTTTTCCAAGAAGATAATATGTTTGATATCTTTAATATTTTCTGTGGACTATTCTTCAACTCTAGACTCCATGAGCTATGTGAAGGGTCCCATCAACCTTTGTCTTCACATCAAAAATATTAACTGTCATTGCTACCTAACTTCTATTCAGTGATTTAGAAAATCCATAAAGCTTAATTCTCAATACAAGGTTATTACAATACACAGTACTCTGAAAAAAATACTAAGTTAACTCATACTATTATTCAATTCACCGAATTTCATTTAATTTTGGCATAGAGGCAAATAGATAATAGACAAATGAACAGATTTTAAATGGAAAGAATTTGGTTACTTACACAGAAAATGTCTATTATTTTATTTGGTAATATGAAAAAAAATTATGAAAGTATGTAGCAGAATTTTACCCCAACTGATTGATTGGGTAATAAAGATGATAAGCTAGTCACTGGGTGAGGACGAGGCAGGCCTTCTGGGTCCAGGAGAGGAAGAGGGAATGCAGGAAAAAGAATGGGATGGAGAGGCGGGAGCAAAACAGACAGGATATAGACTGGGGACTGTTAGACCTGGTGGAGGAATCCATAGAATAGTTAGTGAATTTAGGATGACAGACTCCGTGTCCACATTGTGTTATCTGTTGATCGTAAACTAAGATTGTCTGGTGTTTTCCATTTCGCTCCAACTCATCTGAGCTTCAGGGGAAAGGTAACATCCTCAGTAGAGCATGGGTTGGTGAAGAGTGCGCCCCCAGCTAGCCACGGAAATTTGGGATTGCTGATTGGTTTGGCAGCAGCTAGCCAGTTTGGATGGCTGGGTACAGTGGTTCAGCAGCAAGCTGAACCACAGGAAGTTCAGTGGACTGCCACATGCGGCTAGCCATGGTGGCAGGGAGACCGCAGCAGCCAAAGATTAGCCGGCGATGGCGTGGATTGAATTTTCTTAATGATTACACGCAACAAATGTATTAACTTTCTCTTTGAAACTTCAGGGACTTTTGATTTTTAAAAAATTACATTTATTTACATATCTATTCATTCATATATTTGTACAGGGGTTATAGAGAATTTGTCCACGTGTGGAGGTCTGTAATATACATTATACTGGAAAATTGTCAGGTACTGTCTGAGATTATTAAGAAGCTGGAAGTAATCCGGTCCCCTCACTTCAGACCCAAGCATGTTTATGTCAGGAGTCCTCTAACACCCCTTATCTGATGGTGGGTATACCAAACCAGAACTCCATGACAGGAAAGGATGGCAAGAAAAACCCAAGAGAAAAAGAAAAACATTGTGCCCTTGTGAACAGGTAGAAGATAAACAATTTCCAACAGAGGCTAGTAGTGTTTATAAATATGATATAAAAATTCCTGCAGTAGAAAAAGAAGTTCATTCACAGAGAGAAAGGGCAATTGGGGACTCCAGCTGCCTGCTTAAACTTCTCCAGTCTCAGATTTGATGATACTATTACTATCTGTCATTATTTGTTCTTTTACTTGGAAGTTCTGCCCAAGGGGTGCTTTGCTCTGCTTTTGACTCCCCCTATTGGGAATTTCATCTGGCTGCCTTAAAGAAGAGTGTCAGAAATAACATTGTATACTGTTCTCCAAACTGTGTAGTAAGAGTCAGAAGAATTTATGTAGTCAAGGTCAGAGGACAACTTACTGGAGTCGACTGTCTCCTTCTCCCAGGCATTCTCTGAGATGGAACTTGACTGCCTGTACCTGTATCTGCTGACCCACCTCACCAGCCCAGTTTTTTGTTTTCTAAAACAAGGTCTCACTTTATGTGTTGTCCTATAAGTCACTTGTATAGCCCTAGATGTTCTTTAACTTATGATGACTCTTTTCTCAGTCTCCTAAGTGGTGGAATTTCAGGTATGTAGCACCTGAATCAGGTTGTCAGAGATAATTTTTAGAAGCATTTTCATCAAAATCCATTGATAGTTGATATCAATGAAACCTTGCCTGCTTGTACTTACTGTACTTTATAAATTATTCAGGTATAAAGGATTAAGAATGAGGGAGGAGAAAAAAGGGGAAAGAATGAAAAAACAGAACTCACGTATCATAGTTATTTATGATAACAGTAATTATAAAAATAAAATTAACCAATAATCCTTAAAATGATCAGAAGAATATGAGATGCAGGCAAAACAAGTACAAGTAGAAGTTTATAGGACATCAAAGATAAAAAAAAATTATCTTGGAGTAACAGTTTAGTAGTCACTGGACTCATTGAAACAGAAAGGGTCTACATATGAAATCTGCATTCAATGAGACTAGGGTAAGAACACACCTCATCTTGTGTTGTATATCTTCACTCTCCGATTCGTCAGAACTTCTGTGCTTATCTGGATCTGGAAGTGTGCTTGGATCAAACCCACCATCATCTTCATCACTCCAGTCCAGAAAGGCTTCCTCTTCCTCTTTGGCCTAAGAAAACACAAGGAGAATCATGATGTGAGAAGTCAGCTGATAATGGGAGGATCATGACATAAAAGGTTAGCTGACAAGAGTCAAGTTTCAGTACACATTCAAATATTCCTCTGATATTCCCAAATTAGAAGAATTCATTAAGGCCTCGAAACAAGACTTAGAATTTCAGCATTTCTAAAGACAAAGAAAATCTGTATTATTTCAAAATTAAAATAAAACATAATCCAGAAAGTATAACTCTACTGAGTTCCTTTAACTTACAAGAAGTTATCAGTTTTACTTTTTCCATGTAACTTTTTTTTTTTTTTTTTTTTTTTTTGGATTTTTGAGACAGGGTTTTTCCTTATAGCCCTGGCTGTCCTAGAATTCACTCTGTAGACTAGGCTGGCCTCAAACTCAGAAATCCACCTGCCTCTGCCTCCCAAGTGCTGGGATTAAAGGCTTGTGACACCGCTGCCTGGCCTATATAACTTACTTACCAAAAAAAAAGCATGATGTCTAATTCTCTCTCTCTCTCTCTCACACACTCACACACACACACACACACACAGAGAGAGAGAGAGGGGGGGGAGGGAGGGAGGGAGGGAGGGAGGGAGGGAGTGAGAGATATCAAAACTACTAAAAGTATTAGTTGAAAATATCAAAGACTAGAAATGAGAACATATTTGTCTGATTTTTATGACAAAATGTCTAAATGTAAAAATACAATCAGATCTGTAAGAAGTGTATATCACTGGAATGTAAGTGTAGAAATAATGCGACTAGGAACCTTGGGGAAGCACAGGATAAAGGAAAGGAAAAGCAGCTCTCTAAGTCTCCTGTGAGCAGAGTGGGTGAGGACTGAGTAGTAAAGAGTGAGCAGCTACAGTCGAGGGTTGGGCATCACTTGTATCAAGTTGGTCTCTGGAACAGCAGTTTGGACACCTGGCATTTAGACGCAAATGCTGCTACATGAATTGAAAAAAAATATATATATAAATAGAATTCAAATTTGAAAGTCTAAATAAGCTTCCTTCACTTAACATCTTTATAAATCTTTGTCTCAGGTTGGAAGAATGATGAAAAAGTCAGTCCTTGGAATTCAAGGAATTCCATCTTAGAATTCAGTATCTTTATTACCTTACTATATTATGACCTTTCTCCCTCTCCGATTGCCTATTTAATATCACTCCTACTCCCTCACTCCCATGTACAATTATAGCAAAAGATCAACTATCTTCAGACCAGTAACTAGATCAATAGACACTCAATGTTCTAGCACCTTAATATTGGACTTCCAGTCTCAACAGCTGTTAAAAAATTTGTTTGGTTTTGAAATAGCAATATATAGTTTTAATTTACCATCCCAAAGTGACTAAAGACATACAAAATCATTTTAAGAGAATTAATAAACCTAAAGCTATTTGTACATATCAGACCCAAAATAAATATGAATCCTTAAATACAGTCTATGGAAGTAGTTTGGAAAATATTGTGAATAAATCTTACAAACATGCATGCCACAGTTTGAATACTTGTCTCTAACACCCATCTCTTTTTATAGTGAAAAATCTGGGTTTTTATTTTATTTTATAAAATCTGTTATTGTCAGCAGTGTTAAAAGAAAAACTCTTGTGAATCATATCCTTGTATGCCCCAAAAATCTTCAATATATTCTTGAGTAGAGACTGTTACTCTTGACTCTAGACAACTGGTCCTGTCACAGAGCACAAATGGAAGACAGCTCCAGGCCCATCAATGAACTATGAACAGTGTCTGTCTATATTAAGAGCAACATAGCTCTCTGTGTTCGTTTTCTCCACCTTCCCCTCTCTATTTCCTCACCTCCGCCTCCCAAAGCACAAATCAGACCTATTGGCTATTCAAGCTTAAACCTTCTTTAAAAACACCCACAGTTTTGTCTACGCTTTTTTAGACCCCAACAATATTCCCTGACACATTATAAGTCACAATACAACTCCATATTGCCTTAGATGTTAAAATTCCAAATAGTTTGATTATCTAAGTCACAATACAACTCCATATTGCCTTAGATGTTAAAATTCCAAATAGTTTGATTATCCCTAATGAGACCCTTGTTTCTTTCAGATATTTTGCTGACTGGTAAATTTATTTTCCCTTTTGTTTATAATATAGATAGAACCAGCGGAAAAAGTTTATACACAGTACCTGCTTATTAACAAGAAAGGACATTTAAGATTGCTACAATATGTTTGAGTTTCTAGCTTATTTAGATTCCTGAAGCTTTTATTTGTGGAAAAATTCCATCATCTCCAAAACAGTTGCAAACTGAAAAGCCTGAACTCTAGTACATAGCTTTAGTATCTTGAAGATGAATATAGACTCTTGTATACTGCTTATGGTTTCAGGATGGAAAATAAACCCTATAATGAAAAGCTAGTTTTACATATGAAAGATAAACTTTGAAGCATATGAATGTCTTCTGACATAAATACTAGCTTAGAAAGGGACACATGCTCAAATCTTACTTGGTATGAAAAAATAGTAAGTACCTCAGCAAGATTCTGGATTATAGTAATGCAGTAACTATTTAGTACTTTTTATGCATTATAAACACATATGATGACATAGTAACTGACTCTGGTAAAAGTCTGGCCTATGTTCTAAGTCCTATTTCTCCATTAATAGAGTCTGTAATATGCATACATAGTTCTAAAGTAAAGAAAAGAGTAACACATGTTCTACAGGTTACTTCTAAGTGAAGTTCTATGGAAGTTTAGCCAGTGGAGAGCGAGCGAGATCTAGCACTGGAACTGTAGTGGTGACAGACAATAAAGCAAGCTTCATGTGAGAAATATCATTTAAATTATGGTTAATAAAACAACAAAACAGGGATTGGGGCACCCAGAGAAGGCCCTAAAAGGGTGTTATGAAAAATAGCATAGCACAGGTAAAGACAAGGATACAAACAATAGAGTGCATGGTTGGCTCTAGACACATTATTAGAAAAGGCATTGCCTATCCCTTCCCTAAGCAGGTAGAGTCCCTCAGTTCACAGCCTTAGAAGCAGAAGGCCAACTGAATGTGTACTGTCACTGGTTCCCTTTTCATTAACAACCTAACATACATGTGGCACAAATCGGACACGTATGGAGAACACAGTGGATCAGTAGTAGTCACTAAGAGTCTTAGGGAGCACAGACTCTGCCCTTGCAGCTGGGGAGCTTTACTTCAGGTAAACTGCAACCTTAATATACAATTTTATTTTCTGGGAATTTAAACAGTAGTAACGTCTAATTAGGGCGTCTATAGACTAATGAAAAAACAATACAGAGTGCTCTGTACAAAGCCTGGTAGTCATGAAGAGTCTTAACTAATGGAAGTAGTAATGCTTTTGTGTAACAGAAATAACAGAACTATTAAAAATTCTAGATAGGCAGGCTAAACTTGAAATCCTAAACTGACATATATTCAAATGTCTGAGGAACCAACATATCTATTGCTGTGTGACTTCTAGGGAGAATAGAATAGCTGTCTATTCACCCCAATAGGGCACTGGTGATAGACCAAAACAGCTATTCCATCCAAGTCCAGTTAGTACACCAGTAACTTTAATGGAATTACATACAACAGCACAACTGAGGGATTATTGCAGGAGGGTAGATGATTGAAAGGCAGCTGCTTCACTAAAAAGTTCATTCTAACACAGATAAAGACTCAGGTATTTGCATCCCTGGAGCTCCTTGCTAAGGCGGACTATCTTCTCTCTCTACTAATTGCTTACTGTATGCACTAGGAAGTGGGAAGGAGCCACTTTGAATCTGGTGAATTTTGTTACTGTTTGCATCCTAGGAGCTTCTCTCTTATCCTCCACGAATGACTGTTTCAATTGGGAGGAACCACTACATAACACCTATATTAGTCACATTTAGCATTCATAGGTAAAGCTTATCAATATCACTACGAAATTCCAACACAGTGGTTCGGGTAAACCCTTTTCTCTTATTATTGCTTTAAATGCATAATGATGGAGGTGCACATGTTCTTTTCATTCCTAACAGAAATTATAGAGTGCTCAACTATGCACATATCCTCTTTTTTCTATTTATTATGAAAGGTAGAAATATGTGAATTCTCATATGCAATATACTCTTGAGATTTCTGTAAATGGTTTTAAAATCTAACAGAAGTTGTCATCAACCTTATTCCAAAGTTACAAGTACTGGGAGGAAATGCCTATTAGAAAAGTCAAAATAATTTAAATTTCACATAGTTTTTAAAAAAGCATAATAAAAATACTTTCAGAATAATAATTCAGAGAAAAAAAGATTGACTTAAGACCAGCATATTTCTGAGGATTAGAAATTTGAGGTATGCCAACATAGATTAAAGTAATACGAAAGCTACTATGAGAACTGGAAAATGAAAATCTGAACCTTTTGTGTCTGAAACATATTCAGCATTATTTTGGTCTCTTCCTTCAAAAACAATTAGGATTAAAACACATATACAATGTCAACAATTACAGAATTACTTCTGTAGAACCAAACTCACAATATCAGGCATTACATTCATCTGCGAAATATGCAACCTTACTTCATTGGACATACCAGGTTTGAATGAAAATCACCAGCATGTGGTGCTCTAACTGTTCCAACAAAGGTTATTTCCTGAAGTACTAGTTACCTTCTGACTAACTTTAACTTGTACCTGCAGGAAATGAGGCATTTCACCTACTTCATATGGACTAACTCTGTTCAACTTTGTGGCAGTCACTGATGAAATGACATCAGTTGTAAGAGAATACAAATTTTCTAAGTGTCATAAATGAGCACAACATACTTTAGCAAGTAAAGCATCTGCAGAATAAAGGATAAGGCATTTGGAGAATCAATCCTGGAAGCATGAGTCTCAAATACGAATGCTTCAAGTATTCAAGTGAATCAAGACATGACAAATTCATCAAACACCAGTCCTTTTGCTTTTTTTTTTGGAGAAAATAACAAACAGATCCTCTACCTCCATTTTATTACTCAAAATGTACTAAATATAAAAAGGTTTTGGTTTTTACCTTGGTAATTAAAGTAGTCTTAGATTGGTTATAATTTCCCTTTATTTTTTAGAAATGAAAAAATGTTATTGTAATTGTATCATTTCCAACTGAATTCATAAGTAACAGTAAAGTATATATTTTGCATATTCTGAGCACATCTTCTAAGTAATTATACTTGTATTTTCATGGTCATGTTTCATCTACAAAATTGTATTATTTAGCCATACTCAAGGTATAATAAGCTTGCTGATATTATATTGCATATAAATCATGTATATTCTTAAATCTTTCACTAGTGTATTTCAAAAGCTATGAAGCATTTACTTGGACAATGTTGTTCTTCAGTACTGATCATTATCTGTGCATGTTAATGTATAGTGCTGTTATATAGATTATTAAAGGACATCCTATAAAGAAGCTGATTATTCTGTTGCAGTTTGCATTATTTTGAACTTCTCCAAATTTTTGTTATCCAAGTTTGTAAGTTTTTATCATCTCTCAGTAGTTCATCAAATTGTGCACTCCATGGATTAATCCAGTCATGAGATTAAAAACACTGTCCAATTACTTCCCTAAAGGTCACTTCTGAATACTGCAACACTGGAGGTTAAAACTCATGAGCATTTGGAGAACATTATATCCAAACCATAATTCCAAGCCAGAGGGTTGGAATATGAGGGTATAGGATATGGTCATTGGGTCTAGGGTACAATTTTGCAAGATGAAAAGGATCTGCTGTCTAACAACAATTAAAACTACCATGCTGTATGTTAAATACTGATTAAGTTTTATGTACTTTTACTAAATACACACAAAAATAACTAGCTAAAACACCTATTTTACAGATTTCACACACACACACACACACACACGCGCGCGCGCGCGCGCGCGCGCGCGCGCGCGTAAGGAAATAATACATGCAGGTCTTGGGAAGGCAGGGTAAAACATTCCCATAGGTTATAGAGCAAATTAATATGAAAACTAAAACTAAGATATTTAGTCTTTATAAGTCTTCCAACCAAGGTCAGATGATACCATTCTCATAAGATTATATGACTACTGCATTTTTGGCAAGGATAGGGATTAAAAAATTATCTATACTCAAACAAGCAACCACAAGAAGAAATTACACCATTAACTGGCCTGGACATCTTTTCATACACATCAGTTATAACATTGATATAATTTTTAAAGAGAACTTGGTGGTAATTCTGTTCAAGACTGTAGTGGTGCTGCAACAATAAACCCAACTCCACTTTGTCCTCTATTATGAGGTGATAACTTTAAAATCAATGTATCTTACAGTTTAAATAAGGAAATCTGGTGGCTAGACAGATAAGAACCAACTTACACTTTAATCAGTGAAGTGTACGGTATGTAACATACCACAAGAAATACACCTAAACCAAATTCTCCCTAGAGACATACAAAAGCTGAAACACACAGGAAAAGTAAAGAAAAACTTAAGTTTTAAATACATCAAGGGACTACACTAATTTTTGAGATTGGATTCACCATACATCTGTTAATATGGCTTACCTTTTAAATAAATTTAAGTGTGGCCAACATCTATACATTTAAAAATAAATAGCTAACAAGAACAGTTCTATAGCCATTACTCTGGTAGCTATTTTTTATGCATATAGCTTTATAATTTAAAAAAAGTCACAGCCAAATAGATTGATATAAGCCACTTTCATTCAATGTGTTTTTTTTGTTTTTAGAATTTGTATTTACATGTATGTGCTTATGCCTGAGTGAGGGGCACCTACGTGTTTACATGTATGTGCTTCTGCTTGAGGAGTGAGGGTGCCTACGTGTTTACATGTATGTGCTTATGCCTGAGTGAGGGGCACCTACGTGTTTATATGTTATATGTATGTGCTTATACCTGAGGAGTGAGGGTGCCTATGTGTTTACATGTATGTGCTTCTGCCTGAATGAGGAGCACCTACATGTTTACATGTATGTGCTTATGCCTGAGGAGTGAGGGGCACCTACATGTTTACATGTATGTGCTTATGTCTGAGGAGTGAGGGTGCCTACATGTTTACATGTATGTGATTATGCCTGAGGAGTGAGGGGCACCTTCGTGTTTACATGTATGCGCTTATGCCTGAGGAGTGAGGGTGCCTACGTGTTTACATGTATGTGCTTATGCCTCAGTGAGGGTGCCTACATGCTTACATGTATGTGCTTATGCCTCAGTGAGGGGCACCTACATGTTTACATGTATGTGCTTATGCCTAAGTGAGGGGCACCTACGTGTTTACATGTATGTGCTTATGCCTGAGTGAGGGTGCCTACGTGTTTACATGTATGTGCTTATGCCTGAGTGAGGGGCACCTACGTGTTTACATGTATGTGCTTCTGCCTGAGGAGTGAGGGTGCCTATGTGTTTACATGTATGTGCTTCTGCCTGAGGAGTGAGGGTGCCTATGTGTTTACATGTATGTGTTTATGCCTGAGAAGCGAGGGTGCCTATGTGTTTACATGTATATGTTTATGCCTAAGGAGTGAGGGGCACCTATGGTAAGTCCCCTGGAGCTGCAATTATAAGTGATTATGAACAAATTCTCTGAAAGAGCTGGAAGCTGCTTATTTTCTCTCCAGACCTACCTCAAGTTTTCAATAATGTGTACATTAGTGCTCCGAATCACTTCTCTGGATCATTACATTTGGGTGATATGATATTTAAAAACATTCTAGTCATGCTCAGTAAATGGTGAACTACAGCTAAATGAAAATTGAGGAAACTGTCTTTTGTGTAAGAAAGGTTTATTTCAGGCCACAAAGGTATTACACCAACCAGGAAGGAAAGGAGATGGTAGTTTGGACATCAGGCTACCATTTGGCTTAGAGTTTTATAAGGCTGAAAGCAGAAAAGGTAGAACAGAAGCACTGCACATAGTTCACGTGAGGGTCTGCTCTATTAGAAAAAGACTTTGATCTTCTTTTTGTTGTTAACCAGAACTAATGGACTGGGAGTGAAAATTGTAATAATGAGTCAGCATGCCTTATTATTTGGATCTGATCAAAAGAAATCACATCAAAAATACGTGATTTTTTGGGTCTGAAGCTAAATTTGGTTTCAACTTCCTTATAACACTTAACAAAAATAGTGAATTTTTACTATCTATTGCAAAGAAATAATTTTGTATAATAAAACTAGTAAGCTTTCACCATGTTTATATTCCAAGGAGATCTGAATATAACTAAATAGAAAAGAAAAATTTGTCGTGTGCATACATAAAATAGAACTTACCCACTTAAAGATTTGGTTTTGTATAATGGAAAAGTTTCCAAAAGAGTACAGTGCAGTGGCTAAGAGTGCTTGTATACATTTCAAAACAAGAGTTAATATCTGGTGCTTTGTAAAACTAACCCCAGCATACAAACTTCAATTAATTAGAACATTGATAATTTCTGTTAATTAAAGTACCTATTTCAGGTCTGGCTAAATATGAATTACAAATTGTCTAAAATTTCACTTGTCACCTAATTTTTAAAATGTCAAAAAAAAAGTAAAATAAACTCTATAATATAAATGACAGGCTTGCTCTGTATTTCTTTTACTATGTTGAGGTATGGGCCTTGAATTCCTGATATTTCCAAGACTTTTACCATGAAAGGGTGTTGACTTTTGTCAACTGTTTCTCAGCATCTAATGAAATGATCATGTGGCTTTTTTCTTTGAGTTTGTCTATATAGTAGATTACATTGATGGACTTCCATATATTGAACTTTCCCTGCATCCCTGGGATGAAGTCTACTTGATCATGATGGGTGTTTGTTTTGATGTGCTCATGAATTCATGTTTACAAGAATTTTATTGAGTATTTTTACATCAATATTCAAAGGGAAACTGGTGAGTATATACCATGTGTGTTCTTTTGTGATTGTTACCTCACCCAGGATGATATTCTTTAGTTCCTTCTATTTCCCTAAGAATTTCATGAAATTATTGTTTTTAATAGCTGAGTAGTAGTATTTCATTGTGTATATATATATGACATTTTCTGTAACCATTCGTCTGTTGAAGGACATCTGGGTTCTTTCCACCTTCTGGCTATTATAAATAAGGCATAGTGGAGCATGTGTCCTTATTACATTTTGGAGCATCTTTTGTGTATATGCTCAGAAGTGGTTTAACTGGGTTCTGAAGAACCACCAGACTGATTTCCAGAGTGGTTGTACCTGCTTGCATTCCCAACAGTGGAGGAGAGGTTCTCTTTTTCCACATCCTTTCCAGCATTTGCTATCACCTGAGTTTTTGACTTCAGCCATTCTGATTGGTGTGAGATAGAATCTCAGGGTTGCTTTGATTTGTATTTCCCCAATGACTAAGGATGTTGATCATTTCTTTAGGTGCTTCCCAGCCAGTCATTCGAGATTTCTTAGTTGAAAATTCTTTGTTTTGCTCTGTACCCCATTTTTAAAGAAGGTGGACTGAGCATGGGGTCCCCAATGGAGGAGCCAGAGAAAGGACCCAAGGAGCTGAAGGGGTTTGCAGTCTCACAGGAGGAACAACAATATCAACCAACCAGATCCCCCTCCCCAAGAGCTCACCGGAAATAAACGACCATCAAAAAGTTCCCATGGTTTCAGCCACATATGTGGCAGAGGATGGTCTTGTTGGCATCAATGGGAGAAAAAGCCCTTGGTCCTGGGAAGGCTCAATGCCCCAGTGTAGGTGAATACAAGGTAGGAGAGGTGGGAGTGGGAGGGTAGGGGAGCACCCTCATAAAAGCAGGGGACATGGGGATGGGATAGGGGCTTTCTAGAGGGGATTCCGGCAAAGGGGATAGCATTTGAAATATAAATAAATAAAATATCTGATAAAAAAATGAAAATAGGAATGAACAAAAAATATCCAATAAAAGAAAAAATAACAATTGAAAAAAAGAATATAAATTACAACTATAAATCAAATTTCTCTACAAGATTTCTATCTAGGGTAAGTAAGAAGTTTCTAATAAAAAGTACGTGGGGAGGGTGCACTAGAGACATGGTTCACTGGTTAGGAACTGGGAGAGAACCCATATTCAGTTCCCAGCACCAGCATAGTGACTCACAATTGTATGTAACTGCAATATCAGGGGACTGGATGCCCTCTTCTGGCCTCTACAGGTATCACACATGCACAGATACATCCATATACTTATAAAATAAAAATAAGTAAATCCTAAAAACCAAAGAGGCAAATCATTCCACATTTTTATAGCAATAAAAGAACTGTTCTTGCTCAAAATAAGGATTTTTTAGGAAAACTAAACTTCCTTTCAAATTTCACAATTATTTTACTAAAATATCACAGTTGCCTTTACTAGAAAAATATTTTATAAAACAATATGCTTATGAGAACAAAACAACATTTTCTAAGATATTTTGCATTTTGAATCCTATTAACTTTGCTATTCAGTTATAATGTTTTATTAAATCTGTTCCCTATTCATTTTAAGCTGAATTTTTCAAATTTAATTGATCTGAATAACATTAAAATCAGAAAATTACATGATCTTTAGCCTGATAAACAATGACTTTTAATTGGAAAAAAGACTGATAAGTCTCATTTAAGGATGTAATAAATAGACATTTAAAATTTTACTAGAGCCTTCACCTTAAGTGCTGCATACCCAGAACAAATGTGATTTTCGATTAGTACCAAACTCCTATCTTTACCCTAAAGACAAAAATAGGGGACTCAGTTGGTAAAGTGAGGACCTACGTTAGATCTCTAGTACTCATAAAAGCCAGCCATGACAGTTCACCCGCAATTACACAGGCTATGTCACACTAGCCAATCAGCAAGTTGAAAACTTACTAGCAACCAAACTCTAAGGTTATAACTCAAAAACTAAGATGGAGAGTGATACAGGAAGATACCCAGTGTCAACCTCAAGTTCTGCACACTGTGCACACCTGTACACTCACACATGAATATGCACACACAAATACAACACAAATACTTTAAAACACAGCAGTTGTGTTATTTTCTAACTTTCAGTCTTGTTCATTATAAAACTGCTCATTACAACCATCATTAAAACATGTTTGCACTTAAATATCTTTTTTAACCAAAAAATCAACCCAGCTTATAATTTTAATACCAGGTAATTAGGATTTAATGTACAATTGTACAATGATGACTAAGTGCTAGGTTTTTTTATCCTTCCTTTTATATTTTACTACAAATCTTTTAGGAACAGGTATAATAGGGGTACAGTAAAGATAATTTTCCACTGAACAAAACGAAAACAAAATAAAGTAACAACAACAAATAAATGTGTTCTGCTCACACAGGAGAAACACATTCTAAAGTACATATCTGGAAATTATAACTAACCCACTGTATATATTTGTATCAATTTTTTCCCTGTCTGCCTGTCTGTCTGTCTATCCACCCACCCATCCATCCGTCCATCTGTCTGTCTGTTGGTTTGGTTTGGTGTGGTTTGGTTTGGTTTTACGAGACAGGGTTTTTCTACATTATAGTCCTAGCTGTCCTGGAACCTGTTTTGTAAACCAGACTGGCCTTAAACTCACAGAAATCTTCCCGCCTCTGCCTTCCCAGAGCTGGGACTAAAAGCATGAGCCACCATACCTGGCACATGAAATCTTTTACCTTTCATTAATTTTTTCCAGGTTATGGCTTTGAGTTTCCTGCCTTGGCTGCACTTGATGATAGGCTTGAGCCAAATAACTACTTCCTCCCCAAGTTGTTTTTGATCTGTATTTTATCACAACCACAGAAAGCAAACCAGAAATAATATATATTATATAATAAATATATTATATATTATAATATTATAATATATATAATAACAAGAACTACTACAATATGTGTTTTCAATCAGAATAACCACAGAGGTTAGGTGGAGGCCATAGGAAAGGAAGAAATCTTCCAAGAAAGAGAAAATGTAATATAGCCTTAAAAGTGATAAAGGAAAAACTAAGAAGATGAAACAGGGAAGGTGATAGGAGGGCTAAAAAAAGGACAGAATATGGGGTGGGACAACTAATTCTAAGGACAGTTTGAAAACCTAAGGGAAACCTACTACTGTAAAGCATATCCATATATATATATATATATAAAGAAATTGAAATGGAGTCACCACAGTGGAGGAGAGCATGCCCCAACTTGACATCTTATTCTGGTCATTCTCCACAACTTGATGGTAAGCTGAAGACACCACTTACATATGCTATCAGACATGAAGAAATTAAGCTGATGCCCAAGTAGAAGCTTCACCCCACTGACTAATATTCATGGCACTGAAAGGTACTTTGTATACTACCAGAAGAGGAAAGTCATCATTATCACCCAGTTAAAAGCCTTTTGCCCTACAACAGTGACCTGCCTGAAAATATACTAATGCAACAGTGCTACAAAGGTTATAGGGGTAACCAGCAACTTTATAATTGGATTTAAGGCCCACACTGGGTATGAAATGGATCCCATATCTGACACTACTAAAGTAGTCAAGAAGACTAGACAGGTCCTAGCAAAAAACAAAAAACCTACTACTATTACTTTGCTAAAAGAACATAGCAACAAAATGACTTCTAGTGATATATTGTTATATCAATACTCAACTCTTATCAGAGAAGTTTCTTGTGGTAGATAGTAATTAACATAGAGTTAACTAAACCGTGTTTCAGGGAGTGCAGACTGAGAGACTTTGGAGTACCAAGTCCTAAATGGAATGTCTCTATCAAAACCCTCCTCTCAAGGCTCAGGGATTTATTTGAAGAAAGAAAGCAGGAAAATTGTAAGGGTCAAAGATGGTAGATGACTCTAAGGAAAAATATCTTCTATCTTCCAGATATAATAGGGTTGATACACATATGAACTCACAGACACTGGCAGAACACACAAAACCTGCACAAGTTCAAACTGGAAAATATCAGCATAGAGAATGAGAAGGCTCACCCCTAATTTAAGAAGCTATTTGTAATTGATACTGCGGGAAAGGGATTCCCTTACCTCCGATGGAGTGTCACTGGGTATATGAAGCACACTCCAGGCAAGCCCCATGCCTAGCAGCAGCTGACAACACAGAATGTTGTCACACCAATGTTTGGTTGGTGTTTAGATGGGTTGGTTGGTTGGGTTTTGGTCTTAGTAGATTTGTAGTTATTGTTATTCATTGGTTGGTTGGTTTGATTTTCATTATTCAGGGGTTTTTCGGAGGGGGGGGTTGAAGTTGGGTAGGTAAGGAGGTAGGGAGAATTTTGGAAGAGTTATGGGAAGAAGAAGAATATGATCAAAATATATTGTCTGAAAAACATTTTTAATTTAATTAAAATGCACGAATTTTCTAGTTCTAAAGCACTTACATATATATTTAAATTTGTAATACATATATGACTGCTTCTAGGTATTTGAGAAACTCATGTTTGCTCATTTTACAAGGTTTTGGGTAGATTGGCTGGTTGGTTGGTTTTGTTTTTAAATTGTCCTGGTCACTGTTCTTTCTGACTAGAGACCTATCACCAAGTATTGGGGAGATTTCTGATTCCATGCTATTTGCCAAATTCAAGTGACTAGCACTATAATCCTAAGCATAAATTATTATAACATTGCATGATTATATAGTCAAAAGTACAAAATTGGAACATTTTTTGGAAGTCTACATTTTCTTGATAAAGTGGTTAATCTATCTACTGAACCATATGTAACTTGAGGAAGTCTATACTGGAAGATTCTGGGTATTAAGAAAGGTTATTCCTTCATGATTCTTTTCACATAGAGACTTCAATCTGTCAGGCCATTCTGATCTCACTGACTATAGTCTAATCTCAATTATGTAAGTTCCTGTGAGGAGTTCAGGGAAGTGAAACATCCTTGAAGGCCTGCAGGAGAGCCGCTGGGATTGAGAATGAAGGAATATACCATCTTACCAGATTTTAAGATTAAAACATTTCTCTAAGCACATAGAGTTGATTTCAGAGCAGTGCTGGCCTAAAATACAATTCCTGCCACCACAAGAGATAGGTAATGAAGAACAACAATGTCCTGCAATCGGGATAACTACTATGAATCAAAAGTCCAGGAGGCATTGATCCTGGGAGGATGGTGCATGTGGAGTGTCTTCATGAAAGGCAGGGCATGAGTCATATGACCTTTGAATACTGAGTAGTAGACAGAAACATGGAAAGAAAACCGCATGTAGAAATGTCCCCAACCATAAAGACAGTCAGGAAGAAACCTGACTAAGCAGAAGTTATGTCTGAAGGAATAAGTAGACTGTCATATCTACCAGGTCAGAACTAGACTTTTTAACATGTCCCCCACAAGACACAGCCTGTATATCTCACTTTTCTTTCTTGGTTTTTTTTACTCTTTAATTCACTCAGTATCCTCATGTTATACCATTTGTAAATATATTAATTTACTCGTGGGTTTCTTGAGTCCTCTACAGATTATAACTTAGTATTAAAAAAAAACACATTTATATTTGGATTGTCAGGCGAGGTCAAGTTATATAAAAGTTTACTGAATCCGAATCAATGAGGAAGTATGCGTACATTTTTATTTTTTTATTCGATATAATTTTTTATTTACATTTCAAATGATTTCCCCTTTTCTAGCCCCCCACTCCCGAAAGTCCCGTAAGCCCCCTTCTCTTCCCCTGTCCTCCCACCCATCCCTTCCCACTTCCCCGTTCTGGTTTTGCCGAATACTGCTTCACTGAGTCTTTCCAGAACAAGGGGCCACTCCTCCTTTCTTCTTGTACCTCATTTGATGTGTGGATTATGTTTTGGGTATTCCAGTTGTTTTGTGGGGTTGTGTTTTTTTTTTTAAAGCAAAAAAGAATATCACAAGCGAAATATACTCAATTCCAAGATATATTACTACACCGTAGTAATAAAGACAGCATAACTGGCATAAAAGCATAAATACAGATAGATTATTATAATAGAATACAGGACCCCTATATAAGTCCACATAACTTCAACTACCTAATTTCTGAAAAGAGGTAAATAATATACTTTGGAGAAATGACAGCTTATTCAATAAATGGTGTTTAGATACCTGGATATCAACATGCAGAATAATGAAATTAGATCTTTACCTCTTTTACCTCACAAAAGTCTCTAAATGGAAATGATCACAATGTGAGACCAAATACTCTGAAAGCACAAGAGAAAAGGGTTGTTTCAACACACAGCCTCAGGTAGACTCTAAATAGGAATATGGAAGTGAAAAGGTAAAGCCAAAAATCAAAAATGGGATCTCATGAGACAACAACAATCAGGGTGGCTGAGACCAAAAACTCGAGTAACAGCACATGCTGGCAATGATATGAAGTAAGGGGAACACTCCTCCATTGCTGGTGGGAGTGCAAGCAGGTACAACCCCTCTGGAACTCAAACTGGCAGTTCTTCAGAAAATGAGAAATAGTTCTACCTGAAGACCCAGCTATCACTCCTGGACATACACCTAAAATATGTTCCACTATATCACATGGACACATGCTCTGCTGTTTCATAGCAGTCTTATTTATAATAGCTAGAAGATGGAAACAACCCTGTTCCTCAACAGAAAAATGTATCTGGAAAGTGTGGTTTATTTACACAACGGAATACTATTTGGCTACTAAAAATAAGTATATCATGAATTTTGCAGACAAATGGAACTAGAAATGTCATCCTAAGTGAGGTAACCCAGACCCAAAAAGACATGCATGGTATGTACTCACTGATAAACTAACATTAACCAAAAAGTAAATAATACCCATGATACAACCCATAGACCATAAGAAGTTTAACATGAAGGAAGGCCCAAGTGAAGATGCTTGAATCCCACTTAGAAGATGGAAGAAAATAATCATAAGAGGCAAAGGGAGGGAGGGAGTTGGTTGGGACAGGGAAGAGGGAAAGGAAAAGGGGGACAGGATCAGGTAATGGAGAAGAAAGAAGACCAGAGAATGAATGGAAATATGTAGCTGTGGGGGGGTGGGGTTGAAGTGAACCTCTAGAAAGTCCCATAGACCTGGGATGTGAGAGGCTCCCAGGACACAATGGAGATGACCTTAGCCAAAATGTGGAGAAGGAACCTGAAAGGATCACCTCCAGTAGATAGAGGGCTCCCAATGGAGGAATGGGGTCAACAAACTACCTTCAAATTTTCTGACCCAGAATTTTTCCTGTCTAAAAGAAATGCAGGAAGGGGAGGTGGAGAGAGAAAGAGAGGGAGAGGGAGAGAGAGAAAGAGAGGGAGAGGAATGAGGAGGGAGGGAGAGGGAGGGAGGGAGGGAAGGAGGGACAGAGGGAGAGGGAGGGAGGGAAGGAGGGAAGGAGGGAAGGAGGGAAGGAGGGAAGGAGGGAAGGAGGGAGAGGGAGAGGTAGAGAGAGGGAGGGAAGGAAGGAGGGAAGGAGGGACAGAGGGACAGAGGGAGTGGGAGGGAATGAATGAGAATGTCAAAGAACAAACTTAACTTAGAAAATAAAATAAAATGGTACCCTATTCAGGCAGTGAGTACTATGCTAAAGCAATGGGACTATTATATGTAGTGCTATTATTGCACTACAGTAAAGAGGATACATTCAGGAGACTCTAAAAGCAAGGGAGCAGCTTTGGAGCTAAGGAATTTACACGTCACACATAAATGGTACATGAGCTGTACCTATCTTTTCTTTTCTTTTTTTTTCTTTTTGTATTTTTTTGTTTTTTAAACAAGTTACTAGCAGCAGCAGAAGAATCCATCTCAGCTATAGTCTGTCATTGGCAGAACAGTTCCTGAACTAACAGTCTAGTGATGGGCTATAATCTCAGAGCAGAATCTTGACACCACACTAGTGAGTGCATAATTTGCTTTCAAATGAATGGCAGAGCTGGTATTGAACCAGTACCCAGACACCAGCCTCTAAAATTCAAGATCTGAACATTTGAATGCACACTGCCTTCCAACTTAAGCAGTGTGTGATTCTGTCTGTTTCTTACAGCAAAGCTTCCATTTTTAACAAACACTGAATTATTTAATCCAAATTAGAAAAAAACTTAACTGGTGGTTTTTTTAAGGAAGTGTTCTGGTTTAATTCTGTTGCTGTGATTAAAAAACAACAACAACCAAAAAAATACATTTTAACCAAAAGCATCTTCAGGAAAGGTTTATTTCAGCTTATGGGTTAGAGTACATGACTCAGGGGGAGTCACAACAAGAACTAAAGCCGGACTGTAAAGCAGAAACTCTAGAGGAATGCTGCTAGCTGACTCACTCTCAAGTTAATGCACAACCAACGTCAGTGTGCTTAAGTTGGAAGACATGGCTTACTAGATGTTGTATGTACTCATCACCAGACCTCAGCTTCTGTCTCTTTAAGAGGAATTTAGTAACAGCAGAATCTGCTTTATTTGGGTGCACATACCTATAAGTGCTCAAAAATGGTGACACTAAAATTGTTCCCCAAGACAATTTAGTATGAGCTCCTTATAGGTAAAAAACAGTTTCAAGTGTGGGTGGTTTGCATCATTGCCAAATTCATAGTCACACAGTCTACTAACAGAATTAAAACAATGCCCTATGTTTGCTTTTTTGACAGCATTTTATAGTAAAGTAAGCTTGAAAGGGTATGACTGGGGATAAAAACTACAAATGTATTCCTCCAAACCTGTGTCTTCTCTGAAGTTAAAAACAAAACAAAATAAATCAAGGAAATCTGTACAAACAATACTGTTATTTCATTTCATTATAGAACACTCTGGGGAGGGAAAACCTTATTTTATTGTTAATTAACAACTACTAACACGCAAAAAATATGACCACTGCTCTTATTATTTACATACATAACACGAAGAGGAAAAAGATGTTTTATTTTTCTTTGGTATTCCACCAAACATAATTAGCAACCTCAGCTACAACTCTCCAGTGTTAATGGAAACTAGAATAAGTGTCCTTGAGCAGCAAAGTCGGGATACCACCTGTCTTAGTCAGGGTCTCTATTCCTGCACAAACATCATGACAAAGAAGCAAGTTAGGGAAGGAAAGGGTTTATTGAGCTTACACTTCCATGTTGCAGTTCATCACTAAAGGAAGTCAGGACTGGAATTCAAGCAGGTCAGGAAGCAAGAACTGATGCAGAGGCCATGGAGGGATGTTTCTTACTGACTTGCTCAGCCTGCTCTCTTATAGAACCCAAGAATACAGCCCAGAGATTGTACCACCCACAAGGGGCCCTCCCCTCTGATCACTAATTGAAAAAATGCCTCACAGTTGGATCTCATGGAGGCACTTCCCCAACTGAAACTCCTTTCTCTGTGATAACTCCAGCCTGTGTCAAGT